>NC_030828.1:48977421-49586632 GCF_001704415.2 Capra hircus | reverse complement strand
GATTCTTTACTGCTGAGCGACCAAATAAGACCCTGGTAGAAGGGTAATTTCCCACACATGAAAATGAGTTGCTTACAGAAAGTTATACAGATGCTGGGCAGCAAAACAGTAGATGTCTATCACATGAGGAGAGGTCTGGACAAAGGAGATCTCCCAACTTCTTTCTCCCTTTGAAAAATTTCCACACTTAATAATCCTTAACATAATGCTATTGTCATTGCCTTCAGGGTGGAAGATTTAGCTCTATGCTGCTGCTAAGTCGCTTCAGTCTTGTCCGACTCTGTGCGACCCCATAGACGGCAGCCCACCAGGCTCTGCCATCCCTGGAATTCTCCAGGCAAGAACACTGGAGTGGGTTGCAATTTCCTTCTCCAATGCATGAAAGAGAAAACTGAAAGTGAAGTCGCTCAGTCGTGTCCGACTCTTAGCGACCCCATGGACTGCAGCCTACCAGGCTCCTCCGTCCATGGGATTTTCCAGGCAAGAGTACTGGAGTGGGGTGCCATTGCCTTCTCCGATATAGCTCTACATCAGTGAGCAAATAAGGATTGTTTTATTATTAAAACATTTTATTTTCTAATCACTTTAGTGGATGCTAAGGGAACTCAGAAACATTAGGGTTCAACAAAACAACACAATGAACAGATACAGGATGTGAATTTAGTTTTGGGAGTATTTCACCAACATCATTTAAAAATAAATACACAGCATGAAATTACTCTGTGGGTAAAGCAAGAGTTTCAATCTCAGTTACATAACTAATAGAGAATCATGACAATAGAGTCTAATGAGCTTGGGTTTAGAACTTGACAGTCTTTGGATCAGTTTCCCAGCTTGTGAAATTGGGACAATAATCCTGTTTCCTTAAACTATCTTCAGGAATCAAGGAAAAATCAAATAAGGTAAGACAAATAAAATATTTTAGGGTACACATTATGTTTTTTACCATCAATATTAAAAGGCTCCCTTAAATTAGTACTAGATACATGAAGGATTCCATCAAGAAATAATACACTGAATATGGCTTATGTAAAGCACATTATAAAATGAATCTTCACAGATAAACAATTTTTGAGACAATATCATATTCATAACTCTCTCAAGGCTAACTTCAATATATCCAATTGAATCACTAGACTCTACTTCCTTCCCAGAAGAGACAACGTTTAGTAAACTTCAACAAAGCATACTTTTTACTTCTCTTTCTGAAAGATAATCAACTGCCAGAATAAAAAATATAAGGCATATCAAAGATACATATCAACATCCCAAAAGGAAAATAATCTTATCTCTCTTCTGCAATGCAGCTTTAATCAAATTTTATAATCAAGAGCAAAAGAAACTTTGCTAGTTTGCTGCCCATCAATTTTTGTAAAAATTTATTTTAGATTTTATACATATACATATATATTTTTTTTTTTTGCTTAAAGTTTAAGTATATACTTTGTTTCTCAAATTTAGCTTCAAATTTCTCATTTTAATTTCATAAAGAAAATAGGAGGATTTTCTCTTTTCTCATACAACTATTTGGCAGAAGAAACTCCTACAATATTATGAACAGAGTTCTTAAACTGCATGCTAAGTCAAAAAGGGTCTCTCTAGGGTATGCGATGTTCTAGGACCTAAGAAATTTACAGTTTTAAGAAGTTCCACCTTAGAGTATCCATTTTTCAGTCTGTCTCTAATGCCAATGTACAAGACACAAGTAATTTATAATGCAGTAAACAGACACTCACATTGGCCTTTTTCTGCTGAGCAGTTTGAACAAGGCCACTAAAACAACGACATCCTGAAAATAACCTCTTTCATCTTGTGTATAAGCAATCAATATTAAAATACTAGAATGACTATAACACCAAGATAAATAGTTTAAAATACTTTGCTCTAGAAATAATAGCCTGGACAATAATCTGGCGTGTGGAAAATATATTCTAGAAATACAAAACATGAAATATGAACATATTTCTATATGAGATAAGACACAAATTAATGCGTGAAATGATTACAATTAGTCAGGTGACAAAAATCACTTTAATGAATAAATATTAATAATTACATAGGTCATCTAGTTGTTTTGTCTGGCCAAACACAATCTCTTTTTCTATTAATTTATAATTAAAAACAATTTTAAAATACACTTGTTGCTAACATTTGTGTGCATGATTTAGAAACCATAAATTTTATAACAAATCTAATGTTTATTTTTCCTAATATAAATGAGACATTTCACTGAAATCTGACATAATCTCACTTCAGTTCAGATAAATGAAACATTCTGTTGACAAATCTTTAAATATCTTCCAAGAATAGCACGAGTTATATTTGGATCTGCAATACAACAAACTCAAGTAGCAAAGAAAGTCATAGTTTTAAGCATAACTATTTTAAAAACTACAATATTCAGGATTTCTCTGCAAATGAAGATAACAACAGTATTTATTATTATTTATGGATCCAATGTGAAAGAGCAGATAGTGATATGTAGTCATGTTCTCAAAGAGTACAAAGGAAAGCAATAATTTAAATTAGGAATTCATCTGGAATCTGTAGAGATGTGTACAATTTGAAAATATACTTCATTCTTAAAGAATGAAGAATCTGATGCTACTCAACATACTATGATAAATAAAAGAGGCTAACAGAATTACTGGCTAGTTCTTGTTTAAAAATACGTATTAGATCAGAATTTCTTTGATAACAGAATTACTAGCTTGTTCTTGTTTATTTTTCTAACTCAAGCTCCTATCTAGTCAGTGGCCTTAACTTTTCCCAAGATAGGTAAAGAAAAGCAAATTTAGAAAGAAAAAGTACAGTGGACATATTATTTTTCATATCCTTTATCTCTGCAATTAAGAGTGAGAAAAGTTAGGCCAAGCATGAAGAAAGGAGAATGGAATAGCCAATTTAATTTTCTTCTGTGGTTATTTCTTCAAACTCTGAATTAACCATTTTTTGTTTAATTTATTGTAAATTTACAGAACAATTGAAGTTTTATATAGAATTTTATTTTTTCCCTCTTTTATTTAATTTTTATTTTATCTTTTTAATTAAAATTAAAATTTAATTATTTTTCAATTTATTTATTTTAATTGGAGGCTAATTACTTTACAATATTGTATTGGTTCTGCCACACATCAATGTGAATCCACCACGGGCATACACATGTTCCCCATCCTGAACCCTCCTCCCACCTCCCTCCCCGTACCATCCCTCTGGGTCATCCCAGTGCACCAGCCCCAAGCATCCTGTATCGAACCTGGACTGGTGATTTGTTTCTAATATGATATTATACATGTTTCCATGCCATTCCCCCAAATCATCCCACCCTCGCCCTCTCCCACAGAGTCCAAAAACTGTTCTATACATCTGTGTCTCTTTTGCTGTCTCGCATACAAGGTCATCGTTACCATCTTTCTAAATTCCATATATATGCATTAGTATACTGTATTGGTGTTTTTCTTTCTGCCTTACTTCACTCTGTATAATAGGCTCCAGTTTCATCCACCTCATTAGAACTGATTCAAATGCATTCTTTTTAATGGCTGAGTAATACTCCATTGTGTATATGTACCACAGCTTTCTTATCCATTCATCCACTAATGGGCATCTAGGTTGTTTCCATGTCCTGGCTATTATAAAGAGTGCTGCGGTGAACATTGGGGTACACGTGTCTGTTTCTATTCTGGTTTCCTCGGTGTGTATGCCCAGCAGTGGGATTGCTGGGTCATAAGGGAGTTCTATTTCCAGTTTTTTAAGGAATCTCCACACTGTTCTCCATAGTGGCTGTGCTAGTTTGCATTATATAGCATTTTAGTATAAGAAATAGAAAATTCTCCTGCTGACAGATTCAAGAAATGTGAGACTCATCTATTACATTCTTGCTTCATAACAATTAGAAACTTGGGATGTACTAGGAATACTTGTAACTATCAAATTCTTATAAATGTTTTAATGTGCTTTCACAACCATTATTTATTTTGTAAAGTGCCTCTTGGAGGACATGAAAGCAGATAGAACTCCATTTTATAAAAGAAAGTTAATGATAAAGTTGTTATAAATAAATTCAAGAATGTAATGAAAATTCACATGCCTTGATTATGTTCTTTCTTTTTGCAATTACATGCATAATTCAAAGTTTTTTCTTGTCATTTAATTTGGTTTATCAAGTGTCAGTGAAAAAATACTCAAACATCACTGAATTTAAAATACCATAAAATTTGACAGTATATATACTTGGGTTGATTGATATATAGTCATACCTCATTTTATTGCACTTTGCTTTATTGCATTTTACAGATATTGCATTTTTTGCAAACTGAAGCTTTGTGGCAACTGTGTACCAAGCAAGACTATCAGTGACACTTTTCCAATAGCATTTGCTCATCCCATGTCTCTGTACCACTTTTTGGTCATTCTCCCAAAATTTCAAACTTTTTTCATTATTACTATACCTGTTATGGTGATCTGTGATCAGTGACTTTTGATGTTACTATTTTATTTGTTTGGAGGCACTGTGAATTGTGCCCATATGATAAATAATGGCTAAATATTATGCATATTGTGACTCCACCACCGATCAGCCGTTCCTCTTTCTCTCTCCCTCTCCTCTTGTTCTTCTGTTCCCTGAGACACAACAGTATTGAAAATAGGCCAATTAATAAGCCTCAAAAGCCTCTGAGTGTTTAAGTGAAAAAAAAAGAGTCACTTAAAATTGAAAGTTATAAATGACTAAACTTAGTGAGGAAGTCATGTCAAAAGCCAAGACAGATCAAAAGCTAAGCCTTGTGCCAAACAGTCAAGTTGTGAATGCAAAGGAAAAGTTCTTGAAGGAACTTAAAAGTACTACTCCAGCGAACACAAGAATAAGAAACAGCCTTACAGGTGAAATGGAGAAAGTTTTAGTGGTCTGGATGGAAGAACAAACCAGCCACAGCACTCCCTTATGTCAAAGCCTAACAGAGCAAGGCCCTAACCTAACTCTCTTCAATTCTATGAAGGATGAGAGAGGTGAGGAAGCTGAAGAAAAGTATGAAGCTAGTAGAGATTGGTTCATGAGGTTTAAGGGAAGAAGCCCTCTTCATGACATAAAATCATAAATGCTGACATTGAAGCTGCAGCAAGTTACTCAGAAGATCTAGCTAAGATCATTAATAAAGGCGGCAAAGGTCAGTTTTCATTCCAATCCCAAAGAAAGGAAATGCCAAAGAATGCTCAAACTACCACACAATTGCACTCATCTCACATGCTAGTAAAGTAATACTCAAAATTCTCCAAGCCAGGTTTCAGCAATACGTGAACCGTGAACTCCCTGATGTTCAAGCTGGTTTTAGAAAAGGCAGAGGAACCAGAGATCAAATTGCCAACATCCGCTGGATCATGGAAAAAGCAAGAGAGCTCCAGAAAAACATCTATTTCTGCTTTATTGACTATGCCAAAGCCTTTGACTGTGTGGATCCCAACAAACTGTGGAAAATTCTGAGAGAAATGGGAATACCAGACCACCTGACCTGCCTCTTGAGAAATCTGTATGCAGGTCAGGAAGCAACAGTTAGAACTGGACATGGAACAACAGACTGGTTCCAAATAGGAAAAGGAGTGCGTCAAGGCTGTATATTGTCACCCTGCTTATTTAACTTATATGCAGAGTACATCATGAGAAACGCTGGACTGGAAGAAACACAAGCTGGAATCAAGATTGCCGGGAGAAATATCAATAACCTCAGATATGCAGATGACACCACCCTTATGGCAGAAAGTGAAGAGGAACTAAAAAGCCTCCTGATGAAAGTGAAAGAGGAGTGTGAAAAAGTTGGCCCAAAGCTCAACATTCAGAAAACGAAGATCATGGCATCCGGTCCCATCACTTCATGGGAAATAGATGGGGAAACAGTGGAAACAGTGTCAGACTTTATTTTTTGGGGCTCCAAAATCACTGCAGATGGTGACTGCAGCCATGAAATTAAAAGACGCTTACTCCTTGGAAGAAAAGTTATGCCCAACCTAGATAGCATATTCAAAAGCAGAGACATTACTGTGCCAACTAAGGTCCGTCTAGTCAAGGCTATGGTTTTTCCTGTGGTCATGTATGGATGTGAGAGTTGGACTGTGAAGAAGGCTGAGTGCTGAAGAATTGATGCTTTTGAACTGTGGTGTTGGAGAAGACTCTTGAGAGTCCCTTGGACTGCAAGGAGATCCAACCAGTCCATTCTGAAGGAGATCAGCCGTGGGATTTCTTTGGAAGGAATGATGCTAAAGCTGAAACTCCAGTACTTTGGCCACCTCATGCGAAGAGTTGACTCATTGGAGAAGACTTTGATGCTGGGAGGGATTGGGGGCAGGAGGAGAAGGGGAAAACCGAGGATAAGACGGCTGGATGGCATCACTGACTCGATGGACGTGAGTCTGAGTGAACTCCGGGAGATGGTGATGGACAGAGAGGCCTGGTGTGCTGCAATTCATGGGGTCGCAAAGAGTAGGACACGACTAAGTGACTGAACTGAACTGAACTGAACTCTGCCTATGCTCTGTAAATGGAATAATATAGCATAGACAATAGCACATCTACTTACAACATGGTTTATCTGCTATTTTAAGCCCACTGTTGACACCTACAGCTAAAAAAAAAAAAAAAAAAAATTCAAACTGGTACTGCTCAGTGCTAATGTACCTGGTCACCCTAGAACTCTGGTGGAGATGGTCAATGAGATTAATATTGTTTCCACGTCTGCTAACACAGCATGAATTCAGCAGCATGGAACAAGGAGTTATTTAGGCTTTCGAGTCATATTGTTTAAGAATTACAGTTCATAACAATATAGCTGCCATAGAAACCAATTCTTTTGATGGATCTGGGCAAAGTAAATTGAAAACCTGGAAATTTGTCATTCTAGATGCCATTGAGAAAATTTGTGACTCAGGGGAAGATGTCAAAATACCAACACTAACGGGAGTTTGGAAGGCAACGATTCCACTCCTTATGGATGACTGTGAGGAGTTCAAGACTTCAGTGGAGGATGAATGCAGACGTGGTAGAAATAGGAAAAGAACTAGAAGAGGAGCCTGAAGATGTGACCAAATTGCTATAATCTGATGATAAAAATTTAACAGATGAGGAGTTGCTTCTTATGGATCAGCAAAGAAAGTGGTTTCTTGAGATAGAATCTACTCCCAGTGAAGATGCTGTGAAAATTGTTGAACCAACAACAAAGGATTTGGAATAGCTATTAAAGCAGCAACAGTTTGAGAAGATTGACTTCAATTTTGAGAGTTCTCCTGTGGGTGAAATATCATCAGACAACATTGGGTACTACAGAGAAATCATTTGTGAAACAAAGAATCAATCAATGCTGCAACCTTCATTGTTGTCTTGTCTTAAGAAATTGCCATAGTCACCCCAACCTTCAGCAGCAACCACCCGGATCAGTCAATCAGCAGCCATCTACTTGGAGGCCAGAACTTCCACAAACAAAAAAGATTATGATTCACTGAAGGCTCAGGTGAACTTTAGCACTTCTAGCAAATAATTATTTTTAATCAAGGTTAAGTGCATTATTTTAGGCATCATGCTATTGGAGGCTTTATACTATACTCAACTGCAGTATAGTATAAACATAACTTTTTTGTGCATTGCAAAATCAAAATATGTGTCACCCACTTTATTATAATATTTACCTTATCTCTGTGTCCTGGAAACAAAACTACAATATCTCCGAGATGTGTCTACAATTAATGATCTATTTTACTTAGTTTAAATATCTCCAAATAAACCATGTAATTACACGTCATCATGACCCCTCAACATATGACCATTCAACAACTAGTTCTAATTTTTTTCAAGTTCTTAAGTAGCCTTCAAATCATTTGAACACATTTTACCACTGAAACTCATAATTTTTTGCATTCCATGATACTGTTTCTCCCCTCCCCTGTTGAACTGCATTTTCTGTCTCCATAGTCAGCTGCTCTTGTTTATTATGTTCCTGTATATAAATTCGCAGGTTCATTCAGAGAATGTCTTCCTTTTCTTCACAGCTTCATAATTTCTCACAGATTGCCTGAGCACCTTAATGCACATGACTCAAAACTTTTCTTTAGTAATGGTGATATTTCCTTTTTTTTTGTTTTATGCATATTTCATTGTTTTGTTACCCACTCCAGTGTTGTTGTCTGGAGAATCCCAGAGATGGGGGAGCCTGGTGGGCTGCCATCTATGGGGTTGCAGAGAGTCGGACATGACTGAAGCGACTTAGCAGCAGCAGCAGCAGCGTTGTTTTGTTATCAATTACATTCCTATGTAGTTTCTCTGGCTCCCCTGGTGGCTTAGATCATAAACAATCTGCCCACAATACAGGAGACCTGGGTTCAATCCTTGGGTTGGGAAGACCTTGGAGAAGGAAATGGCAACCCACGCCAGTATTCTTCTCTGGAGAATCCCATGGACACAGGAGCCTGGCAGGCTACAGTCCATGGTGTCGCAAACAGTCTGACATAACTATGTGACTACCACGTCACTTCACTCATAGTTTCTACCTTGAGTTTAGTACAAGAAAAAAGCATTTCAAATAGAATGTTTGAGAAATATTGGCATGTACATGTTCTACCAATTTTAATTTTTTCTTGTAACTCATGTTTAATCTGGGATATATTTTTATGACAGATGTTAGGTTAAGATGCTCTGGTTAGTTCACACTATTAAGAAACTATGTATACTTCTAATCTATAATCTTCAGTTCAGTTTAGTTCAGTAGCTCAGCTGTGTCCGACTCTTTGTGACCCCATGAATTGCAGCACGCCAGGCCTCCCTGTCCATTACCAACTCTCGGAGTTTACTCAGACTCACATCCATCTAGTCCGTGATGCCATCCAGCCATCTCATCCTCTGTCGTCCCCTTCTCCTGCCCCCAGTCCCTCCCAGCATCAGAGTCTTTTGCAATGAGTCAACTCTTCTCATGAGGTGGCCAAAGTACTAGAGTTTCAGCTTTAGAATCATTCTTTCCAAAGAAATCCCAGGGCTGATCTCCTTCACAATGGACTGGTTGGATCTCCTTGCAGTCCAAGGGACTCTCAAGAGTCTTCTCCAATACCACAGTTCAAAAGCATCAATTCTTCGACGCTCAGCTTTCTTCACAGTCCAACTCTCAAATCCATACATGATCACTGGAAAAATCATAGCCTTGACTAGACGGACCTTTGTTGGAAAAGTAATGTCTCTGCTTTTGAATATGCTATCTAGGTTGGTCATAACTTTCCTTCCAAGGAGTAAGCGTCTTTTAATTTCATGGCTGCAGTCACTATCTGTAGTGATTTTGGAGCCCAGAAAAATAAAGTCAGACACTGTTTCCACTGTTTCCCCATCTATTTGCCATGAAGTGATGGGACCAGATGCCATGATCCTATGCCAGAACCTCTGATCTTACTGAACTTTAATTTGTGATAATAATGTTTCAGTTCATTTGTTGGATTTACCCAGAAGATATTCATTAGATTATTAAAAAACTGAGAATATTATTGTAACATTCAGATATAATTTTAATCTTTAAAATATTTCTATTTTTGCATTACATAGGTTACTATGAATAACAGTAAATAAAAAGGGTGATATTAAAAACACTAGAATTATCCCAGAACAACTTCACTTCTGTCTACTCATTTTTGAGTAGACAAAATGAATGGTAGCACCTTCGCTACCATTCTCCACACTAGAAACAAAGATTATTTTGAAACCTAAATGTGATTTTTCTTAATGTTTTCTGATGGCATCTCACTATTCTTACTGACTAGATGACTTAACTTGGCTTATGAAACCCTGTCTGATCTAATTCATCATTCTGCTTCTTCAGGTCTATTTCTTGCCATACCATCTCTTCTCCTGGTTCCAGTCACCCTGGCTGCCTTTTAATGCCTCTCATCCAGAAGACTTCTACTACTCACTATAAGGACTTTGAACTCCATCTAGTTAGCGCTCACTTTACTAGTTTGCATTCTTTATCCACAGGCATTTTCATGAAGAGTATGTTAATGGTAAAATTTCTTCTGTGTTGTATCTCATGCAAGATTCATATATTTTCTATGTACAAAACTCTGAGATTATAATTTACATTAAAATGTGAAAGAATAATCTCAATAAATTTAGAAAAAAATTTCAAATTACAGGGAAAAAAACTGTTATCAATCTACTTCTTTTTAAAATATAAATTTTTGGCCTAGATGCTTAAAATAGAGTGTCTAATAAACACACATAATTCATTATAGGGAGTATATGGTGAAATAAACTTCTTGTTTCAGCTCAGATTAATTTTCTATTTTCTTCTTTCTCAACTAATTTCCTTTATCTTGTCTGTTTTTCTCATTCCTTCACACTTCTTAAATCAGCAGTGATATTACTTAAAAATTATCTATAGATAGGTTTTTTAAAATATAGTGATTAAGAAGGTAGCTCTGCACTTGGAATAAATGTATCTGAAAACTATCCCCACTATTCTAGCTCTGAAGACTTTGGCCAGTAATTCAAGCTCCCTGTGTCTTAGTTTTCTCATTGGTTAAGTAATAAATGTTTAAAATAAAAAAAATAGCACTGGCTTTACACAGTTATAGTGAAGATTATAGCGCTTGGTAGATTAAAAAATGGGAAATACAGTATTCAAGGTTCAGGATAAATAAAAGATGCATTTGATGCAGAGATATCTCACAGAAAAAAATTAATTTAAAATTAATTTTGGAAGATATTTGCTTTCAATGCACTCTAATGAAAGTAATGGATGTTCATAGATCCAAGAACACGACATCTATGATCAAAAGTAAGAAACTACAATAAACTACTAGAATGCGTCAAAGTCCTATGAAATGTAATAATTTCCTACTGTCCGTGTGCACTCAATTTTTGAGCAGTCACAGTAAGAAATGCAGGTCTCTAGACACACTGGCCCCTGCTACTGCTTCTTAATTTTTGGCTTGAGTCAGAGTTTGCCAGTATCTGGCCTAATTAAGCTTAACCCAGTGAATTATACAACAGGAAGAAATGGACCATCTGTTCAACCAAAAATGGAATGTTTTTCATTTCTTTCAATGTACCGTGTTCTCTCCTCTTGTTGTTATTGTTTAGTCACTAAGTTGTATCTGACTCTTTTGTGACCCCATGGACTGCAGCCCACCAGGCTCCTCTGTCCACAGGATTTTCCAGGCAAGAATACTGGAGTGGGTTGCCATTCCTCCTCTAGTAAATCTTCCCAATGCAGGGATCAAACCCATGTCTTTGGCTTGGCAGGCAGATTCTTTACCACTGAGCCACCTGGGAAGCCCTGTTCTCTCTCCTTTGTGTATGAAAAGTGTGTGTTAGGCTCTCAGTTGTATCTGACTCCTTGAAACTCCATGAACTGTAGACTGTCAGGCTCCTCTGGCCATGGAATTCTCTGGGTAAGAATGCTGGAGTGGGTAACCATTCCCTTCTCTGGGGGGTCTTCCCAATCCAGGGATCGAACCCAGGTCTCCTACATTACAGGTGGATTGCTTACCATCTGAGCCACCACGGAAGCCTGTTCTCTCCTCTATATGGACCTAATGGAGCATTATACATGGTATTTTCTCTGAAATCCTACATATCATTTCTTTCTTTACCTGCTACCATATTTCAGATCTCATTTAAAATGTCATTTTCTCTAAGAAGACTCTGTGATCCTATTAAGAATACTCTCATATAAACATTATTCACTCTCTTACCAATCTATACTTAACTGATCAGACAATTTATCATGCTTTATCATAATTACTCAATTTTCTGTTTTGTTTGCTTGACTTTAGCCTCTTCCCGAAAAAGGACAGTGCCTGCTATGCTAAGTGTTAGGTCCCAAACAATCAGGATAGTGCTTTATATAAAATTATAATAATCAACAAATATGTAAAAAGATTAATTGAATGAGACCACATTGGGCATCTGAGATCTATTCTGTGTTTTCTATGTTTTGCCTTTATGATTCATCAATTTCTTAACTTTATCCTCTATTTCACAAAATGGGCTTTTCTATTACCCTATCTTATATTCACTCCCTCCAAGTGCACTTTTAAAGCAGAAATTGTCAATCACATTTTCCTCTACAATAACCTTTATTATGCTTTTCACAACTATCCTTTAAAGCTATTTGATTTCATCAAATGTCCTTCTGAACTTTAATAAATAAGTTGAAGATATTCAAACTTCTCTTTTTGCTTATGGAAACACTTTTCAACTGTCTATGATTTTTGTCCCAATGCAGAGATTGGTTCCTTATCTGTACTTTATAATAAAGCTTTACATGTATGTGAATTCATTTCATATGATATTTGCAAGATGTCACCAGGCTTTTGACCAGGAAATCAACATTACCCTGGGTCCTGACTTGATCCTGGCTGTCTCAAGCAGAGGAATACATACCAAGAAGTGGAGGAATTGAAATAGTATGCTAATTGTAACTTGACCTTTGGTCCCACACCACTATGTACTGCACTGATAATGGGAATGAACTGACATGGAACACATGGAACACTTTTTTTTTTTTGGTTCATTTGCAATAGACTAATGCTCAGATCAAAGCAAATAAGATGACCTATCTCCCCTAAGCAACACAAATAGAAAGATTTTCAATTCCATTGAGATGAGATGTGCCAGTACCTGATAAAACATATCTAGAGAGGAAGAAACAGAGTTCATAACTATTATAATATAAGCAGAGGTGTTTGTCATTCTTCACAGAAGAGAGACAAGGAAGATTCTTGAATAACTCCTAGAAACAAACACTAACTCAAGTAAGTTCTCCTACTCCTTTACCCCTAAAATGGGAGCTCTGTGTTTGCCATGATGGGAGATGATGCCAGTTTAGGCTACCAGCCCAGTAACCCAGCCTCTTCAAAGAAGAGGAAGGTAGCTGAACCATTGACTGTCCAGTACATTAAGGTTTTCTCTGTATAGACTCTCTTGTTTCTAGAGAGTCCTATGCACCAGCACCAGCTTCCCTGACACAAATATGAGATCTTGTTCAACCTGTTTCTTGGAGTTGCTGTAATAGTTTTTATCCCTATTGTATCAAGAGTCATAATAGGGGGAGGTCACAGTTTTTATCTTTACTGTCACATGTCCACATACTCTAATTATATACTGTGATAAACTGTAGCTTCTCAGGTATGTGACTGCCCCACAAGTAAAGGGCAGTTCACTTTTGAAACCACTGATACAGTGGAATGCAAAAAGGCCAAAGCTAGAATTCTGTCTGTCTATAATATCATACTGTCTTGATCTCTGTGGCCTCCAAAGATGCAACAGATCTTCATTTTCATAAATCACCTTCCTAAGAAACGTGAGTCAAAAGTTGATGTCACCCTTGAATGTGATGTCATATATATTAGTCTAGCTAAAGACCATTGATATTTATGGTCTGTGGATAGGACCCAATTTTTTCCAGTCTTATATAAATTTCTATTTTTTTGCTTAGTTCAGTTCAGTCACTCAGTCGTGTCCAACTCTTTGTGAACCCTTGGACTGCAGCACACCAGGCCTCCCTGTCCATCACCAACTCCCAGAGTTTACTCAAACTCATGTCCATTGAGTCGGTGATGCCAACCAAACATCTCATCCTCTGTTGTCCCCTTCTCTTCCTGCCTTCAATATTTCCCAGCATCAGGGTCTTTTCAAAATAGTCAGTTCTTCGCATCAGGTGGCCAGCGTACTGGAACTTCAGCTTCAGCATCAGTCCTTCCAATGAGTATTCAGGACTGATTTCCTTTAGGATGGACAGGCTGGATCTTTTTGTAGTCCAAAGGACTCTCAAGAGTCTTCTCCAACACCACAGTTCAAAAGCATCAATTCTTTGGTGCTCAGCTTTCTTTATAGTCCAGCTCTCACATCCATCCATGACTACTGGAAAAACCATAGCTTTGACTAGATGGACCTTTGTTGGCAAAGTAATGTCTCTGCTTTTGAATATGCTGTCTAGGTTGGTCATAGCTTTTCTTCCAAGGAGCAAATGTCTTTTAATTTCATGGCTGCAGTTACTATCTGCAGTGATTTTGCAGCCCCCAAAAATAAACTCTGCCATTGTTTCCATTGTTTCCCCATATATTTGCCATGAAGTGATAGGACTGGATGTCATGATCTTAGTTTTCTGAATGCTGAGTTTTAAGCCAACTTTTTCATCTCCTCTTTCACTTTCATCAAGAGGCTCTTTAGTTCCTCTTCACTTTCTGACATAAGGGTGATATTATCTTCATATCTGAGGTTATTGATATTTCTCCGGGCAATCTTAATTCCAGCATATGCTTCATCCATCCCAGCATTTCTCATGATGTACTCTGCATATTAGTTAAATAAGAAGGGTGACAATAGACAGCCTTCATGTACTCCTTTTCCTATTTGGAACCAGTCTATTGTCCATGTCCAGTTCTAACTGTTGCTCCTGACCTGCATATAGGTTTCTCAGGAGGGCAGGTCAAGTGATCTGGTATTCCCATCTCTTTCAGAATTTTCCACAGTTTGTTGTGATCCACACAGTTAAAGGTTTTGGTATAGTCAACAAAGCAGAAGTAGATGTTTTTCTGGAACTCTCTTGCTTTTTTGATGATCCAATGGATATTGGCAATTTGATCTCTGGTTTCTCTGCCTTTTCTAAATCCAGCTTGAACATCTGGAAATTCATGGTTCACATAGTGTTGAAGCCTGGTTTGAAATCCTTTCAAGAAGTTAGGGTGGGTGCTATTATCCACATTTTAAACCTACATTGAAACTCACCATGGTTGAATGATAAGTTCCAAGTAGTAGAAGTTGTAGGAGAAAGCGAGCAGCCTGGCCAGTCTGGGCCTTCTTACACATTCTCGAGTCCTTTACTAAATACAACCTGTCATACTTACACTGACAAAAAATAAATGTGTGCTTCATAGAAAAGAGCTGCTCTTTTAGACAAAACTGACTTCAAATGTCTGCTAAATAACTCAAGATCATGTGACCGTAGCCTCTTTTAGACTAAATTTATCATCTATAATATAGGCAAATTATCATGATGAATACAATGGCTCTCTAATAATATGCATGCATGTTTAGTTGCTCAGTTATGTCCAACTCTTTGTGACCCTTTGGACTGTAGCCTGCCAGACTCCATGGGATTTTCCTGGCAAGAATACTTGAGTGGGTTGCCGTTACCTGCTTGAGGAGATCTTCCCAACCCAGGGGTCAAACCCATGTCTCCTGTATTACAGGTGGATTCTTTACCCACTGAGTCATTGATGAAGCCCCTCTAATAACATACCACCACCTGAAAATCATGATATCGAAAACAAACAGTAGTTTATCCTTTAAAACCTTCTCTTTGTTTTTTCTCACATCTTATTAAAGCATAACAGACCCAAAGAATTGCCAACATCCGCTGGATCATGGAAAAAGCAAGAGAGTTCCAGAAAAACATCTATTTCTGCTTTATTGACTATGCCAAAGCCTTTGACTGTGTGGATCACAATAAACTGTGGAAAATTCTGAGAGAGATGGGAACACCAGACCACCTGACCTGCCTCTTGAGAAATCTGTATGCAGGTCAGGAAGCAACAGTTAGAACTGGACATGGAACAACAGACTGGTTCCAAATAGGAAAAGGAGTACGTCAAGGCTGTATATTGTCACCCTGCTTATTTAACTTATATACAGAGTACATCATGAGGAACGCTGGGCTGGAAGAAACACAAGCTGGAATCAAGATTGCTGGGAGAAATATCACTTACCTCAGATACGCAGATGACACCACCCTTATGGCAAAAAGTGAAGAGGAACTAAAAAGCCTCTTGATGAAAGTGAAAGAGGAGAGTGAAAAAGTTGGCTTAAAGCTCAACATTCAGAAAACGAAGATCATGGCATCCGGTCCCATCACTTCATGGGAAATAGATGGGGAAACAGTGGAAACAGGGTCAGACTTTATTTTGGGGGGCTCCAAAATCACTGCAGATGGTGATTGCAGCCATGAAATTAAAAGACGCTTACTCCTTGGAAGAAAAGTTATGACCAACCTAAATAGTATATTCAAAAGCAGAGATATTACTTTGCCGACTAAGGTCCATCTAGTCAAGGCTATGGTTTTTCCTGTGGTCATGGATGGATGTGAGAGTTGGACTGTGAAGAAGGCTGAGTGCCGAAGAACTGATGCTTTTGAACTGTGGTGTTGGAGAAGACTCTTGAGAGTCCCTTGGACTGCAAGGAGATCCAACCAGTCCATTCTGAAGGAGTACAGCCCTGGGATTTCTTTGGAAGGCATGATGCTGAAGCTGAAACTCCAGTACTTTGGCCACCTCATGTGAATAGTTGACTCATTGGAAAAGACTCTGATGCTGGGAGGGATTGGGGGCAGGAGGAGAAGGGGACGACTGAGGATGAGATGGCTGGATGGCATCATGGAATCGATGGACCTGAGTCTGAGTGAACTCCGGGAGATGGTGATGGACAGGGAGGCCTGGCGTGCTGCGATTCATGGGGTTGCAAAGAGTCGGACACGACTGAGTCACTGAACTGAACTGAACTGAACTACCAGTTATATTATTTCTATCCCTAAAACCTATTACAATCTTCTAGTTTTTTAATTTATATTTCCAAAAAGTATTTTCCTATTTCCTTGTAATTGGGAAATTACAATTGACATTTGTAATTGCCTCCTTATTGCCCCCAGACCAGAAATGTTTCCAAAATAATGTCTCTAAATGCCGAAGCCATGCCTTCAACAAACTGGCCTACCCAAGTATCAGTTCTAAATTCTAACAACCGTGTATCTTCCACTGGCTGAAACAGAAGTATTTTCTCCTATAAAGAGTATTTTCCACATTCTAACACTATATGCTAATGTTCACACTGACCACTCAACTTGGACTCTTTCCTTTACTCCTGCTGATGTGAAACTCTGAAGTCAGGGCTCAGCTGTCACTTCTTCATATAAACTATCAATGATAAGTTCAAATAGGGATAACTGCTACTGTGAATCTGTCTTATTTCATTATAAAATTTATTTTTACTAAATTTATTAAAGCATGACTTAACTCTGTCTTGAATTAAAATGATGTGCCCATAAACCTTAACTGAGTATAGAACATAAATAACACTGCTTTACTATTTCCCAAAGTCCTTACCATCAAGTGAGTTTTTATTTGTTGAAGATTATTTTCCTTCATAATATTTTTATCTTTGTCATATACTTTCATTTTAAGCCCTTTAAAAAGTCCTCTCCAGTCTTCTTATTCTAGAAAGATTCATTTTCAGGACTGCAAACATGAAGGTGAGGATGCATCAAACACTTTCCAATGAAGCCCAGAAAACAAATTAAGATGTGACTTTGAGAAATAGCACCAGTCAAACATAATTCTAGAACTGGGCAAACAAGATACTTCTTGTTTCTTTGGGGAGACGCTCATTGCCAAGGCTGAAAATGATGAAGTGTTGATTTTGGTGAAAAGAGGCTCATGCATCTTGAGTTTTTTAGGTGGAAATTGGCCCTATGTACGCATTAACTTTGTCATAATTTTCTAGTTTCTATAGCACATAAAACTTACTGTGCCTTTTCCCTTTGATATTTTTTAATCGGAGAGAACAGTATTTTCTTAACTATAACTACAATCTAAGTCATAAATCAAAGCACAAGTGCTATGCTATAAAAATTCAGTGACATTACTAAAGCTGAGATAATATTTATAAGAAAATGTAAAATTTTTGTCAAAGTAATAAACAGCTAGTGATTTCACTTTGGGTTGGTTTAATGTTAATTTAATAATAATAATATTAGTAATTAGATTTCTGCTAGAATATTTTCTTAAGGTACTTGGATGTGATTTAACTTTATGAACAAATTAGCAATTTAGGCTGAAGAAACTTAGCCATTTGGTTCTGAACTGTACTAGAAACATGTCAGATATACAGTATAATACATTGTCAAAAGGAAATTGGTTTTTAAGTTAGGATGATTTTGAAAATATATTTGAATTACCATATCTCTAAACTAAATTCATGAGAAAATGAAATACAGACCAGTTAACATATAAGAACAGGAAAAATATCATCTGATAATGCAATTATTTCACATATTTTTTAGAGTATGCATATATGTGCATCAGATTATTTATAGTACCTGTATGGATAACCACTCAAATCATTAACATGTGTTAAAGTCTACTTGCTAAAATAAAAAATCAACATCATGGCATGCTGCTATAATTCTCTAGTGGTTTGTGACTGATTCTATTTTTGTCTCCTGTTTACTTGTGAAAACTGTAGAATCAGCATCTCTAATTCACCCTAGTAGGTCTCCAATTTGTACAGTAGCAGAATGTACAAAATTTGCTGCAGATTCAGTGTCACAATGATTTCTTTTCCCCTTTAACATGAAATTGTATTTTTAATGTAAATAAAACCTTTAAAACGTAAAGAAAAAACACTCTCTTTCCATTTCTGTCAGTGCTTAGAGTCTTAATGGGACATCAAGATGTTCTCTTCAAAGTTGTAGAGAAAGCAAACTTCCAACACCTCTGCTGCCTTAGACTCCTAGCATTTTAAACCAAATTTACTTAGCCCTTTTTTGGGAAAGGGATAACAACACTTTTGTAAAGTCATGGTCAGAGAATTCCTCAAATATTTAATAAATCTCCATTCAAGTAAATCACAGTTAATTGTTACAGCACATTAAAAAGTGTTTCTTGCACTCCAACCAAGAATATTTTTCTATATATACCTATTATATTTGTGGAAGATTTTAAAATATTTAATAGAAATACCTGAACAATTCAGATGAATTTATATTTAAGATTTCATTCAAATGTTAACATAAGCATGTCTCAAAATATTTAATGCAAAAATTAGATTGCTACAGCATACGTGATACTGCTCAAATATTCTGAACTAAAAGCAGTTGAGACGGCAATGCTTAGTCATTTAAACTTACACAAAATCAATTTTCAAAAATTAGAAAAACAGGCATTTCTACTTTCAGTTTAAAAATATACAGATTTTGGAAGCAGTCACTCTGATTCTTATAAGTAGAAAAAACCTGGACAATCCAAAAATTGGTGACACTTCTTGGATCCATTAGCAATCTGAGATCTCAGCGCAAACTGCCACTATTAAATCTGGAGAGAAAGGTGAAGCTAGAGGATCAGAGCCAACTCTGCTTAGTGGGAGCAGAAGCTACTAGAGTCATAAAAGTTACAGTGTTAGTAGTTGAGTTGTGTCTGACTCTTTGCAACCCCATGGACTATAACCCACCAGGCTCCTCTGTCCATGGAATTCTCCAGGAATGAATACTGGAGTGAGTTGTCATTCCATTATCCAGGGGATCTTCCCAAACCATGGATCAAAGCCAAGTCTCCTGCATTGCAGGCAGATTCTTAACTATCTGAGCCACCAGGGAGATCCAGAGCCATAAACTAGTTCAGTTCAGTCACTCAGTTGTGTCTGACTCTTTGTGACCCATGGACGGCAGTACACTAGGCTTCCCTGTCCATCACCAACTCCTGAAGCCTACTCAAACTCATCTCCACTGTGTCGGCGATGCCATCCAACCATCTCATCCTCTGTTGTCCCATTCTCCTGCCCTCAATCTTTCCCAGCATCAAGGTCTTTTCAGATGAGTCTGTTCTTCACATCAGGTGGCCAAAGTATTGGCGTTTCAGCTTCAGCATCAGTTCTTCCAATGACTATTCAGGACTGATTTCCTTTAGGATGGACTGGTTGGATCTCCTTGCAGTCCAAAGGACTGTCAAGAGTCTTCTCCAATACCACAGTTCAAAAGCATCAATTCTTCAGTGCTCAGCTTTCATTATGGTTCAATTCTCACATCCATACATGTCTACTGGAAAAACCTTAGCTTTGACTAGATGGACCTTTGTCGGCAAAGTAATGTCTCTGCTTTTTAATATGCTGTCTAGGTTGGTCATAGCTTTTCTTCCAAGGAGCAAATGTCTTTTAATTTCATGGCTGCAGTCAAGTCATCTGTAGATGTAGAGTGTTCCCTCTCCCCTACATTTTAGCACCACAATCAGGCTGCTCCAGGAGATAATAGCTAAAAGAGCTAAAAGATGCTTACTCTTTCTGAGGAGCAGTACAGAGAAGCCCCCAAGTCAAGAGGAGAGATTAAAATAATGGCATTAGAGGAATTTGAAGCATCTTGCACCTACAGTTGAACAAACAGTGAATGTAGCTCCAAGCCAAATCAATACAAATTCTCACTAAAAGCCTATTTACTTGATTTCTTATTGTGTGTGCATTTGTGTGTATGTGTGCGTGCATGCTAGTAACTGACCCTTGTACTATAGCCTGCCAGGCTCCTCTGTCCATGGGATTTTTCAGGAAAGAATACTGGAGTGGGTTGCCATTTCTTCCTCCATGGGATCGTCCCAACCCAGGGATCAAACCCATGTCTCTGATGCCTTATTACCCAGTATAATCTGTCTGCTTTATAATAAAAAAAAAAATTAAAAGTTATGCCAAAAAGTAAGAAAAAGTAAACACTGTTTAAAGAGACACAGCAGTATCAGAAACATGATCTGATAGGATATGGATGCTGGACCTAGTGGATTTAAAACATCAATCATTAATACGTTAAAGGCTCTATGGAAAAAAAAAGGAGACAACATGCAATGACATGGGTAACATCAGCAAAGAGATAGAAACTACAAGAAGAGTCAAAAGCAAATACTAGAATTCAAAACACAGTAACAGAAACAAAGAATGTCCCCCATGAGCTCATCGGTAGACAACACAGCCTAGGAATCAGTGACCTTAAAGGAATATCAATAAAATTTGATAATGAACTATGTAATGAACCAGTAATGAACTAAGTGCAGACTTTGGGTGATGATGTGACAGTGAAGTTGCACTGACTGTTGACATTTTTATATTATGGTATTGGATGCTGACTGCAGGAGAGGTTACATGTTGATGGAGGTAGGGGGTGTGTGGGAACTCTATGTTTTCTTCCAATTTCGCTGTGAACCTAAAACTCCTCTAAAAAGACAAAGTCTCTTTAAACAAACAAACAAAATTATTCCAAACTGAAGTATAAAGAGAAAATATAAAAACAATTATAGCATAACCTATAATTGGAGCAAGAGAAAAAGAAAAAATAATAATGGAGCAGAAAAAATTTTAATAATGACTGATGACAAATTGAAATTGTAAGGGAGTATTTATAGTTCAGACACACAAAACTGGGGACAGGAAACCATTTAGGATCTGGTTCAAGATGTATCTCTAGACCACTGAGAACTTGAATTTTCTCCTAATTATATCAAATCAAATGATATCACCAGGTGTATTAGGAACAATGTCTACCAACTGCAACTTTAAGGTCTCAAGTCCCTCTCACTGATTGTAACTAGGGAACCATATCAGATCCCAACAAATCTTTGCTCAACAAGCACCGTTCTTGATAGATTCAATGACAATTCTTGACAAAAAAAGTATGTGACTAACTATGGCCTTACAGCTTTTGCCTTTATAAGCTTCCTCTATTCTACAGGCTGCTGGTGCTGCTGCTGCTAAGTTGCTTTAGTTGTGTCCAACTCTGTGTGACCCCATAGACGGCAGCCCACTGGGCTCCCAGATCCCTGAGATTCTCTAGGCAAGAACACTGGAGTGGGTTGCCATTTCCTTCTCCAATGCATGAAAGTGAAAAGTGAAAGTGAAGTTGTTCAGTAGTGTCCTACTCTCAGCGAAACCATGGACTGCAGCCCACCAGGCTCCTCTGTCCGTGGGATTTTCCAGGCAAGAATACTGGAGTGGGGTGCCATTGCCTTCTCCATTTTACAGGCTAGCAGAACACAATTTAAGTGCTTGTTGAATCTGTGTCTCCCAGGCTGCAGTACCAGCAAACTACAAACAAATATTCCTCTTTATTTAAATCAGTCTTTGTTTCAAACATTTTGGTTTATAGATATGGCTGATCATCTGTTAAAATTAATGGCAGTTACCAAAACACATTTTACAGAAGCTCAATGAATAAGCAGGATGAATATAAACAAACAGGAAACCACCCAAGCATATTATATTTAAACTGTAGAACACAAACAGAAGAAGAAAATTGTGAAAGAATAAACAAGGAAAATGGATTATAGTAAATTTCTCATTAGAAATTATATAAGAGAGTTAAGAAAAATAAAGAGGGTAAAGAAAAAAAAATGCCAAGCTGGAATTCTATATCCAGTAAATTACTCATCAGAAGTGAAGAAAAAATGAAGACTCTCAAACTAACAAGAAACAGGAAATTGCCAGCTGACTTGCCATTCATGAAATGTTAAGATCATAAGGCAAAAGAAAAATGATATAGATCAGAACTTCAATCTGCATAAATAAGACTATCAGAGAAAGAATAAAGGTAAAATAATGTCCTATTCTTAATTGATCTAAAAGATACTCTTTGCTTAAAGTAAAACTAGTGAAAATACATTGGCTGATTACATCAGTAAGTGAAATGAATGATGTTAATTACCACAGATTGAACTGTGCCCCTAATACCTCTATGTTAAAGCCCTAACGCCAATGTGACTGTATTTGGAGACAGAGCATATAAGAAGATAATTAAGATTGAGATCATAAGAGTGGGGCCCCAACCAATAGGATTAGTATCCTTATAAGGAGAGACATCAAAGAGCTTGGACTCTCTTTTTGCCATGTGAAGATGTAACAAGAAGATAACCATATAAATACATGCCAGAAAGAGAGCTCCCGTCAGCCACTGAGCTGGTTATCACCTTGTTCTTGGACATCCCAAACTTCAGACCTGATAAAAAATAAATTTCTGTTCTTTAAGGCACACAGCAGGAAGCAGTGAAGTCGCTCAGTCGTGTCTGACTCTTTGCGACCCCATGGACTATAGCCTGCCAGGCTCCTCCATCCATGGGATGTTACAGGCAAAAATATTGGAATGGGTTGCCATTTCCTTTTCCGCAGATCTTCCCCACCCAGGGATCAAACCCAGGTCTCCTGCACTGCAAGCAGACTCTACCATCTGAGCCACCGGGTAAGCCCTTAGGCATGTAGTCCTTGGTATTTTGTTATAGTAGCCCAAGCAGATTGATACAGTAATATAAGAAGCAACAAGAGAAATTGGGAATGTTCTGAGTAGCTTCACAACATTTAAAGCAGTACAGTGTTTTTTGAAAGTGGATTTAGATTAGTTAAAATTATGTATCTTATAAAATCCAGGAACACCACTAAGTAATATTTTAAAAAATACAGTTGATATTCTAAGTAAGGAAATAAAATGAAATCACATAACAGCTCAATTAAAACACTAGATAATAATCCAACTATAATAATGATCACTTTTCAAGTGGTCTGAAAAACATCAACTGAAAAAACTGAAATCATCAGTGTGGTTTAAACAGAAAAAAGAAAATGAAACGCCGAAATATGTTGACTACAAGAAACACACTCTACATACAAAAACTACATCTAGGTATGAAGGAAAGGAGAAAGATATACTAACAAACATCCAAAGAAACCTGGAATAACTACATTAACTTCACATAAAGCTTATTCAGAAGAAGAAGGATTATCCAGGATAAAAGAAGGGCATTGTATAATGATAAAAAGTCAGTCTTCAAAATACATTAAACTCCTAAATGCCGATGTACCCAACAGAACATCAAAATACAGGTGGGAAAAAAATGATAAAACTGAAAAAAGAAACAGAAATATTCACCATTACAGTCAGAGACATCAATATCCTCCATCAGTTGATGGATCAATTCAGCACAGCTTTGCATAACCTGCACTACAGTACACCTGATCTAACTGACATCTATAGAATATTCAACAGCAGCAGAATCCATATATTTCTCAAGCTAATGTTGATTTCACCAAGATGGACCACGTTCTAGGCCATAAAACAGACCTTAATTTTAAAAGAACAGGAATTATACAAAGGATATTCTCAATCAGCAGTGGAATTTAGAAAACAGTTATCAGAAAGACAGATGAAAATTCCTAATGATTTAGAAACCAAGCAGCGCCATTTCTAAATAAGGTATGGGTCAGTGCGAGATAGGCTGGGGCCTGAGACCTTCCTACCAGGGTGCTTGCACCGGGACAAATGTCTCCTTGCCCAACAGACTACAAAGAAACTATTAGAGACTGAAACTAACTGCACACTTAGGCAGTTATTAATAAAATGACGCAAAAATGCCACAAAACAACTTTGCCTTTCTTAGATGCCACAAGAAAAAGCAGGCTACTGCTGGTGATGCCTGCACCGGGGACCGCTAAGGCGGTGAATGGACCACTCAAACTATACCTCCTGCCCAAGCCAAAGACCCACCCCCACCTCGTTATCTCATTTAAGGAACCAGCTGGCCAAGGACACCTGTTTCTTGTTTTTGCTCCCTCCAGCTGCACCACGAAACCTATTAAACCTTTGTTGGAAATTTTTCTTGCACCTGCTAACCAATTTCTGTTGATTAAACAGTCCAAGGGCCAGGAGGGTATCAAAAGCGAAACTGAAAAATATTTTAACTGAATAAAACTTAAAATACAACTTACTAGAATCTACAAAATGCAACTAATGTGTGGCTTAGAGGGAAAAGTTTAGGAATTTTGAAAATTCCTAGATCTTTCAAACTCTTGCCGGACCCCAGAAGTCTTTTAAAAACAAAGTAGCATCTCCAGCACGAGTGTCTGGCAGCCCTGAGCAAGCCATCAAGGAAAATGTTAGTTCTGCTCCTGTAAATAAGAACTCCCCAATCCTGGACGGCTTTCTGGGAATGTCTTCCCAAGACAGAAGAGAGGCCCACACAGCTCGGAAGGAGAAAACCGGAGTGGTGTCTGCACCTCCACCCCTTGGCCCCTAGAAGGAGCCCAGAGAGCTCGGGCCCCTGGCATGCCACAGCCACGGCAGAGTACACGCCTAGTCCAGAAAACACTGACCCGCCTGCCCTCTGAAGGCCGGGCGGGCCGCGTCCCCACGTCCTCAGAAGGAAGAGCCAATGCCCAACCAGACGACTCTTCCGGGAGTAGGCTCCTAAAGCCAGAATTTGACGTCTCTGAGGACGCTGTCAACAAAGCCCCCCACCCAACCCTGTCACCAAGGAGACTAGGAAAAGGGGCGCAGCCTCAAACCTCCCCCGGGAGACCGAGGCAGGTAAAGGCCCCAGAGCAGGTAGAGGAGGGCCATATTCCGTCACCTTTGCTTCCAGTGTGGACTAGGATGAGCTGGGTGACCCAAACTTTAACCTGTTCCAAGGATGCAGAGAGACCCGGCTCCCCACGAAGACCCTCAAACAGGCTGGCAGAGCCTGAGGCTGGACGGCTCAGAGCATGGGCCTTTGACAACCAAACTCACCTTGGTGGAGCAAGGTGCTTTCCGCCTCCGTTGGATGACACCCCTCCACTGTAGGCCAGGGCAGGGACCGCCAGGAGCAGCAGGCAAGCCGGGATTCTCTGGGTGTGCGGGCTTCTGCTAGCAGTGCTGTCCGGGGCTCATCCCCTCCTCCATGTGGCCAGAGCTGCCTTGGATGTGAATGAGCGCTTCTGACCCAACTGAGCTTCCGGGTAACGGGCCGGATGGATGGACTCTGGAGTAGTTTGGGGCGTCCCTGGTTAAGGAATCAGCCTGGAGGAAAACAGTCCTTATACCTCAAGTTCCACCTTCTCCTTTAAGGAAGGTCCACTAAGACCCGGGCCCGGGGGACCAGCCTGCACGCGTGCCTGAGGCCAAGCTCGCAGAGCCTGGTTTTCCACGAGCTCCGGATGTTCTCCGACCTGGCTGGCTCCTCTGTGTCCTCCTTGGCGTGGGGATCCGCTGCTGCCTGTGGGGCGCATCATGGACATGCTGTCGCCGCACAACAGAGATGAGTGTTGAGAACTGCAAAGTGAGAAAGGAAGGCCAGAGACACCTGCCACGGAAGACCATGCAAGAGAGAAACCAAAGCCGGTAAAAGAGGAGCTTTCCCAGGTCCCAGATCAGGCCCAAGCAGAGGGCCTTCAGATAAGTGTGAGGAATGAGTTAGTGCATCCACTCCCCGGAGAAAACCATGGCGGAAGACAGCAATGACCGGAATCTGTGATGACCTCATTCTCCAAGATGGAGATATGACATGGAAGTCCGGAAACTGGGAAAGCCGAACTGAAATCAATTCCATGCTATTATCTCTGCGTTTAGAAGGGTAAAATGTATGACTGTTCATATTTGTTTGTTCTTGACAGTTTATGACCTATTTGGGATTACATTTAATATCAGATAAATGCTCTCAGATCTAGATCCCAAAGGCTTTGTTTTAGATTATTATGAAAGCCTCTGAGGCAGAATTTTAGTAACGATAAAAACATAAAACAATACACAAGCTTGCCCCTTAGAAGTGATAGACCAAGATCCTACTATTTTCACAGTTTTCCATGTACTGACTTTAAGATGGAAGAGTAACAAGCAGGATGATGCAAGCAAACAGATATAATTAAAAACTTAAATTTCTCTAATAAAAAGAATAAATTTGGAACTGAGAAAACAAAAGTTTGTTTTAGTATAGAATTTGTTAAATGTGGAAATCTTTTGTTGATTTTATAGGTCTAGGGGAATACAGCCTATTTCTACTAATAAAAATTAACAATTCAAAATAGTCCCAGGTGAGGGGCTTACTCATTTGTCCATAAACATTTAAAAGAGCCCCCCTCCTTCTTTATAAAATGAACCTGGAGAAAGTCAAGCTATCTGCCAAGATCCAAGTGTAATTAAAAAGCTGATGGAGTAAATGTACCTTTAGGTCAGGAGCTGCACTTTGACCTTCATAGTGGGCCATTGAGTAAAAAGGTAAACTTTATGGCAGCAAAATCTGTACTTAAAACTTTTAGTCAGGATAAATTTAACATACTAAAATAGACACCATGATGAGATCAACCCCCATGTACCCATCCTAGTTTTAATAATTGTCAATTCATGAGACTCATGAATTCATCCATTTCCCAACTCCATATCATTATGAAGCAAATCTGCCATCATGTCATGTCATCCATACATATTTCACTATCACTCAATGATAGTTTTAAAAGGCATAACCATACTATTATAATAAGTTGGTTATTATCTTTAAATAAGTGAGTAAAATTTCTAATTTCTTCCTAAGTGTCATTTCTTCTTGACAGTTTATTTAATCAGAATCCAAATAAAGCCCACACTTTGTGGTTGGTTGACATGCCTCATATTTCTTTAATCTTTTTTTTCCTTGCCACTTTCTTTTGAGAAAAACCAACTACTATAGAATCATTCTCCGTCTGAATTTTGCTGATTGAATCCTCAAAGTATAAACATCTATCGTCTAGATTTCCCATACAATGTACATTCCACTTAGATCAAACTCCAGTATGATTTGGAGAAATGGATTGCTTCCTACCTGTTAACTGATGATCAAGTACTTAGATTCAATAAATTGATTAGCCATTACAAAATGTTATTCTGGTCATTCTTGTATTATTATCTGAAAACTTCCCATAAAGTTAGTCTCCCTCTCTTCTATTTCGCTTGCTTAATTCTTTCACGTTATTTTCCAAATATTTTCCTTATTTTCAAAATAAGGAATGGATTTACTTGTACCCTACAACATTGAAAATTAGTATTTTTATGTATTAGTATTTTCATTAAATGTTATCTCATTTCAGTATATGTGATATATATTAGGATTTTAAGTATCTCTTATTTTCAGTCAAGGGTAGTTATTGTTATTGGTCAAATTGTGTTATATTTGGGCAACAGAATCCCCTTCATTTTGGCTCTTGAGTTCTTTTGACACAACTATTACCAACGTGGGTCCTTGGACTCTGTAATCAATAGAAACTTATTACAGGTCTGAGGATTTCAGCAAAGCTTTACTGATGCTCATGCTGCAGTGTGAGGGAGCAAAAACAAGAAACAGGTGCCCTTGCTTGTTCCCTGAATGGGAGAGTGAGCTAGTTTCTTAAATGGAGTAACACCTGGGGCGGGTCACCAGGTTGGCCAGAAGGCATAGCTTCTGTGGTCTGCCCACTCCTTTGCTGGTACTGTGCGCAGGGATCATGCTCAGTAGCCTGCCTTTGCTATTGGCATCTGAGAAAGGCACAGCTAAGGCTAACAGAGATCAAGAGGGTGGCAACCATCCTCCATTTAGATCATTAATCACCACTGGAATTAACAGATTCAGAGGGACTGCAAGCAGGGTCAGTACCTAATTGAGGTTGCTAATGGCTTATCCAGCGTTCTCTTAAATGTCCTCCTTCAGATGTGATTCTGGAAATGTTGATGAGTGAGTGTTGCACCATTGTCCCCTGGTTACAGGGACCAGTGAAGTGATCAGAATCAATGGGTGGGGCATGCTTATGGAGTATTTCCCTTAGACCTAGTGAGGACGAAGGAGCTGCATTCCTGGTGGGGGTCGCTGAGCAGACCAGCAAAAAGCAAGCAGAAATACCGCAACAAGAGTGGCAAATAGAAATCCAACCCACCACATCAGTTGTTACTTATCTGTTGATTGTCCTGTCTTTTGCATAGGTATCTCAGCTCTTCTGCAAGCTCACAGGTGAATTCCTCTGTCGTAGCCTGCAGAGTTTTTGGAGGTAAGAGCTTTATTATGGACAAATGTACCCAACTAGGTATCATTTGCATTTTGACGGCTGTAGCGGGTGCTCAGATTATGCTTTCATTTTGGCAATTGTCCATATCGGGGGATCCTTCCTTCCAAGTTTTAAGAAGAAACTGGTCTCCAGGGTTAATTTGTGAAGGGACTGCCCCTTCTGGTTTTTGTTTTGTTTTTGTTTTTTTTTTAAAGCAGGATCTTGCAGTGGTTTGTTGGCATAGTCCAGGATTGCCATTTGAATTTGTCTGAGATTAATAATAAACTCCTCAGTTTGGCTCATTTCCTTTTCAGATAGAATGTCAATAGTAAGAAAAGATCATAGGTCATTTCAGATGGGCTGAGTTGCTGATTACTCCTGGGATCTATACAGACCCTAAGGAATACAATAGGAAACCGGTTGGTCTAAGATTTAAGAGTCTTTTGGCAAAACTCTGCTGAAGTTTTCTCTAAAGTGTGGTTCATTTTCTCTATCTTTCCTGAAGGTTGGGGCTACCATGAGGTGTGTAGGTAGGTTATAACCTGTTTCTAGAACACTTGAGAGACCCTGTGTGATTTTGGCTATAAGAGAGAACTTGTTATCACTCTGGAGTGATTTTGAACTTATTTCCTTTAAGAGGGACTTACAGACTTTAGTAGCCTTTTTGCTTGGGGTAGGGAAGGCTCCAGCCCATCATGTGAAGGTGTCAGCAATTTCATGAAGATATTTATATCTTAACTGCAGGGTCATTTGGGTGAAATAAACCGGTCTATTTTCCCTTGGGTGTTTCTGTTGGTGATGAACTAGCTTGAGAAATGAGGGGGGTGGGGGATTGTATGGGGCTGTGGGTTATTATGACCACACAGATCACAGGTCAGCGTGACTTATTTTGCTGTTCTTCTAAGCGCCTTCCCTAAAAAGGTCTTTTGCATTAAATTCCATCATGTATCCCTCCCCTAGTTGGTGGCATCAGGTAAACTTGTAACATATTTCCACTGTTTCAGTCTCAGAGATAAATAAGCACCTTGCCATCCTTCATATACCAACCAGTGCTTCTTTTCTCATAATGCTGTTTTCTCAGTTTTTCTTATTCCTGTTGGAAACACTGGTGAAGGTCAGGAAGCCCCAAGGAGGAGGGGGCCGATCACAACCTGCTCAACCTCTTGCACTCAAGCTGCCTATTTTGTGGCTGGATCAGCTTTTCTGTTCTCTTGGTTCACAAAAGATCCACCCTTCTACAGTAGATTACTGCCATCTGGGTCAGGAGCTGCTCTGCCTCTAAGAGAGCCAGGATTGAATGTTTATATTTTATGGGAGAGTTTCCAGCAGTTAACATATCCCTTTCGTTCCAAATGGCGGCATGAGCTTGCAGCACATGGAACCCATACTTAGAGTCAGTAAAAATATTTAGTTTCTTATCCTTCCCTAACTGCAGAGCTCTCACTAATACATTTATTTCAGCCTTCTGGGCCAAAGTCTAGGGTGACAGAGCCTCAGCTTCTATGACTTCTGGACTATTGCATACCCTGCCTTTCAGGTTCCGATTTCTATAAAACAACTCCCATCAGCAAGTCATTCGAACTTTGGGCTGTCAAGAGGTTCATCTAGAAGATCAGACCTGCGGGAATAATTTTGTTCTGTAGTTTTTGTACACTGATGCAGTAAGTCTCTCAACAGCTAGAAGCAGAGTTACTGGGTTCAAACTTTGGCACATCTTTAAGGTAATGTTGAGGGTGTCCATTAGGAGAGGCTGGTATCTTCTTAACCTTCCCAGGCAACAAGTGATGCTCTTGTCGCGTGGATTGTAACTGATGAGGAGTTAATATGCGTAAATGTTGCTTTAGTTAAGCAACAGGGTGGCTGCTCCACCTGCAGGCAGCTTGACCATCCCAGGGCGACTGAGTCCAGTTGTTTTAAAAAGTAAGCTGCTAATCTTTGACCCCAGCTTTTGGGTCAGGACACTTAGAGCTATTCTCATGACATTATAGGATAAAGGGTTTGTCTAAATTTTGAAGCCCCAGTGCTGGTTTTCGGCTCAATTTGGACTTTAGAGTCTTGAAGTCTTGCTGGTGGTCCTTGTTCCATTGAAGTGGTTCCCTTTCTTCCCCCATCAAGGTCTCATATAGAGTTTTGGCTATAAGTCTATTATTCAGAGTCCAGGTACAACAGAACCCAGCCATCTTAACACCATAGCCAGGAAAGCCTTAGAGTTGTATCTTTGTGGTTGAAGATAGTAATGCACTAATTGCTGTCTTCTGATCTATGGTCAGGGCTCTCACCTCGGGGTCAAAACAAATCCTAAATGTTGAATCTGCTATTGTGAGATCTGAGCCTTGAGATCTGATATATGAGACTCCATATCCCTTCTCTGCCAGAAAACTTAAAACCTTAACAGTATTCTCATCTGAATCTCATTATGTCTCACAACTGATCAGTAAGCCATCAAGATTTTTTAACTGACTTCCATTCTCTTTCAACTACTCTATTAAAGCATTTTCAAAGAGAAGAGGGCTGTCTCAAAAATCCTGTGGAAGCACTGGCCAAGTGTATCAAGTAGCTTCTAGGGTGTCAGGGTCCCACCATTCAAAGGCAAAAAGGTATTGAGTCAAGAGGCAAGGGGATACAGGAGAATGTACCCTGTAAGTCCAATGCAGAACACTGAGTACTCCCTGGCATTTGGGTGAGGAGGCTGCATAGGTTTGACATCACTGGGTGAATAGGGATGACTCATTTACAGCTCCTATGTCTTGCACAAACCAGTAATCCCCACTAGGCTTTGGAACAGGGAGAATCAGGGTGTTGCAAGGGAATTTGCAGAGCCTAATGAGTTTGTGTTTTCAGAATTTGGTGAGCAATGGTTGGATCCCCTTTAGCTTCTAGGGCTTTAAAGGATACTGTTTCTTCCAGGGGTATTTTCTCTTAGGTGTTAATCCTATTTTTAAAAATTTTCATTTAATAGCAGAGTATACTTGATTAACAATTTGGAAACAGTCCTTTGTTCCATGTCCAGTTCTAAATGTTGCTTCTTGACCTGCATACAGATTTCTCAGGAGGCAGGTCAGGTGGCCTGGTATTTCCTCCTCTTGAAGAATTTTCTAGTTTGTTGTGATCCACACAATCAAAGGCTTTGACATAGTCAATAAAGCAGAAATAGATGTTTTTTCTGGAACTCTCTTGCTTTTTCGATGATCCAGTGGATGTTGGCAATTTGATCTCTGGTTCCTCTGCCTTTTCTAAATGTGGAACATACGGAAGTTCTTGGTTCACATACTGTTGAAGCCTGGCTTGGAGAATTTTGAGCATTACTTTGCTGGCATGTGAAATGAGTGCAATTGTGCAGTAGTTTGAACATTCTTTGGCATTGCTCTTCTTTGGGATTGGAATGAAAACTGACCTTTTCCAGTTCTGTGGCCAATGTTGTGTTTTCCAAATTTGCTGGCATATTGAATGCATTACTTTAATAGCATCATCTTTTAGGTTTTGAAATAACAGCTCAACTGGAATTCTATCACCTCCACTAGCTTTTTTCATAGTGATGCTTCCTAAGGCACACTTGATTTCATATTCCAGGATGTCTGGCTCTAGGTGAGTGACCATACCATTGTTTATTCCTTAGTCTTTTATCCTTTTTTATGGAACCATTTTTTTTTTAATTTTATATGCTCCAAAACATTCTACTTGGAAATTTTCACTAGAAATAAGAAAACAAAAAAAATTAAGGAACAGCAGCATAAATACATAATGAACATTTTAATTATAGATATATTAAGTGTATATTAATGTAATACTTCCATAACATGAAAGCTCATATTGTGTTCAAAAATAATACAAAGAGATTATACTAGAGAACTACATAATCTTGTACTCTGTAGCAGAAGGGATATCCTCATGGGAGCCAAAAAAAGGAGCCTTGGAAAGTGGAGAGAGAAAAGTTACATGTGGTCTACAATTCGCGTATCAGCCAGCTGTGAGTTTTTAAAACACGGTGTTAAAATGAATCTGAGAATGCCTTTAGAGATAATTCCCCCTTTAGAGAACATCAGAGAATTCCCAGTGGGATTGTAAAGGCAAGAATGGAAATTGTATTGTGAGGTTTTAGCCATGACTTTCACCTCACTCTGCTGTATGTGAAGAAATAAGGGAAAGTGTTCAGTCATGATGTGCACTTTAATCAGCATCAAACAATTCATGTTAGCCAGAAACACTGTAAATGCCTCAAAGCAGACAAGCCTAACTAAGTCTCAAAGCCTAGCTAACATAAGAAAATTCGTACTGGAAAAGAACCATGCAATTTAAGGATTATGAAAAATGCTGTAACAGAGTTAAAATTTTAGTAACCATCAAAGAGCTCAAAATGGAGAGAAACTCCAAGTGTAATAAATTCTACAAGGCTTTTAGGTTATCATTTACCCATTAGTTAACCCCACACTGGGGAGAAATCCTTTAAATGAGATCAAAATGAGAAGTTCCTAGGTAGTGATTCATTCATTTCAGCATCAAAACTTCCATAAGAAAGAGAAACTTTATGAACATACTGAATGTGTATTGGAGCATTTGATCATGTTTAACAGAGGAGCAGCACAGATGCTGAAGTAGATAGGTGCATTGAGGTGCCTCCCCAACCACCTGAAATAAAACACCATCCTTCTCGAGAGTCACACTAGCCCCGTGCCCTGCTTTATTCTTCATAGCCCTCACCGCTGAAGCTAAGTCGCTTCAGTCATGTCCGATTCTGTGCGACCCCATAGACGGCAGCCCACCAGGCTCCCCCGTCCCTGGGATTCTCCAGGCAAGAACACTGGAGTGGGTTGCCATTTCCTTCTTCATGCTACACATTTATTTCTAAAAATGCATTAACTTACTCCATTAGAATGCAAACTCCGGGGTTTTACAAAGCTGTATTAATACCTAGTGTGAACCTAGCATGTAGTAAAATACATAATAATTGTTGATGAGTGAATTATAGTACTTTCCTTAGGTGGAATATTTGGTATCTTGAAGTTAATCCATTCTAAATAAAACAGAATTGACTTTAGCCGGCTTTTTGTTCATTGTTTTGTAATGCATCAGAGTAGAAAGCATTGTAACTGCTATGATCTACAAATTATTCTCCAATTGTGTGGGGGATGAAAACGTTGTACAAGAAGCACCAGCACCCTCATTAGTGTACTGACCAGTGAGAGACCCAAGTGAAGTGCTTCAGAAGAATCACGAAGACAACATGGAGTTCCCAGCTTCTCGAGACAAAGTTCCCTTCTTTTCTCTGATTCTAAATCTAAATAACACCTTACTCCTCTGAGGAATAATTCTCTCTTGGCCTTGTCAACCACTGGTACAGAGGGCATGGCAGTTTGGAATCCAAGAGCAGTAACCCTCTTCTGGCAAAGTTCGGCACTTAGGAATCACATCTCTTATTAATTCAAAAAACAATACTAAGGCCCTACCATTCATTAAGTGCTATGCATAAGGATAAATTTTTAAAACATAGAGTTTGCCAACTCATAAGAAAAATGGCTGTAAAACAGTGTGATCAGTGTGAGAGATTCAAGGAGTAAAAGCAGAGGAACATGCAACTTCAACTGAAAAGGGCTGGCAGAAGCCTTCTGAATGCAGTATCACTGGAGCTGAGTTCCAGAAGTTAAATAGGCATTCGCTTGGCCACAAAGAAGCGCAGAGCATTCCAGTCAGAAGTCACAAGGCTTTCAAGGGGAAAAAACACACAGCACCTGGAGGAAGTAACTGGTATACGTGCAACTGATCATGATGCTCCAGAAAGGGTGGGATGAGGGTGGGCAATCTGTGATTTAAATATTCAGAAAGCACAAAGGTATTTTCATAGCAAAACCTGTTAAAAGTTAAGTTAAATAAACATCTTCTTAGCTGTGTAATGATAAGGAGACTAAACATCCTTTTAGCTGTGTAAGGATGAACAAGGAGAGATAGGGAGAGATTCTCCTTGTCCCAGGAGGGACTATCAGAATGTTTATCAAAAAGGAGCCTAAGGAGCACTGAACTAGGATATGATCACACAGTGAGATCTGCAGAGATGAAGCTGGCAAGGTAGGTGGAAGAAAGAAGGTTACAGCCTTCTGTGTTGCCCTGCTTTGTGGAAAATCAAAAAAAGAGAAAACAATATGAGGATTAGTTGTTTGAAAATATTGAAATTAAAATTACTAGGGGATGTCTAAGTGAAGATATTTAATAGACAGTTAGAAAGAAGGTTAAGAGAGCAAAATTAGGGATTCAAACTGTAAGTCTGGGAGTCAGCCTAACATTACACGTCGTAAAAACCTTGGCTGTGAATAACATCATGTAAAAGTACAGTCCCTTGACAACCTGGGGGTTAGGGATGCAACCCTCCTGGCAGTCAGAAATCTGAGTGTAACCCTCCATATCTGTGCCTGCTTCAGATGCAACCAACCACTGATTGTGTACTGCTCTAGTATTTACTATTGAAAAATATAATGTTTAAGTAGACCCATGTAGTTCAAGCCTGTGTTTTTCAAGGGTCAACTGTATTTAGAGTAAGTGAAAAACAAGAAAAGGAGAAAGCAAAGAAGGGAAAAGGGGAGAAGAGGGATGAAAAAGAGAAAAAGCGTAGTACTCTGGGAAAGAGCAGTACCTACAGGGTATTGGCTGAAAAAAAGAGAAGCTCCAGGAAAAAGGAGAAAAACAGCACAGAGGAAAAGTGGTCTTCCGTAAGAAGCAGGAGACCTCTTTCCCTCTAAAAAGAGGGAAAATGAGTAGGGCAAGGTGGGTACGCAGACACTAATCTCCTATAGTCTGTTTTCTGTAAGACAGGACCAAGGGCCATGTGATAGGGAAAGGAACAAAGGGCCAGAGAAAAGTGAAGAGGCAAATCAGAGGTCTGGGTTAGCCATAGTGGAAAAGGGACAGGGGCCGTGCTAGTAACAGATGAAAGGCTTTATTTACTCTGAGGGCTCTTCTAACGTTGAAGCCGGGATACTGAGAATGACTCCAGTTTGAGGAGAACTGGAACTTTATGGGAACTTCACGTGGAACTCAGCATTCCAGAAAGGAAGACGGAATGATAATGATTAGGTTGAAGGGCAAGGGGAAGATAAATTTGAAAGGGCTGTGGAGAGCACTTCATATGGTGTCACATAAGGCCAAGGCTGGACAGAGAGGGAAGAAATTCTGAAAGAGGGTGATGGTAAGGAGAAAAGGGGGCAGCAAGAGGAGGAAACTATGAAGAAGCTAAAGAGAGAGAAGAGAGAGAAAAATTAGTTTAAGTGAGAAAGTGAAAAGCTGGAAAGATGAGAATCTCATTACTTTTTGAAATTTAAGATTACAGAAAGAGAAACTTAGGATGGTGATATCTGTGGTATGGCCATGATAGTTAAGTTCCTGGAATGTGATGAAGCCAGTCAAAACAGCTCAAGGATATTGGCAAGCCATCATACAGGTCATCCCAAGATGACAGGAGGAACTGGAATAGACAGAAAGACTGTCAGCAGGATGCCAAGTTAGGCTTTTGAACTTTAAGACTCACCCCTACAATTAAAGGCAAAAAATGTTAAAAATTTCAAAATGTATGAAAAGATGTGCCCTGGAGATATGACTAATGACAAGACGAACCTAACTTGGTTTTATCTTCATTATTCATTTAAGAAACCATGCATATTCCTTTAAACAAAATATGAAAATCACTGTAAAATTTTTATAAAATGCATAACAGACTAAAATTTGTAAATGCAATTAGTAGTATGTGGTGAAACAAATGAAAATTCTTTTGTGAAATCTTTTATTATTTATCTTATTGTGGAAATACTATTCTGGATTTGAGTCACGATTTTTCTATTTACCAATTTTTAAATATATCCATAGCATATATCCAAAGCAAAGAGTTGACATAATTTTAATCTCTGAAGCACAGCAAACTTCAAGATAGAGAAACTAAAGAATGATCTAAAAACAGTTAAAATGTTCAATTCTATGTTATGTGTATTGTACCAAAATAAGAAAAATATAAAGTAATAGGAGAAATCTTTATAGAGACAAAATGGATTCCTCCTTAATATTAGTTATAGGGTATCAGTAGTTCAAACTGAGTTAGAATAACATAAATGCATTTTTTTTAATTAAAGAAGCAGTCTTTCACAAGTTTAAGGATATATAATAAAAAGCGGTTCAGTTAAGTTCAGTCACTCAGTTGTGTCTGATTCTTTGTGACCTCATAGACTGCAGCACGCCAGGCCTCCCTGTCCATCACCAACTCCCAGAGTTTACTCAAACTCATGTCCATAGAGTCAGTGATACCATCAACCATCTCATCCTCTGGTGTCCCCTTCTCCTCCTGCCTTCAATCTTTCCCAGCATCAGGGTCTTTTCAAATGAGTCAGTTCTTCGCATCAGGTGGCCAAATAATTGGAGTTTCAGCTTCAACATAAGTCCTTGCAATGAATATTCAGGATTGATTAAGATGGACTGGTTGGATGTTACTGCAGTCCAAGGGACTCTCAAGAGTCTTCTCCAACAGCACAGTTCAAAACCATCAATTCTTCAGTGCTCAGCTTTGTTTAAGTCCAACTCTCACATCCATACATGACTACTGGAAAAACCATAGCTTTCGCTGCTGCTGCTGCTGCTGCTAAGTCGCTTCAGTCGTGTCCGACTCTGCAACCCCAGGACGGCAGCCCATCAGGCTCCCCCGTCCCTGAGATTCTCCAGGCAAGAACACTGGAGTGGGTTGCCTTTTCCTTCTCCAATGCATGAAAGTGAAAAGTGAAAGTGAAGTCGCTCAGTCGTGTCTGACTCTTAGTGACTCCATGGACTGCAGCCTACCAGGCTCCTCCACCCATGGGATTTTCCAGGCAGGAGCACTGGAGTGGAGTGCCATTCACTAGAAGTATGTTTTTTGTCAAAGTAATGTGTCTGCTTTTTAATAAGCTGTCTAGGTTGCTCATAACTTTTCTTCCAAGGAGCAAGCATCTTTTAATTACATGGCTGCAGTCACCATCTGTAGTGTTTTTGGAGCCCCCCAAAATAAAGTCTGTAACTGTTTCCATTGCTTCCCCATCTATTTCCCATGAAGTGATGGGACCAGATGCCATGATCTTAGTTTTCTGAGTGCTGAGTTTTAAGCCAACTTTTCAATCTCCTCTTTCACTTTCATCAAAAGGGTCTTTAGTTGTTCTTCACTTTCTGCGTAAGAGTGGTGTCATCTGCATATCTGAGGTTATTGATATTTCTCGTGGCAATCTTGATTCCAGCTTGTGCTTCATCCAGCCCAGCGTTTCTCATGATGTACTCTGCATATAAGTTTAATAAGTAGAGGGACAGTATACAGCCTTGACATACTCATTTCCCGATTTGGAACCAGTCTATTGTTCCATGGCCAGTTCTAACTGTTGCTTCCTGACCAGCATACAGATTTCTGAGTCTGTGAAAGTGCTGCGCTCAATATGCCAGCACATTTAGAAAACTCAGCAGTAGCCACAGGACGGGAAAAGGTCAGTTTTCATTCCAATCTCAAAGGAAGGCAATGCCAAAGAATGCTCAAACTACCACAAAATTGCACTGATCTCACACGCTAGTAAAGCAATACTCAAAATTCTCCAAGCCAGGGTTCACCAGTACATGATCCATGAACTTCCAGATGATCAAGCTGGATTTAGAAAAGGCAGAGAAACCAGAGATCAAATTGCCAGTTTCTGTTGGATCATTGAAAAAGCAAGAGAGTTCCAAAAAACATCTACTTCTGCTTTATTGACTATGCCAAAGCTTTTGACTGTGTGGATCACAACAAACTGTGGAAAATTGTTAGAGATGGGAATACCAGACTGACCACCTGACCTGCCTCCTGAGAAAGACAGTGATGGCATTTAATAATTTCACAATTTTCAGGCTGTTGATCTACACAATTCTTCAATCCCCAATAACACATGTCTCCACTGTACATCATAGCCAGCAGATGAATGCCACTATATATTCCTTCACTCAGTTAATTAGCTGTGTCTAGGTCTTAGAAGGAGAAGGCAATGGCACCCCACTCCAGTACTCTTGCCTGGAAAATCCCATGGGTGGAGGAGCCTGGTAGGCTGCAGTCCATGGGATCGCCAAGAGTCAGACACGACTGAGCAACTTCACTTTCACTTTCATGCATTGGAGAAGGACATAGCAACCCACTCCAGTGTTCTTGCCTGGAGAATCCCAGGGACGGCGGAGCCTGCTGGGCTGCCGTCTGTGGGGTCACACAGAGTCGGACAGGACTGAAGTGACTTAGCAGTAGCAGCAGCAGGTCTTGGAAAGAAACACCTTTATTTAACTGGATGGGACACCGAAAATTCAACATGTGTAGCAAGTAACTGATTCTATCAACAAGGTACTTTTTAAGCAAGTTGGATTTTCTTCTGAGCCATTCTGTCTTTTTGGTCAGAGAATGACAATACATGTAGGGTAGAGTTCCTCGTCTCCAAGGGATACATTCCAGGAGTTAATCCCCAGGGAAATCACAATGTTTTGGATGCGCATTATTTTCTTTAAAATTTCTGGTTCTGAAAGAAAATGGATCAACTCTTTTTGTGCAGTATCTTCAGGAAAATCTTCATCTACTAGCTTGTTCTCCACAAAATATGTCCAAATAGCCTGTTTGGAAAGTTGTTGATTTAATGGATTTGAATATTCTTTGTCTTCTTCACACAAAAGTTTCAGTTTTTCTAGAAGTGTAGAAGCCAGAATTAAAAAGGGATTATCTTCACCAGCAGAGTTGCTAAGTTATTGTATGTGGGCCTGAGCCAGGTCTCCAAGCTCCTCCACTCGCCTTACCACACTGGAGCCTGCAGCGGCCTTGACCACAACAGGCAGACACACCCCTATTTTGTTCTTCTTGATGTGATGGTAAATGGGATTGTTTCTTCAACTTCTCTTCCCAGGTGGCTTAGTTGGTAAAGAGTCTGCCTGCAATGCTGGAGACCTGGATTCAGTCCCTGGGTCAGGAAGATCCCCTGGAGGAGGAAATGGCAACCCACTCCAGTGTTCTTGCCTGGAGAATTCCATGTACAGAGGAGCCTGGCAGGCTACAATCCATGGGGTCACAAAGGGTCAGACATGACTGAGTGACTAACATACTACCTGTTGTTAGTGTATTTTTTCACCTTTTCTTGGCCCATATTATTTTAATTTTTAAAAAATTTTATTGAAGTATAGTTGTTCTACAATGTTGTTACTCTCAGGTGTACAGCCAAATGAATCAGTTATATATGTATCCACTATTTTTTTTTAGATTCTTTACCCATATAGGCCATTACAGAGTACTGAGTAGACTTCCCTGTGTTACACAGTAGGTCCTTATTAGTTATCTATTTGGTATGTAGCAGTCTGTATGTGTCAATTCCAACCTCCCAGTTTATCCCTTCTACCTCTTGTATGCTGGTAATTACATATGTGTTTTCTATATCTGTAACTCTATTTCTGTTTTAGATAAGCCCATTTTTACCATTTTTTAAGTGATACCATATATTTGTCTTTCCGTCTGACATAGTTCACTCAGTATGACCATCTCTAGGTTCATTCATGTGGCTGCAAATAGCATATTTCTTTCTTTTTACGATGGAGTAATATTCTATTGTATACATGTACCACACCTTCTTTTTCCATTTTTCCATTGATAGACGTTTAGGTCGCGTCCATGTCCTGCCTAATGTAAACAGTGCTGCAATGAACATTGGAGTGCATGTGTCTTTTTGAATTATAGTTCCCTCTGGATATATGTTGGAGAAGGAAATGGCAACCCACTCCAGTACTATTGCCTGGAAAATCCCATGGACAGAGGAGCTTGGTAGGCTACAGTCCATGGGGTCGCAAAGAGTTGGACACGACTGAGCAACTTCACTAGTGACTGAATATATGTGCAGGCATAGGATCGCTGGATCATATGGTAGTTCTGTATTTTGTGTTTTAAGGAATCTCCAAACTCTTCTTCATAGCGGCTCTACCAATTTATTTCCCACCAGCAGTATAGGAGGGCTTCCTTTTCTTCACATCTTCTCCAGCATTTATCATTTGTAGATTTTTTTGATGATGGCCTTTCTGATGGATGTGAGGAGATGCTTTGTTGTTTTTATTTGCATTTGTCTAATAGTTAATGATGTTGAGCATCTTTTCATGTACTTTTTGGCCATCTGTAGGGCATCTTTGGAGAAATATCTCTTTGGATCTTTTGCTCATTTTTTGATATTTTTCTATAGTGGCCTGTATAAGCTGTTTGTATATTTTTATATTAATCCCTCATCAGTTGCTTCATTTGAAAATATTTTCTCCTATTCTGAGGGCTGTTGTTAGGTCCTAGTTGTTTATTTTTGTATTTTCATCACTTCAGGGGATGGATTTAAAAAGATCTCGCTGCAGTTTATGTTAAAGTGTATTCTATGCTTTCCTCTAAAAGTTTTAGTGTCTGGCCTTGCATTTAGGTTCAATCCATTTTGAGTTTAGTTTCATGTATAGTGTTAAGGAGTATTCTAATTTCATTTTTTACATGTAGCTCCCCAGTTCCCAAGCAACACTTATTGAAGAGATGGGCTTCTCTCCATTGTATATGTTTACCTCCTTTGTCACACATTAGGTGACCTTAGGTGCATGAGTTTATCTCTGGACTTTCTATCTTGTTCCATTGATCCATAATTCTGTTTTTGTGTGAGCACCATACTCTCTTGATGAATGTAGCTTTGTAATATAGTCTGAAGTCAAGAAGACTGATTCCTCCAGCTCCAATTTTTTTTCCAAGATTGCTTTAGCTTTTCAGGGTCTTTTCTGTTTCCACAAAAATTGTAAAGTTTTTAACTTTACATTTGAAATGTACTTACTTTACATTTACACTTAAAGTACATTGTAAATGTACTTACTTTAAATTGTAAGTTTTTAAAGTTTTCTACTTCTGTGAAAAATACATTTAGTAATTTCACAGGGATTGCATTCATTCTGTAGATAGCTTTGAGTAGTATAGTCATTTTAACAATATTTATTCTTCCAATACAAGAACATGGTATGTCTTTCCATTTGTTTGTGTAACTTTTTATTTCTTTTATCAGTATGTTATAGTTTTCTGGCTAGGAGTCTTTTGCTTCCTTAGGTAGGTTTCAGTTCAGTTCAGTTACTCAGTCGTGTCCGACTCTTTGCGACCCCATGAATCGCAGCACGCCAGGCCTCCCTGTCCATCACCAACTCCCAGAGTTCACTCAGACTCACATCCATCGAGTCCATGATGCCATCCAGCCATCTCATCCTCGGTCGTCCCCTTCTCCTCCTGCCCCCAACCCCTCCCAGCATCAGAGTCTTTTCCAATGAGTCAACTCTTCGCATGAGGTGGCCAAAGTACTGGAGTTTCAGCTTTAGCATCATTCCTTCCAAAGAAATCCCAGGGTTGATCTCCTTCAGAATGGACTGGTTGGATCTCCTTGCAGTCCAAGGGACTCTCAAGAGTCTTCTCCAACACCACAGTTCAAAAGTATCAATTCTTTGGTGCTCAGCCTTCTTCACAGTCCAACTGTCACATCCGTATATGACTACTGGAAAAACCATAGCCTTGACTAGACGGACCTTAGTTGGCAAAGTAACATCTCTGCTTTTGAATATGCTATCTAGGTTGGTCATAGCTTTCCTTCCAAGGAGTAAGCATCTTTTAATTTCATGGCTGCAGTCACCATCTGCAGTGATTTTGGAGCCCAAAAAAATAAAGTCTGACACTATTTCCACTGTTTCCCCAATAATTTGTTCTTTTTGATGCGATGGTAAATGGGATTGTTTCCTTAATTTCTCTTTATGATCTTTCATTCATAGTGTGTAGAAGAGATTTCTCTGTGTTAATGTTGTTATGCATCTCTACCTAATTAATTGATGAACTCTAGTAGTTTTCTGATAGCATCCGTAGGATTGTTTATGTAAAGTATCATGTCATCTGCAGACAATGACAGTTTTACTTCTTCTTGTCCAATTTGGAATTATGTTCTTTTTCTTCTATGATTGTTATGACCAGGGAATGGACATTTTTTGTACCCCTTAAAAGAAATGTTTTCAGTTTTTCCCCATTGAGTATGATGTTAGTTGTAGGTTTGTCTTATATGAGTTTTACTGTGTTGAGGTAAAGGGCTTCCCTGATAACTCAGTTGGTAAAGAATCCACCTGCAATGCAGGAGACCCCGGTTTGATTCCTGGGTCAGGAAGATCTGCTAGAAAAAGGATAGGCCACCCACTCCAGTATTCTTGAGCTTCCGTTGTGGCTCTGGTAAAGAATCTACCTGCAATGTGGATGACCTGGGTTCTATCCCTGGGTTGGGAAGATTGCCTGGAGATGGGAACTGCTACCCACTCCAGTATTTTGTCCTGGAGAATTTGATGGACTGTATAGTCCATGGAGTCACAAACAGTTGGACACGACTGAGTGACTTTCACTTTCACTTTCCGGTTGAGGTGTGTTACCTTTCTGGAGAGTTTTTATCATAAATGGGTACTGGATTTTGTCAAAAGCTTTTTCTGCATCTATGGAGATGATCATATAGTTTTTATTCTTCAGTTTGTTGTATCACACTGATTGATTTGCAGATATTGAAAAATATCGGAGACATTGGGATAAGTTTCACTTGGTCATGGTATTTGATCCCTTAAGTGTATTGTTAAATTTGATTTGCTATTATTTTGTTGAGTATTTTTGTGTCTGTGTTCATAAGTGATATTATTGACCTGATATTTTCTTTTTCTGTGGTATCTTTGTCTGGTTTTGGTATTAAGGTGATAGTGGCCTCATAGAATGAGTTTGGGAGTGTTCCTTCCTCTGAAATTTTTGGAATAGTTTCAGAAGGATAGGTACTAACACTTCTCTAAATATTTGATAGAATTTGCCTGTGAAGCCATCTAGTCCTGGATGTTGGCAATGTTATACCTGGTTCCTCTGCCTTTTCTAAATCCAGCTTGAACATCTGGAAGTTCTTGGTTCACATACTCCTGAAGCCTAGCTTGAAGGAGTTTGAGAATTACCTCACTAGCATGTGAAACAAGCAAAACTGTGAGGTCATTGAACATTATTTGGCATTGCCCTTCTTTAGCATTAGAATGAAAACTGACCTTTTCCAGTCCTGTGGCCACCGCTGAGTTTTCCAGATATGCTAGCATATTTAATGTGACACTTTAACAGCATCATCCTTTAGGACTTGAAATAGCTCACCTAGAATTCCATCACCTCCACTAGCTTTGTTTGTAGTAATGGTTCCTAAGGGACTCTGATGCTGGGAGGGATTGGGGGCAGGAGGAGAAGGGGACGACAGAGAATGAGATGGCTGGATGACATCACCGACTCAATGGACATGGGTCTGGGTGAACTCTGGGAGTTGGTGATGGACAGGGAGGCCTGGCGTGCTGCAATTCATGGAGTCACAAAGAGTCGGACATGACTGAGCAACTGAACTGAACTGAACTGAAGGTCCACTTGACTTCACACGCCAGGAATACTGGCTCTAGGTGAGTGATCACACCATTGTGGTTACCTGGGTCATGAAGACCTTTTCTGTACAGTTCGTCTGTGTATTCTTGCCACCTCTTCTTAATATCTTCTACTTCTGTTAGGTCCATACCATTTCTGCCCTTTATTGTGCATATCTTTGCATGAAATGTTCCCCTGGTATCTCTAATTTTCCTGAAGAGATCTCTAGTCTTTCGCATTCTATTGGTTTCTTCTATTTCTTTGCATTGTTCACTTAAGGCTTTCTTATCTGTCCTAACTATTCTTTGGAACTCTGCATTCAGATGGGTATATCTTTCCTTCTCTCCTTTGCCTTTCACTTCTCTTTTCTCAACTAAATGTAAGGCCGCCTCAGACAACCACTTTTCCTCGTTGAATTTCTTTTTCTTGGGGAAGGATTTGGTCACTGCCTTAAAACCTCCATCCACAGTTCTTCAGGCTCTCTGTCTACCAGATCTAATCCCTTAAATCTATTTGTCACTTCCACTGTATGGTCATAAGGGATTTGATTAGGTCATACCTGAATGGCCTGGTGGTTTTTCCTACTTCCAGTTTGTGGCTAAAGGATTTGATATATTAAGACTTGTCTTTGGATATAGGATATTTTTTTGATAGGCTTAACATTTTTTGCCAATGGTTTTTAAGCAGTTAGTTGTGGTTTTGTGTCTTCATAAGAAGAGGTGATCTCATGTCTTTCTACTCCACCATCTTCTTTCTGTCCCTCTAATCTTCTATCAGGGAAACACATTTCACCCTTCCTGGCACAGAAATATCTCAGTCCCCCAAGTCTACCTGTTTGAGTCCTTGGGAAACACCTTAGGGATCAGCAGGCAGGCTGTTTGAGGTCACCAATAGGTGTATTCCCTGCTCTGGTTTGTCATCTGTTGAATCTCACCTTGTTCTAAGAAAATACTGGCTCCCATTTTATTTAGTAAGTCTCTTCCTTTTGAAGTGGGGGACAGTCATTCTGACATATACAAAAATGAATGAGCAAAAATATTAGGTAAAAGGAAATATTAATCACCTTAGCTTTGTCTGTCCATTAACTCTCATCACAATACAGCCATGGTTGGAGATGTGGCCAGCCAGCCAAGTCAGAACAGAGCAGGCAGTTCCAGTGTTCATAAGGAATTCCATTCTCCTACCTTCCTCACATCAAGAGTGACCCGAGGCTCTGCTGGGGAGATAAGGATGGATTGAGTAGGGTTAGGCAGGGCACTTCAGGCCCATCCATCCATGTGTAGGAATCTGAGAAATTTGGGAGGAACTGGAGCCAGTTAGTGTTGTCCTTCTGGCATCTCACAGGAGGGCACTTGGGACATTCTCTCTTCCTAGTGCCCCTCCTTTTGAGAGAAGGTACACTGATTTTGGCCCAGGAGGCTCCTCCTCTGTTTTTTTGGTCTTCTTGGCCCCTAGGGTCCCATCAAGGTGATGGGTGAATCAGAGAAACCAAAAGTTTTGTTTTCTTTACAAATGTCCTGTCCTGTTCTTATTGGCTTCCTCCGTCAAATCTGTTATTGTAGACCTTAAGGATCTCTTCTGCCAAGGTTGACATGAGGTTTGGGGCCCAAACTCAAGCTTTTTAAATTTTCTCCTGATGTCAGGAGCAGACTGGGTGATAAAATGCATAGCCAGTGTCAGCCTCCCTTCTGCAGAATCAGGGTCTGTCTCAGTGTACTTCCTGAATGCCCTTATCATCTGGCTCATGAAGACTGCCTGGTTTTCATCTCTTTCCTGTGTAACTTAGCAGACTTTATCATAGTTTACAGGATCCACCATACAAGTTTCACTCTTTCTGATACAAAAGTAATATAATGCTCGTATTAGCCTTGCACACGTGGTCTTCATATTCCTGTTGTGGGTCATGATCTGGGATTGCGCCACCCCTGTTTAATAAATCTGGTGGTGCAGATTTGTTGCCATTAGGCTATCTGCATGTTCTATGGCCTTCCTTGTATCCATTCTTATCACCTGAGGTGCAACTGCGGGCAAGAATAATTGTGATGTCCTGTCAGGTCAGAAAGAACCTTAATCCAAAGCTGATAATCCCATCCCTGAACTTGTTGGGGTTCTCCCAAGAACCTGCCAAACCTATCTTTATAGATTGCTTGTTCTCCCATTGAGAAAGGGACATGTACTCTAGTACTTGCCCCATTTCTGTCAGCTGTTTATGGAACAGATAAAGGCTCTGTGAAGCAAAAGTGAGAACTAATTTTAAACCTGATTGGGGACAGCACTGGGAGCTCTGATTTGGGAATTTCTGACTTGAAAGGGTAAGGAAGGGGTGGGTCTAGAGGCTGAAAGCCATGTTAAAGGGGAGTAAACAGGTTTCTGAGGAGGAGACTTGCTGAGCTGATGGCTAGTTAGTCACTGGAAGCAGAGATCTGTGATAAGTTCTGCCTCCCAGTCTTTTGAAGAAATGAAAAGAGAGGCTACACAAACACACAGTAGGAGTTTCTTAGACTGGGGGTCTTGTTATTGTTGTTTCGTAGCTAAAAGTCGTGTCTGACTCTTTTGTGACCCCCTGGACTGTAACCTGCCGGGCTCCTCTGTCCAAGGGATTTCTTAGGCAAGAATACTGGAATGTGTTGCTTATGCATTTCCCATATTTACATATAAATAGGAGGGCTGACAACTAGAGATGCTGGGGGGGATGGAGGGAGCCCTCGAGACTAGAGTAACAAGACCAAAGAGGGAGATGGCAAAGGAGATCATAGGATTCCCTTCCTCAGAGTTGGTGACACAAAACAGAAAGATGTTAGGGGTCATGGAGAGGGTGACCCAGTATGGAGTGTCCAAGATGCAAGGGACAGGCATGTAGCTTTGAAGACCAAAGAAGAGTAAGAGGGAGAGTCAGAGAGAGAGATTACCAGTTAAACTGCCCCTCTGTGGGTACCTATGCAGGCACTTCCAATTTCCTGAAAGGCCAGGAACCAACCATTTCACACAGAAAAGTCCAACTGCTTCAGCCTGTTTCTGATACAGCTTCTCTTGGTGATGGAGGAGGAGGGTGGGGATGAGAATTTTGTGATGATTGGACTTTAGCCACTACTTGATATGAGCGTTGAACCTCTGTCACTCTTTAATCTCCTGTCAGGGAGTGGCTGCTGGGCCAAGATCTGTACAGTATGAGGTGAGCCTGTCTCACCTCTGCTCGTCACCTGCCATTGTGAGCTGTTGTCAATCAAGGAAACCTAGCATCATAAGCTGAGAGGAGTTAGGCTGTAGCTGCCCCGCATCCACTTTCTCAGAAGGAGAGGACAGGAAAAGAAGTAGAGGTGATGAGACGGGAAGGGACAAGTGGTGCCTGAATGAGAGCTGTGGGGCCTGACGGAAGGCTCACCAAATGCAGTGAAATTGAGGCAAAAGGTTTAGGTGGCCACTTGTCCCCTGTGAAGCAGCTGCATTTGGCAGTCCTCAAATACCTATGTCCTCCCAATGAAGGGCAATATAAACAGAAGCTCCATGGGCATCCCTTAGTGGTCACTAAACATGTTACTGACCTAGGTCCTTGAACTTTTTAATTCAATAGACATTGGTAAGAGGCCAGCAAGGACTTCAGGCAGGGCATTTTTAGATCCATGCTGCAGCATGGGAAAATAAAAACAAGAAGCTTTGTTCTTGGGAGGCTAGCTAGTTCCTTAAAGAGAGGAATGCCAGGAGTGGATCAGTGGATTGGGCGGGAGGTATAGCTTGGGTGGTCTGTCCACCATTTTGGTGGTCCTGTGATCAGGGATCATGCACAGAAGCCTGCTTTTGCTCCACACGTCACAAAATGATGGTTGGCATGTGGCCTTTTTGTTCAGAATTGCCCCAGGTGCACTTGTGTGCAGTTATTTTCAGTCCTTTATAGTTCATTTGTATTCTGTTGTGTGAGGAGAGGTTTATCCAGTTTGACCCTCATGGAGAGAGTCCAGGTCCCAGACCATCTCACAGTCTTGATAATTTTGTATAGTTTCCTATATTTCTTGTACATAAAATACTTTAGCATCATCTTGTACATTTTCTATTCCAGATTTGACTTAGACAATTCTCGAAGAAATAGTGGCCCATATTTTTTTTTTCTTTTTCTTCGTGTTGAAAGATCACAATCTGGATTCAAGTGCCTACAGTGTTTTATTTTTAAGAGATGTAATGAGTTCGTAAAAGCTTTACATCTGTTAATACACACTAGTAAACAATTACAATATGAAAATTGAAGCTAACATCCCCCAGAGTGGACTCAGTCTTGATTTTCCATCATGATAAGAAATTGAGACCCTTGAAAACTGACCCTTGATATTCTATAGAAAATTCTGACTTCATTTTCTAACCCCTTCCAACTTCACTAATTTAACTAAAAAGAGTGAAATATGGGCGGAAAATAAAGATATATTGAACACATACACAAAGTATGCAACATCACTAAAATATCCTACCTTTTTCAAACTCAGATATTTTTCTAATTCCAGAAAATCTCTGCCAGTAGGAAATAAATGAATTTAACATCCATTGACTCAAGAAAAAAATTATTTTCAGACTAGAAGAGATCATCTTACTGATCTCTTCTGAATTTTATAGATAAGGAAACTTGCAAAAATGGATTAATTGATTTTTCTCAGTGAAAGTGATAGAGCTCACAGTTAAAGAGAGTGTCATATTACTTGCTCCTTTTATTTCCACATACCACACAGACTCATATTATTTAACTTATGTTCAAGTGTACGTAAGTTACAATATCATGTTAGCTACACTTATAAAGCAAAGTGATTCAGCTATACATATATATATTTGTATATATATACACACACATACATATAATACACACATATACACACATTCTCAGAATCTTTTCTAAGTTATTACAATATGTTGAGTATAGTTCAATGTACCACGCAGTAAATTCCTTTTGTTTACATGTTATATATATATATATATAATGGTCTGTATTTCCAAATCCCATACTCCTAATTTATCCCAGCATTCCTTTCCTCTTTAGAAACCATGTCTGTTTTCTATCTCTGAGTCTGTTTTGTTTTGGATATAGACTCATTGTATTGCTTTTTAGATTCCACATATAACTTACATAATATTTGCATAGTAATCTCTGCGTCCATCCATGTTGTTGCAAACGGCAGTACTTCATACTTTTTTAAGGCTGACTAAAACTCCATTGTACACATATGCCACTTCTTTATGCATTCATCTGTCAATGGACACTTGCGTTGCTTCCATGTCTTGGCTATTGTAAGTAGTGCTGCAGTGAACACTGGGGTGTATGTATCTTTTCAAGTTAGAATTTTCGTCTTTTCCAGATATATCCCAGGAGTGGGGCTCCTGTATCATATATTAGCTTTAATTTTAGTTTTTCTTTAAGGAACCGCCATACTGTTCTCCATAGTGGCTATACCAGTTTACATTCCCACCCACAGTTTAGGAGGGTTCCCTTTTCTACACACCATCCCCAGCATTTATTATTTGTAGACTTTTGATGATAGCCATTATACCCAGTTTCAGGTGATACCTCATCATAGTTTTAGATTTGCACATCTCTAATTAGTAGCAATGTCGAGCATCTTTTCATGTGTCTCTTGGCCATTTGTACATCTTCTTTGAAAAAGTCTGGCCAGGTCCTTGGCCCCTTTTTTTTTTTTTTTTTTGACTGGGTTGTTTGTTTGCTTGTTTAATATTGAGTTATATGAGCTGTTTGTATACTTTGGAAATTAACCCCTTGTAGTCATATTGTTTGCAAATATTTTCTCCCAGTTTGCAGATTGTCTTTTTGTTTATGGTTTCCTTTACTGTGCAAAAGCTTATGTTTGATTCGATCCCATTTGTTTACTTTTGCTTTTATGTATTTTGCCTTGGGAAACTGATCAAAGAAAAAATTACTACAATTTTGTCCAAGAATGTTTTGCCACTGTTCTCTTCTAGGAGTTTGTGCCTTTTATTTAGCCCTTTAAAATATTTTTAATTTATTTTTGTCTATGGTGTGATAGCAATGTGAAAGTGAAGGTCGCTCAGTCTGACTCTTTGCGACCCCATAGACTATACAGTCCATGAAATTCTCTAGGCCAAAATACTGGAGTGGGTAGCTTATCCCTTCTTCAGGGGATCTTCCTGACCCAGGAATTGAACCTGGGTCTCCTGCATTGCAGGCAGATTCTTTACCAACTGAGCTATCAGAATCCTGGTATATGGTGTGAGGGGTATTCTAATTTCATAGATTTTCATGAGCCAGTCTAGCTTTCCCTACACGACTTGCTGAAAGACTGTCTTTTCTCCGTTGTTTATTCTTGTGTTCTTTGCAAAGATTAACTGATCATAAATGTGGGGTTTATTTGTGGTCTCTATTCTGTTCTATTTGTATGTCTATTTTTGTGCCAATAAAACACTATTTTGATTAATGTAGCTTTGTCCTATTGTATGAAGTGGGAGGGGGTGGTTATGTCTCCAGCTTTTTCTGAAGGAAACTGGAGGGTTATGTCTACGGTTCTTTTTTCTTAGGATTACTTCGATAATTCTGGTCTTTTGTGTTTTTTTTTAAATTTTATGATTATTTGTTCAAATTCTGTGGAAAATGTTTTAGGTAATTTGATAGGGATCACATTAAATCTGTAGACGACATTGGATAAGGTGAGGTGAAGTCGCTCAGTCGTGTCCGACTCTTTGCGACCCCGTGGACTGTAACCTACTAGGCTTTTCCGTCCATGGGATTCTCCAGGCAAGAATACTGGAGTGGATTGCCATTTCCTTCTCCAGGGGATCTTCCCGACCCAGGCATCGAACCCAGGTCTTGTGCATTGGAGGCAGACGCTTTAACCTCTGAGCCACCAGGGGTATGGCCATTTTAACAGTATTATTTCTTCTAATCCAAGAGCATGGAATATCATTCCATTTCCTTGAATCTTCTTCAATTTTCTTTACCAGTGTTTTATAGTTCTCATTTTATAGGCCTTTTACATCCTTGGTTAGGCTATTCATATGTATTTTTTTGATGCGGTTTTAAATGGGATTATTTTTTACTTTCTGATATTTCATTGTTAGTGTAATGAAATGCAACAAATTTCTGTATATTAATCTTGCATTAATCTACCTTGCTGAATTCGTTTCTCACTTCTAATAGTTTTAGTGTAGGGAATTTAGGATTTTCTATACAGAGTATCATGTCATCTACATATAATTACAATTTTACCTCTTTCGTTCTAATTTGATTACCTTTTATTTCTTATCTGATCGCTTGGCTAGGACTTCAATACTATGTTGAACAGACATGGTGAGAGTCAGCTTCCTTGTCTTGTTCCAGAATTTAGTGGAAAGGCTTTCAACTTTTCACCACTGAGCATTATATTGACTGTGGGTTTATCATAAATGGCTTTTATTATGTTGAGATGTGTTCACTCTATACCCAATTTGATGAGGGTTTTTTAATCATAGTCTTGCATTTTCCTTATCTATTGAGGTCATTATATGGGTTTTTTTTTTTCTCTGCTTGATGTGGTGTATCACATTAATTTACATGTGAGGAACCATCCCTTCAACCTGGAATGAATTCAACTTGACTATAGTGTATTATGATCCTTTTTGTGTGTTGTTGGTTTCAGTTTGCTAATATTTTGTTGGAGACTTGCATCTATATTCATCAAAGTTTGGTTTTGAGATCAGGGTGATGGTAGCATCATAGCATGACTCAGGGAGTGTTCCCTACTCTCCAGTCTTTTGGAAGAGTTTGAGAAGGATCAGTGTTAGGTCTTCTCTGTATGTTTGGTAGAATTCCCCAGTGAAGCCATCTGGTCTTGAACTTTTGTATACAAGGAGCTGGGGTGGGGGGTGGTTGGTTTGTTTGAATTTTTACAGATCAGGTTTTACTTCTAGTGATTGATCTGTTCAAATTTTCTGTTTATTGACTCAGTTTGAAAGACTGTATGTTTCTAGAAACATGTCCATTTCTTCTAGGTTCTTCAATTCACTGGCCTATAATTCTTCACAGTATTTTCTTGTGATTTTTTTTTTAAATTTCTGCAGTATTTACTATGTCTCATCATTCATTTCCTGTGTATTTGGATCCCCTCTCTTTTCTTCTTTTCTCTTTTAGCCTAGCTAAGTGTTGTCAGTTTGTTTGTCCTTTCAAAAATTAGCTCTTGGTTTTATTGATCTTTTCTATTGTTCTTTTAATCTCTGTTTTATTCATTTCCTCTCTGATCTTTATTATTTTCTTCCTTCTGCTGAATCTGGTTTTTGTTCATTTTCTAATTCTTATAGGTGGTAGGATATGGTTGTTTGCGTGTTTTGTTTTTTTTTTAATTTATTGGGAAAGGCCTGTATCACTATGAATATTCCTCTTAGAACTATTTTTTAATGCATAGATTTTTGTAAAGTTTTGTTTTCATTGTTTTTTTCTCTGGATATTCTATGATTTCTTTGATTTCATCAATGACCATTGGTTTTTTAGTATCATGTTTTTTAGTCTCCACACAATCAGATTTTTTTTTCTTGTTTCTCTTTCTGTGGTTGGTTTTTAATTTCATATGATTGTGATCAGAAAAGATGATTGAAATCATTTCTGTTCTCTTAAATTTGTTGAGGCTTGTTTTGTATACTAGTGTGTGGTCTGTGCTAGAGAATATTCAATGAGCACTTGAAAAGCATGTGCATTCTGTTGTCTTTGGATGTAGCATCCAGTAGATATCAAGTAAGTCAAACTGTTCTATTGTTATTTATCATCCCTATTGCCTTACTGACATGTTCACTGATGTCAGTGAGGTGACAAAGTCTCCATCATTACTGTGTTCCTGTCAGCTTCTTATTCTCTGTCTCTTAGGATTCGTTTTATATCTTTAGGTGCTTCTGAATTATGTGCCTATGTGTTAACAAGCATAGTATCCTCTTCTTGTATTGACCTTTTTACCATTACAGAGCAGCCTTCTTTGTCTGTTTTTGGACTTTGATTTAAGTCTGTTTTGTCTGTTTGAGTATTACTACTCCCACTTTTGTGTCACTTCCATATCTTCTTCCATCATCTCACTTTCAATTTATGTGTGTCTTTCACCAGAAATGGAGTCTACTGTAGGCAACATATTATAGGTACTTGCTTTGCTATTCAGTCTTCCACTCTCTGTCTTTTGATTGAAGCATTGTGTCCATTATATGCTTAACTTCCTTTTTTTGATGTTTGTGATTCTATTTATGCTTTTGATTTGTGGTGGTTGTTGTTCAGTCACCCAGTCATGTCAGCTCTTTTCAATACCATGGACTGCAGCACTCCACGCTTCCCTGTCCCTCACCATTTCCTGGAGTTTGCCCAAGTTTGTGTCCATTGTATTGGTGATGTCATCCAACCATCTCAATCTCTGATGCCTTCTTCTCCTCCTGCCCTCAATCCTTCCCAGCATTAGGGCCTTTTCTAATGAGTTAGCTTTTCACATAAGGTGACCAAAATACTGGAGCTTCAATTTCAGCTTCAGTCCTTCTAATGAATATTCAGGGTTGGTTTCCTTAAAGATTGACTATTTTGATCTCCTTGCTGTCCAAAGGGCGCTCATGAGTCTTCTCCAGCACCACAATTTAAAGGCATCGATTCTTGAGCTCTGTCTGCTTAATAGTCCAGCTCCCAAAATCATATGTGACCACTGGGAAGACCACAGCCTTGACTATACAGACCTTTGTTGGCAGAGTGATGTCTTTGCTTTTCAACACCATGTCTTGGTTTGCCATAGCTTTCCTGCTAAAAAGCAATCATCTGATTTCACGGCTGCAGTCACCATCCACTGTGATTTTAGGGCCCCAAAAGAGAAAATCTGTTACTGCATCCACCTTTTCCCCTTCTAATTTGCCATGAAGTAATGAGGCCTGATGCCATGATGTTAGTTTTTTTTTTTAATATTTAGTTTTAAGCCGGCTTTTTCACTCTCCTCTTTCACTCTCATCAAGAGGTTCTTTAGTTCCTCTTCGCTTTCTGCCTTTAGAGTGGTATCATTCACATATCTGAGGTTGTTGCTGTTTCTCCTATCTATCTTGATTCCAGCTTGTAACTCATTTCAGCCTGGCATTTCTCATGATGTGCTCAGCATATAGGGTAAACAAACAGGGTGACAGCAGACAGCCCTGTCGTACTCCTTTCTCAGTCTTGAGCCAGTCAGTTGTTCCATACAAAGTTCTAACTCTTGGATTTGTGGTTACCCTTAGCTTTATCTACCAGCTTTAGATTGATAGTCATATAAGTTCAAATACATTCTATAAAATCTACAGTTTTTCCTTTTCTCTCCCAATTTTTTTTTTATTTTGATCTCATTTTACATCTTTTTGCCTTTAATTGTACTTGTCTCTTTTACACAATTCTGACTGTTTTATTAATCTGTGTACTGATTTAAGTGATCTTCAGTCCTTTTATATATTTGCCTTTCATATTATGTTTTTCTTTTTCATATAGACTGTTTCTCTATTTAGGGAAGATCTTTAGGTATTGTTTTTTAGACTGGATTAAGTATTATATTCTTTTAGTTTTTTCTTGTCTGAGAAATTCTTAGTTTCTGCTTCTATTCTAAATGATAATCTTACTCAGTAGAGTATCCTAGATTTCAGGTTTTCCACTTTCATGACTTTGAATATATCTTTCTTTTCTGTGAAGTTTCTACAGAGAAAACTGATAGCCTTATGGAGGTTTCCTTGTAAGTGACTCTTTATTTCTCTTTCTGCCTTAAGAATCCTCTAATTATCTTTAACTTTGCCGTTTTAATTATGATATGTCTTGGTGTGGGTCTTTTTCATCTTTGGGACCCTCTGTGCTTCCTGTTCCTGGATATATGTTTCCTTCTTTAGGTTTGGGAAGTTTTCAGTCATAAGTTCTTCAAATGCATTTATGATCCCCTTTTCTTTTCCTTCTGGAATACCTATTTGAGTACATTACCATGCATTATATTATTAAATATCTCATAGAATCTCATATGTTACTTTCATTTTTTATCTATCTAATTGGATGATTTCCATTATTCTGTTTTCCAAATGATTATTCATTCTTCTGCATTATTTAGTGAACTATTCATTGCCTTTAGCTTGTTTTTTATTTTGGCAATTGAGCTGTCTAATTTTAATTGGCTCCTCCTTATAGTTTCTAGTTCCTTGTTACAGTGATCTGCATTTCTTTTTTATAATCGTTCTTAATTACTTTAACATCTTTATTACCTGCTCTCTGAAATCAGGGTCTGGTAGATGGGTGTGGTCTGTTTCATTGTTCTTTCAGGGGATTTCTCTTTTCTTTTAGTTGGTGGTAGTTCCTCTGCTTTTTCATTTTATTTAAATTTCTCTTACTCTGAATTTAAGAGAAACAGTTATCTACTATGGCCTTTAAGGGCTGCTTTTATGTGGGAGCTTCCCGACGTAGACTGTGTGGTGAGTCCAATAGTTTTGGTGCTGGTGCCCTTTTGTTGTAGATGCCTCCATGTCTTTCATCAGAATGTCCTGGCCATTATCCCCTTGACAGGGGATGTGTTCGGTGTTGCGGTGATGAGAGCCTACATTGGATGTTGATGGTGTCTTCACTTTGCTCTCTGGCTGTTCACAGCCCTGTTGATGCGGGGTCTGCTCCCTGGTTGTTGGAGTAGAAGCCCCTAGATCCAGTTCTAAGCTGTAGTGTGAGGTAGGTAGAACTGAATTAGTACTTCTGTAAAAATAGCCAATGCCTTTTCCTTCTCAGGAGCTGTCACCAGTTGGCTACCTGCCACCCATTGTGTGCACCCACAAATTCCACTGCTGCTGCTCCAGACCTTTCCCTGTTGTAGAATCACTGGCAGTTGGCTGGGCCATCAGTCCCACTCCTGGCAAGTCTAGGCTCTCCATTTCTGCAGCCACTGGAGCTGTACCTCGTTGTGAGGCTGTTGACAAAAGGGCTCCTATGGCAGATGCATCCCCCACCCTCTGCAGGATAATAATTGGACTCCTCTGGTGAGCCCTCACTCCATCCCATGCAAGTCGATAGCTGCCTGTACAATCTAGGCCCTTCAGGCTGTCTGCATGTAGCCACACCAAGTCCTCTTCCCAGTTCTGTGCACTGAAGCCTGAGTTTGAGCACTCAAGCACCACACACAACAGCAGGAATGCAGGTGAAGGAGTTTCCCAGAGCAAGGGAACCTTCCCTCTTTCACAGCTCACTCCCAAGGGTGCAGGTCCCATTTGATTCCATTTTTTCCCTTTTGTTCTACCCAGTTACATGGGGATCTTTCCTGTGGCTTTGGTTATTTAAGAAATCTTTTGTTGCTTTCAGTTGGCTTTCTGTGAAAATTGTTCCACATGTAGATGTATTTTTGATATGTTTCTCAGGGCCAGTGAGCTCCATGTTGGTCTGTTCAGCCACTTTGATCTTCTCCACTATTTTTTTTTTCCCTTGCTTTAAAATTTTGACTCTCATGATATCCTTTATGCTATATGGATGTAAAACAAAACAAGAAAACATATTTTTTCAGAGAGTATAATTAATAGAGGGAAAATGTAATTGGCAATTATTGGTGGATTTAGTATTTGAAATAGGTGTGTTTGAGTCAACTAATTTCTAAATGTTTAACCTTTAAATTGTTCAAATAAAACTTTAAATGATCCCTCAGACTTTAAAAACAACTCTGAAAGACATTTTTGTAACTATTAACCTTTGGAGATTATCTGGACAGAATTTTCTTCTCTAGTCATATTAAAACCACTATAAAATTTTTCAGTATTATGACAACTCTTAAATGGAGAAACTCAACACTTTCTATTTTTTGTTTCTGAAACTTTAATTATAGTTAGCCTCCTATCCAGATAGAAGGAATACTTTTTGTCCATTAGCTTTAACTTTTTCAATGGCAGAAAACTGCTTCAAGGCATGTCAATTCATATTGATGTGCCTACTCATTTTCTCAAGTCACCAGAAGATACCACTTGATCTCCTGTCAGCACTTTAGCCTCCTTTCCATTCAACGTATAATTAGCTGGGAGATGGGTCAGAACAATATAGATGCATGAAATTCTACAACGCATGCATTTGAACTGATTTTTGAGAGAATATTTTTGCTGCCTAGTAAATCAAACCTATAAAATCTCTGTTCCATAATTAACATAATATGCTGATACCACTGTGTATCAGAAAATAAAAGGGCAAATACTTTCTGTCAGTAATTAGACATTTTACCAAGTTTACTTAAGTCCTTAACAACAGTACCCATGTAAGGGCAAGGTACTGAGCCTCTGGGGAAGAGTATCATTATAGATAATGCCAAGTGCTGGAAAGAACACATTAAAATAGAGGTAATTTATTACATTTTGAAATTCCGCCCTTTTTCTACATTTGTTTTTTCCATTTTGAAAAAGAGTCTTTTTACATATTTATAATGCATATCTTTTCTCTAACTTCTAACATGTGAGGGATATAATTACAGGTTGTCATAAAAAATGCTATCAGTGTTTGAAATGGATTAATTAAATGCCACTGCTATAATTGTGTTTTAAAAATATTTTTATGTACAGCAGTTGAAATTGTGAATGTTTGATTTATTCTGTACTACTTTTTATCATTTTTGAAATATATTGTTATATGGTATCAGAACATGTAGTCTTTTTCATATTAAAGCATATTTTGTATTTTCCTGTTTTTATTGCAGATGTGAGTTAATGGAACACACTAATAGGATAAAGTAAATCAAACTGGTCAAAATCACAAAATATAGTTTTTCTAGATCCTGATTAATTTATATGGTTTTTGAACAGATTTTCACTGGAAACATGTTTTCTTTTTTCAAAATAGCTACACAAAAGTTGATATAATATGGACAATTTAAATGTCTACATCATTTTGAAGTTGAATCTACTAGGCACTGAAATAATTAATTCAAAAAGCAAGACAGCTTTAAATAAATAAATAAATAATAGACGGGAAAACATTCCTGAAAAAATATACTATTTGTGAAAGATAATTCACAAAAACAATCGGTCAACTTGCCCAATATGAGACAAAGCTTGAAGTGGATCTATACTGACACATAACATTTTAAAAAAACAGTAATTTTTGTGGTCAGTTTCCAAAGTCTGTTATTTATAGTCAGTAAAACTCATCTAGGGAAAATATCTTCTTTCAACTATTGTTACTACATCAGCAATCTTGGACAAAACACTTTCAGCAAAGGTATTTGTATGTTTTTCCTTTGGAGAAATAATATTGTTCTATTTGTTTTACTCAGAGTCCATCTATTAATCTAAAGATCAGTTTTACTATATTAAACATTTTACTGGGGTGTTCATGGTATCTGTGACAGTCCTTTTATTCTCCTTTACTCTTCTGAAAGATATGTACTCTTTCTGATCTTTCAGTAAATTTTATAGAAATTTTAATATGCCTTCTAAATTTTATCAAACTCTAAAATCAAATTTAATGTTTATCCTTCTGCTGAGCACTTTAGCTTCTATAATCCCCTTCCTGATTTAAATGCTGTTTTCTTGTGTGTATTTGAGTTCTATCATAATCCACAAAAAAATTATCACTCAGTTCAGTTCAGTTCAGTTGCTCAGTTGTGTCCAACTCTTTGCAATGCCATGAACCGCAGCACGCCAGGCCTCCCTGTCCATCACCAACTCCCGGAGTCCACCCAAACCCATATCCATCGAGTCGGTGATGCCATCCAACCATCTCATCCTCTGTCGTCTCCTTCTCCTCCCACCTTCAATCTTTCCCAGCATCAGGGTCTTTTCAAATGAGTCAGTTCTTTGCATGAGTGTCCAAAGTATTGAAGTTTCAGCTTCAACATCAGTCCTTCTAATGAATATTCAGGACTAAATACTAAAAAGTTTGAAAAGTTAACTACTGACTACTGCCTTTCTTTGGAAGTAAACTGTCTTTTAGGCTGCTTCTGAGATTCCTCTTTGCCTTTCATGTTTTGTAGTTTAATTTTCATATTAGAAAATTCATATATATATACGTACACACACACACTCACATGCATATGAGAATTTCATTAAATTCTTCCATCTTGAAAGTTCGTAGACTTTCTGAGAGGCAATGACTTTGTTCGTAAGCAGTTCTACATGGGTCTTCTACATTCCTGTACATCTCATGAAGAGATATTGGGAGCTTTGTTCCAGCTTATCTTTTTAAGGGTGTGTGCATAGAAAACGGCCTTGGAATATACAGTTTTCCTTCAGATCAAAGGAGAAATTTGTTTCCTGATCAGGATAATAAAACAATGTGTCCCTCTAGGTAAATTGGGCAGCATTGCTAAAATCACTTTTTTTTTTTTTTTTTTTTTTGCTGTATCGCACTGCATGTGGGATCCTGGTTCTCCAACTAGGGATCAAACCTGTGCCCCCTGCATTGGAAGCAGACTTTTAGCCACTGGACCACCACTTTAAAATTTTGTGTTCCCTAAACTCAGAATTCCCCAGCTGTCACACAATCTACTATGAATATTATCCTCCTAGACCCTCCTCTTCATCTCCTTTATCAGATTTGGAGATCAGGAATTACTTAAACAAACATGAAGTGCAATATCCCTCCTTGTCCATGAGTAAAAAAGTCCTTTCTCTGACCAAGGCATCTTTTGTCTTCTGCCAACTTCTGTAAAACTGGCCACTTAACTCGCAAGTAGTCTAAAATCTCAAACCCTTCAAAGCTCTAGAGTGGTTTATTAGTTTTGCGTTATTCTTGAAGCCATTATTCATTCATATATTCCCCTTGTCACATTCTTTTTCTCCTCTCTTTCTGGTACCCTACTGCAGTTTTGTTAGTACCTTTTACTCTGTTCCTCTTCCATGATATTTCTCTCATGTATTTCATCCTCTTCTTTGCCACATTCTAATTAATGTCTTCAGATATCCCTTCAGGTTCACTAAAAGTACAATCTACTGTATTGATCTGCTAGGGCTGCCATAATAGAATACCACAAGCTGTGTGGCATAAACAATGGAAATTTATTATTCTCACAGTTCTGAAAACTGGAAATTCAAGATCAAACATTAGGTTTGGTTTTTGGAAGACCTCTCTCCTTGGCTTACAGATTGTCACTTTCTCACTATGTCTTCACATGACCTTTTCTCTGTACACATGCATCCCTGACGTCTCTTCCTCTTCCCACAAGGACAACAGTCCTACTGGATTAGGACTCTACCTGGTAACCCCACTTAACCTTAATTACTGTCTCGTTAAAGACAGTATCTCCAAATACAATTAAATTAGAACTTCAGCATATGAATTTGGGGGTAGAAGTGACATAGTTTAGTTAGCATCTACTAATGGCCATTTTTCATTTGGGGAGGATATAAGGCAAAGTATTTTATTTTCCAGAAGAATACAAAAGAAACTCTTACATATAGCAGACAATATTGGGGAGAATAAGAGATTAGGAGAGGAGGAGGTAAACCTTTACTTTTCACTTTATTTTATGCATTTCATGGTATATATTTCTATATGGCTTTAATTTTCACCATATGGCAGACTGACTCTAAGGTAAGGTAAATCCCTGTAATGCCTGTATCCTGGTGTTTATGCCCCGTGCTTATGTCATGCCTTCCCCTTGAGTGCTAATGAAGCCTGCAAGTTGCTTCTAACCAATCGAATAGGGCAAAGGTGATGAAATGTCCTAGACTCACTTAGGATCTCTCTCTCTCGACTGGCTTGATAAAGTGACTATGCTGGGAGGCCATGTGCCTTGGAGTTGAGGTCAGCCTATAGACAACAGCCGGTGCCTTTAGTATTATACCTTCAAGGAAGTCATTTCTGCAGCAACCTGAGTTAACTTGAAAGCAAATTTTTTCCACATCATGCTATTCAGTACGAACGCAGTCCTAGCCACCACAGTGATTGCAGCTTTGCAGAATCTGTGGCCAGGCTCCTGACCCACAGAAACTTTCAGAAAAGAAATATGGGTTGTTTTTACACTGTTATGTTTGCAATAATTTGTTATGCAGCATGGAAAACTAATACATATCATGCATACATAACTTTAAACCATGAACTATATTTGATTAAAAATTACATCTTCATGTTTTGACAGGCAAACATTTTAAGGTTTTCTTTTGTAAATAAAATATGCTTTTCATTTCTGGAATTTTTATTTTATTTCATGTACTTCATAAGCATTTCATTATGCTTAGTCATTTTTCTAATCTGTTTCTTTTTGCCCATATTTGTAATCCAGTGCTTATTTTAAACTATGTCTGACATTGTTGTGTTTCTGAATCTGCTTTGCATTGCTTCTGCTAAATGTTACCCATGACACTTTTGTTTTTATAGACATTTTCTGATTTCCTATGAGAAGCTCCCATTTTCTGGAACATTAAATATGCGAATTATTCAAGGTCTGTGTGGAAATGGGTTTCTCCGGAGAGTCTCTGCTTTTGCTTCTCCACTGTCAACTCAGTCACTTCAAACTAACCCCAGAGCTTGAGGGTTTTAAGACAAGTCAGGTGGTGACATCTCATGTTATGGACGGCTTATGGTTATTGTTTCCCTTTCATTTTTTACTCAAGTTTAAAGGCCACTCTGACCACCTAAATTTTCAAAGTTTTCTGAACTGTTTCCTTTGCTTCAGCTCACCTTTACTCCCCAGTTTATTGCAGTCAGTGTCCTTCTTTCCCCGAGATTCTTCTCAAACTGCGCTCCAAGGATACCGGTACATTTCATACTGAAAGCCGTTAGCTTCCTTTACTGTCTTTAGTTTACTGCTTATAACGCTGTACATCACTCTCCGTGTTTGTTGTACTGTAGATTTTCTTGCTCCTTTTACAACCATCTCTTTCTCTCCTCCCCAGTATCCTTCACATTCCTTATTCCTTTCCCTTCCTGACAAACTTCTTTCAATGCCCAATGTTTGGTCCTAACATGCTCCTCAATTTTTCATGTTTTCCCTCAAATTTCTCCTTAGTTTCTTATCTTCAAGTAGTAACTGCAATTTGATGTTACCCAAAACTATGTCCAATAATTTTGACATACTCAGCAGTCCAGATCCATGATCATCTAAATAGCCCTTAATACTTTAATATTTATTAGATCCTATGTAATGGTCAAAGTGACCAAATATAAACTCACTGTTTTTTCAAAGTCTGTCTCTTCTGCTTATTTTCAATAATAATAATGAGAAAAGCAACAATAACACTTAATATAGAGAATATATGTGCCAGATATTGCTGTCAGTGCTTTGCAGAAATTAAACCAATATAAAAAGAATCCTGTAACATAAAGATTATCATTATTTCCTTTTTACGAATGATAGAACTGAGACACAGAGAGGTTAAATTATTTTCTAAGGTGATACAGCCACTTAGTAATTGATCTAGCACCCACTAGGGCTCCAGGGTCCTTTCTTGGTAGATACGCTCATATACAGCTAGTTAATACAGTAGGTCACCAATTCCCTCTTCCCAGACACTTGCATACATATGTGAATTCTGTATCTAAACTCTCCCAATAACCAAACTGTCACATATTGTAATAATCAATAGAAATAAATTTTGTTGTAAATCCTAAGTCCTTCGTTCTTACTAGTAGACTAATTAATGTGCTAGATGTAATTAAATCAGCATAAATATCATAGTTGAATTTTATGAAAAATGATCAGAAAATGTTATGCCCATTAATAGCTTCTGTAGCTATTCAAGCAAATATAATGTAGCAAGGATAATTAAATCTTGCGCTTCGGGGAACAAGTAGGTTTGCTTAAAGAACAGAAAGGAAAATATGCCTTTATTCTCTGCCCTAGGGAGAACAGTGGAATAACTGACTAGGTATATTAATGGAGTAGTATAAAAGGTAACATCTGCTATTCTCTGAAATATCAGCGCTTTGGCTGAGGTAGAATTAATTGACTCATATTTGGTATGGAATTATAGTAACTTTAATTTACCACATGGTGGAAACAGGCTCTATTTTAATTTCATTTTAGTTTTAATTTACTAACTACAAAAAAGCATGCTGTCTCATAAATACAACAAATATTATATTTTAGAAGGGCCTGGCAGGATATGCTTTTAATGATTTTCTATTTCTGTTTTCAAAGTTGATTTCAATGGTATTGAGTTCTCAGAGCAAGAGTTTACTTTTTCTGTCTGTGGTTCACACACTGGCCTGAATCTGAATTATCAATAGGCTATTACAGGCAGCAGGGGTAAACAGATAGGCATTAGCATGATGAGCCTGAAATGCCAAACCAGCTATAGAGCAAAAATCCCCAATTATAATTCATAGAATGCTGTCTTATTTTTAATACTTTAAATATGCTTTAGTATTGGTAGCAATTATCTGAGTAGACTGTATAGAAGATTCAAATTTAATGCCCCCCAAAAATGATAATTTCTAATTTTAAATGTATACCTGCTTACACCATTACCAATCTACCTCCTTAGTGGCCTCATATACTAATAGCAGTGAGCTTCAATAGGCTGAGTAACTCTAATTCCAGTTCTCAATTTCAGATTGTGAGTGTACTTTTAATACCTTTCTAAAATTAATTTTATTTCTATCTGCCCTCATTTTTTTTTTAAATTCCTGGGTCTCTGGGCTGTGCCAATTTGCATATTTGAATTAATGCACCAAATAATGTTTGAAAGTCTAATCTTATTAAATGCCTTTAAATCCAGCAGTTCCCCTGACTGGTTAGACTTTATTAAATTAACCCATATGTTATCAAAACCTTACGCTGGCTATCTACTTGGTTGTCTCTGAGGGTCAAATGGACCAAATGGTTTCCTTAAAAAAAAAAAAAAAGTATTGAGGCTAGAAAATTTATGTGAGGTTAGATTTCCAAAGATTTTCCACTAACGCAAAATGCCATGAATTATAGAATTTATGGTTGACTAATTGCTTAAGAGTTGACAGTTGTTGAGCTAAGGATATTTCATCTCATTTTCCCACCCCTTAGTAAAGCTTTGTCACAAGTAATCTTAAAGAGGAGAGTGAAATGATTTATATGTTCCATATGCTGTGACTGTACTATGGTGAAAGAAATACTTCACTGGGTAGTAATAGATCTAAGGAAAGAAATAAGGAAATAGCTGATAGTAAACTGTGATAACAAATCAAAATATGAACAACTCTCTGTTAAAGATTACAAATAAATTCTGGTGGCCTTATACAAGAGAAAGCAAAAAATGCCAAAAGTATAGATATGCTGCAAACTATGAGGAATATACTTAAAGTGTATGTGTCTGTGATTTATCCTGTCAGTTATACATAGGACATAATCAGTGATGACATTAAGCAACAAACTATTTAAATGATATCAACACAAGTCTCAGAAGATACTCTGCTTCTAAGGATTAAATATGAGGAACTCAAGATAAGAGATTTCCATAGTTACCTCAGGCTGAGAAATAGCATTTGAGCCAAAGGCTTCAGTTGTCCTAGAGGAAAGGATTTCTTACTCTAAACAAGAAATATAGATTTGATCTTCTGAGTAAAAACAGCCAAGTTAAAGCACGAGGCCACTCTCCCCAAGGGGCTAGCCAGATAACTATATTTATGGGATGTTATCCTTTACTATCCAATACAGGTGTCCTTATGCATATGGCTGCAAAAGAGGATCTGAAACAGGCCCAGTTGCTCACCTATTTCTTTTCCGTTTAAAAAAAAATCTAATTATAGATGATTTACAATATTATGTTAATTTCAGGTATACATAAAAGTGATTTAGTTATATGTGTGTATGTATATATGTGTGTGTATGTATATATATTTAGGTTGATTTTCATTATAAGTTATTACAAAATGTTGAATATAGTCCCTTGTGCTACACAGTAAATCCTTGTTGCATATCTATTTTATTTATAGTAGCTTGTATCTAGGGCTTCCCTGATAGGCCAATTGGTAAAAAACCTACCTGCAATGCAGGAGATCCCAGTTCAATTCTTGGGTCGGGAAGATCCACTGGAGAAGGGATAGGCTACCCACTCCAGTATTCTTGGGCTTCCCTTGTGGCTCAGCCGGTAAAGAATCTGCCTGCAGTGTGGGAGACCTAGGTTCCTGCTGGGTTGGGAAGATCCCCTGGAGAAGCAAAAGGCTACCCACTCTCATATTCCGGCCTGGAGAATTCCATGGATTGTATTGTTCATGGGGTCGCAAAGAATAGGACGCGACTGAGCGACTTTCACTTCCCACTTGTATCTGCTAATCTCATACTCCTATTTTATTTGTCCCCTCCCTGTTTTTCACCTTTCCTAACTATAAGTTTGCTTTCTATGTCTGTGAGTCGCTTTCTGTTTTGTATGTAGATTTATTTGTATTATTTTTATGTTATACTTACAGTGATATCATAGAGTAGTCATGTTTCTGTGACGTTACTTCACTTAGTATGGATAGTATCTTGGTCCATCCATGTTGCTGCAGATGGCAATATTTCACCCTTCTTATGGCTGAGTAATATTCCATTGTATGAAGATCACATCTTCTTAAACCAGTCATCTGTTGAAGGGCACTTGTGATGTTTCTGTGCTTGGATATTCTAAATAGTGCTGCTGTGAACATTAGGTACATGTATCTTTTTTAATTAGTGTGTTCATTTTTTTCTGGATATATAGTGTCGATAGGAACACTTGACAAGAGGGGTTATAAAGCCACATCACTTCTAAACCTGTGAATAAGATCTTGAGAGATAGTCCAGTGCAAAGTTCTGTTTATCATAATTCTTCAGTAATATTAACCTACTAAAATTCAGTTTAGCTTCTTTTAGAACCAGATGTAACCAATTTTTAAATCTACCTCTAAAAGTAATAATTTGTTGTCATTTAGTCACTCTGTTAAGTCCGATTCTTTGTGACCCCATGGACTGCAGCACGCCAGGCTTCCTTATTATTATGAAATAATAATAGCAACTTCATTTTACATACAATCAGGATTTATGACTTAGACTTGCTTCCCCAAAACTTGAGTGTTTGTGGCTGGCTGTTTGTGTGTATGGCAGAAATAAGGAGCAGGTCCCTTTTAAAACCTGTGATTTGTTTCTGAAAACAATAGTATAATGTTGGCTGAATAGCTCTGTCATAATTATAATAGAGTGACTCATAGCACACTACAAGTGCTGTTACAGCATTTTGTTGTACAAAAGAATGGTTGAATGATGATTCTCAAAATTAAAAAATATAAAACTAAAATGTAAATTGCAAAACTACTACATCCACTTGGCAAATGAAAATTCTTAATGTAGGTATAGTCAAAAAACATTTCCAAGAGGAAAATCTGACCTAAAATTATTGTATTAAATATGCCTTTTCTTAGCTATTAATATATTTTCTTCCTATAAACAGTAATATAAAAGCTTAATAACCAGAATTTATAGTTGAAATTAACATATATCATTAGCATAGTTATGCAAGGAGATCATTGCCATTAAAAATAGGACATTTGAATAGACTAAATATCTTTGTTAATGGAAGAATTATGTGTAAGAACAAATTGCAGTTAAAATATTTCATCAGCTTTCAAAGCCTTTGTGTGTCATCATGACTATTTATTGCCTTATTGAAAATGTAGTCTTTTAATAATCCAAAAATGGATATAAAATGAATTAAAACTGGTAATTCAGCTGAGAACAGCATGGACCACAATATACAGAGTCATCATGGTATGTCAGATTTGCATATAGTACATTAAATACTCATTACAATAAGATTAAGTATATATTATTAGTACCATTTTGAATATAAAGTGCAAGTAAGAGTTAGTATTTAAAATTCTAGTTTAGCTACTCAATATACTCCTCACCACTAGGCTACGGTTTCATTTTTAACTGTAGAGCTAAGATTCTCCCTTTCATTATCACAGGACTTGTAAAAGTTTCAACCAATCGTGATATCAGGTACAAAGTCCAGTATCTCTTGATCTGGTTGAGGTCTAGTTGCAGAGTCTCTTGATCTAAAGACTTATAAACTAAAGTAAAATTATCTCTCATATGATGATACAAGAGTCATGGGATAACAACAACAAATTCTCCCATTTAATTTTGGAAGGTGGGAAAGATTTAGTAATCACTGGTCCATAACAATTCTGAAATTCCACTTGACACTAACTGGGGCTTGAAAATATTCCTTGACTTATATCCTTTTAATAGGTCCATAGACTACTATTCTCAGCCCTGCCTTCTAGGAATTAATTTCTTTTTTTTAATCACCTCCTTGGTCAATTATGAAGAGAAGATTTGAAGACATCTTTTTGGCAATCTATTTAACTACGTGCAGAATTTTAGAGACCAAGAGCAATTAATATCTCAAGAACTCTTAATCTCTTCTAGTCTAAGGTGGCGGTGCTTTTTGCTAACACAACTATACTTTACCCATAAATATATGTGAGGTTTTTTAAAATGTATTTTTCAGTTCCACTCTGCCAAAATTGGGCTTCCCTTGTGGCTCAGCTGGCTGCAGTGCAGTAGACCTGGGTTTGATCTTCCCAAACTGGGTTGGGAAGATCCCCTGGAGAAAGAAAAGGCTATCTCCTCCAGTATTCCATCCTGGAGAATTCCATGGACTGTATAGTACATAGAATCACAAAGAGTCGGATGCAACTGAGAGACTTTCACTTTCTGCCAAAATCTGTTAGTATGTCCATAATTCTTTCTCCAAACCTTTCTTTCTAGATTCAATTATATGTATTTTGGATGTATCATGTTTTAGTAAAAATACTACTTTATTCATCCAGCATCACTTTTATCTTGCTGAATGGCATTTTGTTCATTTTAGAGGCCTAATTTTAAGGGATGTTAATTAATTTAGAAGTTTTAATAAAAGATTAGATAACAGGCTTCACTGAATCTTTACCCTGAGATTATTTTTAGTGATAACCTCTGAGTTAGGCATTTTCCTTGTCTTATTAGCCACACCTTTAATTTGTCAAAAAATAATTTCACTTAGCAACTCTACAATCTTGTATTATCTCTACTACTACTAAACACTGCTCGAAAACTGGCTGTTTCTTTTCAGATTTCATCATTTTTTGGTACCTCTGTATGTTTATCAGGCACATAATCCTCCAAATGTAGGCAATAACTTTAGTAAAAGTTTCAGTACTAAAATCAACAGGTCAGATTTTTCTAGTATTTCACTAGAGTTTCCTCACTTTTTCTGGCCATTTATAGCAGTTTTCTTGCAGCCTGTAGCCCTGATCAAAATCACATTTTGTTAAAATGGCACCTCATTTTCCAGTGTCAACTTCTGGTCAGCTATTGTCATAGTAAGGCTGCAGACTATATCTTCCCAAAACTCAGTGGCTTAAAATAACATTTATTCTTATTCCTGTGTCTGCAAGCCATGTGAGGACATCTCTGCTGTTACCAGCAAGTCTTAAATAGGTTCAGTCCCAGCTACATGTTTGGTTTAGTCTATTCTGTATCTCTCTCATCCCTCTGAGACAGTTTTGAGTGTGGAAAAGAGGATGCCTACTCTTTCCCAGTTGGGCATCCCAGGTGCCTCAGTGGTAAAGAACCTGCCTGCCAGTGCAGGAGACACAGAAGATGTGGGTTTGATCCCTGGGTCAGGAAGATCCTCTGAAGGAGGGTATGGCAACCTACTCCAGTATTCTTGCCTAGAGAATTCCATGGACAGAGGAACCTGGCAGGCTACAGTCCGCAAGGTTACAAAGAATCAGACACGACTGAAGCAACTTAGCATGCTTGCTCTTTCCCAGTAGCTAATCCAAATTGTGTGTGTATGTGTTTAGATATTGTTCAGATTAATGTATTAGAGGTACATGGATACCACAACTTGTTGGTTTTGAAGTGCTGAGCCTTGTGCAAAATCTACTGCAAAAGATGGTTCTGGCCAGCATATTGTTGACATAAAATCCTTCTAGTCTAGTTGGTATCAAGCAAAGGTAAGAAGTATAGCAGACCTGCTAATGTCATTCATCATATGTATCATTATGCCTGATCAAAAAGATATTTTGAAGGAATCACTTAGTGTCAAAGCCTGGAATTGTGGAGTAGAATAGGATTTTTTCCACTTAATCTGACAATGACAGCTGTCAAAATTGCAATGTTATTTATCTAGTGATCATATATTTAGCTTCTTGATTTTCAGGCAGAACCCAAAATAAAGAGACTTCTCACTTTTCCCTCCACTGTATCTGCTCTTATAGATGTAGCTCATTTTGCAAGCACAGCTGTGGAAGTCATTGCTGCCTTGGCAGTGATCTCCGAATCTCATACAGTCTAGAGGCACGAGATCCTTGCCAAGGGACAGGGGAAAGTAGCGGTGAATAGCACTAGAGTAAGAGGGTAATGGTGGTAATAGAGTGACATGAAACCTTGTTGGACCTTTGGACATATATCTATACATATTGCTAATGTAACTCTAAGCTCTCAGTGGTAAAACTAGGCAGAATGTCAAGTAAGTAACTATAACTGTGTAATTTATACATGACCAAGAATGATTAAGGGACTTCCCAGGTGCCTCAGTGGTAAAGAATCCACCTGTCCATTTACTAGCCATTTTACTAGAGAAGACATGGGTTCGATCCCTGGGTGGGGAAGATGCCCTGGAGTAGGAAATGGCAACCCACTCTAATATTCTTGCCTGGAAAATTCCATGGACAAGAAGAGCCTGGCAGGTTATAGTCCATGGGGGTCACAAAAAGTCGGACACAACTGAGCACACACACAAGAGTGATTAAAAACTGAGTTATCTTCATTGGAAAATCTAAGAATCTCTTCTAACTATGGAGCACACACTCTGAAGGAGCATCAGATTCCCTAAAGGGCTGCACCATATGCAAAATTTGTGACCTGATACACTCACTTCAGGAATACAAATTATTCACAGTCTGGTTAAAGAGTTAATGCATCCTTCAGTCATGAAGGAACTGAATTAGATGCTTCTAGGCCCATTTCCAGGTGGCACTAGCAGTAAACAAAAGAAAAAAAAAACCCTCCTGCCAATGCAGGAGACATAAGGGATGCAGGTTCAATACCTAGGTTGGGAAGATTCCTCTGGAGAAAGGCATGGTAACCCACTCCAGTATTCTTGCCTGGAGAATTCCATGGACAGAAGAGCCTGATGGGCTACAGTCCATGGGACCGCAAAGAGTCAGACATGATTAACATGACTTAGCATGCATGCAGGCCTATTTCAAATAGGAAATGTCTTAGAATGGTTTTTTTTTTTCCTTAATTTTAGTATTCTGTGGGTGAAAAAAAATCCCAGTAAAACTTCAGACTTAAGATAGAGATTCCCAGGCAACAGTACATTAAATCCTAGAAAGTCAGCAGTAGAATGAACTGAAGATCTGTGGGGGAATAAAATCATTGCCTTGTTTCACCCTCTGCCACATTTCGGCCTTAGGTGATAAAGAAAGGTCTGAGAAAATACAGTTTATGTGTTACTAAGGTACACTGGTTTCTGAGACAGCCACAGTGAATTGAGCCCTTTTTCTATTACTGCTTGTCTGAACTTGGGGAAAATCTCATAAAACACTAAATCTTGATTTTCTTACTTTAAAATGGTTATGATAGTACCTATGGCATAATGTTGTTGAAAGATGAAATGACGTTATATATATGGCGTTACTCTAGCATATGGTAAAAAGAAAATGCAGAAAAAAATGGTACCATTCTGCTCCCTCTCTTTCCTCTTGTTTATGTCTTTTTCTTCTACCCACTCCAATCTGCCTCCTCTCCTCTGTATTTCCCCTACCCCCTTTTATCGGCAAGAATCTAGATGTTTTCATAGACATTAGATAGAATCATTATTTGATGAGTGCACAAAATTGAATCTTAGAGAAAAAATAATGAAAGCAAAACTCATCTGAGATTTAGATCCAAATACTTAGGGATTTAAACATAAGGCTGTCAAAGTTTTAACCACAGCACAAAATGATTGTTTTCTACGAGCATATAAACAGCATAAGAGTCAAACATTAGCAAATAGAGTTGTACAACATCATGGTATTAATAGCTTAGCACTGAATAGATGTTCTCTTATACATTGATATATTTAGAATGCAGGTTGCAAAGAAATGCATGGCTTTAATTTCGCATCTTTGACTTATTGACCACCCTTATTCTAAATCTATTATTAAATCAACTGAGGCCATGTCATATAAAAAATATTGTACTCTGTTTCTAATTCCCAAAGCAAGAATCATAGTCAGTCTGTTTCAAGCCATTTTACTAGAGAAGCAAACAAATATGTTTTGTAGACAGCTCCATAAAATGCAGATTTGAGGGTCCTTTGAGGAAAAGAAACTATTGTGTGGTGCTCACGACTCATAATAATACGGATTTGAAACTGTGGGATTTACCTGTAAGGAAAAGGGATCATTGTGTAGTACTTCAGACAACTCAGAGCTTTATTTTTCATGTTATAAAATGTCAGAAAGGAGACAGGTGCTGGCGTTTTTATCAACTACTCTTGAAGGTCAGTTCTATGTCCAGTTCTAACTGTTGCTTCCTGACCTGTATATAGGTTTCTCAAGAGGCAGGTCAGGTGCTCTGGTATTCCCATCTCTTTCAGAATTTTCCACAGTTTATTGTGATCCACACAGTCAAAGGCTTTGGTATAGTCAATAAAGCAGAAATAGATGCTTTTCTGGAACTCTTTTGCTTTTTTGATGATCCATCGGATGTTGGCAAGTTGATCTCTGGTTCCTCTGCCTTTTCTAAAACCGGCTTGAACATCTGGAAGTTCATGGGTCATTTATTGCTGAAGCCTGGCTTGGAGAATTTTGAGCATTACTTTACTAGCATGTGAAATGAGTGCAATTGTGTGGTAGTTGGAACATTCTTTGGCATTGCCTTTCTTTGGGATTGAAATGAAAACTGACCTTTTCCAGTCCTGTGGCCACTGCTGAGTTTTTCCAAATCTGCTGACATATTGAGTGCAGCACATTCACAGCATAATCTTTTAGGATATGAAATAGCTCAACTGGAATTCCATCACCTCCACTAGCTTTGTTCGTAGTGATGCTTCCTGAGGCCCACAAGACTTCACATTCCAGGATGTCTGGCTCTTGGTGAGTGTGAGTGATCACACCTTCCTGATTGTCTGGGTCGGGAAGATCTTTTTTGTACAGTTCTGTGTATTCTTGCCAACTCTTCTTAATATCTCCTGCTTCTGTTAGGTCCATACCATTTCTGTCCTTTATTGAACCCATCTTTGCATGAAATGTTTCCTTGGTATTTCTAATTTTCTTGAAGAGATCTCTAGTCTTTCCCATTCTGCTGTTTTCCTCTATTTCTTTGCATTGATCATTGAAGAAGGCTTTCTTATCTCTCCTTGCTATTCTTTGGAACTATGCATTCAAATGGGAATATCTTTCCTTTTCTCCTTTGCTTTTCATTTCTCTTCTTTTTACAGCTATTTGTAAGGCCTCCCCAAACAGCCATTTTGCTTTTTTGCATTTCTTTTTCTTGGGGATGGTCTTGATCCCTGTCTCCTGAACAGTGTAACAAACCTCATTCTATAGATCATCAGGCACTCTGTCTATCACATCTAGTCACAGAACTGGACATGGCACAATAGACTGATTTCAGATAGGAAAAGGAGTACATCAAGGCTGTATATTTTCACCCTGCTTATTTAACTTATATGCGGAGTACATCATGAGAAATGCTGGGCTGGAGGAAGCAGAAGCTGGAATCAAGATTACTGGGGGAAATATCAATAACCTCAGATATGCAGATGACACCACCCTTATGGCAGAAAGTGAAGAAGAACTAAAGAGCCTCTTGATTAAAGTGAAACAGGAGAGTGAAAAAGTTGGCTTAAAGCTCAACATTCAGAAAACTAAGATCATGGCTTCCAGTCCCATCACTTCATTGCAAATAGAAGGGAAACAGTGGAAACAGTGGCTGACTTTATTTTTCTGGGCTCCAAAATCACTGTGGATGGTGATTGCAGCCATGAAATTAAAAGATGCTTACTACTTGGAAGGAAAGTTATAACCAACCTAGACAGTATACTAAAAAGCAGAGACAGTACTTTGCCAACAAAGGTCCATCTAGTTAAGGCTACAGTTTTTCCAGTAGTCATGTATGGATGTGAGAATTGGACTATAAAGAAAGCTGAGTGCCGAAGAATTGATGCTTTTGAACTGTGGTGTTGGAGAAGACTCTTGAGAGTCCCTTGGACTGCAAGGAGATCCAACCAGTCCATCCTAAAGGAGATCAGTCCTGGGTGTTCACTGGAGGGACTGATGTTGAAGCTGAAACTCCAATACTTTGGCCACGTGATGCAGAGAGGTGACTCATTTGAAAAGACCCTGATGTTGGGAAAGATTGAGGGCAGGAGGAGAAGGGGATGACAGAGGATGAGATGGTTGGATGTCATCACTGACACAATGAACATGGGTTTGGGTAGACTCCAGGAGTTCGTGATGGACAGGGAGGGCTGGCGTGCTGCAGTTCATGTGGTTGCAAAGAGTCGGACACGACTGAGCGACTGAACTGAACTTAATGTCAAGGCCCAGGACTGAGATTATCTTGGCTTTACCTTCATAATGTGAAGTTAGATAGTGAAGAAGATAGTGAAGTTAGAAGTTTTTGGTACCTTCAACAAATCAGAATTTGATTAGTACATAAGGCTATTTATTATGTAAGCAACGAAGAGTCTCTCCTGCAGTTCACATCTTGACCACCTAACATTCATACACAACACTCATATGCACATCTTCCCACCTCCTTAAAACAAATACTGCAAAGTGCCATCTTTTGGGGCATCCAGGTCAAAATAAAAGATATCTGGGTAATGTTCAATCCTTCTCATCAGGTCTGACAATAACTCCTTGTGGTTTGATGATACATAAACTGAGTTATAAGTTACCTGCTCATGATAAATTTGGAGAGTGATCGAAGAATACAAGGAAAATTTTTAAAAACTACCATAAAAAGTGGAAAATAATGAGAAGTGCACAGCCCTCACTGGTCTCTAGCAATTGTGAAATCCTACTAGGAAGAGTATCAAGCATTACCTGCCTTGTGAATGAAGTTTTCTTCATCAACCTGTCAATTCCATGTTCTGTGTATTAAGAATATCTGCTTTAAATATTGTTCTCAAAGGCTACAATTGAAAAGGACACTGGTATTATAGGGGCTAATTCGACTCTTAGCAACCTCATGAACTGCAGCCTACCAGGCTCCTCCATCTATGGGATTTTCCAGGCAAGAGTGCTGGAGTGGGCTGCCATTGTCTTCTCCGGATTAGAAGCCTGTCATCTGTCAGTGCCATTACAGAGACCCAGAATATATCCTGGATTTAAAAATCACTGGTTCTGTGGTCTCAACAGAGAAATTTGTATCAGGCTAACACTCCCAATGAATGCAAGTCTAAAACATGGGTTTAAAAGAATAAGCTTTAGGATTACCAACAAAGGCGGGAGTACAGTGTTTATTTCATTCAGATATCTGCAAATTTCCTATGCTATGAAGAAAGGGCAAGTGTGTAGGTAGATAGGTGCTTGGGAGAGTTTCAGTGGGCTGTGGAGGCAAAGACTGGAGTTCAGAAACGCCAGAGGGCAGGGAATTAGGGGTCATGATACTAGCAAGAGAATCATAGATGTGAGCCTGAAAGTCTCCATTAGCTTCTCCCCAAGTATTTGCCAACTCCTAAGCCTCTAATGCAGTGAACAAAATGCTAGAAAATACAAATAAGCAGAAAAGACCCCTTGTAGACCAAAAATCTAACCAGGGATACTGACATTCTTATGGAGCTCATGCAGACTAATCTGCATGTAATCTCTGCTAGAAAGAAATCCAATTCTTTCACTGTACAGAAGTAAACATCATTCAAGGCCTCTACAGTTTTCCCATACAGTATTAGGAATTCTGTGAAAAAATATCAGATATGCCAGTAAAAATTAGTTTCAAGGAGTTCTACGAACTTTACATGAATCTGGTATTAGTCTGTGTTTTGAATCTTAATTTTCAGTTATTTGATTTTAAAATTACAGATTCATGTGAGGGTTGTTAGATCTCTTGAATGTTCCTCTTTTATGTTTTACTAGTTTTATAAATGTCCTAACCAATATACTACTTTAGTCCTAATTTTATGTATGCTAAATGCTAGTCCTTTTTTGATCATATCTAATACATCACATAATCTTTCTACATTTCCATTTATTTTTTCTATTCTTTAATCTTCTTATTCAATAATACTCTCTCCTTTTATATAACCTTATGAATTAGGTATTATTATTATTCCTACCTTGTGCACAATCTGAGAATCAAAAATTAACCAACCACTAACCAGCCTGATATCACAATACTGTGAATCATACCTGGGCAATGTGGATTAAGAATCCATTTCCCTTACATTTATTCTATACTGTCTCACACAAAATAAAGTAGATTGGATTCTCATTATATAGAACAGAAATAGGAGGGAAATCTTTCAAGGTATTGACATTGATTATGTGTGGGTTTTGTGTATGTGTGTAAAATTATTGATGTTTTATCCTCACTTTTGTTTTCATTAAAGTTTTAAAAAAATTGTGTAAGCACTATTTTTATATTTGAATATACTTTCAAGGAAAAAACTTGAAGATGAGGAGTGGTATAAAATTATTCTATCCTACTAGCAATAACTATAAACAAGTATTTTCTAGTTACAATGACTGTAAATATAAATAGTTACTGTGGACCAAGCAAGTACTTCCTTTGTGGTTCATTCTAATAAATGCAAAAATAATTTTATATCCTACAAATTTGAGGTAAATATAAATTGGTTTTTGAAAGATTTGTAAGTATATACTGTAGCTATCTATTTTGCAGGAAATAGTTCTTTTTAAGCTTTATCAACCATTTCAAGACACTACATTGTCATAAATTTTACTGGAATTAGCAATTTTCTCACACCACTTTAATGCCTTTATCAAGTAGTTCTAGTGCATAAACAATGTACTTCTGTCACACTGTTAGAACTGAATTAATATGAGTGTAGAATACTTCCTCCCAAATTCAATTTCAACAAGTCTGAACTGCGACATACATAGTATATCATTGTAATATATAACAGCAATAGTACTAAACATTTGGTAAGATAAACAATGCCTGGTGACTTAAACCAAAGCTAAACTGAAAGTAGATAAAAAATAAACTTTTTTTAAAAAGCAAAATCTATCAGCTTGTATAGCAGAAAAAGAAATTGCCTGAGCATGAAATCACACAATGGTATGAACAGTAACTGTACCACAGGAGAGAAGTCATTGGAGATAAAAAGCTGTGCACAGATGGATCACTTAAGCAGTTCCCGTGTCTGTGGCTGCATAGCTTTTCTACATGGTTTCTGCCATAACTCAGTCACACTGATGAAATACACCTCTTCTACCTGAGCCTAAACTGTGCAGAAACTCATAAGTCATTCTGATAGTGACAGAAAAAGAAAAGCTTTTGCCCAAAGAACTCCTGATTAATAACCCTAGTAGCCACTGATTTTTAGATAAATTTTTCATAAATGTTACAAATACTAATTCAGCCCACCTGTAGATATGTTGCAATTTGTAATTATCAACCCAACCAAAACCAAATCAAAATAATAAGTAATCCAGTAAGTTACAGTGTGAAGTACATAACTGGATAACTGGCGCAATATTTATTTATTTATTTTTAAGATAATTTTTTCCAGTTTTCACAGATCTAATCAAGGGATTAGGGCTAGGGAAGTACACGTGCACCTGGACACAGAACAAGGTTCACTTCTCACTTCTTTGGAAACACACCATTTCTTCCATTCCCTTCAGCATTTTTGAGTGATGTTTGAATGTAGTTTTGAGACTCCTTCCCAAACATCATACAAGAATACTGTATTTTAAAGAGATCAGATTATTCTATAGTATAATTAGAATTTTGCTATATTTTTTCCATGGGGATTATGAAGTGCTTTAACAAATGTGTCTCTTAAAGATAAAAAGCAAGATTATGGACACAGAGCAAAATATACATTATTTCTTTGACTCATTAGTATATTCTATATATGTGACTTTTTAAGCATCAAATGTTTGTATATACTTTGAATATGTGCGTGTATATTTTATTTTTATAGCTAGGCTACAGCTCAGGCTTTGGAGTTAGAGATCATAATCTCTGGGCTTATTTTATAGATGACTTCTTTTCCTCATTGAGTAATTCTATTCAAACATCTTTACACAATAGATATATATAATTAGAAAAATATTTGAAATCATACTGCAACATAAGTCATTTTCCTAGCAAATATTAGATTTTTAATTTAGATTTTATAAATATAGATTGGCATTACTGCTTATTTTATTTTCCAATTTTATTGAGATATAATTGATATAACATTGTGTAAATTTAAGATGTACAGCCTGATGATTTGAGGCATGTATATGTTGCAAAATTATTACCAAAACAGGATAGTTAACACATCCATAGCCTCACTTGATTACCATTTCTTGTTGTTATTGTTGTGGGAGAACATTTAAGATTTACTCTCTTTAGCAACTTTGAAGTATACACTATTGTGTTGTTAACTATGGTTTACATTTGAGCTCCAGAACTAACTCATTTTATAACTAGACGTTTGTACCCTTTGACCAAAGTCTTATTTCCCCCATCCCCATCCCCAGCCCCTGCAATCACCATTAAAACTCTGTTTCTATAAGTTCATCTATTTTAGATTCCGCACAAAGGTGAGTTTTTGTCTTTCTCTCTGATTTATCCCTTAGCATAATACCTTCACATTCCATTATTAATGTTTCAAGTTTGCTTTTTTTAAATGCCTGAATAATATTCGACCATACGTGTATGCGTGTGGCTATCACATTTTCATTGTCGGTTTGTCTTTTGATGTAAACTTAGGTAGTTTCCATATTTTAGCTATTGTAAATGATACTATTAATACAATGGAAATGGCAGTGCAAGTATCTCTTTGAGTTCTTGATCTCATTTCCTTCAGATATATACTCAGACATGAGATTGCTGCATTGTATGATAACTCTGCTTTAAATATTCAGAGGAATCGTCATACTGTTTTTTATATTGATTGTAACATTTTATATTCTCAATAACAGTGTAAAAGTTTTCCCTTTTTTTCCACATCCTTGCCAACACTTATCTCTTGTCTTTGTGATAATAGCCTTTCTAACAGGAATGTTGTGATATCTCATTGTGATTTTGATTTGCCATTTCCCTGATCATTAGTGACAATGATGTTGAACATCTTTCCATGTGTCTTTTGGCCATTTGTATGTTTTCTTTGGAAAAGCATTCACATTCTTTGCCCATTTTTTAACCAGATTTTTTTTGGCTATTGAGTTTTATGAGTTCCTTATGTAGCTATCCATTATCCGATGTATGATCTGAAAATATTTTCTCTCATTCTTTTTGCTGCCTTTTAATTTTGTTGATTATTTCTTTTGCCGTGTAGACGCTTCTTAGTTGGATATGGTTCTCCTTGTTTATTTTTACTTCTATTGCTTATGCTTTTGGTGTCATATCCAAAAATCATTGTCAAGACTAATGTCAAGGAGCTTTCTATGTCATCTTCTAGGACTTTTATGATTTCATGTCTTACATTTAAGTCCTTAGTAAATTTAGGGTTAATTTTTGAGCAACATAAGATGGGCATCCAATTTCACTTTTTTTCAAGTAAATATTCAAAACCACTTATTGAGTATCCTTGACTCCATTGTCAAAATTAGTTGACCTTCTATGTGGGGGTTTATTTCCAGGTTCTTGATTATTTTCCATTGGTCTATATGTCTCTTTTTATGCCAATACCATAATACTGTTTTGTTTACTCTAGCTTTGTGATATAGTTTGAAATCAAAAAGTATGATTTGTCAAGATTTGTTCTTTCTCAAGATTGCTCTGGCTATTTGGGGTCTTTAGGGGTTTCATATGAGTTTTAGAAGATTCTTTCTACACATATCTGTGAGAAATAACATTGGAATTTTGAAAAAAATTGCATTGACTCTGTAGCACATACATATGCACTGTGACTGCAGGGGCTTGCCATCATTGTGTTCTCAGTAGTGGGTGTCAGTGATGAAAGTTGAGGCCAGCACTGAGCGAGTGTGCTGCTAAAGGAGCTGACTGTCAGCACAGGCAGAGGGCAGACCATTGACAGAAGTCAGGGCAGATCTGGGCACTTGAAAAGCTGCAAGGGCCAAGGTTTCAGCCTGAACTCATGTGGCATCAGGGGCTAGCAATGGACATGTGTGTGGCAGTGAAGGCTGGAGATAAGAGTTGGGGCTCGTGGTGTACACAGGCTAGCCATGGGCACATATGTAGTAGTAGAAGTGAGTGACAGGTGTTGAGGCTGGGAGTATTCAGGAGCTCGATGTGAGCATAGACTACACTGCAACCCTGTGACATGAGTTGAGGCCAGGTCCTGGCCTAAGAGTAGCTGTGGAGGCCTTGACCTTCCGTGTGCACTCCTTTGGCTATAGGGGCTCACATGGGCACACACATTGCCGTGGAGATGGGTGACAGGAGCTGAGGGTGGCTATATGAAAGCATGCAGCTGCAGGAGCTATCTGGACATACGCCTAGCTGTGTAGGCCAGTGACAGGAAACAGAGCCAGGTAAGGCCCACAGGCATATAGCTGCTTCTTAAACATGGATGAATCTCCTTCTCTATGTAAGGTCAAATTGGCTTGGAAAGTTGCTAAAATAATATTTTACAAAACTTTAATGAGGAAGAAAAATACAATATTCACAGCAGTCAGTTTTAACTGGAGGATGGCACCACAAAGAAATGATGCAATTTTACAGAAGTGAAAAAATGCATAACTAGAAGAAATAGGATTTTTAAAAATAAATAGTCCACATTGTCTAAATTTTACTCTGCCTCATGACGTTTTATTACCTTTGGCTTTCCTTTTAGGACATAAGGCACTATGCTGAAATAGGCTGGATATCTAGAAAAGTTTGTTTTTTAACAGGTGAAGCCATCTGGTCATTAATTTGCCTTGAAATTTCTGTGAGATGCTGAGGGCAAAGCAGCAGATGTCATCAATGAACTGTGTAGAGACAATAATCAAATCATCTCCCTCTGCCTTAATGTATGAAACAAGAAAGAAAAGGGCATAAACACAGGGAAGAGGAATTTAAATGTCCTCAAAATTTTAATCCAAAAGCAAAAAAGATTATTCAATTAAGCTTCAGATATGCATTTATTTCTATAAGATGCACTAAAATTCAGAAATGTCTACTGAATGGGAACAAATGTATTATGTTGATTTCTATTAGGATATAGAATCTTGTATGTATTCACATCACAGTTATCCAAGTGTGGGCATTATTATTCATAATGTCATATATTAATGATGAGAAATAATGGAATATTTTCTTTTAAGGCAGTGGTTTTCAATTGAGGATGACTTTTCTGCCCAAGGGACAGAATGGATACATTTTTCGTTGTCACAACTGAGAGATGTTACTGTTATCTAGTGGTTAGAGAACAGAGATACTGATAAATATCTGACAATGCACAGGACATCCCCTATAGTAAAGAATTTTCTGGCCCAAAATGTCAAAGATACCAAGATTGAGAAATTCTGTTTCAAAAAAAATATTGCATTTTAATTACTTTTAATTGAAGACTCTTGAGAGTCCCGTGGACTGCAAGGAAATCAAACCAGTCCATTCTGAAGGAGATCAGTCCTGAGTGTTCATTGGAAGGATTGATACTAAAGCTGAAACTCCAATACTTTGGCCACCTCATGCGAAGAGTTGACTCATTGGAAAAGACCCTGATGCTGGAAGGGATTGGGGGCAGGGGGAGAAGGGGACAACAGAGGATGAGATGGCTGGATGGCATCACCAACTCAATGGACATGAGTTTAAGTGAACTCCAGGAGTTGGTGATGGTCAGGGAGGCCTGGTGTGCTGTGATTCATGGGGTCGCAAAGAGTCAGACACAACTGAGGGACTGAACTGAATGTGGCTATTAAAAAATCCAGAATTTTAAAGTTATAAGAATTAGCAAATTTGATCATTTTAAAAGATAATCTTTTTGCAGAATTCCTTCTATAGAAATCAGTAGGTTACAAAAATGGGGAAAGATCCTATACACAGTGATACTTTAGACACATGGCATTTTAATGCTTTCAGGCCTTTAAAATATTTTTCAAAAAATTCATATATATGTGTACATATATACATAGACATGCACATATTTGTACACATACATGTATGTATGTATATATGATTTAGTGGTGAAGAGAAACCTTTGTACACAAACATGTATGTATATATATATTTATATGTATATATGATTTATTGGTGAAGAGAAAACTTTCCTCTTAAAAATTAGACCCTCAGAGAGCCTAAAACAGGTAAGAGATTTTTTAGGTCTTATAAAACCCACTGATAGGAAGTCTGAGGCTGAAGTTCCAATGCTTTAGCCACTTGATGTGAAGAGCTGACTCATTAGAAAAGACTCTAGTGCTGGGAAAGACCAAAGGCAAAAGGAGAAAGGGAGGCAGAGGATGAGATAGTAAGAGAGCGTCACCGACTCAATGGACATGAATTTGAGCATACTCTGGGAGATAGTGGAGGACAGAGGAGCCTGGCATGCTGCAGCCCATGGGCTAGCAGAATTGAACATGAATTAGCAACTAAATAACAGCAAATAACGCCCACAGCTACAGATATATAAATGTCCAAGAAATGAGGATAAGGCATCTGTACACCTTAGGGAGAGTTGAAGGTTAACCTTCAAAAGTTAACAACATGGAAAATTCTGGGGCAGGGGATTTAGACTATGGGTTAACAGATATCAATCTGTCAATAACCTATGTATATTGAATCATAAATATTCATTGAAAACTAAAATAATTCCAAAAACGTGTTTATCTTCTACATGATTATTAATTTCTGAATATTTGGAATCATAAGGCCTAAAGGATTGATTTGAGAGTCGGCTGGTTCCATGCTCCTACTAGTCGTGCTTCCTTGACTTTTGCTATACTTCTCTGATCACTATCAGTCCTCTTTTGTGAAGAATCAGAGAACATCCTGAAGAATTAGTTATTACTTCCTTGCAAAATGACTTCCTTGTGACAGAGAAACTATATTTGAAAATGTTGTGAATATGTCAGCAGGGGCAATATATGTATTGACTGCAGTGTATCAGTCATCTGAAATGCTATTTTGAAATATTTTGCCAATCTATAAATTTTCAGAAGTTTTTCAAAAAAGGAAACATCACCCTTCTTAAAAGCCTGATTGCATTAATTATACAGATGCCAGTAAAACACCATATGAGCCATTTGTCTTTTATTATGCATAATGCTAAGACAGAAACATTCAGTGCTATTCACACGTGATTGATTAAAATAATTTTCAATTAAAACCATATTGTTTTAAAACAGTAAGAAGCTTTTGTGATATCAGTTTTAAAAATGTTGTTAAGAACATTTATCACAGGAGAGCAATTTCTGAACACAGTCTGGATCAAACAAAAGCAAATACGAGAGTTTGCTTTTGGTTATTGGGGAATAAAAGCCAGCAGAATCGCCATATGGTAGTCTTTTATAGGTTCCTTTTATTACTTTGCACCTTCAAATGTTTTTCTGTGTTTTTGTCATTAAATGCCCTAAATATTTTTGAGAACCTTTTATATCTCCAAGGAGTGAGTTTGGTTGTGGAATCTGAAAATTACAGCAAGTTGTCATATTAGAAAAGAACAGAGAATTTGAGTTGAAATGTAGAATACTGTAATGGAAATATTTCCAGTTTAAATGTATGTGCATTTTTGCCTGTGATTCAATAAATCACTCAAAAGTGCTAAGGCTTTGTGTAGCCTTAGCTATCACATAGGCTATAGTATTTCTTGAGCACTGGAAAATAACAGAGTGGCGGAAGGCAGAGTAATGTTTAAGCCCACAAATTAAAACACTTCTGGGGGTGAAAGGAAGTTTCCCTGTGCTCAAGTTTTCCCCAGAGTAAGCAACCTTCTTTTTCCATCTGTGGGGACTGGGAGCTACTCATCCCATCTATCCTATCCAGCCCTTCTGTGTCTGTAGAGTTTACTGCATTGAAGGGATTCCAGCTCCTCTCAAAATACCCATGTGTTCTCCAGTACAGCAAAGAAATCAATGCATGTAACACTAGTGTAGATAACAGACACCTGAGAATGTGGATCAGGAAACATATACTGAAAAACAATGGAGATAAGGAAGGTGAGTGCTCTGGTGAGGAAATCCGAGTAAGAGATAGACTGAGATGATCTGAAAGAGCTGTAAGGCAGCCGGATACTTGGAGAGAGGAAGGCAAGAAGACTCGCAGCTCATGCTGTGAGCTATAAATTAGCCTTAAGTGGACTTGGGGAGATGAAACTACATATTTTATTTCTAGATTGTATACGCTATTTCTCTGAATTCAATATTGCAATAAGATTAAAACATAAGGAGCTCCAGAATTAATTCAAGTACATTTACATCTATTTAATTATTTAAATTCTAAAAAGCAAATAGGTCCTTGCATTCAAATTGCCATTTTAACCAGAAGTCTATATTGCTTCTATATTTTAAAGTAACATAGGAAGTCTATATTTCCCAAATTTATTAGAAAAAATATTTGGGGCTCTAAATCATCTAAGTAGTTGCCTAATTATCTCAGTTTATTGCATGTATAGCAATACCCTATTTTGTGCTGATAAATAAAGCACATGGTTCTTATTTACTGTTAAAATCCAAAAAATATAATGACATGATTTTAAATTCTCAGGAAATGTGGATGGTTGTGGTAAAAATGTTACTGATTTCATTTTTTTTCCTCTGAATTTAGACTGTAAGTTTTTCTTTGTTTCCTCTGTAGGCTTAACTATCAATCAGGAGGTTCCTATAAGCTAGGGTTGAGTTTCATGAAGAAGAGTTGTCCCAAAGAAATCTGTAACACGATGTGCAAAAACCGTGATTTACAATATATTCCCAAAGACACTCATACTTCTATGCTGAATCAGAATATTACTGTCCTCCTTTGAGCAACACCCAGAATTTCTAAAGGTGTGGTTTCAGTGTGCTCTTTTTGCAGTCCAAGAGCTGCTATTTACAAAATGCAAATAAGTGTTATTGACAAACAAAATTAGCAACTGGAAAGTGCTATGGACTGAACTGTGTTCCCACAAAATTCATATTTGGAAGCCCATTGTGGCTGTATTTGGAGGTGGGGGGCATTTTTTGGTGGTAATTAGAAGGTCCCTTGGAGTGCAAGGAGATCCAACCAATCCATTCTGAAGGAGATCAACCCTGGGATTTCTTTGGAAGGAATGATGCTAAAGCTGAAGCTCCAGTACTTTGGCCACCTCATGCGAAGAATTGACTCATTGGAAAAGACTCTGATGCTGAGGGGGTTGGGGGCAGGAGGAGAAGGGGACGACAGAGGATGAGATGGCTGGATGGCATCACGGACTCAATGGACGTAAGTCTGAGTGAACTCCGGGAGATGGTGATGGTCAGGGAGGCCTGCGGTGCTGTGATTCATGGGGTCGCAAAGAGTCGGACACGACTGAGCGACTGAACTGAACTGAAGGTTAAATGAGGTCATAAGAGTAGATCCCTGATTCAATAGGATTAATACTTTTATAAGAAGAAGACAGATCTCTCTCCACATGCTCACACTGAGAAAAAATATAATGTGAGAACATGGAAACTGGGTACATGCAAGGCATGAAAAGAGCTCTCAACAGAAACCAAATTGGCTGGCACCTTGATCTTGGATTTTTCAGCCTCTAGAACTATAAGAAAATAAATATCTGTTGTTTAAGCTACCAGTATGTGGTATTTTGTTAAAGCAGCCTGAGCAGACAAAATACAAATTTTAGTATGAAGAAACGGGTGCTACTGCAACAAATATCTAAAAATGTTGAAACGGTTTTGAAACTAGGTGATGGGCAGAGGCTGGAAGAGTCCTGAGGTGAATGTCGGAAATGTGAATGTTAAAGGCAACTCTGGTGAGAGAAAAAAAGGACAGCTGGAGAGAAAGCTTTCATCTTCGCAGAGAACTCATGAATAATTATGACCATAATGTTGGTAGAAATGTGGATGTTAAGGGCTATTCTTTTGAAGTCTCTGACACAAATACTACATGTTATTAGAAACTAGAGGAAAGATGAACCTTGTTCTTAAGTGACACAGGATTTGCATGAATTGTACTGTAGTGTTAATGTGGAATTCAGTCCTGAACATTCATTGGAAGCTGAAACTCCAATACTTTGGTCACCTGATGCGAAGAACTGACTCATTGGAAAAGACCCTGATGCTGGGAAAGATTGAAGGCAGGAGGAGAAGGGGATGACAGAGGATGAGATGGTTGGATGGCATCACCAACTCAATGGACATGTGTTTGAGCAAGCTCCAGGAGTTGGTGATGGACAGGGAAGCCTGGCTTACTGCAGTCCATGAGGTTGCAAAGAGTTGGACATGACTGAGTGACTGAATTGAACTGATTAATGTGGAAGGCAGAATTTGCAAGCAATGATATTGTATAATTAGCTGAGGAGATTTCCAAGTAAAGTGTTGAAGGCACAGCTTGTTTCCTTCTAACTATTTACAGTAAAATATGAGAAAAGAGAAATGAATTAGGGAAAAAAAAATCATTGGTCAAGAAACACAGCTTGCAAATTTGGAAAATTCTCAGCCAGTTCCCAGGTGGCGCTAGTGGTAAAGCAGCTGCCTGCCCTTGCAGGAGAAGAGACTTCTGGAGTTGATCCCTGGGTTGGGAAAATCCCCTGGAGGAAGGCATGGCAACCCATTCTTATATTCTTGCCTAGAGAATCCCAGGGACAGAGGAGCCTGGAGGACTGCAGTCCATAGAGTTGCAGAGAGTCGGACATAACTGAAGCAACTTAGCATGCATGCACCCTAAAGTGAGAACGCTTGTTCTGAAGGGAATACTAAGGGTGTAGCTATATTATCACTTGACAAAGAGATAGTAGATGTGACTCAGGAATCGAATCAGCTATCTCAGCAGAAGTCAGGAATAGATATGGAATTACACCAGAATATAAACTGATATTTTGGACAAAATGGCAGGGAGGTGGGGCGATTGTAAATGAAAGAAGACTGTTCAACTTCTTAAGATACTACAGGAATAGACCATAAAGCAATTCAGGGGGCAGATAGGCACTATTCTTCTTTAAAAATGGAAACATGAACTCTGAAGGTAACTCAGAGACCATCTGAGCTGCTTCATTGGTTTTAAAGTGTGGGACCATTTCCTTTGTTTCAATAGGTCAGAAGATCTCTGGATGGATGTCAGGGTCATCCTGTGGAGCCCCAGGAATGGAGACCCACTTGGCAAAGCTTGCGGGGGCACAGTTCCCCACACAGTGGAGCCGTGGAGCTGGGACTGCCGTTCCATTAGGTCTAGAAGGTGAAACCACCACCCCAGTAGGTCTGGAAGATGGGACATAGAGCCAAACAGGATTATTCTGGAATCTTAAAATCTTGTGTTATTTATCTTGCTTGATTTTGGATACTAGCACCCTCTTTTTTCTTTCCGATTTCTCCCGTTTGGAATGGGAACATCCATCCTATGCCTTTCCCATCATTGTATCTTGGAAGCACATAGATTGTCTCGTTTCACAGGTTCACAACTAGAGAAGAATTTTTCCTTCAGATGCATCATATCTTGAGTCTCATATCTGATTTAGATATTTTCATGAAACTTTGAACCTAAGATATGAAACTGGGATGAGTCAAGAGTTTGGGGCTGTGGGGATGAAATGAATCTGTTTTGCATGTGATAAGGACATGAACTAGGGGGAGGGGCAAAATGCCATGGCTTATATTGTGTTCCACCAAAATTCATACACTGAAGCCCTACATTCCAATGTGACTGTATTTGGAGATAGGGCTTTTAGGGGACAATTAAGGTACATGAGATCATAAGGGTGAAATCGTGATTGAATAGGATTCAGTTCAGTTCAGTCGTTCAGTCATGTGCGACTCTTTACGACCACATGGACTGCAGCAAGCCAGGCTTCCCTGTCCATCACCTACCCCGGAGTTTGCTCAAACTCATGTCCATCAAGTTGGTGATGCTATCCAACCATCTAATCTTCTGTTGTCCCCTTCTCCTCCTGCCTTCAATCTTTCCCAGCATCAGGGTCTTTTCCAATGAGCCAGTTCTTCACGTCAGGTTACCAAAGTATTGGAACTTCAGCTTCAGCATCAGTCCTTCCAATGAGTACTCAGGGTTGATTTCCTTTAGGATTGACTGATTGGATCTCCTTGCAGTCCAAGGGACTCTCAAGAGTCTTCTCCAACATTACAGTTCAAAAGCATCAATTTTTCGGCACTCAGCTTTCTTTATAGTCTAACTCTCACATCCATACATGACTACTGGAAAAATCATAGCTTTGATTAGACAGATATTTGTCAGCAAAGTAAGGTCTCTGCTTTTTAATATGATTTCTAGGTTGATGATAGCTTTACTTCCAAGGAGCCAAGCGTCTTTTAATTTCATGGCTGCAGTCACCATCTGCAGTGATTTTGGAGTCCGAGATAGAAAGTCTGTCACTGTTTCCATTGTTTCACCATCTATTTTCCATGAAGTGCTGGGACCGGATGCCATCATCTTCATTTTCTGAATGTTGAATTTTAAGCCAACTTTTCACTCTCCTCTTTCACTTTCATCAAGAGGCTCCTTAGTTCTTCTTCACTTTCTGCCTTAAGGATGGCATCATCTGCATATCTGAGGTTATGGATATTTCTCCCAGCAGTCTTGATTCTATCTTGTGCTTGATCCAGCCTGGCATTTCCCATGATGTGCTCTGCTGCTGCTGCTAGGTTGCTTCAGTCGTGTCTGACTCTATGCAACTCCACAGACAGCAGCCCACCAGGCTCCCCTGTCTCTGGGATTCTCCAGGCAAGAATACTGGAGTGGGTTACCATTTCCTTCTCCAATGCATGAAAGTGAAAAGTGAAAGTAAAGTCGCTCAGTCGTGTCCGACTTCTAGCAACCTCATGGACTGCAGCCTACCAGGCTCCTCCATCCATGGGATTTTCCAGGCAAGAGTACTGGAATGGGATGCCATTGCCTTCTCCAGATGTAGTCTGCACATAAGTTAAATAAGCAGGGTGACAATATACAGCCTTGACATACTCCTTTCCCAATTTGGAACCAGTCTGTTGTTCCATGTCCAGTTCTAACTGTTGCTTTTTGACCTGCATACAGATTTCTCAGAAGACATCTAAGGTGGTCTAATATTCCCATTTCTTTAGGAATATTCCACAGTTTGTTGCAATACACACAGTCAAAGGCTGTGACGTAGCCAATAAAGCAGAAGTAGATGTTTTTCTGAAACTCTCTTGCTTTTTCAATGATCCAACAGATGTTGGCAATTTGATCTCTGGTTCCTCTGCCTTTTCTAAATCCAGCTTGTACATCGTGAAGTTCTTGGTTCATGTACTGTTGACACCTGGGTTGGCGAATTTTGAGCATTACTTTACTAGCATGTGAGATGAGTCCAATTGTGTGGTAGTTTGAGCATTCTTTGGCATTGCCTTTCTTTGGGACTGGAATGAAAACTGACATTTTCCAGTCCTGTGGCTACTGCTGAGTTTTCCTAATTTGCTGGCATATTGAGTGCAGCACTATCACAGCATCATCTTTAGGATTTGAAATAGCTCAACTGGAATTCCATCACTTCCACTAGCTTTGTTCGTAGTCATGCTTCCTTCGGTCCACTTGACTTTGCATCCAAGGATGTCTGGCTCTAGGTGAGTGACTACACCATTATAATTACTTGGATCATGAAGATCTTTTCTGTACAGTTCTTCTGTGTGTTCTTGCCACCTCTTCTTAATATCTTCTGCTTCTGTCAAGTCCACACTGTTTCTGTCCTTTATTGTGCCCATCTTTAGATTAGAAACCTCAAAGAAGAATAAAAGACACCGGAGGCTCCTCCCTCCACCACCTGAGAACTCAGCAAGAGGGCTGCCGTCTGTAGCAATCAGGTTAGCTGTCACCTTGAACTTGGACTTCCCAATCTCCAGAACTGTGAGACAATAAACTTCTGTTGTCAAAGTCACCCAGCCTATGGTATTTCGTTACGGTAGTTGAAGGGGACTAATAGAGAAATGCACAAAAGAACCACTGTCACTTTCAAGACTGATAATTGCAGGGATTTATATACATGTATATGTACTGCTATCTGCTAAAATGGTACAGATTAGGAATTAGAAGATCTGGTGAGAAAGAGAAAAGGATATTTTTCAGGAAATGTCAAGTTTAAGGTAACTGTTAGTCAACTTGAGGAAAAACCAAGGAAGGCAATAATTGAGTATATGTTTTGAGGCTTCTAACACGAATTCATGAAAGAACATGAGTATATCAGAGCTCTGCTACAGAGAAGGGGAGCTATATGCACACTTAATACCAAGAAACCAAATGATCATAAATAATCAGAACATGGTAGTAGAAAAGAGGCCAAAGTAGTGGGAATTTCAATATTTGGGGATCAAGCCAGTAGTGAACAGAGTCCAACTCAGAGAGGATGCTGAATAGGAGAAAACAGCAGAGAGAAAAGTATCATAGAAATCAAAAATGAATAGGAAAATTCTAACTGTAACTAATGTTGCTCAGAAGTCAAGTAAGATAAAAGGAGAACGTTGTCAATTGCATATTGTAGGTCATCTTCGATATAGCATTTTCAGAGGTGTTGTGGGACAGTAACACAATTGAAGTTAGTTGAAGGAGAACTTGAAATTTGGTGGTGTGAACAGTGATTACAGCTTAAGCATTCTTCAAAGTGCAGTTATGCAACTGTTGCTAGAAGTTAAAGAAGTTGTTTTGTTTTTATAAATTAAAAAAAAATGGCTACAGTAATATTATTTTTTGAAAATGAACCCATGGTGAGAAAGAGGGATGACAGTAGAGAAAGAGAACACCTTGCAAATTTTTACCAATGAGTTAATTTTGGAAATGCATGCTAGAAGGTAGTGGTATACTTAGAATAACATACTGGTTCATATTAAAATATTGGTTGTGTCATCAAATATTTGGTAAATAGGGAGATGCCAGCCTGCTTGAGGGCTTCCCTTGTGGCTCAGCTGGTTAAGAATCCACCTGCAATGCAGCAGACTTGGGTGAAAAATATATTCAATCATTTGACTTGAAGGGGAAGATTAGAAATAGACACAAGGCCACTGTTACCAAAGTTACTAGGGAGTGCAAAAAGAGATTAAGATTAAAATCATAAAGAGATTAAGAATTACAGTGTGGTTAAATGGCAACCCACCCAGTACTCCTGCCTGGAAAATTCCATGGACAGAGGAGCCTGGTAGGCTACAGTCCATACATAGTGTTCCAAAGAGTCAGACACGACTGAGCAACTTCACTTTCTTTCTTTCACTTTCTTAAGCAGAAAACAGTGATGGGTCCAGCATAGGTTCCATTGGGTGGATGAGAAGCTCAGCTACTAAAGGCAGTGATTTTTCCATTGCTTTATTCCATGGGGCTATAGCAGGTATAGACATGCACATCAAAAGAAGGCTTTCAGTTCTAAAAATGTTTTAAGACTTAGAATCTCTCTATGAATTTCTAGTTACCATAATTGTTAAGTATAAACATAAATCCATAGAAAGGATTTCTACAAAGGTTTGGGGACAATTGACTAGTCATATAGGAAAATACTGCTATAAAATTTAATTCCAGTAAAAATTGAAGTGCAAAAAACAAAACATAAATACAAAGTAAACAAAAATATACATATGTCCCCTTACAGTGATGAAGGAATTTCTAAGGCTGACATAGGAAAAAAAAATCTTTAAGGAAGTATATAAGACTTGAAGCCAAATTTTTCATTTTTTAAAAAATATTGAGTTATAGTTGACTTACAATCTTGTGTTAATTTCTGGTGTACAGCAAAGTGATTTAGCTATGCATACATATGATAGCCTGCATTTGCCAATCCCAGACTCCCAGTCTATCTCTGTCTGACACCCCTCATCCTTGGCATCCACGAGTCTGTTATCTATGTCTGTGAGTCTTCTTCTGTTTCATAAATAAGTTAATTTGTGTCATATTTTAGAATCCACATGTAAGTGATATCATGATATTTCTTTCTCTGACTTCCTCACTTAGTATGATAATCTCTAGTTGCATGCATGTTGCTACAGATGGCATTGTTTCATTCTTTTCTACAGCTGACTAGTATTTCATTGTATACACACACACATATACACATATATATACACACACCCCACACTTTCTTCATCCATTCACCTGTCTGTGGGCATTTAGGTTGCTTCCATGTCTTGGCTATTATAAATGATGCTACTATGAACATAGAGATGCATGTATCTTTTTGAATTATAGTTTTATCTGGACATATGCCCAGGAGTGGGATTTCAGGGTCATATGGCAATCCTATTTTTAGTTTTTTGAGGAAACTCCAAACTGTTCTTCATAGTGGCTACACCAATTTACATACCCACCAATAGTGTGGAAGGGTTCCCTTTTCTCCACACCCTCTCTAGTGTTTGTTATTTGTAGGCTTTTTAATGATGGCCATTCTGACCTATGTGATGGTAGACCTCATTGTAGTTTTGATTTTAACCTCTCTGATAGTAGCAAATTAGGCCTCAGAGTACAAAATGAGGCAGGGCAAAAGTTAACAGGTTTTGGCCAAGAAAATGCACTGGTCATAGCAAACACCCCCGCCAACAAGGTAAGAGACAACACATGGACATCACCAGATGGTCAGTACCAACATCAGATTGATTATATTCTTCACAGCCGAAGATGAAGAAGCACTGTACAGTCAGCAAAAACAAAGCATGGAGATAAATGTGGCTCAGATCATGAACTCCTTATTGTAAAATGCAGACTTCAATTGGAGAAAGTAGGGAAAACCACTAGACCATTCAGATAAGACCTAAATCAAATCCCTTAGGATTAACAGTGGAAGTGACAAACAGATTCAAGGGATTAGATCTGATAGAGTGCCTGAAGAAGTATAGATAGAGGTCCATAACATTGTATAGGATGTGGTGACCAAAACCATCCCCAAGGGGAAAAAAAATGCAACAAGGCGAAATGATTGTCTGATGAGGCCTTACAAATAGCTGACAAAAGAAGAGAAACGAAAGGCAAAGAATGAAAGGAAAGATATATCTATCTGAATGCAGAGTTCCAAAGAATAGCAAGGAGAGTTAAGAAAGCCTTCCTCAGTGATCAGTGCAAAGAAATAGAGGGAAAAAAATAGAATGAGAAAGACTAGAGATGTCTTCAAGAAAATTAGAGATACCATGGGAACATTTCATGCAAAGAGGGGCACAATGGAGAGAATGGTATAGACCTAACAGAAGTAGAAGATAGAATGAAGAGGTGGAAAGGATACACATGAGAACTATTCAAAAAAGATCTTAACAACCCAAATAACCATAATGGTGTGATCACTCACCTAGAGTCAGACATCCTGGAGTGCAAAGTCAAGTGGACCTTAAGGAGCATTACTATGAACAAAGCTAGTGGAGGCAAGGAATGCCAGCTGAGCTCTTTCAAATCCTAAAAGACCATACTGTTAAAGTGCCTCACCAGTATGCCAGCAAATTTGGAAAACTCAGAAGTGGCTACAGGACTGGAAAAGGTCTGTTTTCATTCCAATCCCAAAGAAAGGCAATGCCAAAGAATGCTCAAACTACTGCACAGTTGGATTCATTTCACATGCTAGCAAAATAATGCTCAAAATTCTCCAAGGTAGGCTTCAACAGTACGTGAACCAAGAACTTCCAAATGTACAAGCTGGATTCAGAAAAGGCAGAGGAACCAGAGACCAAATTGCCAACATCCACTGTATCATAATCAAGAAAGTAAGAGAGTTCCAGAAAACATCTACTACTCCTTCATTGACTATGCTAAAATCTTTGAATATGTGGATCACAACAAAGTGTTAAAATTCTTAAAGAAGTAATATCAGACCACCTTACCTGCCTCCTGAGAAATCTGTCTGCAGGTCAAGAAGCAACAATTAGAACCAGACATAGAACAACAGACTGGTTCCAAATTAGGAAAGGAGTACGTCAAGGCTGTATAATGTCAACCCTGCTTATTTAACTTATATTCAGAGTACATCATGGGAAATGCAGGGCTGGATGGAGCATAAGCTGGAATATAGATTGCCAGGAGAAATATAGATCTCAGATATGCAGATGATACCACCCTTATGGGAGAAAGAAAAAAGGAACTAAAGTGCCTCTTGATGAAAGTGAAAGAGGAGAGTGAAAAAGTTGGCTTAAAACTCAACATTTAAAAAATGAAGACCATGGCAACAGCCCCATCACTGCAGGCATGAAATTAAAAGACGCTTACTCCTTGTAAGAAAAGCTATCACCAACCTAAACTTCATATTAAAAAGCAGAGATATTTTGTTGTCTAGTCAAAGCTGTGGTTTTTGCAGGAGTTGTGTATGGATGTGAGACTTGGACCATAAAGAAAGCTTAGCACTGAAGAATTGATGCTTTTGAACTGTGGTGTTGGAGAAGACTCTTGAGAGTCCCTTGGACTGCAAGGAGATCCAACCAGTCAATCCTAAAGGAAATCAATCCTGAATATTCATTGGAAGGACTGATGTTGAAGCTGAAGCTCCAATACTTTGGCCACCTGATACGAAGAACTGACTCATTTGAAAAGACCCTGATGCCAGGAAAATTGAAGGCAGGAGGAGAAGGAGATGACAGAGGATGAGATGACTGGATGGCATCCTACCCAATGGACATGAGTTTCAGCAAGCTCTTGGAGTTGGTGATGGACAGGGAAGCCTGTCATGCTGCAGTCCATGAGGTGGAAAAGAGCTGGACACAACTGAGTAACTGAACTGAACTGAACTGAATAGCTGTCAATGTTGAACATCTTCTCCTTGCCTATTGGTCTACTGTATTTCTTCTTGGGAGTATCTTTTCATGCCTTCTGCCCCTTTTTTGACAGGGTTATTTTTTTGTTTGTTTGAATAGAATTGTGTGAGCTGTTCATATATGTGGAAACCCTTGTCAGTTGCTTTATTTGCAAAGATTTTCTCTCAGTTGGTGGGCTGTCTTTTCATTTTGTTATGGTTTCCTTTCCTGTGCAAAAGCTTTTAGGTTTGAATATGTCCTGACTATTATATTTTTGTTTATATTTCCTTGGGAGACTAACCTGAGAAAAGATTTCTAAGATTTATATCAGAGAATATTTTGCCTATATTCTCTTCTTGAAGTTTTATGGTATCATATTTAAATTTTTAAGCCATTTTGAGTTTATTTTTGTGTATGGTATGAGTTTGTGTTCTAGATTCATTGATTTACATGAGGCTCTCCAGCTTTCCATGCATCACTTGCTAAAAAGATTGTCTTTTCTCTGTTGTATATCCTTGCCTTCTTTTTCAAAGACAGTAGGTTTATGAGTTTATTACTGGACTCTATTTTGTTCCATTGATCTTTATGTGTGTTTTTGTGCCAGTAAAATGCTGTTTGATCATTTCAGCTTTGTAGTATTGCCTGAAGTCTGGAAGAGTTATGCCTCTAACTTTGTACTTTTTCCTCAGAATTGCTTCGGAAATTCTAGGTCTTTAATGGTTCCATATATATTTTAGGATTGTTTGTTCCAGTTCTGTGAAAATTGTCATGGGTAATTTGATAGGGGTCACATTAAATCTGTAGATTGCTTTGGGCAGTGTATCCATTTTAACAATATTAATTCTTTCAGTCCAAGGACATGTAGTATCTTCATTTGAATAACCTTCAATTTCCTTTATTAATAGTTTATACTTCTCAGCATATGTCTTTCATATCCTTGGTCATGTTTATTCCTAAGTATTTTTGATGCTATTTTAAATGTGGTGGTTTTTTTTTTTTTTAACATACACTTTAGGATATTTAATTGTTACTGTAAAGAAATGCAACTGATTTCTGAATGTTAATCTTTTATCCGACCACCTTGCTGAATTTGTTTATCATTTCTAGCAGTATATGTGTGGAATCTATGTATACTCTCATGTCTTCTGCATATAATTAAAATTTTACCTCTTCTCTTTGGATATCTTTTATTATTTGTCTTGTTTGATTGCCATGGCTAGACTTCTAGTACTGTGTTGAATAAAAGTAATGAGAGTGGGCATCCTTGCCTTGTTCAAGATTTTAGTGGGAGGTCTTTCAGCTTTCCACCACTGTATAATGTTCATTGTATTTTATATAAATAGCTTTTATTTTATCCCCTCTATACCCACTTTGGTAAGAGTTTATCATGAATGATGATAAGCATTTTTATCAAATACTTTTCCTTGATCTATTGAGATGATCCTGTGGTTTTTGTCTTTTGTTGGTATGGTGTATCACATTAATTGATAGGCATGTGTTAAACCATCTTTGTGACCCTGTGATGAATCATAGTCATGGGTAGCAAAATTTTCTGATTTCTAGTTATTAACAGTAATCTAGACATTTAATAAGTATAAATAATAATTTGAAAAAAATGTATGCATGTACAATGACAAGATTGGCAGTTGTATTATTAACCTTAAAAGACTTTTTCAAATACTGATGTAGAAAACAGGCAAATGCTAAAAAATAACAGACAAAGAAAAAATCATCTCTAATTTGGCAATTAGAAGTATTTTTACTTTAATGAAACTATTTCGCATTAATTAACATAATGGAAAAAGTAAATGTGACTAAAGTAATATCTATATTCACTAAAATTCAAAGAAATTTGAAACAATAAAATTTAAAAATTTTAAAGAAAGTTTTGTTGGTAACCAGTTCATAAAAATTCTGAACTGAAAGCAAAATTCTGAAAGCAGAAAAAAATTCTGCCTTCATATAATTTCTGGGAAATGTGTACTTTCTTAATTTATTGGAGTGAGTAGAGAAAAATTGGGGTCACACAGAGTTGGACACAACTGAAGCGACTTAGCAGCAGCAGAGAAAAATTTATACAATGGTCCCTCTCCTTTTCCCAGTATTCAGTCCTCCATGTCATAATAGTGTCATCTTTAGGTTCCTGTCAGAAAACGACATGGACTAATGCATGAAAAAATTCTAATTAAGTATGAAATATTTTGGAAGTCCAACACAGTAAGAATTTTCTTCAGTTGTTAGTACATGCATATAATAGATATGTTATTTTAAAATATTTTTTAAAATACACCATCTTAATGAGAATGAGTAAGTGCTAAAAATAAACATATAAGAAATAAGAGAAAGATGGTGACAAACAGATGACATTTTTAAAAATGGAAAGACAGTCACAAAATAGTAATAAAAGTGTTTTCTGGCTTAGTATAATAGCCATACAAAATATGATTTGAAATCTTTGCAAAAATAGCTGAATTTATACAAATAGTAGAAAACACCTAAATGTAGTGTATTATCAACTAAAGAAACTAGTTTTGGGAAAAAAGAAAAAACAAAAAAACAAAAACAGATTATTCCCGTGGAAGATATTTGTCACTTTTACCTATAGAACTTTTGCACACTAAAACATGTTTTCCAAAAAGTGAATGTGTTGATGTGTAAATTCAAATATATCACTATATACTGAACAAGAATCATAGATTTTAATGAATGAAACAAAATAGAGGTAATTGAGAATTAAAAAAAATACTTAAAATGTGAGAGATAATTGACTCCAATGGTCACTAAAACCAAATATATTTTTAAAAATTCAAATATTTACTTTTATTTTCTTATTGAAATATAATTTATAATATTACATTCATTTTAGGTGTATAGCTAATATATTTTTGTTATTTTCCATTATACATTATTACAAGGCATTGAATATAGTTCCTTGTGCTGTAGAGAATTCCTTATTTTACTTATTTTGTCTATAATGGTGTGTATCTGGTAGTCCCATGCTCCTAATTTACTCATTCACCCCCTTTTATATTTGATAGCCATAAGTTGTATTCTGTATCTGTAAGTTTCTGTTTTGAATATAGATTATTTTATATTATTTTTAGATTCCACATATATGTAATATAATATTTGTATTTCCTTGTCTGACTTTCTCCACTAAGTATGATAATCTCTGGGCCTATACATGTTGTTGCAAATGACAATATTTAATTTTTGTAAATCGCTGAGTAATAATCCATTGTATCCATATACCACTTCTTTATCCATTCACCTGCTGATGGACACTTAAGTTGCGTCTGTATCTTTGATATTGTAAATAGTGCTGCAGTGGGTATTGGGGTGCATGTATATTTTGAATTATGGTTTTATCCAGATCACAAAAGTAATCACAAAAGTGTGATTATAGGATCAAATGGAAGTTCTATTTTTAGTTTTTTTAAGCAACCTCCATACCGTTATGCATAGTCACTTCAGTTCAGTTGTGTCCTGCTCTTTGCGACCCCATGGACTGCAGCACACCAGGCTTCCCTGACCATCACCTACTACTGGAGTTTGCTCAAACTCATGTCCATCAAGTTGGTGATGCCATCCAACCATCTCACACTCAGTCACCCCCTTCTCCTCCTGCCTTCAGTCTTTCCCAGCATCAGGGTCTTTTCCAATGAGTCAGTTCTTTGCATCAAGTGGCCAAAGTATTGGAGCTTCAGCTTCATCATCAGTCCTTCCAATGTGTATTAAAGACTGATTTCCTTTTGGATTGACTGGTTGGATCTCCTTGCAGTCCAAGGGACTCTCAAGATTCTTCTCCAACACCCCAGTTCAAAAGCATCAGTTCTTGGGTGCTCAGCTTTCTTTATAGTCCAGCTCTCATATACATACATGAGTACTGGAAAAACCATAGCTTTGGCCAGATAGACCTTTGTTGGTAAAGTAATGTCTCTGCTTTTTCTGTGCTTTCTGGGTTGGCCAGAAAGCTTTTCTTCCAAAGAGTGAAGATCTTTTAATTTCTTGGCTGCAGTCACATTCTGCAGTGATTTTTGAGCCCAAGAAAATAAAAATCTGTCACTATTCCCATTGTTTCCCCATCTACTTACCATGAAGAGATGGGACCAGGTGGCTTAATTTTTTGAATGTTGAGTTTTAAGCTAGCTTTTTCACTCTCCTCTTTCACCTTCATCAAGAGGCTTTTTAGTGCCTCTTTGCTTTCTGCCATGAGCATGGTATCATCGGCATATCTGAACTTATTGATTTTTCTCCTGGCAGTTTTGATTCCAGCTTGAGCTCCAACCAGCCTGGCATTTCACATGATGTACTCAACCCACTCCAGTATTCTTGCCTGGAGAATCCCCATGGACAGAGGATCCTGGTAGGCTATAGCCCATGGAGTCTCAAAGAGTTAGACACAGCTAAGTTACTAACACACACACACTCTGTATAGAAGTTAAATAAGTAGGGTGAAAATATACAGAGGGTGACAATATACAGCTTTGATGTGCTCTTTGCCCAGTTTTGAAGAAGTTCGTTTTCAATGCCCTGTTCTAACTGTTGCTTCTCGATCTATGTGCAGGTTTCTCAGGAGGCCGGTGATGTGGTCTGGTATTCCCACCTCTTGAAGAATTTTCCACAGTTTGTTGTGATCCACACAGTCAAAGGCTTTAGAGTAGTCAGCGAAGCAAAAGTAGATGTTTTTTCCGGAATTCCCTTACTTTTTCTGTGATCCATCAGATATTGGCAATCTGATCTCTGGTTCTGCCTGTTTGAAGTCCACCTTGGTAATTGAATAGTGGTGGCAATGAATCTGTAGATTGCCTTAGGCAGTATAGTCACTTAGATAGTATTGATACTTCCAGTCCAAGAACATGTTATATCTTTCCATCTGTTTGTGTCACCTTTGAATACTTTCATTGGTGTCTTACAGTTATAAGAGTACATGTTTTTGTCTCCTTGGGTAGGCTTATTACTAGGTATTTTATTCTTTTTAATGTAGTGGTATATGGCATTGTTTCTTTAATTTCTCTTTCTGATCTTTTATTGTTAGTATATAGGAATGCAAGAGATTTTTGTGTACTAATTTTGTTATCCTGAAACTTTACCAAATTCATTGATGAACCCTAGTATTTTTCTATTATAGTAATGCCTTTAGGATTTTCTATGTATTGTATTATTTCCTCTGCAAACGGTGACAGTTTTACTTCTTGTCCAATTTGGATTCCTTTTATTTCTTTAATTCTTCGATTGTCTGAGATAGGACTTCCAAAACTATGTTGAATAATGCTGATGAGCATGGACATCCTTATTATGTTTCTGATTGTGGAGGAAATGCTTTCAGCTTTTCACCATTGATTATGATGTTAGCTGTGGGTTTGTTTTATATGGCCTTTATTATACTGAAGTAGGTTCCCTCCATGCCCACTTTCTGGAGAGTCTGTTTATCATAAATAGATTTTGAATTTTATCAAAAGCTTTTTCTGCCTCTGTGGAGATGATCCTATGTTTTTTATTCTATAGTTTGTTAATGTGTATCATGTGGATTGATTTGTGGCTATTGAAAAACCCTTACTTTGCTGGAATCAATACTATTTGATCATGATGCATAAACCCTTTAATGTGTTGGTGGATTCACATTGCTAGTATTTCTTGAGAATTTTGCATCAATGTTCATCTTATATTCCCCTGCAATTTTTCTTTTTTGTGGTATTTTTGTCTGATTTTGATACCAGGGTGATGATTACCTCACATAATAAGCTTGAAAGTGTCCCTTCCTCTGAAGTTTTTTGGAATAGTTTCAATAGGATAGCTGTTCATTCCTCTCTAAATATTTGTAGAAATTTGCCTGTGAAACCATATGGTCCTGAACTTTGGTTATTTACTTTTTTAATCATAACATCAGTGTCCTTCTTCTGTTCATATTTTCTATTGTTTCCTAGTTCAGCTTTGGGAGATTGTATCTTTTAATAATTTGTCCTCTTTTTCTCAGTTGCCCAATTTATTGACATACAGTTGTGTTTAGTTGTCTGTAGTAGTTTTTTGTGGTCTTTTTATTTCTGTGATGTTGGTTGTAACTTCTCCTTTTTCATCTCTAATTTTATTGATCTCGGGCCCTTTCCCTTTTTTTTCTCGATGAGTCTTGCTAAACGATTATCAAATTTATCTGTTCAAAGAACCAACTTTTAAGTTTACTTGGTCTTTTCTGTGGTTTTCTTAGTTATATTTCATTTATTTCTGCTCTGATCTATACTGTTTATTTCCTTCTATTAACTTGCAGTTTTGTTTGTTCTTTTTTCTCTATTGCTTTAGGTGTACGGTTACATTGTTTGTTTGAGATTTGTCTTTTTCCCTGAGCTAAGACTTTATTGCTATAAACTCCCCACTTAGAATTTCTTCTGCTGCATCCCATTGGTTTTTGATCATCATGTTTTCATCTTCATTTGTCTCTAGATTATTTTTTTAAATTTTCTCTTTGATTTGTTCACTGATCCATTCGTTGTCTTGTAGCATATTATTTAGCCTTCACTTTGTGTTTTTTTTTCTTATATTTAATATCTAATCTCATAGTGTTGTGGTCAGAAAAGATACTTGATATGATTTCAATTTTCTTAAATTTACCATGGCTTGCCTTGTGACCCAGCATGTTGTCTATTCAGAAGAATAGTTCCTGTGTATTTGAAAAGGATGTGCATTCTCCAGCTTTTGGATGGAATGCTTTATAAATATCAATTAAGTACATCAGGTCTAATGTTTCATTTAAGGCCTTATTGTTTTTCTGTTTGGATGATCTGTCCATTGATGAAAGTGGGTGTTACCTCCCACTATTATTATCTTATTCTCAATTTCTCCTTTTATGGCTGTTAACATTTGCCTTATGCATTGATTTGTTCCTATGTTGATTACAAATATAATTACAATTTTCTATCTTCTTCTCTGGTTGATCCTCTGATCATTATGTGGTTTCCCTCTTTTTCTAAGTCTTTATTTTAAAGTCTATTTAATTTATTGTATTTATTCCTGGACCCGAATGGGGCAGGTCGAGGAAATCCATGCGCCCAGACCGCATTGGAAGTTTGTTTATATATGCACGTTGCGAGGGATGGCTGGGCTAGTGGATGGGAGTTTGGATAGGCTGCTGGTTCCTGGTGAGGCGAGCTGATAGGTTTCTCTATGCAGCTGGGGAGGGGCGGCTTTAGCTGGCAGAGTGTGCTGTCATTGGTCCCTGGCATCTGGGAGGCTCCCTCCCTTAGGGACATCCCCCGCCTGCGGGGGAGAGGAGGGGCAGCTCGTCATGGCAACTGGTGTATGCTGTCATTGGTCCCTGGGATCTGGGAGGAGGGGCGGCCCATCATGGCCCCCGGGTCCGACCTTACAGTTACCACTACTGTCTCTCTGAATTCCATATATATGTGTTAGTATACTGTATTGGTGTTTTTCTTTCTGGCTTACTTCACTCTGTATAATCGGCTCCAGTTTCATCCACCTCATTAGAACTGACTGAAATGTATTCTTTTTAATGGCTGAGTAATACTCCATTGTGTATATGTACCACAGCTTTCTTATCCATTCATCTGCTGATGGACATCTAGGTTCCTTACATGTCCTGGCTATTATAAACAGTGCTGCAATGAACATTGGGGTACATGTGTCTCTTTCTATTCTGGTTTCCTCAGTGTGTATGCCCAGCAGTGGGATTGCTGGGTCATAAGGCAGTTCTATTTCCAGTATTTTAAGGAATCTCCACACTGTTATCCATAGTGGCTGTACTAGTTTGCATTCCCACCAACAGTGTAAGAGGGTTCCCTTTTCTCCACACCTTCCCTAGCATTTATTGCTTGTAGACTTTTGGATTGTAGATTTCAGTAGTTACCGTGAGGTTTTGATGTAGCAGTCTATATAAATACATTATTAATCTGTACTGATCAACACTGATCTCTTAGTTTCTAATGTATTTTAAATATTTTGCATTGGTACACTACTACTCTAAAAATTACTGATTTTTTTTTTAATTTTTATTTTTACTTTATTTTACTTTACAATACTGTATTGGTTTTGCCATACATTGACATGAATCCACCATGGGTGTACATGCATTCCCAAACATGAACCCCCCTCCCACCTCCCAATTACTGATTTTTATATCATATATATCTGTGGATGATTTCTTCCCTTTACTGTGTGTTTGTCTTTACCACTGACTTTCCCCATATTGTAATTTTCTTCTAGTTGTGGCCTTTTCTTTTCCACCTAGAGAAGTTCCTTTAGCATTTGTTGTAAAACTGGCTTGGTGGTCCTGATTTCTTTTAGCTTCTACTTGTCTGTAAAGATTTTTATTTCTCTGTCAAATCTTAATATGAGCCTTCACTGAGTATAGTTTTGTTGGTTGTATGTTATTTTTCCTTTAATCAGTTTAAACATACCATGCCACTGCCTCTGGCCTTCAGAGTTTCTGCTGAAAAATCAGCAGAAAATCATATGGGGATTCTTTTGTATGCTATTTATTGCTTTTCTCTTGCTGGTTTTAATATTTTTTCTTTGAAATTATTGTTTCCATTTGATTAATATGTTTCTTAGTGTGTTCCTCATTTTTAATCCTGTGTGGGACTTTCTGCACTTCCTGACTTGGGTGACTGTTTCCTTTTTCCCATGAAATTTTCAGCTATTAGCTTTTCAAATATTTTCTAAGGCCCTTCATCTCTCTCTCCTTCTGGGACCCTTATGTTGCAAATGTTGATGCATTTACTGGTGTCCCAGAGGTCTCTCAGACTGCCTTCATTTCTTTTCATTCTTTTTTCTTTATTCTGTTTCATGGCAGTGATTTCCCCCTTCTTTTTTCCAGCTCAATTACCCATTCTTCTGCTTCGTTTATTTTATTAATTCCTTCTATTGTATCTTTCATTTCAGTTATTGTATTCTTCAACTGTTTGCTTGTTATTTATATTTTCTAACTTTATGTTTTCTAATTCTTCTTTGAAAATGTCTTGCAATTTCTCACACACTACACGCATTCTTTTTGTTTGTTTGTTTGTTTTTTGTTGTTGTTTGTTTTTTTTTAATTTTTTATTTTTTTTTTATTTTAAAATCTTTAATTCTTACATGTGTTCCCAAACATGAACCCCCTCCCACCTCCCTCCCCACAACATCTCTCTGGGTCATCCCCATGCACCAGCCCCAAGCAAGCTGCACCCTACGTCAGACATGGACTGGCGATTCAATTCTTACATGACAGCATACATGTTAGAATTCCCATTCTCCCAAATCATCCCACCCTCTCCCTCTCCCTCTGAGTCCAAAAGTCTGGTATACACATCTGTGTCTTTTTTCCTGTCTTGCATACAGGGTCGTCATTGCCATCTTCCTAAATTCCATATATATGTGTTAGTATACTGTATTGGTGTTTTTCTTTCTGGCTTACTTCACTCTGTATAATTGGCTCCAGTTTCACCCATCTCATCAGAACTGATTCAAATGAATTCTTTTTAACGGCTGAGTAATACTCCATTGTGTATATGTACCACAGCTTTCTTATCCATTCATCTGCTGATGGACATCTAGGTTGTTTCCATGTCCTGGCTATTATAAACAGTGCTGCGATGAACATTGGGGTACATGTGTCTCTTTCAATTCTGGTTTCCTCGGTGTGTATGCCCAGCAGTGGGATTGCTGGGTCATAAGGTAGTTCTATTTGCAATTTTTTAAGGAATCTCCACACTGTTCTCCATAGTGGCTGTACTAGTTTGCATTCCCACCAACAGTGTAGGAGGGTTCCCTTTTCTCCACACCCTCTCCAGCATTTATTGCTTGCAGATTTTTGGATCGCAGCCATTCTGACTGGTGTGAAGTGGTACCTCATTGTGGTTTTGATTTGCATTTCTCTAATAATGAGTGATGTTGAGCATCTTTTCATGTGTTTGTTAGCCATCCGTATGTCTTCTTTGGAGAAATGTCTATTTAGTTCTTTGGCCCATTTTTTGAAATATTGGGTAATCTTCATGATCATTTCTATGAAGTCTTTCTCTGGTAGATAGCCTATCTCCACTTCACTTAGTTGTTCTCCTGAGCTTTTATCTTGTTCCTTCATCTGGAGCACATTCCTCTGCTGTTTCTTTTTGTCTAAATTTCTGTATTTGCAGACTTAGTTCCAGAGGCTACTAGATTGTATTAATAGTATTCTTGCTTCTGGTGTCTGCCCTCTGATGTGTGAGGCTGGTCTAGAGGCTTGTGCAGGCTTCCAGGGGGGAAGAATGGTGCCTGTCCACTGGTGGGTGGAACTGGGTCTCAACCCTCTCTGGACAGGACTCTGTCAAGGTGTATGTCTGGAGGTGCCTTTGGGCTAAGGAGGTCATTATGCAGCCTGGATGCTGATGGGTGGGACTGTGTTCCTGCCTTTTTTGTTGTTTGACCTGAGATATCCCAGTACTGGGGCCAACAGGCTGTTGGGTCTGGCCAGGTCTTGGTGCTGCTGGCCCAAGCAATATCTCTGCATCCTGGAGAGTTCATATAGTTGAACACTCCCCCAAAACTCCACAGCTAATATCCCTGTTCCCTGAGAGAACCACAACCACACCACACTTATGAGACCCTCCAAGACCCACAGGTAGGTCCAACCCAGATTTTTATGCAGTCTTTGCTTTTACCCTGGGTCCTGGTACATGTGAGACCTTCTGTGTGCCCACCAAGAGTGGAGTCTTTGCTTTCCCTAGTCCTGTAGAACTCCTGCAGTCAAGTCCTACTAGTCATTGAAGCCAAATGCTTTGGAGAGATTCTCCCGGGGTCAGACCCTGAGGCTGGGAACCTGACATGGGGCTCAGAACTCTCACTTTTGTGGGAGATCTTCTGAGATATAATTATTCTCCATTTTGTAGATTTCCCACTTAGGGGATATGGGATTAGATTATGAGTGCACCCTTCCTAACATCTTGATATTGTTTCTTTATGTCCTTGTATGTATACTATCACTTTTGACAGATTCTACTCTTTTTTTACCAATAGCCAATCAGGAGTCAGTTGTGTTTCTTTGTGTGTGCTTATGAAAGGAGATAAGCCCGAGGATCTTCTACTTCATCATCTTTTTCACCCACCAAATGATTATTGTTCTAAATGATATATCTTGATATTCATCAGACAGGGAAATGTGGTAATTCCATTTCTGCTTTTTGTCTGATCCCCTTAATTATCACATTGATTTTGCAGATGCTGAGCCACCCTTGTGACCCTAGAATCAAATGCTTAAAATTTTCTTGTAGTCAGGAATGTACACAATAAAATATTATTAGCTATGAGCAGTCATATACACACACCAAAATAATGAGAGTTATATAAAAAGGATAATGCCCTTATTGTTGGATTGGATAAAATAGACTTCACATAATGAGTGAAACTATACATTATTTTCCAAATCAGGAAAGGAGTACATCAAGGCTGTATATTGTCACCCTGCTTATTTAACTTATATATGCAAAGTACATAATGAAAAATGCTGGACTGGATGAAGCACAACTGGAATCGAGATTGCCAGGAGAAATATCAGTAACCTAGATATGCAGATGACACCACCCTTATGGCAGGAAGTGAAGAAGAACTGAAGAGCCTCTTGATGAAAGTGAAAGAGGAGAGTGAAAAAGTTGATTTAAAACTCAGCATTCAGAAAACTAAGATCATGGCATCTGGTCCCATCACTTCATGGCAAATAGATGGGAAACAAGGGAAACAGTGACAGACTTTATTTTTAGGGGCTCCAAAATCACTGCAGATGGTGATTGCAGCCATGAAATTAAAAGACACTTATTCCTTGGGAGAAAAGCTATGACCAACCTAGATAGCATCTTAAAAAGCACAGACATTACTTTGCCAACAAAAGTCCATCTAGTCAAAGCTATGGTTTTTCCAGTAGTCATGTATGGATTTGAGAATTGGACTCTAAAGAAAGCTGAGCACTGAATAAATGCTTTTGAAATGTGGTGTTGGAGAAGACACTTGAGAGTCCTTTGGACTGCAAGGATATCAAACCAGTCTATCCTACAGGAAATCAGTCCTGAATATTCATTGGAAGAACTGATGTTGAAGCTGAAACTCCAATACTTTGGTCTCCTGATGTGAAGAACTAACTCATTTGAAAAGACCCTGATACTGGGAAAGATTGAAGGTGGGAGGAAAAGGGGACGACAGAGGATGAGATGGTTGGACGGCATCACCAATTCAATGGACATGAATTTGAGTAAACTCCAGGAGTTTGTGATGGACAGGGAAGTCTGGTGTGCTGCAGTCCATGGGGTCACAAAGAATCAGACATGACTGAATGATTGAACTGAACTGATAAATTATTACTACTGAAAAATAAATCTAGCAACATCTATTTAAATTATTTCATAGATAATTAGCAGTCACTATTTTAGTATTCTCTATCATAGAAATGCATCAGTATCTAAAAATAAACACACAAGAATATTTTTCACGGAATTGTTTGTAGTTGTAAATACATAGAAGCAAAGTGATTGCACTTCACTTAAGAGAATGATTAAATGAATTAGGATAGATTCAGACTGTGTAAGATGATTCTATTAAAAATATATGCTTGCAAGACTCTTTCCACAAGGAGCACTTTCTACAAAGTATTGTTGAGTAAGATGTGTCTAGAAGAATATTTATTCCTTTATTGTGAGGATCTAGAGAGTCTACAAAGGTCACAGCTGGAAAAACCAACATCAGGATAACCCAGCTGTACATTATTCCATAGTTCTGCTTCTAAACATAAAGGAACAAAGAACTTTATCTCTGTGGTAACACCAAGAAAAATATAGAAAACACAAAAACCATATTCATCTGTAGGAATATTAAAGAGTAGTAGTGGATTCAAGAAAGCTTTGATAAACTGATCTCCATAGAGAGCTCCTTGAGCAATCAGGAGCTTCCTTCATCAACTTCTGGGGAGACACTACATCTGGGTTTAGAAACACCTGCGAATGATCCAGACACTCTATCCATGGGGGAATAGTTGGGCAAGATATTGGCAATTGTTGAGTAGGGAGAAATGACTAGAGTCTAAGAAAATTAAAATGCTGCAAAAATTGTTTTGGTATAACAATCTTCCTGATCCCACTCCTTCCCAGTTTCACTGAGATAAAGGCAGTGAAGTTGAGAGTGCAAAGAGAAATAACTTACATTTATAGAAATAACTTACTACTTATTTGAAAATTTCTAACTACCTTTTTCCCCTTAAGGGGTCACAGCCTTGTCAAACCACTCCAGTATACTTGCCACGAGAACCTGATGACCAGTATGAAAAGACAAGTTATGACACTGGAAGATGAACCAGGTCAGAAGATGTCCAATATGCTACTGGGGATGAGTGGAGGGCAATTAATAGAAAGAGAGAAGCAACTGGGCCAAAGTGAAAATAATGCTCAGTTGTGGATGTGTCTGGTGGTGAAAGTAAAGTCTGATGCTGTAAAGAATAATATTGCATAAAAACCTGGAATGTTAGGTCCATGAATTAACGTAAACTGGATGTGGTCAAGCAGGAAATGGCAAAATTGAACATAGATATCCTAGGAATCAATGAACTAAAATAGATGGGAATGGGTAGATTTAATTCCAATAACTACTACTACTACTACTGTGGGCAAGAATATCTTAGAAGAAATGGAGTAGCCCTCATTGTCAATAAAAGAGTCTGAAATGCTATACTTGGATCCAACCTCAAAAATGATAGAATGATCTCAGTTTGTTTCCAAGGCAAACCACAAAGCATCACTGTAATCCAAATCTATGTCCCAACTATTGATGTTGAAGAAGCTGAGGTTGACCAGTTATATGAAGACATACAAGACCTTCTAGAACTAACACCAAAAATAAAAACTAAAAAAGATGTCCTTTTCATTATAAGGGATTGGAATGCAAATGTAGGAAGTCAAGAGATACCCAGAATAACAGACAAGTTTTACTTTGAAGTTCAAAATGAAAAAGTCAAAGGCTAACAGAGTTTTGTCAAGAGAACACACTGGTCATAGCAAATACCCTTTTCCAACAACCCAAGAGATGACTCTACATTTGGACATCACCACATGTCAATACCAAAATCAGATGATTATGTTCTGTGGAGCCAAAGATAGAGAAGCTCTCTGTACAGTTAGCAAAAATAAGACCTGGGGCTGAATTTGGTTCAGGTCATCAACTCCTTATTATAAAATTCAGACTTAAATTGAAGAAAGTAGGGAAAACCACTAGGCAATTCAGGTATGATCTAAATCAAATCCCTTATGATTATACAGTATAGGTAACAAATAGATTCAAGGGATTAAATCTGGTAGACAGAGAACCTGAAGAACTGTGGACAGAGGTTAATAATATCATACAGAAGGTGGTGATCAAAACCATCCCAAAGAAAAAATAAATGCAACAAGGCAAAGTGGTTGTCTGAGGAGGCTTTACAAACAGCTGAGGAAAGAAGAGAAGTGAAAGACAAAGGAAAAAAGGAAAGATGTACCCAACTGGATGGAGAGTTCCAGAGAATAGCAAGGAGAGATAAGAAAGCCTTAAGTGAACAATGCAAAGAAATAGAGAAAAACAAGAGAAGAGGAAAAACTAAAAATCTCAAGAAAATTGGAGATATTAAGGCAACATTTTATGGAAGGATGGGCATGATAAAGGATAGAAACTTTACCTAACAGAAGCAGAAGAAATTAAGTGGCAAGAATATACTGTATTAGTACTTAGTAATCCACTTTGTGCATCCACTGTGTTTTTGAAGAGGAGGTCTTAGTCCAAGGAAAAAGAGAGGGAGAGAGGAGGAGGAAGGAAGAAAAAAAGTAACATTTTTTTTTTCACACACACAAAAAATATATCCTAGGTATATTCACCTAGGTAATAGGTGAATTCAGCAAGGTCTTAGGATTAGAGAGCAATATAAAAATCAATTATATTCTACACAGTGGCAGCAAACAATTGGAAAATAAAATTGAAAAATCAATGCCATTTACAATATCATAAAAGATAAAACACCTACGGATATATATAATGAAACCTGAGCAAGACCTCTACTCTGAAAACTACAAAACTATGAGAGAAATTTTAGAGGACCTACATGACTATTGTAAAGATATCAATTTTATCTAATTTAATCAAAGATAATTAATTATAATCAATATCCTGTTAGGCTCTTCTGTGATTACTGACAAACTAGGACTAAAAAAATGTACATGGAACTGCAAAGAATCTAGATAGAAGAGTCAAATATTATTGAAAATGAAAAGGGAAACTTGAGGATTTATATTTCTTGACTTCAAGATTTACCATAAAGCTACTGAAACCAAGTCTGTGGTGTGGGCATAATAAAATGAACAAACAGATTAGTGGAACAAAGGATATTCCAAAAATAGCTCTGCATAATTACAAACAAAGATTTAATTAGAGAAAAATTACCCATGCAAAGATATGAAAAATGTATATTCATTGTTTTTTGTAGGAATGATGAATAATCTGGTGTGCTTTCATTATTAAGCCTTGTCCTGTTTGATTTGTTTTGCTAAGTGCGAATGATAAAATATACCACGCAGTCCCTTTTTATCAGGAACTCCCATACAAAGGGAGGAAAAGATATGAGGGGAATTATACTTAGTGTTATGAAATATTCTATTAAATTTTTGAAAAATTCCTTGGAAAATTTTAAATTCTTGAAAAATTCTATTAAAACTAACTACAATTTATATGAAAACAATGAGAACACACAGCAATTAATACGTATCAATTTCTCGCAAGTGTGTGAAGATTTTGTGAGGTGAACAGGTTGAGTCTGGTGACAGGGAGGATCACTCAGAAGAAATTACAGTTGACCCATTGTGCATGATCTTTCAATAAGTATACAGTTGCACCTCAATATCTGCTGGTGCCAAGTTGTCAGATCTGGAGGGTCTCAACTTAAAAAATAGTCACAACCTCAAAATTATGTTTTATTCAGTGGGAAATTTTAGAACTTAAATCAAGTAACCCTGAGAAAACTGCTCCTAGGAGACAAGGGGAGAAGCCAGGTTATATACAAGGTTTGCAACAAAGGACAGGTAATCTGAACATCAAAAGATTATTGTTAATTAGAGAAAACCAGATATCTTAAGTTAAGATATCTCAAGTTTAGCACTTTTCTGTATATGGGAAGATAAAGAGTATGGGCTCACTGAAATCCTTCCTTTCATACGTGTATCAGCTGTCCTGGGCCAATGAGTAAGTAAGTAAAGTAGCTCAGTCGTGTCCGACTCTTTGCGACCCCATGGACTGTAGCCCACCAGGCTCCTCTGTCCATGGAATTCTCCAGGCAGGAATACTGGAGTGGGTTGCCATTTCCTTCTCCAGGGGATCTTCCCAACCCAGGGATTGAACCCGGGTCTCCTGCATTGCAGGCAGACGCTTTATCCTCTGAGCCACCAGGGAAGCCCCTGGGCCAGTATCCTGTGTTTTTTCACATCCTGAGCTCCCTGGAGGCTTACTGTAGGGGGTGGCTGCAGTCTGATAGCTGCCAAATTGCAGGTATTCTTCTCCTTCTTGAGTATCCTTAGGGATCATATTGGAGGGCTGTCATCTCTGGTGACCCTGTCATCCTCATTTACTGATATGACAGAAAATATTTCATTTCGCAATGGTCAACTGTATTCACTGCACTGTAGCTAATTTATACAAAGGACTTTGAGCATACATGGATTTTGGTATACAGTGTGGCTCCTATAACCAATCCCCTGTGGATACGGAAGGACACCTGTATAGGTGAAAAGTGAGTGCCTGAACAAGAGTGTGGGTATATTCATGAAACTACTGGCAATTGGCATGGGTGCAAGAGGTAGGCTTGGGGAAGAGTAGTAGTAATTGAGAGTGGAAGTGAAAGTGGGACGAAATTATCAATTTCCTAATGTTACAGAGTTCTTTAATGGGTGTTTCATGCTTTACATGCACTTCCCTAATGATTCAGATGGTAAAAAAATCTGCCTGCAATGCAGGAGACCCAGGTTTGATCCCTGGGATCTTCCCCGGGGAAGGGCATGTCAGCCCATTCCAGTATTCTTGCCTAGAGAATTCCATGGACAGAGGAGCCTGGCGGGCTACAATCCATGGGTTTGCAAAGAATTGGACACAATTGAGCAACTAACACTCATTTTCCTGCTTTACATATTTGGGACCAGGCTTGGGGAATTTTGGTGCACGCTGTTACAGATTGTTATGTCTTCTTTGAGAATTAACTCATCATTATGAAATGCCCTTCTTGATCCCCAATACATTTCCTGTTCTGAAGTGTGTTTTGTCTGAAAGGAACATAGCTTCTCCAGCTCTGTTTCACGTTAATATATCGCCCTCCCATCTCTTTACTTTAAACCTGAGTCTTTTTAAAGTGAGTTTCTTGTAGACAATATATTTGTTATTTTTTCCACTGTGACAATCTAATATATTTTCTAATGTATTTAGAAAATTTACATTTTACTAACCAGGGTTCAGTGGCAGTAAACTCCCTGTTGTTTTTGTCTCAGAAAGTTTTTAATATCCTGCAGTTTTGAAGAATAATGTCACTAGATTAGACTCCTGAATTGCCGAGTTTATTTTTTTTCTTTCAATATTTTAAATATTTTATTCCTTTCTCTTCTTGCTCACATAGTTTCTGTTGAGAAATTTGCTGTTATTTCTATCTCTCCATAGTTAAGATGATCTTTTTTCTGTTGGGCTTTTTTCACGATGTTGTTTTAAGTTGACTCATAGCTCTTGAATGTTCCGAGAGGTTTTTCTCTTTGCGTTTCAGTTTACTGACTTTTTATGGATCTATCTTCAGGCTTATTGATTCTTTCCTCAGTTGTGTCCAGTCTCCTGATGAAATTATCAAAGATATTCTTAATTACTGTATTTTTTTATTTCTAGCATTTAAAAATTCATGCTTAGAGTTTCTAGTTTCTATTTCTCTGTTCACATTACTCAGCCTTTTTGTTGTTTACATTTTCCATGGAAACTTTTTTTTTTTTTGTATTTTATTTTATTATTTTATTTTATTTTATTTTATTTTTTTAAATTTTAAAATCTTTAATTCTTACATGCGTTCCCAAACATGAACCCCCCTCCCACCTCCCTCCCCACAACATCTCTCTGGGTCATCCCCATGCACCAGCCCCAAGCATGCTGCACCCTACGTCAGCCATGGACTGGCGATTCAATTCTTACATGACAGTATACATGTTAGAATTCCCATTCTACCAAATCATCCCACCCTCTCCCTCTCCCTCTGAGTCCAAATGACGACCATGGAAACTTTTAATATATTAATCATAGTTATTTTAAATTTTTTACCATCTAATAATTCCAATATTTGTGACATATCTAATCTTGGTTCTGATCATTGTTTTGTCTCTTCAGACCATGCTTTGCCTTCTTGCATGACTTGTAACTTTTTGTTGAATGATGGACATGAGGTATTGGATAATAGGAACAGTGATAAATAGGCCTTTAGTTTGAGGATTTCTGTTAACTTAGCTAGGGGTTGGGCTATGTTTAGGTACTGTAGGTACCATAGGCTTGAAATTCCTCTAGTTTCCTTGTTTTTGTTTCTCCCATCACCTTTAGGTCCTTGTTAAGAACTTCTATTTAGATAGTCTCTATTCAGCAGTTTTTTTCAGCTGTAATCCAAGGTATAATTAGCTGGAGCCCTGCTAATACAGTGGTAAGATGTGGAAATAGGAAAGCTTCCTATGTTCTTGTCAACTAAAAAATATAGTCACAACCTGAAAATAAAGAGTTATTTTTTTGGTTGGAATGTTTAGTACTCTGAGCCCAGGAGACAGCAGCTCAGTAGCTTTGAGAAAACTGCTCCAAGGAGGCAGGAGGGGAAGTCAGGCTATATACAAGTTTGCAACAAAAGGAGCAGGCAGTCTGAACATCAAAGATAAGCTATCAAGTTATGAAATTTAACATACTGTGTATGGAAAGATGCAAGCCTGTGGGCTCAAGGAATTCATTCCTTCCATATGCGCCCCTGCTATCTGTGCAATCCTGTTTCCTTGTTCACTTGGCTCCTTGCATGTTCGCAGCACCTCCACAGTCACTTTGGAGGGTGGCAGCATCCCCTGGATCAGTTTTGGGAGCCCTCATTCATATTTTAGTGAACTCCGGGAGTTGGTGATGGACAGGGAGGCCTGGCATGCTGCAATTCATGGGGTCACAAAGTCGGACACGACTGAACTGAACTGATTTGTATTTGGAGGCCAAAATTCGCTGATGGCTGTGATATTTTTTGTTTATTAATATGTAAGGAAATTTTTTCATTTCAGTCTTTTTTAATTAAAGCAGTCTTTCAGGAGACCTGTATCTCTGCACTGCGTCCTTCACAAGAGTTGGATAACTTCTCCCCACTTTGGTGAGACAGGAAGCCTTGAGAGGGATGGAATCAGGAAAATACCTGCCCCTTTCCTTGTGGCTCAGCTGGTAAAGAATCCTCCTGCAATGCGGGAGACCTGGGTTGGGAAGATCCCCGGGAGAAGGGAAGGGCCACCCACTGTAGTATTCTGGCCTGGAGGATTCCATGGACTGTATAGCCCATGTGTTTGCAAAGAGTTGGACACAGCTGAGCGGCTTTCACTTTCACTTCACTTTTACTTCACTTTCACTTCCTTAGGGTGAAACGAGGGTCTGGTAGCCCTGACAGCATGCTTTTGTTATAGAGAATGCTCTAGAATGTTGTTCAGTATCTCAGTCTTGTCTGTTTGCAACCCCATGGACTGCAGCATGCCAGGTTTCCCTGTCCTTCACTGTCTCCCAGAGTTTGCTCAAACTCATGTCCATTTAGTTGATGATACCATCCAAGTATCTCATCCTCTGTTGCCCTCTTCTCCTAGGCCTAGTTCCATTGGTTACTTTCCCCTTCCCTCTGCCAGAGTTACCAGGGGATCTTAATCAGATCTTTACAGTGAGAGCCCGGTAGGATTGTTGGAGTTAAAACACACAAAAGCATAGAATCTAAGGCTGTGGTCATTAAGTGTTTCTTACTCTCATGCTAGTCCACACTCAGCCGTTGGCAGTTTGTCTCAGCTACCATTTAAGTGTCACTCTCAGTTGATTTCTCCAGAAGCCTCTGCTCCATCCAGGGAAGCATATCTCAACCATGGCCTTCTGGATTTGACTGTCTTTCCATACTTCCTGGGGGTGGCTTGCATTGTGATCTCAGTTTTGTGAGGGGTCCAAGGAAAGTAGTTAATTTTTGGCTAATTCAGCTGTTTTCTTGTTGTAATAAGGTCTTTACATTTTGTAGTTGAAACCAGAAGTCTCCAGTGTAGGGAGTTAAATACCCACAAAATTAACATTAAATTCATTACATTTTTCTCCAAAAGCATGATATAAATCATTACTATAGAACTCTCAAAATTTTTGATTGTGACAATCCCATTGTTGTAGCCACGCGTTCCGGGAAACAAACTCACTCAGAAGGACAGTGCAGATAGTGGAGTGCAGTTTATTACACCGGCGGGCCCAAGGCAGAGTCTCCTCTTAGCCAAGGACCCCAACCAGCATTTGTGAAAATCTTTTATACCCCATGTGTACGTGTCTGAACCCACCACCCTGAATTCCTTGAGACTTACATAAACCAAGGAAAATACAATCCCAATAACCCCATCATTCACATGCTATGTGCTCATGTGCTCAGACAGTCAAACAGTTAGCCTATAATCAATAAACCCGAGGTTACACTCCGATAGATACAGAAAAATTTATGGCCTGTCTGGAGGAAGGGGTGATTAGCATATGTTTTCTCTTAGGTGATGAGTAACCTAGATACAATCCTCAAGGTTCCCCTGTCTGGAGGGGCTCTTATCCTTCTGTTGTTGTTTTCATGGGCGCTAAACACAGAGTTCAGAGTCCATTGAAAAGGTGGCCGAGCATGATCAGCATGAACAGGCCCTATGAATTCCTTCTTCACCATGATAACTTATTTTTTATTATTCTGGTAACAGAGCATGGAATAGACTGACATATTTGAAAAAAAGAAATGATAGGAAGCTATTGGAAAAATAACTTCTGCAAAACTTATACAGTAGGCTTGAACTGAGACATTGGAAATTTAAAAAGGGAGTTTAGTACAGATAAATATGAAGTAAAAGTAATAGAATTATTTGGTTACAGCTAATGAGAAAGGAGGAATCAAAGCTAAGTATGAGCATTCTCATTTATTTGGACATGATGGTTACTTAAAGATTCTCCAAAACAGAGTAATACCATATTCTTATATAACATTACGGTTATTGCAAAAGTATCTTCTTAGGACAAATAACTGGTACTGATAACTAATAAAGGTCTTGAACTCATCATACAGTTTCTCAATCAGTTATTCTTTCCTGAACTGCCTTAAATATGTCTTAGAGATTCTAAAATTAATTTTGTGAGCTCAGCAGCCTTGGGAACCTCATCAGAGTATCTTGACACCAGCCAACTATCATTGCAAGTGGGGTATTTATTACAGGAATCAGACAATAGCTTTTTTATTTGAGTGTATTTTATGCTTAGAATCCATGATAGAGATCTATTCAAATGCTTGGTATTGAGAGCATTAGTAGCCTCCGGAGGGAGGCCAGAGGTCCCCAAGTGGCAGGAGGAAATAAAACTGCAAGTGGCAGACTTTTTGTTTTTTTTTTTTTTTTCTCTCTTTTCTTTTCCCTTTAATCCTGTGTTGTCATGGTGACACCTGACTCCACCTGAACTTAACTTTCTCAAACTTGTAGCCAAGGGATGCGTTTTTCTTATGGAAATATCTTCCTTTATTCCTTAATGAACTATATATTTGCTTGAAAATCTGCCTTTCTTCAAGATTCATGTCCATTGTTTTATCACCTGGATGACTCACCTTGTACCAGTGCTATCTCAGAATGCATGGTGTGGGTGAGGGGCCTGGTGCAACTCCCTCAGTTTTGAGGTGTTTCCATTCCCTAATTAGCGGCTTTGCTAATAGGTATATAACTCTTTTTTAAAAACTAACAAGAGGCATTCTTTCTGTCTCCTTCTGATGTCTATGTCAGAAGCTTTCTGTATCTCTTTTATGCTTTAATAAAACTTTTTTCACTAAAAGTTCTGAGCAATCAAGCCTTGTCCCTGGCCCTGGATTAGCTCCTCTCCTCCAGAGGCCATAAATCCTGGTGTCACACACAGCTCATAGCAGCAAACTTTCAGTATTAAAACTATCCCAAGTAGACCTTGGGAACTGCTCTTATTTACCCACTACTATTCCGAAGAAAAATAAGTTTCTAAAACCTACTCTTATCACTAATACACATTGTTTCACGTAGTGGAGCAATAAACCTTTTAGAGCCCCAGCAAGAAACATAACCAAAAAAAAATGTATTTCAAACTAACTGTATTAGGCTTTAAAGCTTGGGGAAAGCACAATCATTATGCTTGTGCATGTATAACATCGTCTTTCTTCAGTTCTGGCTGGAAAGCTTATTTTTAAAATATATAACTACTCTCAAAAGCTTAAAATAATTTTAAAAAGGCCATCGTCAAAAACTTCCTTTTCTCCTTACAGAAGTATCTAACACAATTGTTTTGTTTTTGGTATTTTGGCTTTGCCAAAAATTGGATGAATTTTGACCACACACTCACACATTCTCACCACTGATTCAGAAAGGTAATGCTTCTGCACGTCACTAGTCCCATGCCTGGGACTGTCATCAACCACAAGATTTCCAGGTAAATTTTGATATAATGTTATAGCTCTATAACTATCACTGTCTATGAATAACTTAACATATTGAAACTTAGAAAATATGTAATGTAAAATTTAAATTTGAAGGTCAGTTTTGATCTTATAAATAGTATAGGAGAAAATTTTTCTTTGAAAACTTAGATCTATGTATGAGATCTGTCATTTTACAAATTATAACCTTTTAAAAACACCATCATTACCTATAAGAAAGGCGTTAAACTAAAGACCAAAGTATACAATCTACTCTCTTTCACTGAAGTTTAAAAAAAACTATAAACTATAATAAAAGACAGTTTGCTCTTTTCAGTGAAGCATGAGGTTCTGGCTTATTAAAAGTGCAATTATTCTATGCTTAGAGTGTCTCTAACTAATTTCAAACTGACTCTAGACAAGCAAAAAAAGTTCAGGGCAGATGTCCAACAGAGCTCTCCTTATTAGAAACTAATTGCCTGTTTGGTTGCCTTCACCATTTGAAACACATAGGAAATGAATGTTACTGATGTATGCATCAGCACTAGAGTATCTAAAACCACTTTTCCAATAGTTATTCTGGAAATCATCCAAAACCGATTGAAGACCAAAAGATCATTGCAAAATTTGATTCTGAAGGAAATTTTTTGATAAAGCTTATGATTTTGCATAATCAAATAACATTAATGAAAGATAGGCAATCTGCAGCAAAAAAACTTTAAACCTAATCCTTCTTTAACCTACCAAATACTAGATATTATTATGTATGTTTTGAAGGCTGAGTGCCAAAAAAATTGGTGCTTTCCAGTTGTCCCAGAGAAGATTCTTGAGAGTCCCTTTGGATGGCAAGGAGATCAAACCAGTCAGTTCTAAAGGAAGTCAACCCTTAATATTCATTGAAACGTCTGATGATGAAGCTGAAGCTCCAATACTTTGGCCACCTGATGTGAAGAGCTGAGTCATTAGAAAAGACCCTGTTGCTGGAAATGACTGAAGGCAAAGGGAGAAGAGGGTGACAGAGGATGAGATGGTTAGTCAGCATCACCAACTCAATGGATATGAATTTGAGCAAACTCCAGGAGATAGTGAAGGACAGGGAAGCCAGTTCACTGTGCTGCAGTTCATGGGGTTGCAAAGACTCAGACGTGACTTAGCAACTGAACAACAACAATGTATGTTTTAATTATTTAGATATCTGAATATTTAGATATCTGATATTAAATATTTTTTTAAAAAATGAAAATGGGTTCATGTGCATTAAATTCAATTTAGAATTTTCAGTAATGACAACATGAAAAAATTATTTTAATCTAATTTACTAAAAATATTTAAAATATGCTTGCCATTTATCTCTGAAGAATGTTATTTGTCTGGTAACCATTTATTTTAGTGAAACTCAATTATAATGAATTGATGACAGAGTCTATTTTGTAGGATATCAGAGAGGAAATCTTTGGTCTCCCTTAGTTACTTTTTCCAAAATATTTCAATGTTGATTGAATATACCCTAGCATTTTTATTTAGTTAGATAGCACTTATGATATAAATTGTTTTTTAATAGTCTTTTTGTCTGTATTTACATGTGTTTTTTCCTAAACGGTAACCTCTGTTAGAACAGTGACCACATCTTCATTTATTAATTGATTGATTCAATCATTCCTTTATATATATAAGTATTAGATAAGCACATAGTCTGTCCTATGCATGGAGCTAGAAATTATACTAACAGAATGAACAAGAGAAAGGATGCCTTATAGATGGGATGGTTTCTCTTTCACCTATTTGTACCCACTAAACTAACAAAACTAGGAGAAATTTTAAATGTTTAGTTTTAAATCAAGTCCCATGTGCTTTAACATATTTTTTCTGAGATTAGTACAAAAGAACTCCTTTATAAATATTAATATGTTAAATGGACAAAATTGGTTTAAAATAATTAGTATGAACTCTTAAAATTGTCAAGAAGACTAAAGTCTTTTTTGAACTTTATGAAAATTTTTTTCTGTCCTTTATGTAAAAGAAATTAATTTTGAATTTTAATATTTAAGTAGAAGAGATTTGAAGTGCTCAACAGGCTATTTAATATGCCTGAATAAATTCAGATCTTATCTATTTTATTTTTGTTGTTGAGTTATTAATTATTTAATTGCTAGAACTACCATCCTTTTCAAATTAGGAACCTATCTAATGAAAAAAGAAAATACTGACTTTTTAAACAAAATCTGGGGGAAATATTCTTCCCTTTTTTATCTAGGTAAAGCAATAGACATGACCTGGGGTAAGGTAATAGGAACTGATTGAATAATGAGAATAAGACTGAGTCATTTTAAGGTAAGAGCAACGTAGAATCACTAGTACTTAGTTGACTGATAACTGTTTGTTTAACAGGGTAAAATTCTTATAAAGAACCCTATACAGACCTGAAAACTTTGCTATAACATAAAACATATTAATTCTTTTCAGTGGGATCAAGGACTTTTCTTTGGTTATGACTACCCAGAGTGGGATTCCACATTGCCTTTTTTGTACAAAAAACATGTATGCTAATTTTCTGAGTTATTTAATAGTCATTACAAAGCAGTTTGAATGAAGAATGCTTATGGGATATCATGAATTTTTTTTCCAAAACTGTTATAATTCCCTAATCACACGCTGGTATGTGTGTGTGTGTATGTGTGATATTTATTTCTTTGGAATGATTTCAAGGGATTTGACTTACTTTCTACAGATGTAACAACTTCTTTGCATAATCAAATTTCACCAGTTTATACAATAGTTAACTAAATTACATGATTACAGTTAGTTGATATTTAAGTGTTTTTGCTTATTGCCAGTTTTTCATAGTAAATTCCTTTATACTGTTCTAAGAGGTTTACTTATATTTACACAAGCAGTCCTCACAAGAACCCAATGACATAGTTACTATTATTATCCTCATTTAGTAAATGAGGAAATACTGCAAAATAGAAGTAGCTTTCCCAAGACCATATAGCTACTACAAACACAGTCAGACTGCAGAATGGGTGCTTTAACCAGTGTATCGTGCAGGCTGCTAACTGACAGACACAGGTTTAGAAATAGGTATGAAAAGTGAAAATGTCAGTCATTCAGTTATGTCTGACTCTTTGCAACCCCATGGACTATGCCCTGCCAGGCTCCTTTGTCCATGGAATTCTCCAGGGAGGAATAGTGGAGTAGTAGCCATTCCCTTCTCCAGGGGATCTTCCCAATGGGGATCAAACCTGGGTCTCCCCTATTACAGGCAGATTCTTTACCTTCTGAGCTGCCAGACTCTAGAAACAGGTATAAGTGACTCTTAACTAAAGAATTCAGCCCAAATGTCCATCGGCATCATCAAAGATTAGCATGCAATTATGCCTACAGAGAAAACAGAATGTCCATTAATTCAACAAGCCGATTAAGTGGATGTTAGAGCATCACTGTAGTTACATTGTGAGAATATTCTCAAAAAAGAAAAAAATCATTTGAGTTAAGTTTCTAGGAAAACTTGGGTATACAGTATAACTTAAAATTACTAGAGAACAATTCAGTCCTAGACACTTGCAGAGTTGCTAGCTGAAGGACTTTATTTTTCTGTTTAATGTTAGATAAGCAAGAACTATGGAAAAAAAGAAAACTCAAGAGTAAATGTTTTTCTACCTATTTCCAAAATTAAGTACATGACTATTTTAAAGATCAGTCTTGGGGAAGTTGCCTTGATGAGGAGGATGCATGGTGGTTCTGGCAGATGATTAATCTCAACAAATAGAATGAACTTCTGTTCCGTTCCATGAAAGAAACAACACAAAATCTCAAGCACACTCCCAGATATGCCAGTTAGAGTATAGGCTTGTTGTTGTTGTTCAGTTGCTCAGTCGTGTCCAACTCTTTGCAACCCCATGGACTGCAGCACACCAGGCTTCCCTGTCCTTCACCATCTCCCGAAGCTTGCTTAGACTCATGTCCATTGAGTTCATCCAACCGTCTCATCCTCTGTCATCCCCTTCTCCTCCTGCCTTCAATCTTGCCCAGCATCAGAGTATGAGTCAGTTCTTTGCATCAGGTGGCAAAAGTGTTGGAGCTTCAGCTTCATCATCAATCCTGCCAGTGAATATTCAGGATTGATTTCTTTAGGACTGATTGGTTTGATCTCCTTACAGTCCAAGGGACTCTCAAGAGTCTTCTCCAACACCACAGTTCAAACCAGCACTCAGCCTCTTTATGTTCCAACTCTCACATCCATACTTGACTACTGGAAAAGCCATAGCTTTGGCTATATGGAATTTTGTTGGCAGAGTAATGTCTCTGCTTCTTAATATGCTGTCCAGATTTGTCATAGCTTTACTTCCAAGGAGAAAGCGTCTTTTAATCTCATGGCTGTAATCACCATCTGCGGTGATTTTGGAGCCCAAGAAAATAAAGTCTGTCACTGTTTCCTTTGTTTCCCCATCTATTTGCCATGAAGTGATGGGACCAGATGCCACAAATTTCATTTTTTGAACTTTGAATTTTAAGCCCACTTGCTCAGTGTGTACTATAGGCTAATCCTCAGTAAAAAGATTTCTTCCTTACATCCAGAGTTATGTAAAACAGTCAAGAGTGTATGGGGAATTAGTCCATAAAGTTTTCCAAAGTTCTTGACACTTGTTCTACCTTTTCTAGAATGATGCTCTTTTATGAAAGTTAAATCTGGCTTATCACCCCATAACTGCTGTCTAGCCTGCAGCAAGGAGAAAGAGGAAGTGAGTAGTTTCCATTTTTAGAAATTTAATTTCACACTATAATTGCACCTATCATTTCCACCCACTTGTCATTGTTTGGAATGTTTTCATACGCCCATACCTAGGTAAAAAGAGGACTGAGAGTATCACCTGGACTTGGATGGCCAACAGCATGGCTTAACAATGAGAAAAGTGTAGGAGGGAAATATATATCAGGACCAGAAGCCAATTTACTCAAAAATATTGTTAATTACTGCTTGTTAGCCGAGGAACCAAGCATAGGGAATATAGAGATGGAAGGCATAATTCCTGCTCTGTGGAGTTCACAGACTAATGAAGGAGAAAATCAAGTAAAGGCAATAAAATATAGATGCTACTAAGGCAATGGCACCCCACTCCAGTACTCTTGCCTGGAAAATCCCATGGATGGAGGAGCCTGGTAGGCTGCAGTCCATGGGGTCGCCAAGAGTCAGACACGACTGAGCGACTTCACTTTCACTTTTCACTTTCATGCATTGGAGAAGGAAATGGCAACCCACTCCAGTGTTCTTGCCTGGAGAATCTCAGGGACAGGGGAGCCTGGTGGGCTGCCGTCTCTGGGGTCACACAGAGTCGGACATGACTGAAGTGACTTAGCAGCAGCAGCATGGTGAAATACAGAAAATGCATGGGCAGAGGAGCCTGGCAGGCTACAGTCTGTGGGGTAGCAGCTGAGCACACGCAGCATGACAAGACCATTTGGAGATGGACAAAAGTAAACTTTCTGAAGGAGAAGATATGGAAATGAAAAAGAAGGGAATGATATGAAGCTGGAAAGCCTTGGATACCCTACAAAATAGTTTGGATTTTATCCTGCAAGTCACTATTATTGAAGAGTGTTTAAGTGAGGAAATGAGATTATTAAATACGTTTTCAGGGAGATATCACTTTGGTGATCTCCTCTTCATAGGGAGAACAGTTTGAAGGATGTAACATTAGAAATAAGATTTTTTTTTTCTTAATTTTTATTTGGAGGATAATTGCTTTATAATGTTGTGTTGTTTTCTGGCTTACATCAACATGAATCAGCCATAGGTATACATGTGTACCCTCCCTCTTGAACCTTCCTCCCACCCTGACCACCACGGCCATCCCCTCAACTCCATCCCATTCCTCCAGGTTGTCACAGAGCACCGGGTTGAGCTCCCTGTGACATACGGAAAGTTCCCATTGGCTCTCTATTTTACATTTGGTAATGTGTATGTTTCAAAGCTACTCTCTCTGTCTCACCCTCTCCTTCCCCTGCTGTGTCCACAAGTCTGTACTCTATGTCTGCATCTCTGTTCCGGCCCTGCAAATAGCCTCATCAGTATCATTTTTCTAGATTCCATATATATGTGTAAATATACAGTATTTTTCTTTCTCATTTTTACTTACTTCACTCTGTATAATAGGCTCTAGGTTCATCCATCTCACTGGAACTGACTCAAATTTCTTCTTTTTCATGACTGATTAATATTCTATTATATAAACGTACCATAGCTTTTACTTTGCCAACAAAGGTCGATGAATTGATGCTTTTGAACTGCGGTGTTGAAGACTCTTGAGAGTCCCTTGGACTGCAAGGAGATCCAACCAGTCCATTCTGAAGGAGACCAGCCCTGGGTGTTCATTGGAAGGACTGATGCTAACGCTGAAACTCCAGTACTTTGGCCACCTCATGAGAAGAGTTGACTCATTGGAAAAGACTCTGATGCTGGGAGGGATTGGGGGCAGGAGGAGAAGAAGACAACAGAGGATGAGATGGCTGGATGGCATCACTGACTCAGTGGACATGAATTTGAGTGAACTCTGGGAGTTGGTGATGGACAGGGAGGCCTGGCGTGCTGCGATTCATGGGGTCGCAAAGAGTTGGACACGACTGAGCAACTGAACTGAACTGACTGACTGACCATAGCTTTATCTGTGTGTCTGTCCATGGACATCTAGGTTGCTTCCATGTACTGGCTATTGTGAATAGTGATGCAGTGAACATTGGGGTACATATGTCATTTAGAATTGTGGTTTTCTCATGTTATATGCCCAGTAGTGGCATTGCTGGGCCATATGGTAGTTTCATTCCTAGCTTTTTAAAGAAATCTGTACATTGTTCTCCACAGTGGCTATATCAGTTTATGTCCCACCAACAGTGCAAGAGGGTTCCCTTTTTGCCACATCCTCTCCAGCATTTATTGTTTATATTTTTTGATGATGGCCATTCTAACCAGTATGAGGTGATACCTCATTGTAATTTTGATTTGCATGTCTCTAATAATAAGAGATGTTGAATATTTTTTTATGTGTTTATTAGCCATCTGTATGTCATCTTTGTAGAAATGTCTGTTTAGGTCTTCTGCCCCTTTTTAATTTTTTTTTTTTTCCTGATGAGCTGCTTATATATTTTGGAGCTTATTTCTTTGTCAGTTACTTCATTTGCAGTTACTTCCTCCCATTCTGAGAGTTGTGTTTTCATCTTGTTTATAGTTTCCTTTGCTGTGCAAAAGCTTTTAGATTTAATTAGGTCCCATTAGTATAATTTTGTTTTTATTTCCATTATTCTAAGATGTGGGTCCAAGAGGATCTTGCTGTGATTTATGTCAAAGAGTGTTCTGCCTGTTTTCCTCTAAGAGTTTTATAGTTTCTGGTCTTACATTTTAGGTCTGTAATCACTTTGAGTTTATTTTTTTTATGGTATTATAAGCATTCTAATTTCATCTTTTTTTTTTTTTTTTTGCATGTAGCTGTCCAGTTTTCCCAGCATTAATTATTGAAGAGACTGTATTTTATCCATTGTATATTCTTGCCTCCTTTGTCAAATATAAGGTGCCAGTAAGTGCATGGATTTATCTCAAGGCTTTCTATCCTATTCCATTGATCTATATTTCTGTCTTTGTGTCAATACCATACTGTCTTAATTACTGTAGCATTGTAGAATAGTCTGAAGTCAGGAAGGTTGATTCTCCCAGCTCCATTTTTCTTTATCAAGATTACTTTGGCTATTCAAAGTCTTTTGTGTTTCCATACAAATTGTGAAATTTTTTGTTCAGTTTTGTGGAAAATACCATGTGTAGTTTGATAGGGATTGTATGGAATCTGTAGGTTGCTTTAGATAGTGTAGTTATTTTCACAATATTGATTCTTCTAATCCAAGAACATTGTATATCTCTCCATTCATTTGGTTGTCTCATTTCTTTCATCAATGTCTTATCGTTTTTTGTAAACAGGTCTTTTATCTATTTACGTAGGTTTATTCCTAGGTATTTCATTCTTTTTGTTGCAATGCCTAATGGGATTGTTTCATTAATTTCTTTTTCCGATTTTCCATTGTTAGTGTATAGGAATGCAAGGGATTTCTGTGTATTAATTGTATATCCTATGATTTTACTAAATGCATTGATTAGTTCTAGTAATTTTCTGGTGGCATATGTTGATTTTCTATATATAATATGTCATCTGTAAACACTGAGACTTTTATTTCTTATTTTCCAATCTGGATTCCTTTTATTCCTGTTGCTTCCCTGATTGCTGTGGCTAGTACTTCCAAAATTATATTGAATAATAGTGGTGAGTTGTCTCTCACAGTCTCCCAGTGGTGTCTGTCTCTTTGCAACCCCATGGACTGCAGTATACCAGGTTTCCCTGTCTTCCACCATCTCTCGGAGTTTGCTCAAACTCATGCCCATTGAGTCGGTGATGCCACCCAGTCATCTTGTGCTCTGTCACCCCCTTCTCCTCCTGCCCTCAATCTTTCCGAGCATCAGGTTCTTTTCAGATGAGTCATCTCTTCCTATTAGATGACCAAAGTATTGGAGCTTCAGCTTTAACATCAGTCCTTCCAATGAATATTCAGGATTGATTTCATTTAGGACTGACTGGTTTGATCTCCTTGCAGTCCAAGGAATTCTTAAGAGTTTCCTCCAACATCATAGTTGGAAAGCATCAGTTCTTTGGCACTCAGCCTTCTTTATGGTCCAACTCTCAGATCCATACATGACTACTGGGAAAACAGATAGCTTTGACTAGATGAACCTTGGTCAGCAAAGTAATGTCTCTGCTTTTTAATATACTGTCTAGGTTGGTGATAGGTTTTCTTCCAAGAAATAAGCATCTTAATTGCATGGCTCCAGTCAAAATCTCCAGTGATTTTGAAGCTCAAGAAAATAAAATCTGTCACTGTTTCCATTGTTTCCCCATCTATTCCCCATGAAGTTATGGAAACAGATGCCATGATTTTAGTGTTTTGAATGTTGAGTTTTAAGCCAGTCTCTTCACTTTCCTCTTTCACTTTCATCAGGAGGCTCTTTAGTTCCTCTTCATTTTCTGCCATAAGGGTGGTATCATCTGCATATCTGCAGTTACTGATATTTCTTCTGGCAATCTTGATTCATGAGTCATCCAGCCCAGCATTTCGCATGATGTACTCTGCATAAAAGTTAAATAAGAAGGGTGATGATACATAGCCCTGAGGAGCTCCTTTCCCAAATTTGAACCAGTCGGTTGTTCCATGTAAGTTCTGTTTCTTTTTGACCTGCATACAGGTTTCTCAGGAGGCATATAAGTTGCTCTGGTATTCCCACCTCTTTAAGAATATCCCATAGTTTGTTGTGATCCACATAGTCAAAGGCTTTAGCACAGTCAATGAAGCAGAAGTAAATGTTTTTCTGGAATTCTGTTGCTTTTTCTGTGATCCAGTGGATGTTGACAGTTTGATCTCTGGTTCCAATGCCTTTTCTAAATCCAGCGTGTACATCTGGAAGTTCTTGGTTCATGTATTGTTGAAGCCGAGCTTAAAGGATTTTGAGCATGACCTTGCTGGCATGTGAAATGAGTACAACTGTGCTGTAGTTTGAAAATTATTTGGCATTGCCCTTCTTTGGGATTGGAATGAAAACTGACCTTTTCCTGTCTTGTGGTCACTGCTGTGTGTTCCAAATTTGCTGGCGTATTGATTGCAGCACTTTCACAGCATTCTCTTTTGGAAGTTGAAATAGCTCTACTGGAATTTCATTACTTCCACTATATTTGTTCATAGTAATGCTTCCCAAGGCCCACTTCACTTTGCACTCTAAGATGTCTTGTTTTAGGTGATTGATCATACCATCATGGTTATCCAGGTCATTAAGATCTTTTTTTGTATAGTTCTTCTCTGTATTCTTGTCACCTCTTCTCAATATCTTCTGTTTCTGTTAAGTCCATTCTGTTTCTGTCCTTTATTGTGCCCATCTTTGCATGAAGTGTTCCTTGGTGTCTCTTATTTTCTTGATGAGATCTCTAGTCTTTCCTATTCTATTGTTTTCCTCATTTCTTTGCATTTTTCACTTAGGAAGGCTATTTTATCTCTGCTTGCTATTCTTTAGAACTCTGCATTCAGATGGGTATATATTTCCCTTTCTCCTTTCCCTTTTGCCTCTCTTCTTTCCTCAGCTGTTTGTAAGGCCTCCTCAGACAACCATTTTGCCTTTTTGAATTTCTTTTCCTTGGGGATGGTTTTGATCACTGCCTCCTGTACAATGCTATAAATCTCCATCCATAGTTCTTCAGGCACTCTGTCTATCAGATCTAATCCCCTGAGTCTACTTGTCACTTCCACTATATAAATATCAGGGATTTGATATAAGTCTTACCTGAGTGGCCTAGTGGTTTTCTGTTGAGGTCCTTTAGTGGACTGGAACCTGGTGATCCGGAGTCGACTGATAAGAAAGTAAAGGAGAGAGAAAGAGGCTGATATTCCTTGGTTTATGCAGAAAGCCAATAAAGCCCCTGCATGGGGCTTGCTCTGTTCACAAAGGCCTCAGGCGCCCTCTCAATAGGGTGAAGGCGCAGGACACCTTCTTGAGAGGGTCGTAGAAGCAGGAAAGTGAAATCAGAGAGCCTCTGTGCTCCAGGGGATCAGCCTGAAAGAGAGACAGGGAGAGAGAGAGAGAAAGAGAAAGAAAGACATGGGGACCAAAGCTCTGATGGAGCAAAGGTGTTTTAATCAACATGGTGTGGGCATATATACTGTCTTGCTGCTGCTGCTAAGTCACTTCAGTCGTGTCCGACTCTGTGTGACCCCATAGACGGCCACCCACCAGGCTCCCCCGTCCCGGGGATTCTCCAGGCAAGAACGCTGGAGTGGGTTGCCATTTCCTTCTCCAATGCGTGAAAGTGAAAAGTGAAAGTGAAGTCGCTCAGTCGTGTCCGACTGTTTGCGACCCCATGGACTACAGCCTACCAGGCTCCCCCATCCATGGGATTTTCCAGGCAAGAGTACTGGAGCTGTCTTACAAGGTAGTTATTCTCAGCAAAGATAAAGATTAAAATTCCAGACTTACAAAACATAGGCGATCCATATTAAAGAGAGAGAGAGTTGTAAATAATCACTTTTACCGTATGGTACAAGAAGGAAGAGGGTACTTATCACCGTATAGAAAAACTAATGAAGGAAATGCCTGGATTCCTCAGCCCCCAGGAGAGGCTTGCCTCTCCTCTTAATTCCTGAGTATTCAGGAATTAATAAGGAACAGAGAATTCCTGACAGATCCAAAACAGTACATAGGAAGCCTCCTGTTAAATGCTTCCTGACAGTTCCCCCTATTTTGTTATATTTGTAAACAAGGTCTTGACCAAATGAGTTTGGTTAGTATTAACCAACCTTATAGAAAGACAACGGTAAACAACAAATATAATTATCAAGACAATCACCAAAGTGACAATTTCAGACCCGATACTGTGGGTAATACTTTGAAACCATCCTCATGGGTCTAGCCCGGAAAATTTGTTCAGCTAAAGTTTTCAAATTAGGGGAAGAGGGCAGATTTTTAGAAAAAGTTTTAAAGATTTTCTTATGCAGTAATTGTACATTCAGAGAGGCATTATCATGTATATTTTGTAAATGAAATTTGATTTGTTCGCAGTTGTAGGCACTATGATTGAATTGAACAGGAGTGACACAAAATTGAGTAGCTTAAAGAAATAGAGGAGTTAAGACAAGTATATAGTATGCAATTAATACAAGTTACAGAACATAAAGTCTTATTAAATTGTTAATTTTCTATGGCTATAACAAAAGGAAGTGGGACACAGGCCTGTATAAAATATGACTGATTATAGCAAAAGAAATAGTTACTATGACCACGACTGGTCCCTATGAAATGTCTGGTCTATGTTCCAAGTTCTTCGGTGCTCTGGTACTCGCAGAAAGTTTCCAAATGTCCCATTGTTCAGGCCCACTCTGTTTATCGAGGACGATCCTAGGATGAGGTGGGGCTAATCCACCATCAAGCCTCTCAAGAAGTCCTTTGTCATAATAATGTTCCATCATAGTGTCAGTGACCTTCCATATCACACACAGTGTTGTTAATACCATCTGAGCAGTCAGATAACCACATTCCATGGCGTCCCCAATCAATAATTGTATGATTAGCCACAAATATTGATTTTTTTGATTTGGTTTGACATTTGTCACAACGAACAGGAGTATAAGTAAAGTTTTTATAAGTAAACCCTTTGCATAATGTTCTTTGTTCTTTCCGTAATTCTTTAAAACTCTCTCCCTAAAGTCTCAGTATTATAAACATGGTTTACAGACAAAGGGCAGTAAATAATCCAAGCAATGTCCAAAAGTCTTCTTTTGGAGGCAGGACGAAAGCCCAAGTTTGTCGGCTGATGTTTATGCACAAGGAAAGGACTTCATAGCCTAAAGAAATGTTAATTAGTTTTCTTTCCTCCCCAGGATGTGAGGGCCCTTTCATGTACTAGGGAGAAGGCATATGTATAGAGTCATTAGTTGAAATGATTGGTCCTCTCTCTGTCCATTCGACCACCTGTAATAGAAGGGGGTTGGATATTAGTCCAAGCTCGAGCTGGGGGAGGTACAGGCCAAAAGACTGAGCATTGCCAGGAGAATGTATTCAGGACTTGGAGGCAATCTCTGTTGAGAGATCAAATTTTCAGCTTGATTAGTAAGGAGTTTTTATTTGTCCCCAAGTGGGGATCCATAGGGGTGATGCTGCTGAGGGTGGTGCTTTCTGGAGATCTTTAGAGCAGACATAGCCCGTATTGGAATTTCTTCTTCCTGGGGTTCTTGTTGTTTCATCTCCATTTTGAATGCTGGGAGCCCCCTTGGGCCAAATCTTAAGAAAAGGTTAAAAAATTAATAACAAATAAAGCTGTATTAACAATAGTTATAGGTTTAGAAAATATTTTATGTTGGAATCTAGTAAAGTCTGCTTTAGATAAGGAACACAGTGGTGTACCTGTGTATTCCCCCTTTTTTTAATTTTTTTTTGTCTGTAACTTTAGTGTGTGATATGTTTGTTTGACTATGTCTTATGTCTGTGGATTATAAGGAATATCTGTAATATGTATAACAGAAAAAGATTGTAAAAACTGTTTAAAGTGTCTAGAAATATATACAGGGTATAACATGTTGTGTAGCCTCACTGTGAAGAGGTGTGGCCCAGATAAAAGAGGAATTTGTGTCTATACAGACTTGTAGGAAAGAAAATGGAGAAAGTTCAGGGCAATGAGTTACATCCATTTGTCATAGTTCATTAGGCCATAAACCACAAGGATTAATGCCTTGTGTGATGGGTAGAGGTCTACAAGCAGAGCAATTACTAATAATTTCTTTAGCCTGGCGGTATGCAATTTTCCATAGCTGGTGTAGGGACCCGGCATTGTTATGTAACAGGACATGTTGTTCCTCTGGAGTAGCAAAGGAAACCAGTTTATCAGCTTGTTCATTATCATAAGTCATGGGGCCTGGAAGACAAGAATGTGTTCAAATATGTGTAATATAAATGGGAGAATTGTGGTTTCTAACAACAGATTGTAGTTGGAAAAAGGGTTGTTGAATAATGGGTTGATTGGAGTTTGGTGGAGGTTTCTATATTTTTTAATACAAAAAAACAGAATATATAGAGTCAGAGACTATATTAATGGGGTAAGGATGTAGGCAAATAAATAAGAGCATATAATTCATTTTGTTGAGCAGAATGAAATTTAGTATAAAAGACTTTATATTCCTTAAGAGACCAGAATGAAGCTTTGGAGCTTTTAGTCCCATCTATATAAAAAAACCTCAGCCTGTGGTATAGGCTGTGAGCTAATAATGCAAGAAATAATAAATTGAGTATTTTTGAAGAAATTCCACAGCTTACCAGAAGGATAATGAAATGAAATTTCTCCAAAATATTCCAGAAAAGCTATTTGGAAATCGGTAGAAGTTTGTAAAGTGTTCTCAAATTGAGATTCATTTATAGGTATTATAATTTTATGAGGATCAGAGCCAATGAGAGTTTTAGTCCTATTTCTTCTATTGATAATGATTAGAGCAATTAAATCAAGGTAGGATGTAAATGACTTTATTTCCCTAAAACGGGTATAGATTCATTCTACTAGATGTTCTTATTGGGCAAGAAGTCCTGTGGGAGAATGAGGAGAGGGGCTGCTGCTGCTGCTAAGTCACTTCAGTTGTGTCCGACTCTGTGCAACCCAATAGACGGCAGCCCCCAGACTCCCCCGTCCCTGGGATTCTCCAGGCAAGAACACTGGAGTGGGTTGCCATTTCCTTCTCCAAATCATGAAAGAGAAAAGTGAAGTAGCTCAGTCGTGCCCAACCCTCAGCGATCCCATGGACTGCAGCCTACCAGGCTCCTCCATCCATGGGATTTTCCACGCAAGAGTACTGGAGTGGGGTGCCATTGCCTTCTCCAAGGAGAGGGGAGTATGAACCATTTTAGAGGTAAATCTAGTTTGATGTGAGTAAGAAATTGTTTTTGTAATTTATTTTGCACCAAATAGAGTTCCTCTCCTGCCTCTTGAGAAAGTGAATGAGGGCTATTTAAATCAGGATCTCCTTTTAAAGTATTAAATAGATTATTCAGTTGATAAGTAGCAATGCCTAAAGAAGGTCTAATCCAATTAATATCACTGAAGAGCGTTTGAAAATCATTTAAGGTTGATAATTTATTAGTACGGATCTTAGTTAGTTGGGGAGTAATGCGTTGCCTATTAACAATGAACCCCAAGTAATGGTAAGGTGTAGAGGTTTGAATTTTTTCTGGGGCAATGATTAATCGAAAGTTTTTAAAGCATAGTTGAGCTATATCAAACATGTGTTCAGTTTCTAAGATAGATGGAGCCGAAAACAATATATCATCCATATAGTGAATAACAAGAAAGTTGGGAAATTGTTTTCTCACAGGCTCAAGGGCTTTGGCTACATAGTACTGACACATGGTGGGAGAATTCATCATCTCTTGTGGCAGTACAGTCTATTAGTACCGTTTATGAGGTCCAATATGATTAGGATAAAGGAGAGAGAAAGCAAATCTCTCTTGGTCTAAAGGGTGTAAAGTTATATTAAAAAAACAACCTTGTAAATCAATAATAATAATATGCCAATTTTAAGGAATAGCAGTAGGTGGTGGAAATCCTGGTTGTAATGCACCCATAGGTTTCACAGATGCAATAAATTTTCTCAGGTCTCTTGCTGCTGCTGCTAAGTCGCTTCAGTTGTGTCCAACTCTGTGTGACCCCATAGACGGCAGCCCACCAGGCTCCCCCGTCCCTGGGATTCTCCAGGCAAGAACACTGGAGTGGGTTGCCATTTCCTTCTCCAATGTAGGAAAGTGAAAAGTGAAAGTGAAGTTGCTCAGTCGTGTCTGACTTAGCGACCCCATGGACTGCAGTGCACCAGGCTCCTCCGTCCATGGGATTTTCCAGGCAAGAGTACTGGAGTGGAGTGCCATTGCCTTCTCTGACTCCTATGTTGAGTGTATATGTATTTGTAATTGTTATATTTTCTTCTTGGATTGATCCCATTGATCATTATGTAGTGTCCTTCATTGTCTGTTGAAATGGTTTATTTTTAATGGTCTGTTTTATCTGAGTATTGCTGCTCCCGCTTTCTTTTGGTTTTCATTTGCATGGAATATCTTTTTCCAGCCCTTCACTTTCAGTCTGTATGTGTCCCTATATATGAAGTGGGTCTCCTGGAGACAGCATATATAAGCGTATTGTTTCTGTATCCATTCAGCCAGTTTATATCTTTTGGTTGGAGCTTTTAATTCATTTACGTGTAAGGTAATCATTGATATGTATGATCATATTACCATTTACTTTATTGTTCTGGGCTTGTTTTTATAGATCTTTTCTTTCTCTTGTGTTTGCTGTCTAGAGAATTTCCATTACCATTTATTGTAAAACTGAATTGGTGGTGCTGAATTCTCTTAACTTTGCTTATCTGTAAAGCTTTTGATTTTTCTGTTGAATCTGATATCATTGCTAGGTACAGTTACCTTGGTTGTAGATATTTTTTCTTCTTTCATCACTTTAAATATATCCTGCCACTCCCTTCTGGCCTCCCGAGTTTCTGTTGTTAGCCTTATGGGGAATCCCTTGTATGTTATTTGTTGCTTTTCTCTTACTGCTCTTCATAGATTTTCTTTGTGTTTAAGTTTTGCTAGTTTAATTAATATGTGTTCAGGCATATTTCTCTTTGGGTTTATCCTGTATGGGAGTTTCTGGGCTTCCTGGATTTGGGTGTCTAGTTCCTTTCCCATGTTAGGTAAGTTTTCAATTATAATTTCCTCAAATATTTTCTCATTATCCTTTCTTTTTCACTTCTTCTTCTAAAACCCTATAATTCAAATGGTGATGTACTTAATGTTGTCCCAGAAGTCTGAGACTTTCCTCATTTCATTCTTTTTTCCTTCCGCCATTCTTTCAGCTCTCTTATCCACTCTTCTGCCTCAGTATTCTGCTACTGGTTGCCTCTAGTGTATTTTTTATTTGCTATATTGTTCACTGTTGATTGTCTAGTCTTTATTTCTTCTAGATGCTTCTTAAACATTTCTTGTATCTTTTCAATCTGTACTGCCATTCTGTTTATTTGTGCATCCATCTATTTTGCATTTTTTTCTGAGGATCATCATTACTATCATTACTCTGGAATCTTTTTCAGATAGATTGCCTATTTCCTCTTCATTTCTTTGGTCTTGTGGGGTTTTACCACATTTCATCTGCTGCGTCTTTCTCTGTCTTTTCATCTTGTTTAATTTACTGTGAATGGGGCCTCCTTTCTACAGGCTTCAAGGCCATTGTTCCTCTTGTGTGTGGAATCTGCCCCCCATGGTAGGATTGGACGAGTGCCTTGTGAAGCTTTCCTGATTGGGGGACTGATACCTCTCTTCTTGTCCCTCTGAAGGGCAGGTGTCATGCTCAATGGGGTGTTCGGGGGTGTCTGTGAGCTTGGTATGACTTTGGGCAGCCTGTTTGCTAATGGGTAAGGTTGTGTTCCTATTTTGCTGGGTTTGGTGTGAGATGTCTGGCAGTGGAGCTTGCTGACCTTTGGGTAAGGTCAGATCTTAGTGGTGAAATGGAGGCTTTTCAGAGAATTCTCACTGATTAATATTCCATGGGGGTCAGGATTTTTCTGGTGGTTCAACAGCCTGGGCTCAGGTCTCCTACCTCAGAGGTTTGGGCCTGACCCCTGGCTGGAACACCAAGGTAACAAGCCACACATCATAGAAAAGAAAAGGGAAGAAACAAATAGAAAAATATATATATATATCAAACAAACAAAAAAAAGAATGGAAAGACAAAACCCCATGACAAATGGTAGAAGCAACACTAAACAGATAAGAACACCCATAGAAACTCACACACTCACAGAAACCGAGAGAGAGAAAAAAGAACTGAAATAGTTACCAAAATAGAAGAGAGCAATCAAACCAGTAAACAAATCCTATACAAAACAAAAAACATGGGAAAAATGTAATATTACAAGAAAGTACAGTAAAAATTAGAAAAAGTCAAATCAATTTATTTAAAAATAACTTCATTTTTTAAAGCGAATAGTAAGTAAAAATAAAAAAGGAATAATTTTTAAAAGACAGCAATAAAACAATATGAGAAAGAAAACACAAAATAGAAAGTGATAAGACGAATGTCCTTCTCTGTCCTCTGTTGCCTTCATCACACAGTGAACCCCAGGCAATCTGCCTACTGGGGAAGTCCTGTAATATTTTTGGAAGGTCTCTGACTTTCTGTGGGCAGTGTGGGGTCAGATCATACTCAGAACTGACCTTGCTCCAGATTGTACTTGCTTCCAAAGTCCATGATTGCCCCCAAAAGTCCACAGTCTCAGGCTAATTAGGGAGATTCAATCTGCCATACCTATGGTTGCAGGAGTGAATTCCCTTCCCCTGGTGCTCAGCTTTAGTTTTGGCCCTTCCTCTGCTGTCTGCTCCCTGCCCAGACAAGAGGGGGTGAAAGTAGGGACTGATTAGCTCTCACTTGCTCAGTTGGGTTGGGGAGGCAGAGGGAACAGCAGACAGAGTTGGCATGTGTGGGGAGTGCTCGCAGCGGCTGAGGCCGGAGGAAAGCTGCTATAGTCTGAGGTGGATCGTGCACTCCCCCAGGGCAACTGGCTCTCGGTCTCAGGTCCCTTGGCTGAGTGAACATGCGTATGCTCCCAGGAAGGTATGGGCAGTGGCCTGCACCTGTCACAGCTTGGTGGCAGCTGCAACCTCAAGGGTTGCCACAATGGACTCTTGTCCCCCACCTCTGACACTCACACAGGCTTTTGCAGTGGCCAACTGGCTGGCATTCCTCCTTTGGGATCATAAACTGCAGTTGTGGCTAGTCCCACTTCTGCCACTCATGCCTTCCTTGGTGGCCTGCCAGCATGACCCTCTGTGGTCACAGACTGCAGTTTCGTCTCACCCTCTGCCTCTGGCACTCACGAAGACAGTACCCTGCAGTCTGTGAGTACACAAGGGTTTCGATGACAATGATCTCTTGTCAGTCCAGGCTTTTCCCTGGACTCTCTCAGCTGTTTCATAGTAGCTTCCTCATCAGTCAACTCCAGTCCCCTCCCTGGGGTGTAACTCCTGAAGCCTGAGCCTAGGACCCAACCGCCACTTGTCTCAGCTGGAATGCAAATAAGTGTTTCAGGCTGGGAAGTGCTGGCTGGCACTCATTTTTGTGGTGAATTCTGTCTGTTTTGCCTTCCAAGCACCTGTCGCTGCATTCCCCTCTGAGGTTCCAAAGTTGCCCCTGTCTCCATCCATGAGGTGTTTTCCGAGTGTGCGGAATTTTTCTCCTTCAGGGCTCCCTGCTTGAGGCATAGGTCCCCAATTCCTTTATCTCTTTTTCTCTTCTGTCTTTTGCCCTACTTTATTCTGTGGAGACTAGCTTGCCCCTCTGGAAGTCTGGGGCCTTCCGCCAGTGTTCAGAAGGTGTTCTGTAGGAGCTGTTCCTCATGCAGATGTCATTTTGATGTGTTTTGGGGGAGGAAGGTGATCTCCACACCTTACTCCTCAACCATCTTGAAAGTCCCCCTAAGAAATCCCAATAGGATTTCTAAGGAATACGAGATTTCTTTTGAGGGTGATAAAAATGCATAACGTTTATAATATGATGAAGGTTGCCAACTCTAAAAATACACTAACAAACATTAAATTGTACACTCAAACTGGTTATGACATGTAAACTACATCTCAAGAATGCTAATTAAAAAATAAAATACTGCTAGTCTTATCTTGATACCTTATTAAATTACTATCCTTCCCTCTTTATATATATGTGTCCTTGACTCGTTGCTTTTAGTACATCTTTGTTCCCACTAAATGACAATACAGGTAGAAATATACATTTATTTTATTTTTGGCACTGGTATTCTGAAAAAGTGTCATATGGGCCAAAATCATCACAAATAAAAAGTACAGGAGATAATGCCAAGGTAACTACATAATAGAATTCCCTTCTTGCCAAAAGAGATTGTTTTGTCCTGGTCCTCTGTACTGCCATCCCATTTAACCACCAGCAGCACCACCAGCATGCAGGCACATACCAGCGATGTTCAAGGAATAATGCTTATTAGTTATTCAATGCTTACTTAAAGTATTTTCTATCCATCTTTTAAAAATGAAGGAAAAAAAACCTGAGATTGTACAAAGTAATAGACTTAGGAGAGCACCTGAAATTGAACTACAATGCTCTCCCTGAGGCAATAATACAGTACCCTCAAAATGAAAGGCAAGGGGTAACATATGCAATGTAAAAATTGAAAATTTTCCTACTCCAGTTAAAATTCAAATTAATACTCCCCCTCCGCCCCAAGCCTCTAGGAAGCATCTCATTTTTAATTCTTATAATTCTGTTACAGTTCACCTGATGGAATATATTTATAGTTTTTGGAAGAAATGAAAGAAACCCCCATAGGCTTTCTTTTATTTTTAAGTTTTGTTTTGGCTCATTAATGCTTTCCATCTCATTTCTTACTTTCTACTGGAAAAGTTTGCCCCAAGCAATTTTTGACAAATAAATAAAGTTGAACAGAGCTCATTTGCTTATATCATTTTTAATGAAATTAAAACAGGCATTTGTAGGGATCACAAATGTAGAAAATTCTTATGATGACACAGTTTTGATTTACTAAATTAACATATTTCATCCACAGCCATATTTATCAAACAGAGTATTCAGTAAATTACTATTGTTATTATCACATCCATGAAGAATATAATTTACAGGATTCTATAATATATTTTCACAATTCTTTTAACAGCTAATATCAGCTTAATTAGCAAGTAATTGAATTTTAAACTCAGGTGTCATAATCTTTCAATCTTTGAATATAGAAGTCTCATGAATCTAGAGTAGTGAAAGGAAACACTGATGTCTCAATTCTTTTTTTAATAAGAATCTGAATGCTGTCTTCACATCTTACCTAACAAAAGGTCTTCCTGAATCTTCCTTTTCTTTTCTTTATTTCCTACATTATTATCAGAATAGTTCATCTTTACTACAGTTTTAAAAACTGATATTGATTAATTTTTCCTGAGTTAATTTTATGTGGCCTTTGTCTCTTCAATAAGACTTCAGAAATTCAAAGAATCTATAATTTTCCATAGTCATCCACTGCCTCCAAAGAAACAGCAAAGCAATGCCTAGCACGTAGGTGTTCAGTAAATAAGCCTTTATCAAATTATTATATTACTAAATATTTGAGATGTGCCATATTTCAGATTTTGTTTAGCATTTCGATTAATCTTTTAAACAATACTTAAAATATTATCATCACCATTACATAAGGAGTTATTTGAAGTTTAGAGAATTCAACCAGTTAGCTCAAAGGATGTGGCTTATAAGTCATATGACTTTTGCACATTTTATTATGCCTCATTGCTTCCCCACATTGATCCCAAAACTATTACATATATTGTTGACTTAATCACATCCCCAGTACTTGGATTCCCTTTGTAGCTCAGTTGATACAGAATCTGCCTGCAGCGCAGGAGACCCAGATTCAATTCCTGGGTGGGAAAGATCCCCTGGAGAAGGAAATGGCAACCAACTCCAGTATTCTTGCCTGGAGAATCCCATGGACACAGGAGCCTGGCAGGCTACAGTCTATGGTGTCACAAGAGTTGGACACTACTTAGCAACTAAACCATAAACCATACCGCAGTACTATCTGAAAATTCCATATCCTATTCAGAACAGAGATATATTCATTGGAAATAATATTATCAAATTTTAAACATTATTTATATATATTTATCTTATATAATTTAAATTTACTAATAACTACATGTTATTATATTAAACTATGCTTTGTATGCAATAATTATGAATGGTAATTTTCATCATAGAATGGTAAAGCACATACTTGAAAGAGCCTTCCTGGTAAACTACAATTATATCTGTGGTGCAATAAATAAATATATTTTAATGCATTATTGCATTCACTAGAAAATAATCTAAAGCTCTAGGGTCAAACTCTTATACAAATACACAAATACAGTAGTTGAAACCAGGGAAGATCAATAAGCAAGCAATTAAGCATGGACCAACCTAGATAGCATATTCAAAAGCAGAGACATTACTTTGCTGACTAAGGTCCATCTAGTCAAGGCTATGGTTTTTCCTGTGGTCATGTATGGATCTGAGAGTTGGACTGTGAAGAAGGCTGAGCACTGAAGAATTGATGCTTTTGAACTGTGGTGTTGGAGAAGACTCTTGAGAGTCCCTTGGACTGCAAGGAGATCCAACTAGTCCATTCTGAAGGAGATCAGCCCTGGGATTTCTTTGGAAGGAATGATGCTAAAGCTGAAACTCTAGTACTTTGGCCACCTCATGCGAAGAGTTGACTCATTGGAAAAGACTCTGATGCTGGGAGGGATTGGGGGCAGGAGGAGAAGGGGACGGCAGAGGATGAGATGGCTGGATGGCATCACTGACTCGATGGAGGTGAATCTGAGTGAACTCCGGGAGTTGGTGATGGACAGGGAGGCCTGGCGTGCTGCTATTCATGGGGTCGCAGAGTCAGACACGGCTGAGCAACTGAACTGAACTGAACTATGCGTGGATCACTAAGATGGGTTGGCTTCAAAGGTAAGTGCCAGTATTAACACTGCAGTGATCAGGGTTCTAAGCTCTGGAACTTCTCAGATGGAGTAATTGATCTGAGAATCCATATCAAGTCAAGATAGTGAATTAGGATAAAAGGGTTCTTAGACTGTAGTGACCCCTAGCTTCTGATGAAATGTAACCTACAAATTCTCTGTGGAGAAAGTTAAAATCTCCTCAAGATTTCCAGGGATAGAATTTTGAAAAATGCAAGCTTAAAATAAGAAAACTACTAAACTACTAGTAAAATCACGAGTGAGTCAACAGAAAGAACAAATACACACCTTTATATATAATTTATATAGAACTGAGTATAAAATGCTTTTAAAAAATACAAAACTAAATAAACTCAGCTTTAGCATCATTCCTTCCAAAGAAATCCCAGGGCTGATCTCCTTCAGAACGGACTGGTTGGATCTCCTTGCAGTCCAAGGGACTCTCAAGAGTCTTCTCCAATACCACAATTCAAAAGCATCAATTCTTCAGCACTCAGCCTTCTTCACAGTCCAACTCTCAGATCCATACATGACCACAGGAAAAACCATAGCCTTGACTAGACGGACCTTAGTCGGCAAAGTAATGTCTCTGTCAAAAACATGAGATAGAACTTTCTGAAATAAAAATATAGTAGTTTTGAAATAAAACACTGAATGGACAGTTTACAGAACTGATTAGAGAAAATAAATCTAAAGATAATTTAAGGGATTATCTAGAATTCAATATATTCAACAAGGAAATGAAAAATATACAGAAATTTAAAAACTCAGAGAGTGAAATGGGAAAGTATTATTGTTCATTTGCTAAGCCATATCCAGCTCCTTGTAACCCCATGGGATGCAGCATGCCAGGCTCCTCTGTCCTCCATTATCTCCCGGAGTTTGCTCAAACTCATGTCCATTGAGTTGAGGATGCCACCAAACCATCTCATCCTGTGTCGCCCCCTTCTCCTCCTACCTTCAATCTTTCCCAGAATCAGGGCCTTTTCCAATGAGTCGGTTTTTCACATCAGCTGGCCAAAATACTGGAGCTTCAGCTTCAACATTAGTCTTTCCAATGAACATTCAAAGTTGATTTCCTTTAGGATTGACTGGTTTGGTCACCTTGCATTCCAAGGGACTCTCAACAGTCTTCTTCAGCACCACAGTTCAAAAACGTCAATTCTTCGACTTTCAGCCATCTTTATGGTCCAATTCTCACATCTGACTACTGGAAAAACCATAGCTTTGACTGTATGGACCTTTTTTGGCAAAGTGATGTCTCTGATTTTTAAATACACTGTCTAGATTTGTCATAGCTTTCCTTCCAAGGAGCAGGCATCTTTTAATTACATGGCTACAGTCACCATCTGCATGTATCTAATTGGTACTGAGAATAGACATCAATTTAGTATATAGAGTATGTGTCTAGAATAAAGAAAGAAGGGCTGGAAATTTCCCAGGACTAATGAAATTGCAAATTCAAAGATACATAAAGTAGAAACATGATAAATTAAAATAAAATACATTCCCATATATTCCACTGAAGCTACAGAGCACAAAAGCGACTAAAATAAGCAACTTAAAAGAAGCCCTAGAGAAAAGACTTTCAAAAGAATAACAATTAGACATCTCAATAATGAAATTCAGATAACACTGAACATTTTCTTAGAAATCGTGAGATAACAATACAGATTTGGTTTCCCAGAAAAATCTCACGTTTATGAATGGCTGCAAAATTTCAGCTATTAACAAAAACTTCAAAGTTCACGAAACAACACAAATTTTTCTAAAACCAATTCTAATTGCTGTATTTGAGAAACAAAGATAATTATGCTAAAGTATGATTTGAGATGGAAGAAAAAATAAGAGGATTTCATTAAAGATGTATATAAATATAAACAAATATTTCATTAAAAACAATGCTAGACTAAGTGCTAAAATGTTGAGTTCTTTACCCCTCTCTGTATCTGTTTCCTTTGCAATGTGATTTTCACGTTACCTTCGTCAAATGATGGAGACTGATTTCCAACTCTGTGAATCATATCTTTGTGGTAGCTTTAGTGAATAGAATGTAGCAGGAGTGATGTGTAGTTCCAAGCCTAGGCCACAGAAGATCTTGTATCTTGTCTTCCCTCTTAAATCTTACCAACTCCATGTGAACAGGTCAAATCTGGCCTGCTGCAGGTAAGAGGCCATCTCAAGGAGTGCCCATAGCTAGCCAACTCCAGGTATAGAGATTCCTCAGTGAATCCACTGATTGTGAACACTCGATGTCCAGCTGAGACTAGCATCAATTTCTGAACCATGAACTGAGAAATAAATGTTTGCTTTTAGCCACTTGGTTTTAGGGTGACTAGTCATTTGTAGTAGCTAATTAATCATTTCAATCACTCAGTTGTGTCCAACCCTTTGCAACCCCATGGACTGCAGCATACCAGGCCACCCTGTCCATCACCAACTCCCAGAGTTTACTCAAATTCATGTCCATTGAGTCAGTGATGCCATCCAACCATCTCATCCTCTATCATCCCCTTCTTCTCCTGCCTTCAATCTTTCCCAGAATCAGGGTCTTTTCAAATGAGTCAGCTCTTCACATCAGGTGGCCAAAGTATTGGAGTTTCAGCTTCAACATCAGTCTTTCCAGTGAATATTCAGGACTGATTTCCTTTAGGATGGACTGGTTGGATCTCCTTGCAGTCCAAGGGACTCTCAAGAGTCTTCTCCAATACCGTAGTTCAAAAGTATCAATAATTCAGCACTCAGCTTTCTTTATAGTCCAACTCCCACATTCATACATGACCACTGGAAAAACCATAGCCTTAACTAGACGGATCTTTGTTGGCAAAGTAAAGTCTCTTCTTTTTAATGTGCTGTCTAGGTTGGTCGTAACTTTTCTCCCAAGGAGTATTCGTCTTTTAATTTCATGGCTGCAGTCACTATCTGCAGTGATTTTGGAGCCCAAAATGAATATATACATATTAAAATATGAATGAAGCTAATGAATATATTCATATTAAAATATGACAGAAATAAAACACTAAATAGTGTGGAAATCATGAGAGGATCCTATATATTAAAGTGTTCTAAGCTAAAAGATTATATTGTACAACTCAGGGAATATAGCCAATTGTTGTGTTGTTATTGCTCAGATGCCAAGTTGTAGCTGACTCTTTGCGACCCCATGGACAGCAGCACGTCAGGATTTCCTGTGCTTCACTATCTCCCAGAGTTTGCTCAGATACATGTCTTTTGAGTTGGTGGTGCTATCTAACCATCTCATCCTCTGCTGCCCTCTTCCCCTTTTGCATCAGTCTTTCCCAGCATCAGAGTCCTTCCCAGTGAGTCAACTCTTTGCATCAGGTGACCAGAGTACTGGAGCTTCAGCATCAGTCCTTTTAATGAGTATTCAGGGTTGATTTCCTTTAGGATGGACTGTTTTCATCTCCTTGCTGCCCAAGGGTCTCAAGAGTCTTGCTGTCTCAACAGTCTTCTCCATACCACAATTTGAAAGCATCAATTTTTCGGTGCTTAGCCTTCATTATGGTCCAGCTCTCAGACCCATACATGAATACTGGAAAACCATAGCTTAGATTATACAGATCTTTGTCAGCAAAGTGATGTTCGCTTTTTAATACTTTATCTGGGTTTGCCATAGCTTTTCTTCCAAGGAGCATTAATTTCGTGGCTGCAGTCACCATCCACAGTGATTTTGCAGCCGAAGAAAATAAAATACCACTGCTGTGAAATGATGGGACTGGATACCATGATCTTAGTGTTTTGAATGTTTAGTTTCAAGTCAGCTTTTTCACTCTCTTCTTTCTCCTTCATCAAGTGGCTCTTTAGTTGTTCTTTGCTTTCTGCCATTAGAGTGTTATCATCTGCATGTCTGAGGTTATTGATATTTCTCCTGGCAATCTTGATTCCAGCTTATGATTAATCCAGCTTGGCATTTCACATGATGTACTCTGTGTATAAGTTAAAACAGCAGGGTGACAATATACAGTCTTAACATACTCCTTTCCAATTTAGTAGCAGTCCATTGTTCCATGTCCAGTTCTGTTAATTCTTGACTTGCATAGAGGTTCCTTAGGAGACAGGTAATGTGATCTAGTATGTTGTGATCCACACAAAGGCTTTAGCATAGTCAATGAATCAGAAGTAGATGTTTTTCTGGAATTCCCTTGCTTTCTCTGTGATCCAGCAAATGTTGGCAATTTGATCTCTGGTTCCTCTGACTTTTAGAAATCTAGCTTGTACATCTGGAATTTTTTAGTTCACAAACTAATGAATTTTAGCTTGAAGGATTTTGAGCATAAGGTTACTAGCATGAGTAATAACTGTGAAATGAATATGATCTTTAAAAATCATGAATCATTCAGTTCAGTTCAGTCGCTAAGTCGTGTCCGACTATTTGTGACCCCAGGAATAGCAGCACGCCAGGCCTCCCTGTTCATCACCATCTCCCGGAGTTCACTCAGATTCACGTCCATCGAGTCCGTGATGCCATCCAGTCATCTCATCCTCTGCCGTCCCCTTCTCCTCCTGCCCCCAATCCCTCCCAGCATCAGAGTCTTTTCCAATGAGTCAACTCTTCTCATGAGGTGGCCAAAGTACTGGAGTTTCAACTTTAGCATCATTCCTTCCAAAGAAATCCCAGGGTTGATCTTCAGAATGGACTGGTTGGATCTCCTTGCAGTCCAAGGGACTCTCAAGAGTCTTCTCCAACACCACAGTTCAAAAGCATCAATTCTTTGGCCCTCAGCCTTCTTCACAGTCCAACTCTCACATCCATACATGACCACTGGAAAAACCATAGCCTTGACTAGACAGACCTTTGTTGGCAAAGTAATGTCTCTGCTTTTGAATATGCTATCTAGGTTGGTCATAACTTTTCTTCCAAGGAGTAAGCGTCTTTTAATTTCATGGCTGCAGTCACCATCTGCAGTGATTTTGGAGCCCCAAAATATAAAATCTGACACTGTTTCCACTGTTTCCCCATCTATTTCCCATGAAGTGATGGGACCGTATGCCGTGATCTTCATTTTCTGAATGTTGAGCTTTAAGCCAACGTTTTCACTCTCCACTTTCACTTTCATCAAGAGGCTTTTTAGCTCGTCTTCACTTTCTGCCATAAGGGTGGTGTCATCTGCATGTCTGAGGTTATTGATATTTCTGATGAATCATTATAACATATAATATTGTATATCAACTATGCTTCAATTTAAAAAATGAGAATATAAAAAAATTATTTTGTATTTGTGTATAGTTGATTGACATTGTTGTGAGTTTCAGGTGAATAGCAAAAGGATTCAGCCATACATGCACATGTATCCATTCTCCCCCAAACACCCCTAACATCCAGGCTGGCATGTAACATTGAACATAGTTCCATCTGCTGTACAGTAGGTCCTTGTTGGTTACCATTTACATGTACATGTCCATTCCAAGCTCCCTAACTATCCCTTACCCCTAGCAACCAGAAGTTCATTCTCTAGGAGTCTCTTTGTTTTGTAAGTAAGTTCATTTGTATCATTGCTTTTTAGATTCCATATATAAGGGATGTTGTACAATATTTCTCCTTCTCTTTCTGATTTATTAATCACTCAGTATGATAATCTCTAGGTCCATCCATGTTGATGAAAATGGCATTATTTCATTCTTTTTAATGGCTGAGTAATATTCCACTGTATATATATGTACATCTTCTTTATCCGTTCCTCTATCAATGGACATTTAGGTTGCTTCTAAGTCCTGGCTATTGTAAACAATGCTAAAATGAACATCAGGGTGCATGTATCCTTTCAGATCATTTTTTTCTCCAGATATATGCCCAGAAGTGGGATTGCAGGCCCTAGCTTGTTACGGAACCTCCGTATTTTTCTCCATAGTGCCTGTACCAGTTTTTATTCCCACCAACAGTGTAGGAGGGCTCCCTTCTCTCCACTCCCTCTCCAGCATTTATTGTTCATGGATTTTTTGATGATAGCCATTCTCCCTGGTGCGAAGTGATATCTCATTGTACTTTTGATTTGCATTTCTCTAATAATTAGTGATGTTGAACGTCTTTTCATGTGCCTCTTGACCACCTGCATGTCTTCTTTGGAGAAATGTCTATTTAGTTCTTATGCCCATTTGTTGATTTTTTTTGGGGGGGGGGTGCTATTAAGCATCATATTTGTAAGTTTCAGAGACTAATCCATTGTTGGTCACATCATTTGTAAATATTTCCTCCCAGTCTGTGGGTTGTCTTTTTATTTTGTTTATTGTTTTCTTTTGCTATGCAATAGCTTTTAAGTAAGTAGGTCACATTTGTTTATTTATTTTTTAACTTCTATTATTCTGGGAGATGGATTAAAAAAGATATTTCTGTGATTTATATGTGTGTTCTGCCTATGTTTTTCCTCTAGGAGTTCTATAATGTCTGGTCTCACATTTTGATCTCTAATCTATTTTTAGCTTTATTTTGTGTATGATGTTAAAGAATGATCTAATATCTTTTTTTTTACATATGACTGTCCAATTTTCCCAGCATCATTTGTTGAAGAGACTGTCTTCCCAACATTGTGTAGTTTTTCCTTCCTTGTCACAGATTAATTGACCATAGGTGCATGGGTTTATTTCTAGATTTTCTATCCTGTTCCATTGATCTATATTTCTTTTTTTGCCAGTACCATTCTGTTTTGATGATTGTAGATTTGTGTAGTCTGAAGTCAGGGAGCCTAATTCCTTCAGCTCCATTTTTCTTTCTCAAGATTGCTTGGGCTGTTTGGGGTTTTTGTGCCTCCATAAAAATTTCAACATGTTTTGTTCTAGTTCTTCAAGAAATGCCATTGGTAATTTGATTGGAATTGCATTGAATATGAAGATTCCCTTGGGTAGTAGAGTCATTTTAGCAATATTTATTCTTCCAATCCATGAACATGGTATATCTTTCCATCTTTTGTGTCTTTGATTTCTTTCATCAGCATCTTGTACATTTTGGAGTACAGGTCTTTTGTCTCCTTAGATAGATTTATTCCTAGGTATTTTATTCATTTTTGTGTAATTCTAAATGGAATTGTTAGTGTATAGAAATACAGCACATTTCTGTGTATTAATTTTGTAACCTGCAACTTTACCAAATTCATTGATGAATTCTAGTAGCTTTCTGGTAGTATTTTTGCAATCTTCTGTATATATTCTGTGTATTGCATCATCTGAAAACAGTGAAATTTTAAGTTCTTTGACAAGTTGAATTTCCCTTTCTTCTTTTTCTTCTCTGTTTGCTTTAGATAGGACTTCAAAAAGTATGTTGAATTAAAAGTGGTGAGGGTGGACATTCTTCTCTTGTTCCTGATCATAGAGGAATTGCTTTCATCTTTTGACCATTGAGTATGATTTTAGCTCTAGGGTTTGTTGTATATGGTCTTTATTATGTTGAGGCTTGTTCCCTCTGTCCCCACTTTGTGGATAGTTTTAGTCATAAATGGGTGCTGAATTTTATAAAAACCCTTTTCTGTATCTATCAAAATGATCATATGTGTTTTTTTTTTCCTTAAATTTGTTTATGTGGTGTATCACACTGATTTATTTGCAGATATAAAAAAATCCTTACATCCCTGAGATGAATCCCACTTGGTCATGGTATATGATGTTTTTAATGTATTATTGGATTCAAATTCCTGCCATTTTGTTGAGGATTTTACATTAGCATTCATCGGTGATATTAGCATATAAATTTCTTCATTTGTGGTATCTTTGTCTGGTTTTGATATCAGGGTGATGGTAACCCAATAGAATGTATTTTAAAGTTTTTCTTCCTCTGCAATTGTTTGGAACAGTTTCAGAAGTGTATGTAATGCTTCTCTACATGTTTGATAAAATTAATCTGTGAAGTCATCAGATCCTTTGTTTTCTGGGAGTTTTTAAATCACAGTTTCAATTTCAATGCTTGTAGTTGGTCTGTTCATATTTTCTATTTCTTCCTGGTTCAGTATTGGGAGACTATACCTTTCTAATAGCTTATCCATTTCTTCCCAGTTGTTCATTTTATTGCATACAGTTGTTCACAGTGATATCTTATGATCCTAGTATTTCTCTGAAGTCAGCTGCAACTTCTCCTTTTTCACTTCTAATTTAATTTCTTTGAGTTCCCTTCCTTTTTCTCTTGATACATCAAGCTAAAGGTTTATCAATTTTGTTTATCTTTCTAAAGAACCAGCTTTTAGTTTCATTCACCTTCGCAATTGTTTTCTTCATCTCTATTTTGTTTCTGCTCTGATCTTTGATTTCTTTCCTTCTACTAACATTATGATTTGTTTGTACTTCTTTCTCTACTTGTTTTAGGTATAAAGTTGTTGTAGTTCAGTCACTCAGTTGTGTCTGACTCTTTGTGACCTCATAGACTGCAGCACACCAGGCTTCCCTGTCCTTGACTGTTTCCAGGAGTTTGCTGAAACTCTTGTCCATTAAAGCCATGATGCCATCCAACCATTTCATCCTCTGTTGCCCCCTTCTCCTCCTGTCCTCAATCGTTTCCAACATCAGGGTCTGTTCCAATAAGTCAGCTGTTTGCATTAGGTGACCAAAGTACTGGAGCTTCAGTATCAGTCCTTCCAGTGAATATTCAGGGCTAATTTCCATTAGAATTGACTGGTTTGATCTCCTTGCAGTCCAAGGGACTCTCAAGAGTCTTCTCCAGTACCACAGTTTAACTGTCAATTTTTTGGCACTCAGTCTTCTTTCTGGTCCAACTGTCACATCTGTACATGACTAATGGAAAAATTATAACTTTGACTATATGGACCTTTGGCAGTAAAGTGATGTTTCTGTTTCTGAATCTGCTGTCTAGGTTTTTCATAGCTTTTCTTCGAAGGAGTAAGCTTATTTTAATTTCATGACTGCAGTCATTGTCCATAGTGATTTTAGAGTCCAATAAAATAAAGTCTGACACTGTTTCCATTTTTTTCCCCATCTATTTGCCATAAAGTGAATGGACTGGATGCTATGATCTTAGGTTTTTGAAAACTGAGTTTTAAGCCAACATTTTCACTCTCTTCTTTTACCTTCATCAAGAGGCTCTTTACTTCCTCTTCACTTTCTGCCATAAGGGTGGTATCATCTGCACATGTAAGGTTACCAATATTTCTCCTGGCAATATTGATATCAGCTAGTGCTTCATCCAGCCCTGCATTTAACATAATGTAATTTGCATAGAAGTTAAATAAGCAGGGTCTAACAGCAGACTCAGAGAAGGAAATGGCACCCCACTCCAGTACTCATGCCTCGAGAATCCCATGAACGCAGGAGCCTGGAAGGCTGCAGTCCATGGGATCGCTGAGGGTCAGACACGACTGAGCGACTTCACTTTCACTTTTCACTTTCATGCATTGGAGAAGGAAATGGCAACCCACTTTGGTGTTCTTGCTTGGAGAATCCCAGGGCTGGGGGAGCCTGGTGGGCTGCCGTCTATGGGGTCACACAGAGTCGGACACAGTGGACACAACTGAAGTGACTTAGCAGCAGCAACAGTAGACTGCCTTGACTAGTACTCCTTTTCCAATTTGGAACCAGTCCATTGTTCTGTGTCTGGTTCTAACTGTTGCTTCTTGACATGCATACAGATTATGCGTGGACAGGAAAGGTGGTCTCATATTCCCATCTCTCTAAGAATATTCCTAAATCAAATCCCTTATGATTGTACAGTAGAAGTGACAAATAGATGCAAGAGATTAGATCGGATAGAGTGCCAAAGAACTATGGATGGATGTTTGTGACATTGTACCAGAGGCAGTGATCAAGACCATTCCCAAGGAAAAGAAATGCAAAAAGGCAAAATGGTTGTCTGAGGAGGCCTCATAAATAGCTGAGAATAGAAGAAAAGTGAAAGGCAAAGGAGGAAAGGAAAGATATACCCATTTGAACACAGAGTTCCAGAGAATAGCAAGGAGAGATAAGAAAGCCTCCCTCAGCTATCAATGCAAAGAAATAGAGGAAAACAATAGAATGGCAAAGTCTAGAGATCTCTTCAAGAAAATTATGGATCCCAAGGGAACATTTCTTGCAAAGATAAGCTCGATAAAGGACAGAAATGTTATGGACCTAATAGAAGCAGAAGATATTAAGAGGTTGCAAGAATACACAGAAGACCTATACAAAAAAGATCTTCAAATGCAGATAATCATGATGGTGTGATCACCAACCTAGAGCCAGACACCGTGGCATGTGAAGTCAAGTGGGCCTTAGGAAGCATCACTACAAACAAAGCTAGTGGAGGTGATGGAATTCCAGTTGAGCTATTTCAAATCCTGAAAGATGAAGCTGTGAAAGTGCTGCACTCAATATGCCAGCAAATTTGGAAAACTCAGCAGTGGCCACAGGACTGGAAAAGGTCAGTTTTCATTCCAATTCCAAAGAAAGGCAATGCCAAAGAATGCTCAAACTACCACACAATTGCACTGATCTCACATGCTAGAAAAGTAATGCTCAAAATTCTCCAAGCCAGGCTTCAACAGTACGTTAACCATGAACTTCCAGATGTACAAGCTGGATTTAGAAAATGCAAAGGAACCAGAGATCAAATTGCCAACATCTGTTGGATCAAAAAAGCAAGAGAGTTCCAGAAAAACATCTACTTCTGCTTTGTTGACTGTGTCAAAGCCTTTGATTGTATGGATCATAACAAACTCTGGAAAATTCTTAAAGACATGGGGATACCAGACCACCTGATATGCCTCTTGAGAAATCTGTATGCAGCTCAGGAAGCAACAGTTAGAACTGGACATGGAACAACAGACTGGTTCAAAATAAGAAAAGGAGTCCGTCAAGGCTGTATACTGTCACCCTGCTTATTAAACTTCTATGCAGAGTACTTCATGAGAATTGCTGGGCTGGATGAAGCACAAGCTGGATTCAAGATTGCTGGGAGAAATATTAACAACCTCAGATATGCAGATGACACCACCCTTATGGCAGAAAGCAAATAAGAACTAAAGAGCCTCTTTTTCAAAGTAAGAGGAGAGTGAAAAAGTTGGCTTAAAACTCAACATTAAAAAAACTAAGATGATGGCATCTGGTCCTATCACGTCATGCCAAATAGATGGGGAAGCTATGGAAACAATGACAGACTTTATTTTGGGGGGCTCCAAAATCACTGCAGATGGTGACTGCAGCCATGAAATTAAAGACACTTGCTCCTTGGAAGAAAAGTTATGACCAACCTAGACAGCATATTAAAAAGCAGAGACATTACTTTGCCAACAAAGGTCCGCCTAGTCAAGGCTATAGTTTTTCCAGTAGTCATGCATGGATGTGAGAGTTGGACTATAAAGAAAGCTGAGTACCGAAGAATTGATGCTTTTGAACTGTGGTGTTGGAGAAGACTCTTGAGAGTCCCTTGGACTGCAAGGAGATCCAACCAGTCCATCCTAAAGGAAATCAGTCCTGAATATTCATTGGAAGCACTGATGCTGAAGCTAAAAGTACAATACTTTGGCCACCTGATGCGAAGAACTGACTGATTGGAAAAGTCCCTGATCCTGGGAAAGACTGAAGGCAGAAGAAGGAAATGACAGAGGATGAGCTGGTTTGATGACATCACTGACTCAATGGACATGAGTTTGAGTAAACTTTGGGAGTTGGTGATGGACAGGGAGGCCTGGCGGGCTGCAGTCAATGTGGTCACAAAGAGTTGGACACTACTGAGCGACTGATCTGAACTGAATTGAATTTTCCACAGTTTGTTGTGATCCACAAAGTCAAAGGATTTAGCGTAGTCAATGAATCAGAAGTAGATGTTTTTACGAGATTCCTTTGCTTTTTCTATGAAGCAAAGGATGTTAGCAGTTTGATCTCCGGTTCCTCTGCCTTTTCTAAATCGAGCTTATACCTCTGGAAGCTCTCGCTTCATGTACTGTTGAAGCCTAGCTTATGGATTTGAGCATTGCCTTGCTAGCATGTGAATTGAGTACTATTGTGTGGTATTTGGAACATTTTTTGCATTACCCTTGTTTGGGATTGGAATGAAAAGTGACCTTTGTCCAGTGGACACCATCCTGTGGCCACTGCTGTGTTTTCCAAATTTGCTGGCATATTGAGTGCCACATTTTAACAGTATCATCTTTTAAGATTTGAAATAGCTAAGCTAGAATTTCATGACCTCCACTAGCTTTGTTCGTAGTAATAATGTTTCCAAAGTCCACTTGACTTCACACTTCAAAATGTCTGATTCTAGGTAAGTGACCACACCAATGTTGTTGTCTGGGTCATTAAAACTTTTTTGTATAGTTCTTCTGTGTATTTTTTCCAGCTCTTCTTAATGTCTTCTGCTTCTGTTAGATCCATATCATCTCTTCTTTATTGTGCCCATCTTTGCATGAAATTTTCCCTTGCTATCTCTAATTTTCTTGAAGATATCTCTAGTCTTTCCCATTCAATTTTTTTTTCCTTCATTTCTTTGCATTGTTCACTTACAAATGCTTTATCTCTCTTTGCTATTCTTTGGAATTCTGCATCAGTTGGGTATTTTCCCTTTCTCCTCTGCCTTTTGCTTCTCTTCTTTTCTCAGCTATTTTAAGGCCTTCTCTGACAACCATGTTTGCCTTCTTGCATTTCTTTTTCCTGGGCATGCTTTTAATCACTGCTCCCTGTACAGTGTTACAAACCTTCATCCATAGTTCTTCAGGCACTTTGTCTATCAGATCTAATCCCCTGAATCTATTTGTCACTTCCACTGTATAATCATAAAGAATTTGATTTATGTCATATCTTAGTGGTCAAGTGGTTTTCCCTACTGTTTGTTTAAGTCTGAATTTTGCAATAAGGAGTTCATGACCTGAGTCACAGTCTGTTCCAATCTTGTTTTTGCTGACTGTATAGAGGTTCTCCATCTTTGCCTGCAAAGAATATAATCAATATGATTTCAGTATTGACCATCTGGTGATGTCCATGTGTAGAGTCGTCTTTTGTGTTGTTGGAAGAGTGTGTTTCCCATGACCTGTGAGTTCTCTTAGCAAAACTCTGGTAGCCTTTGCCCTGCTTCATTTTGTAGTACAAGGCCAAACATGTCTGTTATTCTGGGTATCTCTTGATTTCCTACTATTGCTTTCCAGTCCCTTACAATGAAAAGGACATCTATTTTTGGTGTTAGTTCTAGAAGGTCTTATAGGACTTCATAGAACCATTCAGCTTCAGCTTCTTCAGCATTTGTGTTTGGGGCATAAAGTTGGATTACTGAACAAACCAAGATCATTCTGTTGTTTTTGAGATTGCACCGAGTACTGTATTTCAGGCTGTTTTGTTGACCCTGAAGGCTACTCCATTTCTTCTAAGGGATTCTTGCTCACATTAGTAGATAAAATGGTCATACAAATTAAATTCACCCATTTCCGTCAATTTTAGTTCACTGATTCCTAAAGTGTCAATGTTCACTCTTGCTATCTCCTGTTTGACCAGTTCCAATTTACCTTGATTAGGAACCTAACATTCCAGGTTCTTGTTCAGTATTCTTCTTTATAGCATTGGACTTTACTTCTACCATCAGACACATCCACACTTGGGCATTTGCTTTGATCCATCTCTTCATTCTTTCTGGGGTTATTTCTCCACTCTTCTCCAGTAGCATATTGGGCACTGACCTGGGGAGTTCATCTTTCAGTGTTATATCATTTTGCCTTTTCATGCTGTTCATGAGGTTCTCAAGGCAAGAATGCTGAAGTGGTTTGCCATTCCCTTCTCCAGTGGACCACATTTTATCAGAACTCTCCCCCATGACCCATTCATTTATTAGAGATTTTTCTTATTTCTTGAGGTAAAACTGTATTTCTATAAACTTCCCTCATAGAAGTGCATTTTCTGTATCCCCTAAGTTTTGGACCATTTAGCTTTCATTTTTATTGTCTCTAGGTATTTTTTTTTATTTCCTCTTTGATTTCTTCAGTGACCCATAGCCACAACATATTTATGTTTTATATGTTTTTTTCTTGTAATTGATTTCTAATTTCAGTATTGTGATCAGAAAAGATTCTTGATATGATTTTATTATTATTTTTAATTTACTAAGGCTCTGCTTGTGGCCTAGCATGTGGTCAATCCTGGAGAATGTTCCATGTGCATATGAGAAGAATGTGTAGTCTGTTGCTTTGGGATGGAATTCTCTATAAATATCAGCTTAGTCCATCTTGTCGAAAGTGTCATTTAAGGCCCATATTTCCTTATGAATTTTCTGTCTGGATGATGAGTTCATTGATGACAGTAGGGTGTTAAAGGTCCTCAACTGTTATTATGTTACTGTTGATGTTTCCCTTTAAGGTTGTTAGTATTTGCCTTACATATTGAGGTGCTCCTATGTTAGTTGCACACATATTTATAATTGCTATATCTTCTTGGATTGAACCCTTGATCATTATTTAGTGTCCTTCTTTTTCTCTTATAATAGGCTTTGTTTTTCTGATATGAATGTGCTACCCCTGCTTTCTTTTTGTTCCCATTTGTGTAGGATGCCTTCTCTCATCCCCTTACTTTCAGTCTGTAAGTGTCCCTAGGTTTGAGGTATGTTTCTTGTAGACAGCATATTTATTAGTCTTGTTTTTGTATCCACCCTGCAAGTCTATGTCTTTTTGTTGGTGCATTTAATCCATTTACATTTGAGATAATCATTGATATGTATGATCCTATTACCATTTTCTTAATTTGAGGTGTTTATTTTTTGTCTGTCTTTTCTTTCTCCTTTGTTTCCTGCCTAAAGAAGTTCCTTTAGTGTGTGTTGTAGAACTGTTTTGGTGGTGCTGAATTCGCTTAATTTTTGCCTTCTCTAAAGCTTTTGATTTATCCATCCAATCTGAATAAGTCTTGTTGGGTAGAGTATTATTGTTTGTAAGTTCTTCCCTTTCATCAGTTTAGATATATGGTGCCATTCCCTTCTGACTTGAAGAGTTTCTGTTGAGAAATCAGCTAATAACCTTATGGGAGTTCCCTTATATGTTGTCATTTTTCCCTTATTGATTTTAATATTTTATCTTTGCCTTTAATTTTCATCAGTTTGATTACCATGTGTCTTGGTGTGTTCCTCCTAGGGTTTATGCTGCCTGGATCTCTGTTTCTTGGACTTGGTTGGCTATTTCCTTTTCCATGTTAGTGAAGTTTTCAGCTATTATCTCTTCAAATATTCTCTCAGGTCCTTCCTCTCTCTCTTCTCCTTCTGGGACCACTATAATGCAAATGTTGGTGCATTTAATGTTGTTCCAGTGGTCCCTTAAGCTGCCTTCACTTTTTTCATTCATTTTTCTATATTCTGTTTTGCCGCAGTGATGTCTACCATTTTTGTCTTCCAGGTCATTTATCCTTTCCTCTGCCTTAGTTATTCTGCTATTGATCCCTTTGTTCTTTCATTCTTCTAAGTCTTCAGTGAACTTTTCTTGCATCTTCTCCATTCTTTTTCCAAAATCCAGGACCATCATCACTATTCTGGGTTCTTTTTCTGGATGGTTGCCTATCTCCACTTCACTAAGTTGTTTTTCTGGGATTTTATCTTATTCCTTCATCTGAGTTATAATCCTCTTCCTTTTAATCATGAATAAATTTCTGTGAATGTGGTTTTTCTTCTGAGGCTGTGGGATTCTTACTTCTTCTACCTACCTGCTGGTGGATGAGGCTAAGAGGCTTCTGCAAGCTTCCTGATGGGAGGGACTGGCAATAAGAAAAACCAGATCTTGCTCCAGTGGGCAGGGCTGTGCTTAGTAAAACTTGAATCCTAGAGGGCTCACACCAAGGAATACCTCCCAGGACTACTGCCCGAAGTGCCCCCATCCCTATGATGAGCCACTGCCATTCCATTCTCCAGGGAATTTTTCCAACCCAGGGATTGAACGTGAATCGTCTTCTTTGTTGGTGGATTCTTTACCATCTGAGCCACCAGGGAAGCCTGATGAGGTTATTAGGATGGGCCCTAACCCAGTAGAACTAGTATCCTTATAAAAGATTAGGATATAGATTTACCCAAGGGAAAGATCACTTATGGAGAAGAAAGCCATCTCCAAGCAATAGAAAGAGGCCTTCGGATGAAACCTATCCTGCTGACACCTTGTTCTGGGAATGCTAGCCTCCAGAGCTGTAAGAAAATAAATGCTGGTTGTACAAGCCACCCTGTCTATGGTCCTCTGTTATGGCACACCTAACAGACTAATACAGATGCAGCCTTACAACACTATATATATTTACCAAGTGAGTGGTGTGTTATTTTACCACAAAAAAACAACAACAAAAAACATGAAGCAAGCATTCAACTTTCAAACTAATATCACACATTTAATTCATTTCTTGTCAAGTGATTGTTAAATCTGTAAGTCAAACAAAAGGCTTTTTTACAATAGTAAAATGTCCACAAACTTGTTAAAAAGCAGATCCTTATACTGCGAAGGGCTTCCCTGATGGCTCAGTTGGTAAAGAATCTGCCTGCAATGCAGGGGACCCCAGTTCGATCCCTGGGTTGGGAAGATTCCCTGGAGAAGGGAAAGGCTACCCACTCTAGTATTCTTCCCTGGAGAATTCCACGGACTGTATAGTCCATGGAGTTGCAAAAAGCTGGACAAGACTGAGCAACTTTCACTTTTACTCTAAACTTTTATTTTACTTAAATTCACAGATAAATGTCTTAATCTATTTGACTGGCAGTTTAGTTGGTAAATTGCAGTAATTATGCCTGCCAGACAAGGTTGTTGTGAGAAAATTATTAATGAAATAGAATGGCAGATAATATACAAGGAGTAATCTTCCTAAAGATACTGTCTCTTAAAGAGATAATGGTACTTCAAATGGATGATAAAGGGTTACTAGTATTTCAAATCAAGTTACAACTTACTAGGTTAACTGATATTTGGTTTGTTTGTTTTTAATAAATTTTAGGCTTGAGATATGTGAAATAAAGTATAAGTTTAACATAATTTAATACAATTAAATTTTATAAACATTTTAAAATAATTTATTCAGGTAGGATAACTAATATGGGTTTCCCTGATAGCTCCAGCTGGTAAAGAATCCGCCTGCAATGCAGGAGTCCCCAATTTGATTCCTGGGTTGGGAAAATCTGCTGAAGAAGGGATAGGCTACCCACTTCAGTATTTTTGGGCTTCCCTTGTGGCTCAGCTGGTAAAGAATATACCTGCAGTGTGGGAGACCCGAGTTCAATCCCTGGGTTTGGAAGATACCTTATAAGGTGATAATATGTAGATATTTAAAATGTAACATATTGGAGTATCATGCCAATATTTGTGATTAAATTCATTTGTTTGCATATTAATCCAATAAATATGAATATGTGAAGATGAAATAGATTTGACTTAGATGATGTTTTGGGTTCACCCAATTTGACTGATCCATTTTCTAATGCACTGTCTGAATATCAGGTTCTTTTAAGAGCTGAACACAAATATCAGATTTTATTGGTAGAATATTTTGCTTGGTGCTAAAGCACACAGAGTGTACTTTTGCTGGAGGCATGATTTTTATTTTTTATAAAGCTCTGGTATGGAATGTACTTTCACTGATATAAAAATAAAAACAGCAAATAGGAAAGCACAAGTCAACAATAGCAATATTATTTTGCAGAGTCTCCCGTGAGCTGTAACTAATCTGGTTGGTTCAGCCTAGAAGGATCATTTTATTGTATGCAATATTCATCTCAGAAAATATTTAAGTAGCTCAAATTCAAATCATAAAACAGAAGGACAAAGAGTATGAAAATGGGTAGTTTCCTATCACCTGAATACAGCCCAATGTTTAAATTGATTGTATGCGAAGCCCAAATGTCAAATTATATAAACCAATTGTAATGACTATTTTAGTTATGAGACTTGTAAATATGTATAGTTTGGAAATCTTCTTTATATTTTTCCTCTTATAAAAATAGTTACTAAATATTATAAAATTATATGTAATAAGTTCACCTTCTATCCAGTTTTAACCAAATTTTTAAGACAGGAGATCTTTTTGACTCAGATACCTAGTTTTATCCATAATAACTTATTACACTAATTCTTTTCCTAGTTGCTTGCTATGGTAAAAAAAAAAAAAATTCAATTTTGAAAAGTATAAACTCTCATATAAATACTTAAAAATGGAAGAAAATTCTTGCTTTGAAAGCATCTCAGAAACTATGTAATGATTCTATACATAATTGTGATATTCTTTTAATATTAAAGTACAATTAAAGCACACTATTGATATTGACAGTGATTGACACTTGCTCAACACTATTCTAGAAACATTTGCTTGCTGGTTGGCAGGCAAAAATATAGACCTGAGCAAGTATGGATTGTATCAGCAAGCTTTTTACAATCACAGGAAGAAAGAAACAAGATGCCAAGTTTACATCATCTCATCACAAATTATTGTATCCCTCTGTATTTCTATATTAGGTTCATGCATTTAGAACCCAATAATGACAACTGATACTGTGTTCTTAGAAAACACAGTAGGATGGTTTTTATCATTTCTTTGAAATCAGTGTTAAAATGAGACTTAATCTTCTAGGAATATTTTCTACCAGGAATATTTTAAATTATATTGAAAAACGCCAAATATAAATGATAAATAAAACAAATCTTTGTGATAGAAAACTACCATACATCATCATCAGTCAGTTCAGTCGCTCAGTAGTGTCTGACTCTTTGTGACCCCATGAACCTCAGCACTCCAGGCCTCCCTGTCCATCACCAACTCCTGGAGTCTACCCAAACCCATGTCCATTGAGTCGGTGATGCCATCTAACCATCTCATCCTCTGTCGTCCCCTTCTCCTCCTGCCCTCAATCTTTCCCAGCATCAGGGTCTTTTCAAATGAGTCAGCTCTTCACATCAGGTGGCCAAAGTACTGGAGTTTCAGCTTCAACATCAGTCCTTCCAATGAACACCCAGGACTGATCTCCTTTAGGATGGACTGGTTGGATCTCCTTGCAGTCCAAGGGACTCTCAAGAGTCTTCTCCAACACCACAGTTCAAAAGCATCAATTCTTCAGCTTTCAGCTTTCTTCACAGTCCAACTCTCACATCCATACATGACCACAGGAAAAACCATAGCCTTGACTAGATGGACCTTTGTTGGCAAAGTAATGTCTCTGCTTTTGAGTATGCTGTCTAGGTTGGTCATAACTTTCCTTCCAAGGAGTAAGCTTCTTTTAATTTCATGGCTGCAGTCACCATCTGCAGTAATTTTGGAGCCCAGAGAAATAAAGTCAGCCACTATTTCCACTGTTTCCCCATCTATTTGCCATGAAGTGATGGGACCGGATGCCATGATCTTCGTTTTCTGAATGTTGAGCTTTAAGCCAACTTTTTCACTCTCCTCTTTCATTTTCATCAAGAGGCTTTTTAGTTCCTCTTCACTTTCTACCATAAGGGTGGTATCATCTGCATATGATATTTATTTTTATTGATATTTCTCCTGGCAATCTTGATGCCAGCTTGTGCTTCCTCCAGCCCAGCATTTCTCATATCATGTATATATTAAATCTTCAGATATCCTGACAAGTACTTAAAGAATAAAATAGTTTCTCACAGAAATAATCCAGATAAAATGAAGACTGTGACCTATTATAAAGAAGCAATTCTTTATTGTGTTTAACTCTCTTCAAAAGTCTGTTGGTAAAACAAATCAGTCCTAGATCCAAATTTGGGATGTTTTTAAAAAACCCTAGGTTTATTGACCTTAATTTTAAATGTAATACTTGCAACACATATAAATTGAATTTAAATATTTCTAATTAATAACTGATTATGTTATCTCAAATCCTAAAGAGTTAAAGATTACTAATAATGATTTTACACAGTACCTTTGCATATATCTCAATTGCCACCATTTTTGTGATTTTAGAAAATCTTTTTTGTACTTATTATTTCTAAAGAGTGTATATTAATTACCAAAACATTGTTTAATCTGGGGGTTTTATGAAACCTTCAGAAAAAAATTCACTTGACATATTTACCTGCTCTATATCCCATTGTGTGCATTCTACTGTCAAAATAATGAGTCATTTCCAGTCTTTTATAACAAAGTTATTATTAGTTGTGAACAGTTTTGCTTGCATCTCCTGGTACACCTATGCAAGAATGTATTTGTGTAATGATTCTGGAAGTGAAATTGCTCTAACAGATGACCATATTCAGCTTCACAAGATAATTCCCAATAGATTTCCAGTGTAGCTGGACCAATTATATTCCAACATTACTACATTAGTTTTCTGTCATTCACATGTTTCAAAAGCTCTTGTTAATTTTTGTCATCCTAGACTCAAAAAACACTATGTCACTCTTGACTACAATTAGCATATTTCTAATACTAATGAAGTAATATTAAGTAATACTAATGAAGTAAAAAATACTAATACAATATGAATACTAATGAAATAAATACAATATTTATGAAGTAAAAAATTATTTCTTAGGTTTACTTATCATTCTTAATTTTTATATACTGCTTGTTGTGTTTTGCTCATTTTTCTACTGGCTTACTTTATAACTGATTTGTAGTTTTCAAATTTCTCTTCCTGAGAGTTTGTTGTTAATATATAGAGATGAAATAAAGTTATTCATATTAATTTCTAATTAATTGAATTAGTACTTTACTGAATTCATTGGTAAGTTATCATAGGTTTTTGGTCACATCTTTAGTTAGCATTATCTATGTATAGGATCATGTCATCTGCAAACAGTGACAGTTTTACTTCTTTCTTTCCAATTTGGATTACTTTTATTTCTTATCTGTTTGCTGTGGTTAGGACTTCCAATACTTTGTTGAATAAAAGTGGTGAGAATGGGAATCTTGTCTTGTTCCTGAACTTAGAGGAAGCACTTTCAGATTCTCACTGTTGAGTATGAGTCATCTGTGGGCTTGTCCTAGATGGCCTTTATTATATTGAAGTGTATTCCTTTTATATACTCTTTACTCAGATGGTAAAGAGTCTGCCTGCAGTTCAGGAGACCCGGGTTCGATTCCTGGGTCAGGAAGATCCCTTGGAGAAGGAAATGGCAACCCACTCCAGTATTCTTGCCTGGAGAATCCCATTGACAGAGGAGCCTAGAGGGCTAGTCCATGGGGTCACAGAGTCAAACACTACTGAGCAACTATCCCTTTCACTTTCACGTATTCCCTCTATAACCACACAGTAGAGAATTTTTATCATAAATGGATCTTGAATTTTATCCAAAGCTTTTATTGATATGATCATATGATTTTTATTCTTCAGTTTGCTAATGTGGTGTATAATATTGATGATTTGCAAATATAGAACCATCCTTGTATCCTGGGACTAACCCCAGTTGATTGTTGGTGTATGATCCTTCTAGTGTATTGTTGAATTCATTATGCTAATATTTTGCTGGGGATTTTTGCATCTATATTCATCAATGACATTGGCCTGTAATTTTCTTCTTTTGTGATAACTTTCTCTGGTTTTGGTATCAGAGAGATTCTGGCCTTGTAGAATGAGTTCAGAAGCATTCCTTCCAAGAAGGGCAAGTGTTAACTTCTATAAATGTTTGGTAGAATTCGCCTGTGATGCCATCTGGTCCTGAATTTTTGTTTTAGGGGAATTTATTACTGAGTCAGTTTCATTACTGGCAATTCGTCTGCTTATACTTCGTTTCTTCCTGGCTCAGTCTGGGGAAATAGAACATTTCTGTGAATGTGTCCATTTCTTCTAGATTGTCCACTTTATTGATTTTTAGTTGATTGTAGTAATCTCTTATGAACCTTTGTTTTTCTGTGGTGTGGGTGTAACTCCTCTTTTTCATTTCTGATTTTATTGATTGGGCCCTCTTTTTTTCATGATGAGTGTGGCTAAACATTTACCAATTTTATTTACTTTTTCAAAGAACCAACTCTTACCTTCATTGATCTTTTTTATTGCTTTGTCTCTAATTTATTTCTGCTCTGATCTTTATGATTTCTTCTACTAACTTTGAGTCTTTTTATTCTTTTTCTAGTTCCTTTAGGTGTAAGCTTAGTTTGTTTATTTGGGATTGTTCTTGTTTCCTGCGGTGGACTTTTATGGTCATAAACTTACCTCTTAGAACTGCTTTTGCTGCTTCCCATACACTTTGGAATACTGTATTTTCATTCTCATTAGTCTCCAGGTATATTTTGATTTCCTTTTTTATTTCTTCAGTGACTCATTGATTGCTAAACAGTGCAGTCTTTAGCTTCCACCTCTGTGTTTCAGAGCTTCTTTTCTTATAGTTGATTTCTAGTCTCATAGCATTATGTTCAGAAAAAATTGCTTGATAAGATTTTAGTCTTAAATTTACTGAGACTTGTTTTGTGGTCTAGCACATAATCTATCATTTAGAATGTTCCATGTGCACTTGAATGTATTCTGTTGTTTCTCTTTGATGAAATCTTCTATACAGTATAGATCTATTAACTTCATTTAATCTAATGTGTTACTGAGGACCAGTATTTCCTTATTGATTTTCTGTCTGGGTGATCTGTCCATTGATAAAAGTAGGATATTAAAGTCCCCTACTATTGTTGTGTTACTGTCAATTTCTTCCTGTTAATATTTGCTTTCTGTTTCAAGAAGCTCCTATGTTGGATGCATATAATTTACAATTGCTCTAACTCCTTCCTGGTTTGATCCCTTGATCATTATGCAATGTCCTTCTTTGTCTCTTGTTACAGTGTTCATTTTAAAGCCCATTCTGGCTGATATGTTTTGACTCCTCAGCTTTGTTTTCAAATTCCCTTGTGCGGAGTACCTTTCTCCACTACCTCACTTTCAGACTGTGTGTCTCCAAATCTGAAGTAAGTCTTTTGTAGGCAATATGTATATGGGGCCTGTTTTTGTTCTATTCTATTCAGCTACAACGTATCTTTTGATTGGAGCATTGAGCTCATTTACATTTAAAGTAATTCTTTATAGATATATACTTAGGGCCACTTTATTTGTTTTCTGGTTGTTTTTGTAGTTCTTTTACATTCCTTTTCTTCTTCGATTGAATTTATGATTTGATAACTACATTTCAGTGTGTGTGTGTGTACGTACATGCATGTATAGATAGTGATACTTATGGTTGTTCAGTCACTAAGTAGTGTCTGACTCTTTGTGACCCCATGGACTGTAGCACCCAAGGCTTCCCTGTCCTTCAGCATCTCAGGAGGATTGCTCAAACTCATGTCCATTGAGTAGCTGATGCCATCCAAACATTTAATCTTCTGTCACCCCCCTCTTCTGCCCTCAATCTTCCCCAGCTTCAGGGTATTTTCCAGTGAATCAGCTCTTCACATCAGGTGGCCAAAGTACTGGAGTTTCAGCTTCAGCATCAGTCCTTCCAATGAATATTCAGGGTCAATTTCTTTTAGGATCCAATGGTTTGATCTTGCTGTCCAAGGGACTCTCAACAATCTTCTCCAGCACCACAATTTGAAAGTATCAGTTCTTTAGTGCTCAGCCTTCTTTATGGTCCAACTCTCACATCCATACATGACTACTGGAAAAACCATAGTTTGACTTTATGAACCTTTTCTGGCAAAGTGACGTCTCTGCTTTTGAATACACTGCTTAGGTTTGTTATAGCTTTTCTTCCAAGGAGCAAGCATCTTTTAATTTCATGGCTGCAGTCACCATCTGCAGTGATTTTGGAGCCCAAGAAAATGAAATCTGCTTCCACATTTTCCGCATATATTTTCCATGAAGTGATGGGACCAGATGCCATGATCTTAGCTTTTTTACTTTGAGTTTTAAGCCAAGTTTTCCACTCCCCGCTTTCACTCTCATCAAGAGGCTTTTTAGTTACTCTTCACTTTCTGCCATTAGAGTGGCATCATCTGCATATCTGAAGTTGTTGATATTTCTCCCAGCAGTCTTGATTCCAGCTTGTGAGTCATCCATCCCAGCATTTCACATGATGTACTCTGCATACAAGTTAAATAAACAGGGTGACAATATACAGCCTTGACATACTCCTTTCCCAATTTGGAACCAGTCTGTTGTTCCATATCTGGTTCTAATTGTTGCTTCTTGAACTGCATACAGGTTTCACAGGAGGCAGGTAAGGTGGTCTGGTATTTCCATCTCTTGAAGAATTTTTCAATTTGTTGTTATCCCCACAAAGTCTTTAGCATATTCAGTGAAGCAGAAATAGATGTTTTGCTGAAATTCCCTTGCTTTTTCTGTGATCTCTATATAGGATTATTTAAGTTGTCAATCTCTTAAATTTGAAAGCATTTTAACAACTATGCATTTTCACTCCTTTCTCCCCATGTTTACTGTTTTTCACATCATATTTTACATCCTTTTGTGCATCCGTTAACTACTTATTGTGCATATAGATGATCTTACTGCTTTTGTCTTTTAACCTTCGTACTAGCTTAGGGAGTGGCTGATCTACTTTTCTGGATTTTTGTCTTTACCAATGAAGTTTTTCATAATTTCTATATTTTTAAATTATTTTTTATTGAAGGATAATTTCTTTACAGAATTTTGCTGTTTTCTGTCAGCATGAATCAGCCATAGGTATACATATATCCCCTCCTTTTTGAAACTCCCATCTTCCTCCCCGTCCCACCCCTCTAGGTTGATACAGAGCCCATGTTTGAGTTTCTTGAGCCAGACAGCAAATTCCCTTTGGTTATCTAGTTCACATGGTAATGTAAGTTTCCATGTTACTCTTTCCATACATCTCACCCTCTCCTCCCCTCTCCCCATGTCCATGAGTCTATTCGCTATGTATACTTCTTGTTGTGGTCTTTTGCTTTCCACTTAGAGAAGTCCCTTTGACATTTTCTGTAAAATTGGTTTGGTGGTGCTGAACTCTTTTAGCTTTTGCTTGTCTGTAAAATTTTGATCTCTCCTTCAAATCAGAATGAAAGCTTTGCCAGTTAGAGGATTGTTCATTTGATGTTTTCCCCTTTTGTCACTTTAAATATAGTGTGTCACTCTCTTCTAGCAAGCAGAGTTTTAGCTGAAAAGTCAGTGATGGTCTCATGGGCATTTCCTTGTGTATTACTTGTTCCTTTTCCCTTGATGCTTTCATATTGTCTGATTTTTGCCATTTTATATACAATTTGTCTCGATGTGGTCATATTTAGGATGATCTTGTCTGGGAATCTCTCTGCTTCATGGATCTGTATGCTTGCTTTCTTTCCCAGTTAGGGAAGTTTTCTGGTACTTTGTATACAAATACATTCTATGCCCCTTTTCAATGTCTTGTCTTCTGGTATGCCTATAATGTGAATATAATTATGCTTGATATTGTCTGATGTCTCATAAACTATCCTCACTTTTTAAATTCTTTTTTCCTTTCTCTGTTCAGCATGAGCGATTTCTACTATTTCAGTTCACTGATTCGTTGCTCTGTGTCATCTAATCAATTGCTGATTCCTTCTTATATATTTCATATTTCAGTTATTGACTATATTTGTGTGATTCAAATCACTTGAGACCCTATCATTTTAACATTTCAACTTTCATATTTGTCAAAATTTTAAATATTGGACAAAAATGAAATTAGAGACAAAATACATCTTGTAGTCTGTTAAATTAATAAACAGCTCAAGGAATTTTCTACGCTAGACACACATGTCCAGATGGTTATACAAATTAAAGAAGCTGGTAATGTCACACTAGGGCTTTCTAGGTGACTCAGTGGTTTAAAAAAAAAAAAAAAGCCTGCCAGTACAGGAGACACGGGTTCAATCCCTACAGTAGGAAATGGCAACCCACTCCAGTATTGTTGCCTGGAAAATTCCATGAACAGAGGAGGAGCCTGGTGGGTTACAGTCCATGGGGTCTCAAAGAGTCGGACACAACTGAGTACACACACACACACACAATCAGCATCACACTATTAACTCTTCAACTTATCATCAAGTATTTAAATCATGAAAAAGAATTAATAGTCATTCTTACATACACTGTAAATTTATATGTAAATAGGTACAGTGTATTGAAAACATTTAGGTTATACATGAATAATAGAGTATTATCTTCCATATTATTTGATCTGCTGACTATGCTTTGGAAAACCATAATAAAGTGGTAGGTAGTCCTCCATTTATTAGATATAAAAACTGTCCCAAAGAATTTCTTCTGGTATTATATATCATAGTTAATGAAAGAAAGTGAAAGTCATAGTTGCTCAGTCATGTCCAACTCTTTGTGACCTCATGGACTGTAGCCCGCCAGGCTCCTCTGTCCATGGAATTCTTCAGGCAAGAATACTGGATTGGGTAACCATTTCCTTCTTCAGGGGATCTTCCCCATCCAGGTATCAAACCTGGGTCTCCTGAATTGCAGGCACATTCTTTACTGTCTGAGCCACCAGGGATAGTTAATACTGAGAAACAATTTGAATACTCAACAAGAGGTAAGTAGCTATGTTACCTATGCAAATTATTCAGTGTTTCATTTTTCAATCATTTTATTGATTTAAATAATACTATATAATATAGAAAGAATAAAATATAAATTATATCCATACAGTGATGTGATTTAAAAAAATTATATGCATACAGTGATGTGATTTTAACTATGTAAAAAGAGATTGTTTAAAGGAGACTAAGCTTAGAATATTAAAAAAGCTATCTGTGATTGAGTAGTTTGATTATGAATGAACATTTTCCATCTTTATCTTAAACATGTTATTTTTATACATAGCTTAAGGAAGAAAAAAGCATGCATTTTTTTCCCTTCTATTTTAAGTCATGCTTACTGTGCTTATTTAAATTTTTTTTAAACATTAAGAAGAAATGGTAGCATTTGAGTAACTTTCCCCTTGCAAACCAAAGGACTGTCACAGTAGAGGTATTTTTCTTTGTCTTATTCTGGTCATTAATTCACTTGACAATTTTCATTAAGGTAGTTTACCTCCAGGCAAGAGTGATTTCAGTGAGATACTTGAACTGAAATCAATGTCATTCCACAGAGAAACTTTATAACAAATGTCTAATTTGTTTACAGGGCATTTTATTTTTCCATCCTGCGTGTTCTACGGTAATCTCAGTCTCTTGTGATGCAGGCAGAAACTGGTAAAGGAACACTCCAAGTTACTAAACATCTAAATGTGCGGGTAACAATTATCCTAGTGCCTCTCTGAGGACTTTTACGTTCCTTTACCTTTATAGCTAATAATTTCACAGGTTGAAAACTCTTAGCTTGTTCCTAGAGTGACTGAGTGACTAACACTTTCACTTTCAGACTTGCTAAACTGAGAGGTATATCTCCTTACAGACTTAACCAGGTCTGGGGTGTTTTATTTTCCCTTTCTTTCCTTCCTTCATTTCCTCCCTTTCATTCTTTCTTTCCTTTTCTTTGATAATGTCTCAACATAAATGTCCCTTTCTCAGTAAGTACTCTCCATTTCTCTATATTAAATTATGTCTTTTGTAACACACTCTCATAGCTTCTTCCATATGTTCACTAACTTATGATAATTATGACCATAGATTTAGTTCAGGTCAGTCGCTCAGTCGTGTCCGACTCTTTGTGACCCCATGAATCGCAGCACGCCAGGCCTCCCTGTCCATCACCAACTCCCAGAGTTCACTCAGACTCATGTCCATTGAGTCAGTGATGCCATCCAGCCATCTCATCCTCTGTCGTCCCCTTCTCCTCCTGCCCCCAAATCCTCCCAGCATCAGGGTCTTTTCCAATGAGTCAACTCTTCGCCTGAGGTGGCCATAGGTTATTTATATAATTAATTATTGGGAATGTTTCCGTACTAGATCTCAAGTTTATTAGGGCAAGATTCAAGTATGGTTTGCTCACTGCTATATAATTCAGCACTTAACATGTTATCTGGCAGACATTAGATCTTTGGTAAATTTGTATTGAGTAAATATTGAATGAAATTGTGCCTCTCTTTACAGTGTTTTATCAAAGCAAAGTACATGATTAATATGATGCAAAAGAAAAAAGCATAGTAGCCTAGGAAAATGTATTGAAGCTATAGATGGATTGGATTGGCTGGATTTTCAAAGTGTTTAAGGATAATAATAAGGAGCTTCCCAGCTGGAGTCAATGGCAAAGAACCTGCCTGCCAGTACAGGAGACAAAGAGACATGAGTCCAATCGCTGGGTCGGGAAGATCCCCTGGAGGAGGGCATGGCAACCCACTCCAGTATTTTTGCCTTTAGAATCCCATGGACAGAGGAGCCTGGAAGGCTACAGTCCATAGGCTCACAGAGAGTATCTCCTATCAGTATACTTGTGTTTTAAGATAAAATTTAGAAAACTTTAATCAGTAAAGACATGCCAAAATTTGTACCACAGTCGTGAAAATTTAGGGATGGTAAATGGTTTTCATAACAAAGTATGGTGCCACACTAGTTGGGATATGCTAACTTCTTTTTTTTTAAACTAACCTAAAATCTAAAGGTTTTAGATTTTAGAGACAACTAAATTTTCTTGAGACACCTAAAAGTATAAGCATGAATGAGGCAAACTATAGAATGGATTTGAGTTCTAACTACATTTCATGCTAGCAGTAATTCACCAATCAAGGGTCCTTACAGTTTATGTTGCTATAATACCCTATAGAGTATTATGAGTCCTATGCTGAGTCTTCTACATGGGAGAAAAGAGGGAAAAGAGTGTAGAAACTCTCCTGAGAGATCTAGGACTGAAGATGGTGTTCATCGCCTCTGCTAATATGCTATTGGCTATAATCAGTCCTGGTCTCCCCCTGCAACTGCAAGGAAGGCTGGGAGGAGGAAATGGCTATGATGACCACATGGCTAATGTTTGTCACAAAGAGATTGTACATTTTGGACTAGATACAGGATTATTTCAAAAAACTAAAAAAAAAAAATGTTATGGGAAAAGAATGCATGGTTTATAAAGGGCACAGATAAACTAAGCATAGCTGTGAGCTAACTCTTAGTATTTCTACTTTGAAGTTTTCTATCCAAACATTTCTTTAAAGCATAGCATTATTTCCAGATGCTTTTATAGTTTTTGAGTCAACAAGTAATAGCCTCTGACTAGATAATTTAAATCTGTATTCAACTGGAAAAAAGCAGCAGAGTAACAATGTTATTTTCTAAATATGCAGGTTACCAACAAATTTAAGTGGATTCATTTTAGGATCAAAATACTTTGATCCCCAAAGGTTATATAAACATATTTGCCAAGCACCCTGAGACACTGAATCCATTACATGTTTTGGGTCACCAACCCACACACCAAGGTCACAGCCATCACTTCCAATTTCCATGGTAATGAAATAATGTAACCATTTTGAATTATTAGTGCTTCAAGGATTGTTGAGCAAGAGATCAATGATGACATGACTTTGCCTTAAAGTTCATCTTAGGAATTCTCTTGCTGTGTGAAAATCATCCAGTAAATGCAGCATGTTAACAGAGAGAACATTCCAAGGAAGTGTTTCTTCTAGTCTTTGTGGGTAAATGGAAAAAGTAATTCATTTTCAATTATTTAACAGAAGCAAATTTTAAAATTCAATTTGGCAACTAGAGTTATAGAAGTTATAGCAAAATATAATTCCATGTTATTATTTTAAGGAGAAAAGAGAAACATCCAAAAATACAGCATGGCCTTAAAAGTTTATATGACATACAAAAGTTAATGTGATTGCACTATTGCCATTTCATAATAATAAAAATCTGATTTTAAGCCTGTCCTTCTGAAAGTATTTTACAGATGTTTCAAATGAATGGGAAAAAATGACGTCAGAAGTTTGACATTTCTTACAACAGATAATCTATGAAAATAATATATCTTTTCTGAATAAGCATTATAAAATTTATGGTATAAAATTATAAGTTAAAACTGAAAATAGATAATTTATTCTTTGAAAGAAAAAGTGCTATTGCTATATCAATTACACAAGTATCATGGAAGAATTCACAACACTCTATGAGAGTTCCTTGGACTGCAAGGTGACCAAACTAGTCAATCCTAAAGGAAATCAACTCTGAATATTCATTGGAAGGACTGAAGCTGAAGCTCCAAAACTTTGGCCACCTGATACAAAAAGCTGACTCATCAGAAAAGACCCTGATGTTGGGAAAGATTGAAGGCAAAAGGAGAAGAGGGCAGCAGAGGATGAAACAGTTGCATAGCGCCACCGAGTCAAGGGATATGAATTTGAGCAAACTCTGGGAAATAATAGAGGACGGGAGCCTAGAGTGCTGCAGTCCATGGGGTCATAAAGAGTTGGACACGACTTAGTGACTGAACATCAACATAGATTACGTGCATATATTATGCCCTTAATAAAGGTAAAAGATCTAGCTCATTAACAGAAAGAAAGCACAGATAAGATCGGGAGCGCACGAAATTAAAAAATGACCACTAGGGCCGTGCCTTATCAGCTCAGGATGTGCTGTTATGTTATGTTATGATTGTGAGTCACCAAGATATGTGTGAGGACTCTTGTTTTCAGGAGAGCTTGGGCATATTTACAGAAGAATCTTCTAGCAAAACCAGAGCATATGACCTATTAAACCTGATTGTATGTCATTCCTTGGTATATCCCTAAGAATATATAAACAGACTAGCCCTGGATATCTCCAATAGCATTCTGAAATTCAAATATCATCTTATAAATCCCTAGCTACCTGTCTCATCCTTATCTTAGACAAGTATTAGTCAGCCTTTCCTGGAGATAGGCACAGAACCACCTACCTTAGCTGAGCTGAAAGAGAAGTCGATCTTACACAAACTCCAAGTAGATGCTTATACAACACACTGACTTCTTGATACTCCACACTTAGACTATGAAGTAAATACTTTTGAGAAACATATAAAGTAAAATCCAGCATTACAAATTTTGGAAATGTAGTAAACTCTTCTAAGCAATAAAGAGGTTTAAAAATAAAAGTTCTTTACTAACTTGTAAAAAATAATCTAAATCTTATATATATATATATCTATCTCAAATCACAAGTAGTCTGCATTTGTAAGTGAAGAATGAAGTGGTTGATGTATCCCTTGTTCTTGCTCATCCAAACTTTATAAGCTTTTCTTATTTCACTGGACTTCCTAGACAAAGACAGGAGAGTACTATGGTTGAAGGGAAGGAGAAGAGAAACTCCTTTTCAACCCTTTATTTTTATTTATTCATTCATTTAACACATACATATTATTCATACTTAATCAGATTCTTGAGATATATTCATAAAAATATGTAAATATCTGTCCCCTTATGGCAGATACATTCCAGCAGGGAGACTGAAAATTAATTAAAATAATGAATACGTCAACTCTCTAGTATATTACAGTGTTTAGGTACTATAAATAATAGCAAAGAATAGCAAAGAGAATTAAGAATTATACCCACATAAAAAGCACACCTGCAGGATTAAATAGGGAAAGAGAGAACTTGGCCTCATTGTGGAGGTGAAATGAGAGCAGGCACTTGAAACCTGCCAGGAACTGAGCCATGAGGCTCTGTGTAGAAGACAGAGTGCAGGACAAAAGCCATACAATAAGGCAAGGAGACCAATGTGACTTAAGTGTAAACAAATGAAAAAAGAGAAGGAAACCAATAGGGGAGGGGATTGAAACAAGTCTTGGCTAGATAGGGGAAAGCAGAGAGAAGAATTAAGGAGTCATAGATAATTTTAAGGACGTTGAATAAAATGATAATGATTTGAGTAGAGAGATAAAATGATCTGACTTACATTTTTCAGTGACCAAGGGCAGAGACAGGACTACCTGTTTGGAGGCTATTGTAGAAATTCCGGCAAGAGATGATGAGAGATTGCACCAAGGGGATGGGATGAGAAGCAGTCAAGATCTAGATATGTTTTAAAGGCAGGAGCAATAAGATTTGATATAGGGTAGGGCTTCCCAGGTGGTGCTAGTGGTAAAGAACCTGCCTGCCAGTGTAGGAGACTTAAGAGACACAGGTTTAATCCCTAGGTCAGGGAGATCCTCTGGAGGAGGGCATGGCAATCCACCCCAGTGTTCTTGCCTGGAGAATCCCATGGACAGAAGTCTGGCTACAGTCCATAGAGTTGCAGAGTCGGACACAAATGAAGCAACTTAGCAGGCACGCACGTGAGAGAGGAATCAAGGATAATACCAAGTTACCCTGAGCAATTAGAGGGATAGAGACCAACTAAAATTGAGGGGGAAGGCTATTGGCTGAGCATATCTGTAGAGGGAAGATCCAGATATTGATATATAAGCATTGAGATTTGGCAATGTCAGGAGGGTATTTGTATATTGTTATTCTAGATTTCAGGAATGCCTTTGTGCAAGAATGCATATTTAAGAGTCACTGGCCTATGATGTAAGTCATTGAAAGAAATGAGCTCATCAAGAAAGTGAGGACACCAAGAGAAAAAGACCAGTGACAAAGCCCTGGCACTTACCAATAATTACAAGCCAGGGAAAAACAAGATAACTATAAAATGGGACCAAAGAGATGGCAGATGTGTGGGGAGTACTTGAAGCCAAGTAAAGAAAGAATATCTAAGAGGGGAGAAATTAACTGTAGAAGGATACAAAATACTATTTGTTCAAGTAATATAGAAGTTGAGAATTAATAATTATATTTAGCGACGGATTGGGGGGTGGGGGTGATTTGTAACTTTGAGAAGAAGAAATTCAGAGGAGTGGTGAGGCCAAAACCTGAGACTGGGGAAAAAAGAATTGAGAGATAAGAAGTAGAGCTCACCCTTCAGGAATGTGGCCAGAAAGGAGACTTTTAAAACAGGGCAGTTGCTAGAGGAGAAAGCAGAGATTAGAGGAGAGAACAGAGTTAAGAAGTTTACTTTTTAAGTGATAGAGAAAATAATCATATTTGTGCATTAGTGGAAAAAATCTAATAGAGAATGAAATTTGATGATGCAGAAGAGATATATTAATTAAAGTCATTATCATGCTAACAATCAGCAAAGCCTTCTTATAAATCACTTACAAAAATAACTTATTTATTCTGCACAGTACTATGATGTAAGTATTATTAATATCCTTATACTTAAAAGATGTGAAAATTGGGATAAGACACAAAAGAGGTAACTAAGTTACTCCAGGTCATACAAATAGTTGAAGAGCTGGAGTTTCAGTCCATGAAATCTAGCTATAGGGTCCATGGTAATACCAGCTGCTCATTTCTGTTCCTTGAGGGGAGACTTGCTAGAATAATGACTTTGAATGGGCTGGAGAGAATAACTCAGAAGAGGAAATTAAGATGTTGAGAATCCTTATATTGTTTAACAAGCTATAACATTTCAAACTTAATATGCCAAGAATTCATATTTTAATTTCTAGGATCAGAAATAAAGTAGTAAAATATGATATATCTAACAATATAGGGTGGAAATGGAATAGCCCTTAACACAGAGCACATAATATTAAAAAGATGAGAAAAGGAAAAATAAAACATGGATTATGTTCAATTTAACCTATATATTTCAGTAATTTAAAAAATATAAGTGGACTAAAATTTCAAATTGAAGAATAAAAACTAACAGTCAAAAAAAAAGGAGACACACTGTATGCTACTAATGAGGCCTTATATCTTCAATATAAGGACATAGTAAGGTCAAAAATACAAAAAAAATGCACAATAAGTATAATTTCTAAAACTTGATGTAGCTAAATAAAATAGACTTTAAGACAAGCATCCTAACATGAGATAAAGAAGGTGTACATGAAACAGTTAACTCAGCAGAACTAGGTTACTTAAACCCAGCACATCTCTAAGAAATTTCTTTTGGAAACATGTTTCTAAATAAAAGTTAGCCTCATGCTGCGATTCATGGGGTCGCAAAGAGTGCGACACGACTGAGCCACTGAACTGAACTGAACTGAGGACTGGCCCTTGGACAGCCCTGGAGAGAGATCCTCTGAGCTGTTGGAATATTCTACCCGATAATGTGTTTGTGTGTGCCTGAGGCCTTGGGCGATGCCAAGACTAAGATAATCAAGTAAGTTTATTCTAACAAAGTGATTTATGGTGAAAACCTATTTTTGCTCTTGGGGACTGGGTGCTCCATACCTACATGACTGACCCCTAATAAAAAACCTGGACACCAGAGCTCAGGGGAACAGCTTCGCTGGCTGGCAATACATTGCACTTCCTATCACGCATGACTGATGTAATTAATCCTGTCCCTTTGCAAATCCATTGGGAAATAAAAAGCACTGGGAAGCTTGTGTCTGGTTTCTCTTGGACTTTGCCCCATGTGTCCTTTCCCACTGCAGGTTTTAATCTATATCCTTTCACTGTAGTAAACCATGACTGAGTATAATAGCTTTTCTGAGTCCTGTGAGTCCTTCTAGGAACTATCAAGCCTGAGGGTGGGTCTTAGGTACTCTAACACAGACCCCATCCAGAATTTAAGGATTCCATCTTTTCTAATCAATGCCTAACAGTATCAAATGGACCTGGTAAGTTTGGGGATTCAATTTGCATTGTAAATTAGCCACACAGAGGGTTAGTCTTTGTGTTTGTTTTTCCTAAATCCTTTATGAGTTTCTAGCACAAACATAATTTTCTTTGAAAGAAGAAAAATATATTTGTGTCTCCAGTGAATTGTACCACACATTTAAGAAAGAATTAGTACCAATTTTAATCAAGTTTTAAGAACACGAGAAAGGTGGCTTTGCAACCCATGTTATAAGGCCAAAATAGCCTAGATACCTAAGCATACCTAAGCAAGACAAGGACATTACAAAAAGGAAAAAATAAGAATACAACCTATCTCATAAACACTAAATCAAGAGATAGATGAGGACAATTTAGCACTACTATCTTGTCTTTATAGTTATTATTTTCATGTGAAATTCAAGTTATGGAATTCACCACATTAAAAAAATAAACTTGTATTTAGAAAATTCAAGTGTCTCAACAGACATAGAAAAGACATGTGATAGAATTTGGTATCTCCATGTCCATTCATAAACAAGCTAGCTAGAAGACTAGAAGGAGGGAAAGGTTACTAAAAATAGTTGAATTACGATATTTGAAATTGGAAATTTTATGATATGTAAAATATTTCAATACGATTACATATTTAAAAGGAAAAAATATAAACCTAGAAATAGAGATTTTTCTAATATGATAAATGGCCTCTTTTAAAAAAACTTACAACAATCATATTTAATGATAAAATATCAAGAGTTGGTATTGCCATAATAATGATTCATAATACTCCTCTCCTCAGCATACTGGTTTAAAACAACAATTATTCATTTGTATTTGAACAACTGTGGATCATCACCAAATGAGCTTGGCTTCAATCTGGAGTAGTGTTTAGGTCTATTCAACATGACTTATATCCTTTAGGGCCCAGAAAGCTGCCTCAGTCATGTATTTCTCATGAGGATGGTGGAAGTACAAGTATACAAGTTCCGCTGAGAAAGTGTTTTAAAGTTTGCTTGCGTCACATCTACTCGCATTGCATTTGTCAAAACAGTTCATAGTACCAACCCCAACATTAACAGAGCAGCCAAGTACAATCAATCCACAATGGGAAGAGAGCAAATATTTACTTTAAAAAACCCAAGCTTACACTTATGTTCATAGCAGTATTATTCACAGGAGCCAAAAGGCGGAAACAACCCAAGGATCCAAAAACAGATAAGTGATAAACAAGTGAAGTGAAGCAAAGTGAAGTCACACAGTCGTGTCCAACCCTTTGCGACCCCGTGGACTGTAGCCCGCCAGGCTCCTCTGTCCATGGGATTTTCCAGGCAAGAATACTGGAGTGGGTTGCCATTTCCTTCTCCAGGGTCTTCCCAACCCAGGGATTGAACCTGGGTCTCCTGCATTGTAGGCAAATTCTTTACTATCTGAGCCACCAGGTAAACAAATGTGGTATTAATATATAAATATAATGGAATATCTTTCCACCTTTAAAAAGAAGCAAATTCTGACACATACTAAAACATGCATGAACACTGAAACATAAGCTAAGTGAAATAAATCACAAGACATCAAATATTATATGATTCCACTTATATAAGGAGGGCTTCCCTGGTGTCTCAGATGGTAAAGAATCCGCCTGCAATGCGGGAGACCTGGGTTCAATCCCTGGACTGAGAGGAGGAAGTGGCAACCTGCTCCAGTATTCTTGCCTGAAAAATCCCCATGGACAGAGGAGACTAGCGGGATACAGTCCATGGAGTTGCAAAGAGTTGGACACAAATGAGCAACTAAGCACTTATGAGGAACCTAGAGTTTCTTCTGTTCTGTAAGTAGGTCAAATTCATAGAGACAGAAAGTAGGATAGTGACTGCTGAGGGCTGAAGGGAGGAAACAATAGTGAGTTATTGTTTAAAGGGCAAGGAGTTTCAGTTTTGCAAGAGGAAAATAGTTCTGACGATTGGTGGTAATGACTGCACAACAACTTGAATGTCCTTAGCACTAATGAACTGTACACTTAAAAATTCCTAATATGGCAAATTTTATATTATGCATATTTCACTATAATTTAAAACAATACTCAAAATATTACAATCCATCTTGGCTATTTCTATTCAGGTATTACGGGTCTTTGCCAATGCAAATAGACAAGAGAAACAGATTAAAGCCAAACAGATAAGTAATAAAAATATTATTCTAAATAGGTCATATGATTTTTTCATATGGAAAGTTCGAAAGAATCTACAGATACACATTAGAAGGGATTTTGGAAGATTGTTGAATCAAAATTCAACATATAAAAATGAAATGAAGTTCTATATACTAGCCTTAGAAGAAGATAAAATCACAAAATATACCACCAAAAAAAGAGTATCAATAAATACCATATATGTAGGAATATACCTAATGAAAAGTAAGACTTCTATACAGAAAATTATTAAGTGAGGAAAAAGTATAAAAGACCTAAAGAAATTAATGGGCAAACTTTTTATGGATTGGAAGTCTTATTACTGTAAAGATGTCAATTCTCCCCTAGATAATTTATAAATTCAGTGCTACCTCCTGCCAAATGCTAACAGTATTCATAGGCATATCTGTATGTATACAGGTGTATAGAAATGGATAATCTGATTCTAAAATTCATATAGAAATACAAAGCACTGCAAAGAGAAAAATACTCTTGGATAAGAACAAGGTTAAGAGATTTGCAATCTCACACATAAAAATTTACTACAGAAGAACAATGATTCAGACTGCAGTAAAGCCACAGATAAAAATGAATGAACAGAACAGAAAAGAGCATTCAGAAACAGACCCAAATCCATACGTTCTCTTCAACTGTAATCAAAGGGGCAGTATAGAGAAAGTGGGGAAAGTGCAGCCTTTTCACTAAGTGGCAATGGATCAATTTGAGTTCCACACAGGAAAAATGAAACCTTACTGCTACTTCATTTCACACAAAAATAAATTCCAGGTGGATTGCCAATCCAAATGTAAAAGGCAAAATGTATAGGCTTCAGAAGTTAACACTAGAGAATATCTCCGTAACCTTAGAGTAGTAATAAAATTTCTTAAACAGAACACAAGAAACACTATATGAAAAAATATTAATAAACTATATTAAAATTATTAACTTCTTGTGACCTAAGTCCTTATTAAGAGAATGAAAAGTCAAGGAGAAGTTTTTTAGAATAAATATAACTGCCAAAGGACTTACCAGAAATGTACAGCAAACTTTTCAAATCAATAGGAAAAAAGTGACAACCCAATAGAAAAAAATGGACCGAAAAAGTGAAAAGAAGCTTTCTAAAACTGTATGAACAAGTGGCCACAAATTGTTCATGTAACTATGGCTCATGAAACTACAAACTATGTAACTCACAAGTTACATAGTCTACTCTGATAAACAGTAGTAATACAGTTATGAATGGACACATTCATGAGATACAATAGGTTTTACTCAGAACCCAAACCTCAAGAAAGAATACAGGACAACATGTGCAATAACAAGATACAGGAGTCTTATAACTCCCAGGTATGATTTCTAAGGTCTAACTCTCCAGTTGCGGTATAAGGAGTCAGTGATAAAAACAACTGGGCCTGGAACATCCGTAAAGCTAACATGTCTAGACACACTGACATCCCTTTAGCTCCTTTACAAGTATATGACAAGCTGCCATTTTCCAGTTTGTCTGTACCTCATCAATTACATATCACTCATCAGTAATCTATTGTTCAGTGAACAGTCTCAACAATGAGTTACAGGTGATTGGGTTGGTATACAACATTTGCACAGTATACACTCCTGTAAACTCACTGAGTTCATGTTGCAGGGAGGATTCAATGAATAGACAGAATCTCAGGTTATCTTTGAAATGAGAGGAAAGGCTGTTAACATCATGTTTTATAAGCCATCAAAAAATGTAATTTAACTTACAATGAGATACTGTTAGATACCCTACAGAAGAGGTAGTGATAAAATGTTGGAGGACAAATAACCGGGTCCTACTGTATTGACCTCAGGAACTGAAGCCTGCCAGGCTCCTCTATCCATGGGATTGGATTTTCCAGGCAAGAATACTGGAATGGGTTGCTGTTTCCTTCTCCAGGGTATCTTCCCAACCCAGGGATCTAACCCATGTCTCCTGCATTGCAGGCATTCTTTACTATCTGAACTATAAGGGAACATCCCCACTGTACAGCAGAGGGAACTATATTCAATATCCTGTGATAACCTGTAATTGAAAAGAATATATATGTGTATGAATCACTTTTCTGTAGAGCAGAATTAACAAACATGATAACTATACTTCAATAAAAACTTTTAAGACCTGTTGGAGAAGATATGGAACAACTGGAACTCTCATAAACGACCATTGGGATTTTAAATTTCTACAAGCATTTTGGCATACTATTTGACAGTGTTCACTGAAGGTCAGCACACACACTATGAAAACTTTTTTCCACTTCTGAAATATTTTATCCAAGCAAAACATATATCTTAGTGGATGATTATGTATGGGAAATGGTACAGGTCTGGCATAACTGGGACAGAGGGGCTAAAAACAGATACTGGCAGTCAGACTACAGTTCAGTTCAGTTCAGTCACTCAGTCGTGTCCGACTCTCTGCGACCCCATGAATCTCAGCACGCCAGGCCTCCCTCTCCATCAGCAACTCCCAGAGTTCACTCAGATTCACGTCCATCGAGTCAGTGATGCCATCCAGCCATTTCATCCTCTGTCGTCCCCTTCTCCTCCTGACCCCCATCCCTCCCAGCATCAAAGTCTTTTGCAATGAGTCAACTCTTCGCATGAGGTGGCCAAAGTACTGGAGTTTCAGCTTTAGCATCATTTCTTCCAAAGAAATCCCAGGGCTGATCTCCTTCAGAATGGACTGGTTGGATCTCCTTGCAGTCCAAGGGACTCTCAAGAGTCTCCTCCAGCACCACAGTTCAAAAGCATCAATTCTTCGGCGCTCAGCCTTCTTCACAGTCCAACTCTTACATCCATACATGACCACTGGAAAAGCTATAGCCTTGACTAGGCGGACCTTTGTTGGCAAAGTAATGTCTCTGCTTTTGAATATGCTATCTAGGTTGGTCATCACTTTTCTTCCAATAAGTAAGCGTCTTTTAATTTCATGGCTGCAGTCACCATCTGCAGTGATTTTGGAGCCCAAAAAAATCAAGTCTAACACTGTTTCCACTGTTTCCCCATCTATTTCCCATGAAGTGATGGCACCAGACGCCATGATCTTTGTTTTCTGAATGTTGAGCTTTAAGCCAACTTTTTCACTCTCCTCTTTCTCTTTCATCAAGAGGCTTTTTAGTTCCTCTTCACTTTCTGCCATAAGGGTGGTGTCATCTGCATATCTGAGGTTATTGATATTTCAGCTGGCAGTCTTGATTCCAGCTTGTGTTTCTTCCAGTCCAGCGTTTCTCATGATGTACTCTGCATATCTGTTAAATAAGCAGGGTGATAATATACAGCCTTGACGTACTCCTTTTCCTATTTGGAACCAGTCTGTTGTTCCATGTCCAGTTCTAACTGTTGCTTCCTGACCTGCATACAGATCTTTCAAGAGGCAGGTCAGGTGGTCTGGTATTCCCATCTCTCTCAGAATTTTCCACAGTTTATTGTGATCCACACAGTCAAAGGCTTTGGCACAATCAATAAAGCAGAAATAGATGTTTTTCTGGAACTCTCTTGCTTTTTCCATGATCCAGGAGATGTTGGCAATTTGATCTCTGGTTCCTCTGCCTTTTCTAAAACCAGCTTGAACATAGAAAGTTCAGAGGCATCCTTTTACTTACATATCCATGGTGATTGCAGCCATGAAATTAAAAGATGCTTACTCCTTGGGAGGAAAGTTATGACCAACCTAGACAGCATATTGAAAAGCAGAGACATTACTTTGTCAACAAAGGCCTGTCTAGTCAAGGCTATGGTTTTTCCAGTAGTCATGTATGGGTGTGAGAGTTTGACTATAAAGAAAACTGAGAGCTGAAGAATTGATACTTTTTACTGTAGTGTTGGAGAAGACTCCTGAGAGTCCCTTAGACTGCAAGGAGATCCAACCAGTCCATCCTAAAGGAGATCAGTCCTGGGTGTTCATTGGTAGGACTGATGCTGAAGCTGAAACTCCAAACTTTGGCCACCTGATGCGAAGAGCTGACTCACTGCAAAAGACCCTGATGCTGGGAAAGATTGAGGGCAGGAGGAGAAGGGGATGACAGAGGATGACATGTTGGATGGCATCATCAACTCAATGGACATGGGTTTGGGTGGACTCCGGGAGTTGGTGATGGACAGGGAGGCCTGGTGTGCTGCGTTTCATAGGGTCACACACACGACTGAGTGACTGAACTAAACCATGGTTAAATAACGAAGATATTCTAGAGACTCCTTAAACAACTAAGATTTGTTTCTTTGGTTATCATTTCAGTGTCTAAAGACAGAAAACCATAACTAATCTCTTTACCTACTGCCAGATCATCAGCATCTTACTGAAAGAGAGGAAAATAAAGTACATTGTTTAATTGTAGTTTTTCCTTCTTCATTTCTCGTATTTCTTATATATACTTTCTGTTTTTGCATTTATTTGGAGAAACCAGTTCATAATCGTTTTTTTCTTGTATACAAAGTGTGTAAATAACCACATATATGTCTGTGTGTGTATATATATAAATGTGTGTGTGTATGTGTTTGAGTTATTTACTGACGTAAAGCCATAGCCAAATCAGAGGCACAGCTCAGGACAGGTTTCTTCCAGGAAGAAGATAAGAATTTATAATTGGGAAGAGATACACGGGGAACATATGAGTGATAGTAATATTGTTTGTTTTTTTTTTTTTTTGACCAGAATAAAATTTATAAGTGTGCCATGTGGCGATAAATTATGGAATTGTATATACTCTATATGTTATAATTAAAAATTATTATGAAACGCAAAATGTTTTAAAAGACCAAAATATATTCACCCAGACATTACAGAATTTTTAAAAATTTAGGAAGTGTTTATCTTTTGAAAATGTGTTCTTTATGTTATTTCCTTCTTTTACTAGAAAAAACTGCTTCATTCCCTAAGAAGCAGTCAGATTTTGGCATGCCTAATTACAATATTAAAGGGCAACACTGACTATCAAAGGGATACATTTTAAAATGTGTTATTAAAAACTGGAAAAAAAAACAAGCATATTCTTGATAGAAATAATAATGCTTTCAGATGAATGTCAAATAATTGGATTTACAGACAGAAAAATAAAGAAAGAAACATTTTCCTACACCTGAAGATCATTAAAGTGCCAAGAACAAAATTTATGCAATGTTAATAATGGTCTCTTCACCCCTTCTATATCTTAGACACACATTTATCTGATACAAAGGAAATATCCATGTTCTGCATGCCTAGTTTGATTGGTTTTCATTACTAGTCCTTCACTTGTACAGAAACTTTGATTCCACAATAATATGTCTCAATGGTGTGATAAAATGCTGTTACAACACTATAAGGGTTATATCATGATTTCATAGGTTACAGTACAACTGAAAAAAATTATTACCAAGCACACTTAATGGGTAAAAAGTATGATATATATTACCGGTAGTTATTGTCAACTAATGCCTTTCTTACTAACTTAGCACATATATATCCATGCTCTATTCCTGAGAAGATTTTTCTTTAAAATTTTTATATATTACTGTTTAGCAGCTAATGATGTATTCAATAAATATCCCTAGCATAGTTTACAGTACTGAGGAATAATATATTAAAACAAAACAATATCTTTAAAATTCTGAAGTAAATGATAGAATATCTCAGACATAAATATATACTTTTTCATGTTATGCTTTTCAGAAAAAATATTCATGGAAGTAATGCATATATTTTTTTTTCACATCACATTTTCCAAAAAACTTTTTACTTTTTAAAAGAGTGGTTTTCCCGCTTCTATGCACACCTCCCCTCCACGGCGACAGAAGGTCCTGTGCTTGGGACCGTCTCAGACCTCACCCTATGTATCTACTCATCTGACTGTCCCTCTGTATTATCTCCTTTATTCTATAATAAATTGATAAACACAAGTGTTTCTGTGAGTCCATGAGCCATTGAAGCAAATAATCAAATCTAAAGCTGAAACTCCAATACTTTGGCCACCTGTACGAAGAGCTGACTCATGTGAAAAGATCCTGATGTTAGGAATAATTGAAGGCATGAGGAGAAGGGGACGACAGAGGCTGAGATGGTTGGATGGCATCACCAACTCGATGGACATGAGTTTGGGTAAACTCTGGGAGTTGGCGATGGACAGGGAGGCCTGGTGTGCTGCGGTTCATAGGGTCGCAGGGAGTTGGACACGACTGAGCGACTGAACTGAAGGGTGAGGAAGTCATAGAAACTTCTGATTTGTTGCCAAGTTCAACAAAAGTTGTGGGTAACCTGGAGATCCACTTTTTGTAATTGGCATATGTAATGGGGGGCAGTCTTGGGAGCCGGAGCCCTTATCATGTGGGTTTTAATGCTGTCTCCAGGTAGACAGAATTTAGTTAAATGGTAGGACACTCAGCTGGTGTCAGAAAGAACTGTTTATGTGGGAAAAATAAACCTAGGCATTTGCGGTCAGAAGTATTATGAGGGTGGCACCAGTATGAGAATAAAGGAGAGACACAGGAAAAGTTTTCCTACTCAACCACCTACATAAATATGCTATAGATACAAGACATATATTAATATATTTGTAAGACATACATCATTATTTGCAGCCTCTAAGCCTCTGCAAGTCTTTATATAACAAATCCACTGCAGATAAAGCTTTTAACATTATAGTAAGTAGCTACAAAATCAATTTTGAAATTGTACTATAGTTTTAGTCTACAGGAGAAAAGTGTAGTCGTATTAAAAGCAGTAAAAAATGCTTGTAAGAAAATAAAGGTTTGATTTCTATAAAGCGTCTTTTAGATGCCCCTTTTATTCTTATTGATTTCTGGCTTGGCAGGCTCCAAAATGAAAATACACCACCAAGAATAAACCCAGATATGCGTGTCAATTTATAAATCATTTACATGTGCTGTGCTTAGGCACTCAGTCATGTCCAGCGCTTTGCGACCCCATGGACTGTAGCCTGTCAGGCTCCTTTGTCCATGGGGATTCTCCGGGAAGCATACTGGAGTGGGTTGCCTTGCCCTCCTCCAGGGCATCTTCCCAACCCAGGGATCAAACCCAGGTCTCCTATATTGCAGGCAGATTCTTTACTGTCTGAACCACCAGGGAAGCCCCTTACTTCTGTATTAATATATCCAGCTTATTTTAAACACTCAAAGATATCTTAAAGATATATTACAAATGCAGACAGTTGCAATACCCCTCCAGCACAATATCTATCAGCACAGACAAGAGCCATGCCACTGTGATGACCACTGTTGTCTGTACTATAAAGTTTGCTACTGAACTTCCCATGTTTTTCTTTCTTGATATCGTGTCCTAATCTAACTATAAGAGGATATCTTCTTGAAGCTCAAACCTTTACAAATTATTCCCATGCTTTAACGTTTTCTATACTAGATGCTTCATGATAATCTCTACATATTTGGAAACATAAAATATTTCATAAATTTTAACATGCATTTATGGATCCTTCTCCAGTAATATTTAGGGCATATGATTCTCTGATTTAAGAGCTGTTTTTTTTTTAATTATAAATTTTACACCTCATTACTTTGAGAATATTTTTAAAGATTGAGTTCTGGAAACTATCACTGAATGAAATAAAGACATGAAAAATAGGACATATAAATGATGCTGAAAGAATGACAATACCCTTCCTTTGGAAAAATAAAGAGAAGAATAGAAATAAACCCACTTAATATGGGGACCAATATAAACATACAAATGGAACAAGGAAAAATGATACAGCATTATATATATATATCCCACGCAGTAGAATCCCATCATACACAGGGTAAATGTTCTAAAATCAGTTCTTAACTCCTAAAAAAAGGAATTGCATGTGATCAAATTATATAAAAGAGACTAATTCCTTTGACCATCCCATAAAAGTTGTGTAAAGATATCATAATTCAATAATGCTACCAAAGGTAGCTTTTCCTCCAACAATGAATCAGACAGATGTTTTGTTAGCTGGCAACAGATGGAAGTTTTGACTGGCACTTGGAGTCATTAGTGTCTCAATTATGAGTCCTCAAATACTAAAAGTACATTCAGGCTACAAGATACTTAAACAATGAGAGACCTCTGAAACTGATATTAAGCAGTCACTCATCCCAGCCCTCATCCCCAACAACAGAAATCTCACTTTCTTTTTTAGATTCACCTCGGGCCATAAGTACAAAGGCAGATTGAATTTCTTTCATTATTTTTCTCCACAACCTCTTCCCCTCCAAGAACATACTGTTCATCCTGAAATTCAAAAAATATAAATACATGCATGATGTAATTCAGACCTTCCATTGTGGTTACTCAGAATGAGGAATGCAAAAGACAAATGTTCCGAGAAAAATTTGGAATGGAAACTATAGAAATGATGAAATACAGGAAAGTATTCAATAATTAGAACTTATTGGACATTCTGCTTATATTTTCTGAGTGCATGATCAGTGGTGTCTGACTGTGACCTATGGCTTCTCTGTCCATGGGATTGTTCAGGCAAAAATACTGGAGTGGTTTGCCATTTTCTTTTCTAGGGGATCTTCCCAATCCAGAGACTGAACCTGCATCTCCAGTGTCTTCTGCATTAGCAGGCAGATTCTTTACCACTGAGCCACCTAGGAAGCCTCATATATATATAACATATATATATAGTTCTTGAGTGAGTGAAGTCGCTCAGTCATGTCTGACTCTTTGCGACCCCGTGGACTGTAGCCTACCAGGCTCCTCTGTCCATGGGATTTTCCAGGCAATAGTCCTGGAGTGGATTGCCATTTCCTTCTCCAGTGGATCTTCCCAACCCAGGGATCGAACCCGGGTCTCCCTCATTGTAGACAGACGCTTTACCGTCTGCGCCACCAGGGAAGTCTAAATATAGGTAAATTTTTAAATATCTAAACAACGTTTAAATCTTTCTTTAAAGAAATAGTTACTAATGCTAAATAGTTAATAGTTACTATTGCTAAAATCTTCATAGTAATATACACAAACCTGATTTTTTTTCAGTCATTTTCCTCCATCTACTGTGCTTTAGTCCCTCTAGCTTTAACGTCTATCAAGTTAGAATGTTCACAGTTTAAGCACAATGTCCTAGTTTCTAACTAAAACCCACCCTTTTTAGATGTTAACTTAGTAAAGGAAAAAGACCACAACTTGTTTTGGGCAATTTTAGGAGTTCAGGGTGAGTCACAACTATAATGACCAGTGATTTTGTATACCTGTTGTCACTAAAAGAATTCAAACTGATGTTCAAGAGAAAATAATTGTATCACAGAATGAGGGGACATTTATGGTTCTTTTTCTGTTTTGTTTAAGGTTAAAATTTTATTTTGTTTCCATGTAAATGGAAACAAAAAATTGTTTATGATTTTCATCTTCTGCTCAGGTTATTAACTTGTCTTACATGTTTGTGTAGGAGGGATGGGAGAATAGGGAGCAAGCCAAGAGAGCAGAGTCAGAGATAAAACAGGAAAAATGTTTTGATCTTTTTATCTTACTTTAATGAATGAAGAAAATGCAAGTTTTTGATTAGTTACATAGACTCCTGTCCCCTTACTTGCTAATTAGTATCTTAGAAGTTATTTTTGAAGGCAGACCTCTATTAAATTAAAATTTTCTCTGTATTAGGAATACTAAATATCAATGTAAATTTGTTATTCATATTTGTCTTTATGCAAGGCATGTTTTCCCTCAATTCTGCCATAGACAAAATTCTCTTATTTTAAAATGGGTTCAGAGGAATCTGACAATCTTCTTTGTATCAGTTTGGTTTCATCATTTACAGAACTTTGGCACTTAGTAAATGCTAATTTCTCAACCTTTCAAAACCAAAAATAAATGGAGGACTAGGATTAAAGTGCTTCCACAAAGTTTATTTCACTGTACACCTATGTACTATACTGTATTTTTGTACTGCATTTAGTCCCAATGTGAACTAGAATTAAGTACTTCGAAAGCCCATAAAATAAGACTTTACTTTAGTGAATGTGGCATAAACCTGAAAATTGTCTGTCTAACCTCTTATTTCCAGGCCCACATCTAGACTAAATTTCTCAAACTCCTTTATAGTCAGCTGCATTCAGGCCGACTATACAACAAAGCAATAGCTAACAAAATGTGAGAACAAATAATGTATATCATTGCCTAAATTAAAATCCATTAAAATCTCCTTCTTCTATGCTGTATGACCTTGACCTCCTGGCTAGCTTGATGAAGATGAGCAGAGTAATTTCAGAAGCTACATGCTGATTAACAGATCCATAGGAGGGCAGACCCTGGATCCTTAAATTACTGCATGGACTTTCCACAAATTAGAAATAAACTTTTCCCTCAGTTTTATTGGGAAATAATAGACAAATAGCAACTGTATTTATTTAGTGTATACAACATGATGACATGTTATCATATACATCATGGAATGATTGCCAAGATCAAGATAATTAACGTATTCATCACCACATAGAAAAATGGGAAAATGTCTATTCAAGTCCTTTGCCCATTTTTAACTGATTTTTTCCCCCAGTTGATTAGTAATGGAAATAAAGGATTAGTTTTTCTACTGTCAAGATCAATGTCAAGGGGTTTTATCTATTTTTTCTTTAAAATTACAACTCCTAATTTCATTGATTATTTCTATTGTCATTCTAGCCTCTGTTCTTTTTTTCTTCCTTGAGGTATAATGTTAGATTGTTTTCTTTCTTTTTTATAATCATTAAGCCCTTAGAACTGATTGTGTTCCATGTCATAAATTTTTGTTTCAATTTCTGTTTGTCTAAAAATATTTTTTATTTCTTCAACTGTTTGTTCATAAGTATACTGTTTAATTTCTACATAGTTGTGTATTTTCCAGCTTTCCTCCTGTTTTGATTTCTAGTTTCATACCATGTATTTGAAAAAGATACTTAATAAAATTTTCATCACTTTAAATTTGTTAAAATTTATTTTGTGAACTAACATTTATGATTTACCCTGGGAAACACTTTTGTGCACTTGAGAAAAATGTGTGTTCTGTTGCAGCTGGTTGGATGGAATGTTCTGGTATAGCTTAATTCCATCATTTGCTTATTGATTCTATCTGAATTACCTTTCCATTGTTAGTGTGGAATATTGAACGTCCCCTACTGTTTTACATTGTTATTTCTACCTTCAGATCTTTTAATAATTGTTTATAATTAGTATAGTTTGGATATATATTTATCCCTTTATATCTTCTTGATTAATTGACTCTTTACCATTATATAATGGTCTTTTTTATTACCCTTCTTTTGACTTAAAGTCTATTTCATCTGACTTAAATATAACTTGCCCTGCCTTTACTGGCTTCCATTTGCATGGAATATCTTTTCTCATCCCTTCAATTTCAGCCTATGAATATCTTTAAATCTTAAGTGAGTATCTTGTATGTAGCATGTAGTTGAGTCTTTTTTTTTAATCCATTTATACTATATACCTTTTAATTGGATAATTTAAGTTCAGTTTACATTTAGAGTATTTATAAATGTGTAAAAGCTTACTGTCATTATTTTAATAATTGTTTTCTAATTGTTTTCTAGTTCCTTTGTTGCTTTCTTCCTCTATTGCTATCTTTATTTCTAAACTCATGATTTTTGTAGTACTATGCTTTGCTTTTTTCCCTTTATCATCTGTGTATCTATTCTAGGAGTTTGCACTGTGATTACAATGAGACTTTCATAACATGTCTTATATTTATAACAGTCTATTTTAAGCTAGTGACAACTATAGTTGCACAGAACATTTTATGCAACTTTAACTTACCCCCCCACACATATATTTTATGTTGCTAATGTCACAATTTATATATTTTTACATTGTGAATCCATTAATAAAATATTGTAAGTATAGTTATTTGTAACACTTTTATCAAGATCCAAACGCATATACCTAGACAGCATATTAAAAAGCAGAGACATTACTTTACCAACAAAGGTCCTTCTAGTCAAAGCTATGGTTTTTTCAATAGTCATGTATGGACGTGAGAGTTAGACCATAAAGAAAGCTGAACGCCAAAGGATTGATGCTTTTGAACTGGTGCTGAAGAAGACTCTTGACACTCCATTGGACAACAAGGAGATCAAACCAGTCAATCCTAAAGGAAATCAGTCCTGAGTATTCTTTGGAAGGACTGATAATGAAGCTCCAGTACTTTGGCTACCTGATGTGAACAACTGACTCATTGGAAAAGACCCTGATACTGGGAAAGACTGAAGGCAGAGAGGAAAGGGATGACAGGATGAGATGGTTTGAGAGCATCACCAACTCAATGGACATGAGTTTGAGCAAGCTCCAGGAGTTCATGGACAGGGAAGCCTGGCATGCTGCCATCCATGAGGTCTCAAAGAGTCAGACACAACTGAGTGACTGACTTGAACTGAACTGAAATGCATATACATTCAATTATCTAAAGTTTAAGTGAGTGAAGTCACTCAGTCATGTCTGACTCTTTGCGACCCCGTGGACTGTAGCCTACCAGGCTCCTCCGTTCATGGGATTTTCCAGGCAATAGTACTGGAGTGAGTTGCCATTTCTTTCTCCAGGGGATCTTCCCGACCAAGGGATCGAACCCAGGTCTCCTGCATTGCAGACCAGACGCTTTACCCTCTGAGCCATCAGGGAAGTCCCATCTAAAGTTTATCCCTACTTAGATATTCTGTAACACCTTAAACTCAAACTATTCATTTTAGAATGGCATTAGGCAGAAGTGAGTGTTATACTGGCCTCTCTCAGCATTCTCAGTGTTCTCTGCCTATACCTATAGCAAGGTATAGCACATTTATATTTCCTCAGTACTTTTGTTTTCCTTATCTATTGCCAAGAAGTCAGTGAAAATTATACTCTCCAAATGTCTCTTAATAACTTACGTCTCTCTCCAGCCATTATGTAACCTGCTCACCTAATATTCTTAGATGTGTTAGAAAGACTCTAACACCAACAGATCTAGCAAAGTTGGTTTTTTTTTTTTTCACTTTTTAGAGTTTAATGATGGATACTTAAGGTCATAAGATGACAAGACTTGCCAAAAGAAAATAGGAATGAAATCCAAGGATAAATGCCAAACAGTTATTCTTTCTCTCCAGTTAATCATCTCTCTACATCTGTTGTCACACAGTACTGGTGGACTCAATATATGTTGTACAATGCTAAATTGGGGAGGGAATGTGGTACAATATGGTATTAGGAGAGAAATACTATCGCAAATTATATAAGTCCTGGTCAAAAATAGAAATGCTTTGTAAAGTATTGAAATTCAGATTATTAGCTAATAAAAACTCACAACAACTATCTGCCAAACTTATATTTGTATTTTTTAAGGTAACACCATAATCCCAGTCAATGCATCTACTAAAAAAAAAAAAAAAGATCAAAGACAAATGGGTGTTACATTGGATATAAAAATCTGAAGTATAAGTCATAGTCTCCTCACGCAAATATATCCTGTACATCTGCAACCTGATAGATAGCACCAACATTAACTCATTTGCCTGAGCTATTCTTCTGTTAGGAATCACTAGGAAACTTCTACACTAGACTGTTACAACCAGTATGGTATAATCTGCTGTGGTGGTCTAGCAAAAATACAATGAATATTTCCTAAGCAATTTCCTATCATAAAGTCTTACTAGAGCAGTAGTCAAACCAACAAAAAATATGACTTTATTATGAATTTTCAATGTAGTTGAAAAAGTATTTGATGTGTGGAGATAGTTTATAAGTAAGACTTTATGAAAAGCAGAAAATGAACTGCAGAGAATATAAATCATATACGTTCTCAGAAGAGGGAGGGAGTTAAAATACAATATCACAAAGGTGATATTTGAGTTGGATACAAAAAATGCTGATGGTTTATATCAGATGAGAAGAAAAGGAATAAATATTTTTCCAAGTAAGTAAGAGAATATAAATCAAGTCATAAATAATGGATATATAAAGTTAATTGCTTACAGGAGAAGTTAATTTCAAATTAGGACATAGTTGTAAGGGATTATGAATGAACAATGAAGATGTTTGGATTATATCTAATGCATAATTTTTTTTAAAAAATCAAGATTCTTGATCAGAGGATATATTTGAAAAGGAGCAGTTTAAAAGACACAATTTTAGGAAAAGTTTACAAGTCATATAAAGAGGGACTAATATCCCTGTTATATCTACTTTTGTCCATTACCTTAGAACAGAATGAGGATTCCCCAGATGGTAAGATATTTTCAACAACAAGGGCAGTGAGCCATGTACAACTTAACCAGGAAAAAAAGGCATAATTAATTCAATTTACTATGCCACTTTCCATAACCATCTAAAAGTAGGAAATCCTGAAGGAATAAAAGGAGAGCAAGAAATAAAAAAGAACAGAACAATGGATGGGAATTTGGTCAATTGACAAGAACCAAAAGGAGCAAAAAATTCTCTGGAAGGGCACAAAATGAAAAAAAAAAAAAAGAATCTAATTCACAGGATAAGGCAAGGTACAGCAGTAAAGGAAAGAACTGTGTTTAACAATTAAACAAAATGCAGCCCCCCCCCTTTTTTTTAAATAAGTGTAAATACTTAACATGGGTCTGTCTAGTCAAAGCTATGGTTTTTCCAGTAGTCATGTATGGATGTGAGAGTTGGACCATAAAGAAAGCTGAGCACCAAAGAATTACTGGTTTTGAACTGTGGTGTTGGAGAAGACTCTTATAGAGTCCCTTGGACTGCAAGGAGATCCACCCAGTCCATCCTAAAGGAAATCAGTCCTGAATATTCATTGAAAGCACTGATGCCAAAGCTGAAACTCCAATACTCTGGCCACCTGATACAAAGAACTGACTCATTGGAAAAGACCCTGATGCTGGGAAAATTGAAGGCAGGAGGAGAAGAGGATGACGAAGGATGAGATGGTGGGATGCCATCACTGACTTGATGGATGTGAGTTTGAGCAAGCTCCAAGCTTTGATGGCCAGGGAAGCCTAGTGTGCTGCAGTCCATGGGGTCACAAACAGTCGGACACAGCTGAGCGACTGAACTGCACTGAAGTGTAAACATGCTTATATCTCTGGGCATTGGTATCTGTTGTTCATTTCCAGATGAGTTATTTGTAAATGAATTCATTCTTAGACATTTCTTTCAGGAATCCACTCTTGGCTGATGCCAAAAAATCACTGTTGCTAAAATGTTTTTGGAGAAGGCTGTGGCCGGAGCACCTGTAGGATCAAGGTTTTATCAGAAATATTAGAGTACCAGTTACATAACTGTGGCTCAGCAACAAATTGCCTTATTAGGTGCTGGATGGAACCTAAAGTAATTGGCAGGTGCCCTTACAATCCATACAAAGGGCAGGGAGTTTCTGGTTTCTTTCTATCTCCAATTTAAATCTGCTTTTTTTTCCTTTCTAGGAACAGGCTGTGGTAGTTTTCTGATTAAGAACAGCAGCAAGCAATCACCTCCAAGAACTAAGGAAGATAAAGAGGAACCAAAGGATGGAGGGGAGGTCAATCACTCACTTTGTGTCTGCACATTTATTGTTATGCCATATCTACCTTTTATTTTGAGCATTTGTTTCCTATTATAATCCAAGGGAAAATAAATCATAGGAGGCAAGGCATCTTTCTTGTAAAACTTCACAATCAGACCAGTCCTTTGTGGTCTGACCTAGCTCAGCTTTACATTCCACTCTGTCAATGTGAGAGGAAGCACAAAGTGCAGGAATGACTGAATTCCAGAGTGATTTTCATTGCCAGCAAATATGCCACAAACTGGAGATTATCTACAGCTGACTTTGTTGCCACCCTACTCATCTGCCTCTCAAAATAACTTTCTTACCAAATAGATGGGTCACTATGCGTTGGAATTGACATAACTGTCAATGACATATGTCAAATGACATAATCCACAAAGGTAAGAATTAGCTTGAGCTAGCTTTAAAAAATTACTAGCCTTTTGAGAGGAAGAAAAGATGAAAATAAACCAAAGAACATTACACATCAGAGAAAGAATATGAGGTTCAAAGGCTAGCAAGACCTGTTTCTTAAGATGGGTGGTAGGAGAGTCCCTTGGACTGCAAGGAGATCCAACCAGTCCATTCTGAAGGAGATCAGCCCTGGGATTTCTTTGGAAGGAATGATGCTAAAGCTGAAACTCCAGTACTTTGGCCACCTCATGAAAAGAGTTGACTCATTGGAAAAGACTTTGATGCTGGGAGGGATTGAGGGCAGGAGGAGAAGGGGACGACAGAGGATGAGATGGCTGGATGGCATCACTGACTCGATGGACGTGAATCTGAGTGAACTCCGGGAGTTGGTGATGGACAGGGAGGCCTGGCGTGCTGCGATTCAAGTGGTCGCAAAGAGTCGGACACGACTGAGCGACTGAACTAAGCATATAAGATAATCGTTATCCATGGTGTGAGAACCTTAGAATGTGAAGAGATCAATTCAGCTGCTTATATGTCATACAAAGTCTTCACTAAATTTAAGTGACTTGTACAGATTAGGAAAGAAAAATCTATCCATAAAACCTCTTTCCTATCAACTGCAATATAATGAATTACACTTTATGTGGGTAGTAGAAATCCTGGTACCCTATTTAATACGGATCTGTTTTTAACCTTATTGAGTCTTTAAGAGGTTTCACATTTTATCACACATTTCAAAAAAGGAAATAAATTGGTTTTAGCTCTTTGGAAGAAGGGAATTACATCTTGTGATGTACGAAAGAAGCAATTTATATACCTACTGTAAAAGCACCCACATGAGGTTCCCTGACATCTACTGTACCCATTTTAACTCATACTTCGGGGACTCTTTTCTCTTACCCCCTCATTCCATTTGCCTCTAAATATAAAATGAAGTCGTAATTTGGGTAATTTAGTACCTTACAGTAACATGTTCACTTGGGAAAAGTGAAAACCACTTTCAACTTCATTATTTAGTAGAACTAGTGAATACATCATTTGGAGGTTCTGTTAGTATAGGATTTTTAGCGTTTTCTATCTTCTGCATTATCTGATCTCTATTATATATGTTATTTTAAATATGACTCTACTGATATTCATTGATGCATGCTAAGGCTATTTTTAAATCTCCTAATGTTAAGCCTATCTAGTCAAAGGACTGTCAATGTAACTCATTGATTTTCCCAAGGTCAGGGACAAACGGGCAATCATATGCCTCATATTTAACAAATGACACCCTCCCATTTAGTGTTCAGGTCTTTAGAGTCTGTCTTTGGGACTAATCTCTGTTTATGTGAATTGTTTAATCACATTTCATTCGGGGCTGATGACTTAAATCTTGTAGTTCCAAAAACTTCTTTTAACAGTTCTTTATGCAAATAACATCTTCGTTCCACGGGGTTTTCTCTAGCACTCCATAGCGTGGAAGAGAAAGCATATGATGTCAAGGGACTTTCAACCTAAAAGAAAAGACCAAACTAAAAAATTATGAATGAACAAAATATACTCTTTGATAAAGTCAGGTGTATATTTAACTAAGAATCTGAGCCTGGGGAATAAAAATCAGGAAGATTCTTAAAGTACCAAAAGGTTAGGAGGCATAGAAGGTTAGGCTGAAAAAGCTTTGTTGGTGGAAAACTACTCAGTATAGTGGATCTGGAAAGTGACCAGGTTCAATATTAGTATATTTGGAGAATAAATGTGTATATTCCCCATGTCCCAGTTGACAAAATTGTCTCAGTCCCAACTTATAAGTTGTAGCCTTTCCTAAAAACGAAATAATCTTGGCAAGTGCTTTATAAATATTTTAGAACTTCAAAAATGTTTTTAATTTTTTACCATATATGATTTATTAGGAGGATATCAATTATACACAGATCTCTATATTATCACTTCTCCTTCCTTTAAAAAATCATGTCAATGTTAAAAAAGGACAAGATCTCAATTCCAGTTTGAATGATCGTTCATATTCTTGTTTCCTCTTCAAATGAATCCTTGAGTCATCTGTCATTGATTTGACTTTCCACAAAAGAGAATATTTGCCTATTATTCTCAATTACCAAAATTTAAAACTGTATATTTTGAGGACAGATTGTAAAATATTATGTGTTATTTGTTTTAAAATATTCCTGGAACTTTATCAATTAATTTGGAAGAGTTCTTAGTTTATAAATTTGATTTCTTTTTTCACTTTTCAAAAAGGCAAAGGAAATTTTAATATCTTATAAAGGCACAATGTTTGTTTTGTTTTGATTTGATTGACTTGTTTTGCTGTGGAATGAGGGATGTGTACTAAGGAATTTAAGAGTTTGCTGGTTGGTCTGCTCTGCTTAGGTTATAGAAATTATTTCAAGAAAAGAAAGAATTTTTTCTTGCCTTTTATTCAACTTCAGGATGAAAAATGCCCTTCACATAGCAATAACACCCAGCTTTCTTGTGTTAGCATGTTTCCTTTATTTAAATTCTATCTTTAGGCGTCAGATATGTGAGAAACTTTTCTTAGATCTATGATGTGCTATTGTATGATTTCTTAGCAGTACTTATCTTAGCTTTCAGAATGGGTCTCTTCATGTTAACTTGGAAGAATAGGAAGTCATTGAAAAGATAGAGAAGATGTATCTATCTGAGGAGGTAACTAGAGCCAGCAAATAACACATTTTGAAGTCACTTTCCTTTTTAGAAAGGTCCCCTGTCTATCAGACACTTACAAAATTTTCCTTTGAAAATTACAATTAAAGTGTGTGTGTGTGTGTGTGTGTGTGTGTTTTCCTCTTAGGTTTGACCCAGACACCAGCCACCAGTGCAGATTCAAATTTCTTTAGTTTTTAACTTTCTATGATATGGCCATAATAAATAAAATGAAGTCTGTTTGATTTGTCAAAGAAATCTTGTGACAAGAGATACCTTAAAATTGCTCTTCTTCACTTTAGTTTGCCATAGTAGAAACAGTATAGGCTTGGAACCAGGCAGAATTTTATTTTTACTAAACCAATAAATACTCTAGCTACATAATCTTAGGCCAGTTGTTTAAATCTGTTGCACCTCATTCTTCTTCTTTTTTTTTTTAATGAGCATGCTTTATGGTATATAGATTACATTTCAATAAAGTTAAGGAAAAAATGATGCATCTAGAATCCAGCCCCTTTTTACTATCTCCATTGTTTCAGTCCTGATCATAGTCACCTCATTTTTCACCTGGCTTATTGCAATATGCTTCTGTTTGCTGAATCTCATTCTTCTGAACTTTAAAAACTACCACCATGATAGCTATTGTGCAGACTTCTTATGACAATCAAGTAATATATTTGAAAGCACCGGTCTCTGAATCTAGCCTGTGGGGAGATAAATGCCCTTAGATTTCTCAGTGCTCTTGTAAGAAGCCTTGACCTTCTAAGACATGGAAATGTACATAAGATTGGGAATGTGTGCTTTTAGGTTCCATAGAAGCATTTTATTCTTCACACATCATGAGAGTTAGTTCTGCAGCCATGAGTCTAGTTAATTGCTCTGATCCAGAAGTGCCAAATGCTCTAGATGAGGTCCTTAGGTTAAGCCCCAAGGTACCAGAGAGACAGGAGCTCTATTTCTCTAGGTAGTTATATTTCAAGAGGTATGAAAGCTACAACTTGGTAATATCTTCAGGTTTTAAAAGTAGGAGATCCATGGTTTACATGACTCTTGGAAAGATTCATTTACGCTTCAAAGGTTAGAGTGGAAACAAGATTCTTTCCATTCCATTGCAAGATAAAGAAAGGGCCAGTGTTTCTTTCCCATACATAAATGGAGAAAACCCAGTGTTCTCTGTTCACCCAATCTCTGTGATAGATTTTGAAGTTTGTATGCATAGACGTTAGACCGATCTACACAGAGTTGCCCCTGGCATAAGTATGAGGCTATAGAAAACAACATCATAATTATTTGCTTTTTAATTACACAGTCATGTGACTGGTTCTGAATGCCTTGTGTGCATTCAATACAAAATTAATAAAAATGAGTTTAAAAATTCTATAGTGTTTACATCAGGATTTCAAAACATTCTACTTAAAATGACTGGATTCAATCACCAGGTTTGGAGAAAGTCTCAAGTGAGGTTTGCAGCTGTGTGTCCCTAGAGGGGATGAACTATATTTCTATTTCTAAAATATCTACAACCTTGGGCAGGTGGTGAGCAGAGAACACAGGTTTCAACATTATTACCACCATTACACAGATACACAGAGATGCAATAGTTCAATGTTTTACCTTAGTGGAGAAAAAAAACCACTTAATTAAATGTAAGATCAATTAATAAATGTTAATTTAATGACTTAGAGTGCCCAGTTAATGAAAGGCTTATCAATCTATCCGTAGGTTTCTCTCACCTGGATCGAGTTTTCAAACAATCAGTATTACATAATAATGCACAATGTCATGGGCATTATTACGTCATTCCTCTAAGTTTCAGGAGATGGTTGCAGCGGAGCTATCATTTCCCAAGGTCATAAAATCTCACTGCTTTAAAAACTTAAGCAGCCTAGGAGATGATGTCATGATGTAGAATGATATTCCCAGAAGCCTTGAAAATGCAAATTGTGGGGGCACTACAATGACCTTTTAGCTACACCTGTAACTTCCAGAATACTGACTAGAAAACAGACAAGCAGCATGTTTAGTCTTGCTGACCTTGAGCTAGTTGCTCATTCACCAAAGCTCTATTTGCATTCAGTGTTGGCATTCATACTTGAACTTAGAGTAGGAACCAGAACACTGCATGCATATAAAAATGACTAATTTCTGAATTCAATTAACTGATAAACTGTTCCATTTTTCTTTTAGGGTTTAAAATTAAGTCCTTTTTAAAAATAATTTTTACTAAAATTGTTCAAATAAAACTTCTAAGAGAATTTTCCCTAATGGTATCTGTTTTTCTTAGCTTACAGAAAATTTTTGTCTATCCATTCAATATATAAATATTGACTGCATTCCAATGTTTATAACATGCTAGCCACTGGTGGGAATAAAGAGGGAGAAAAACTATAGAGAATTTTATAATTTCATTAGGAAAACAAGTCAGTGCCAAAAGGGTGTGATTCTGAATACAAATTCTATAGAGTTTCAGAAAAAGAGAGACGATTGTGGACCTCCATGGTCCTGGAAGTGTTTATAGCAATCCAGCAAAATATCCTGAGCATGTAGAAAGGGATTAAAAAAGCATAGTAATTGCCACAAGTAGGGGTAGAATGAGGGAGGTGAAATGGGGGAAGGGGGTACAAATTTGAACCTTTGAAAAGGTACAAATTTCTAGTTATAAATAATCATGTGGATGTAATGTGCAACATGGTGACTCTATTTAATAATACTAGACTGCATATTTGAAAACCGCTGGACATCAGCACAGACCAAGGCAAGACCTGTTGCCTCACATGGCCCTGACAGAGCTCGCTCTTAATTCACAGTACCACTCATATTAAGAGGAGCCTAACTTCTGAGGCCAGACTGTACAAACACTAGTAAAGTTCCAGTCTTTTCAAAACATACTGAAAAATATACTCTAACATTGGAAACATGGAATTATTTCCACGATTGAGGAAACCTTACATTACCCTGCATTGTAATGAAAGTTTACCATGCAGATTTGTATTAAGCCTATAGGTTACGGAATTTCATCTTCCTAAAACACGGTTTAAAACTTGTGTTTGTTTCTCTCTAAGTGCTTGAAGCAGGGTTAATTGATACATTACCCCCCCCCCCTTTTTTTTTAGCCTCCAGCATGTTTTATTTTTCCTAGAACCTGTGTACAATTAACTCTAGCAAGGCAGTACTCAATACTGTTCAGGCCTCACATTTTAAATTAACTACTTAATATTATAAATGTGAATGCACATCCTCATAACTGGGAAACTAAATGACATAGATTTACTCATTATTTATGTAACCATACAAAATTTTATATGCACCAGGAGCTTTTATACTATAGAATCTGACCTTATGAAACTGGCTTACATATAAAACACAAGTTACCTTTGCTCATCTGTCCTAATCTAGAAAGTGTTACACCAATGCTTAAGATGTTATTAAAACAGATGAGTTCTCAACACAAGGTTAACAAACCTGAAGCTCCACCCTAGAAATACAAACCCATAAATCGAAAATTGTTTTACCAGAAATAGGTTACGAGCAACTCTTACCAAAATAGTACCATAGGGAGTTACAGTGTTGACCCAAAGAAGACATAGGTTTCTCATGCAACTTTTTTTAATGGGTCTCAAATTCTGTGACAGATTTTTTTGGTCAAGTTGTTTTCATTAAAAAGCACTGATTTTAAAAACTGATAACTTAAACTGCCACACACAAAACATATTGTCCACAAAAACATTCTCCTTTCCTTCTGAAGGTTTTACAATGCATTGTTATCATTAACCAGTCTTTTACTATTAAACTTAAATGGCCAATTGAGACAAACAGTTTTGAGACTATTCTTCCACCACTGATTAAGACTGGGGTAGCAGGTACTGGGGATAATATTCATTTAGCCTTCTGAGCTTTCTGGGCAGACTTGGTGACCTTGCCAGCTCCAGCTGCCTTCTTGTCCACTGCTTTGATGAGATAACACCCACAGCGACTGTCTGTCTCATGTCACGCACAGCAAAACGGCCCAGGGGAGGATAATCAGAGAAGCTCTCAACACACATAGGCTTGCCAGAAACCATATCAACGATGGCAGCATCACCAGATTTCAAGAATTTAAGGCCATCTTCAAGCTTTTTGCCATAACGACGATCAGTTTTCTTCTTCAGCTCAGCAAACTTGCAAGCAACATGGGCTGTGTGACAATCCAACACAGGTGCATATCCAGCACTGGTCTGGCCTAGATGGTTCAAAATAATCACCTGAGCTGTGAACCCAGCTGCTTCCATTGGTGGATCATTTTTGCTGTCACCAGCCACATTGCCATGATGAATGTCTTCGACGGATACATTCTTGACATTGAAACCCACATTGTCCCCAGGAAGGGCTTCACTCAATGCTTCATGGTGCATTTCTACAGACTTCAGTTGTTACACTGACTGGGAGCAAAGGTGACCACCATGCCAGGTTTGAGAACACCAGTCTCCACACAACCCACAGGGACAGTACCAATACCACTAATTTTATAGACATCCTGGAGGGGCAAATGCAAGGTTTGTCAGTTGCATGTGTTGGTGGCAGAATGCAATCCAGAGCTTCAAGCAGGGTGATTCCACTGGCATTGCCATCCATATGGGTGAATTTCCATCCCTTGAATCATGGCATGTTAGCACTTGGCTCCAGCATGTTGTCGCCATTCCAGCCAGAAATTGGCACAAATGCTACTGTGTCGGGGTTGCGGCCAATTTTCTTAATGGAGGTGCTGACTTCCTTAACAATTTCCTCGTATCTCTTCTGGCTGTAGGATGGCTCAGTGGAATCCATTTTGTTAACTCCAACAATTAGTTGTTTCCTCCAACAATTAGTTGTTTCACACCCAGGGTGTAAGCCAGAAGGGCATGCTCACAGGTCTGCCCGTTCTCGGAGATACCGGCTTCAAACTCACCAACACCAGCAGCAACAATCAGAACAGCACAGTGAGCCTGGGACGTGCCTGTAATCATGTTTTTGATGAAGTCTCCATGTTCTGAGGCATCAATGATGGTAACATAACACATGCTGGTCTCAAATTTCCACAGGGAGATATTAGTGGTGATACCACGCTCGTGTTCAGCTTCAGTTTGTCCAAGACTTAGGCATATTTGAAGGAGCCCTTTCCCATCTCAGCAGCCTCCTTCTCGAACTTTTCAATTGTTCTGTTGTTGATCCCACCACATTTGTAGATCAGATGGCCAGTCGTGGTAGACTTCCCTGAATCTACATAGCCAATGACGACGACGTTGATGTGGGTCTTTTCCTTTCCCATTTTTGCTTAGGTTTAATGGTGGTGTTGGAGAAGACTCTTGAGAGTCCCTTGGACTGCAAGGAGATCCAACCAGTCCATTCTAAAGGAGATCAGCCCTGGGATTTCTTTGGAAGGAATGATGCTAAAGCTGAAACTCCAATACTTTGGCCACCTCATACAAAGAGTTGACTCATTGGAAAAGATGCTGATGCTGGGAGGGATTGGGGGCAGGAGCAGAAGGGGATGACAGAGGATGAGATGGCTGGATGGCATCACTGACTTATTGGATGTGAATCTGAGTGAACTCCGGGAGTTGGTGATGGACAAGGAGGCCTGGCATGCTACGATTCATGGGGTCGCAAAGAGTCAGACATGACTGAGCGACTGAAGTGAAGTGAACTGAACTGAATGGTGGTTTTCACACCTGTGTCCTAGAGGCAAACCCGTGGTGAAAAAGCAATAAATTATTCTTTTTAAACCAGAAGGAATGAAGAGGCTACGCCAAAGCGGAAATAATGCCCAAGTGTGGATGTGTCTGGTAGTGAAAGTAAAGTCCGAGGCTATTAAGAACAATATTGCATAGGATCCTGGAATGTTAGCTCCATGAATCAAGGTAAATTGGAAATTTTCAAACAGGAGATGGCAACAGCGAACATCAGTATTTTAGGAATCAGTGAACAAAAATGTACGGGAATGAGTAATTTAATTCCGATGACCATTATATCTAATACTGTGAGCAAGAATCAAAGCCACAGTCATCAAGACAGTATGGTACTGGCACAAAGACAGACATATAGATCAATGGAACAAAATAGAAAGCCCAGAGATAAATCCACACACATATGGACACCTTATCTTTGACAAAGGAGGCAAGAATATACAATGGAGTAAAGACAATCTCTTTAACAAGTGGTGCTGGGAAAACTGGTCGACCACTTGCAAAAGAATGAAACTAGATCACTTTCTAACACTGCACACGAAAATAAACTCAAAATGGATTAAAGATCTAAATGTAAGACCAGAAACTATACAACTCCTAGAGGAGAACATAGGCAAAACACTCTCCGACATAAATCACAGCAGGATCCTCTATGATCCACCTCCCAGAATTCTGGAAATAAAAGCAAAAATAAACAAATGGGATCTAATTAAAATTAAAAGCTTCTGCACAACAAAGGAAAATATAAGCAAGGTGAAAAGACAGCCTTCTGAATGGGAGAAAATAATAGCAAATGAAGCAACTGACAAACAACTAATCTCAAAAATATACAAGCAACTTATGTAGCTCAATTCCAGAAAAATAAACGACCCAATCAAAAAATGGGCCAAAGAACTAAATAGACATTTCTCCAAAGAAGACATACGGATGGCTAACAAACACATGAAAAGATGCTCAACATCACTCATTATTAGAGAAATGCAAATCAAAACCACAATGAGGTACCACTTCACACCAGTCAGAATGGCTGCGATCCAAAAATCTGCAAGCAATAAATGCTGGAGAGGGTGTGGAGAAAAGGGAACCCTCTTACACTGTTGGTGGGAATGCAAACTAGTACAGCCACTATGGAGAACAGTGTGGAGATTCCTTAAAAAATTGCAAATAGAACTGCCTTATGACCCAGCAATCCCACTGCTGGGCATACACACCAAAGAAACCAGAATTGAAAGAGACACGTGTACCCCAATGTTCATCGCAGCACTGTTTATAATAGCTAGGACATGGAAACAACCTAGATGTCCATCAGCAGATGAATGGATAAGAAAGCTGTGGTACATATACACAATGGAGTATTACTCAGCTGTTAAAAGAATACATTTGAATCAGTTCTGATGAGATGGATGAAACTGGAGCCGATTATACAGAGTGAAGTAAGCCAGAAAGAAAAACACCAATATAGTATACTAACACATATATATGGAATTTAGAAAGATGGCAGTGACGACCCTGTATGCAAGATAGCAAAAAAGACACAGATGTGTATAACGGACTTTTGGGCTCAGAGGGAGAGGGTGAAATGATTTGGGAGAATGGCATTGAAACATGTATAATATCATGTAAGAATCGAATCGCCAGTCTATGTCCGAAGCAGGATACAGCATGCTTGGGGCTGGTACACGGGGGTGACCCAGAGAGATGTTACGGGGAGGGAGGTGGGAGGGGGGTTCATGTTTGGGAACGCATGTACACCCGTGGTGGATTCATGTCAATATATGGCAAAACCAATACAGAATTGTAAAGTAAAATAAAGTAAAAATTAAAATTAAAATTAAAAAAAAAAAGAATCCCTTAGAAGAAATGGAGCAGCCCTCATAGTCAACAAAAGAGTCCAGAATGCAGTACTTGGGTGCAATCTCAAAAATGACAGAATGATCTCTGTTCATTTCCAAGGCAACCATTCAGTATCACAGGAATTCAAACTATGCACAAACCACTAATGCCAAAGAAGATGAAGTTGAACGTGTCTACGAAGGCCTACCAGACCTTCTAGAAGTAACACCAAAAAAAGATGTCCTTTTCATCATAGGGACTGAAATCCAAAACTAGGAAGTCAAGAGATACCTGGAGTAACAGGCAACTTTGACCTTGGAGTACAAAATGAAGCAGGGCAAAGGCTAGCAAATTTTTGCCAAGAGAACGCACTGGTCAGAGCAAACACCCTCTTCCAAGAACACAAGAGATGACTCTACACATGGGCATCAACAGATGGTCAATACCAAAATCAGACTGATCATAGTATTTGTAGCCAAAGGTGGAAAAGCTCTATACAGTTAGCAAAAACAAGACCAGAAGCTGACTGCGGCTCAAATCATGAACTCCTTATTGCAAAATTCAGACTTAAATTGAATAAAGTAGGGGAAACCATTATTTTCATGATAATATAGTAGAAGTGACAGATTCAAGGGATGAGATCAGATAGACAGAGTGCCTGAAGAAGTATACATGGAGATTCATAGGAGCATACATGAGGTGGTGATCAAAACCATCCCCAAGAAAAAGAAATGCAAAAAGGCAAATGGTTGTCTGAGGAGGCCTTACAAATAGCTGAGAAAATAAAACCAAAAGAAAAATGAGAAAAGGAAAGATACCCATCTGAATGCAGAATTCCAAAGAATAGCAAGAAGAGATAAGAAAGCCTTCTTAAGTGAACAATGCAAAGAAATAAGAGGAAAATAACAGAATGGGAGAGACTGGAGATCTCTTCAAGAAAATTAGAGATACCAAGGAAACATTTTCATGTAAAGATGGGCACAGTAAAGGACAGAAATGGTATGGACTTAACAGAAGCAGAAGATATTAAGAGGAGGTGGTGAGAATACACAGAGGAATTATACAAAAATGTCTTCATGACTGAGATAACCACGATGGTGTGATCACTCACCTAGAGCAAGACATTCTGGAGTATGATGTCAAGTCACCTTAGGAAGCATTGGAAGTGATAGAATTGCAGCTGAGCTGTTTCAAATCCTAAAAGATGAGGCTGTGAAACTGCTGCACTCAATATGCCCGCAAATTTGGAAAACTCAGCATTGGCCACAGAACTGGAAAATGTCAGTTTTCATTCCAATCCCAAAGAAGGGCAATGGCAAAAAATGTTCAAACTATTGCATAGTTGTACTCATTTCACATGCTAGCTAGGTAATGCTGAAAATTCTTCAAGCTATGCTTCAATAGTCCACGAACTGAGAACTTCCAGATGTACAAGTTGGATTTAGAAAAGGCAGAGGAACCAGAGATCAAATTGCCTGCATCTGTTGGATCACAGAAAAAGCAAGGGCATTCCAGAAAAAAATCTGCTTCTGCTTCATTGACTACACAAAAGCCTTTGACTGTGTGGATCACAACAAATTGTGTAAAATTCTGCAGGAGATGGAAATACCAGACCAGCTTACATGCCTTCTGAGATACCTGTACACAGGTCAAGAAGTAACAGTTAGAACCGGACATGGAACAACAGAACTGGTTGAGAATTGGGAAAGGAGTATGTCAAGGCTGTATATTGTCACCCGGCTTATTTAACTTCTATGTAGAGTATATTATGTGAAATGCTGGGCAGCCTGAAGCTCAAGCTGGAATCAAGATTGCCAGGAGAAATATCAATAACCTCAGATATGCAGAGACCACCACCCTAATAGGAGAAAGCGAAGAAGAACTAAAGAGCCTCTTGATGAAGGTGAAAGAGGAGAGTAAAAAAGCTGGCTATAAACTCAACATTCAAAAAACAAAGATGGTGGCAACTGGTCCTGTCACTTCATAGCTAATAGATGGGAATAAATGGAAACAGAAACATTGACAATTTTATCGGGCTCCAAAATCACTGTGGATGGTGACTGCAGCCCTGAAATTAAAAGATGCTTGCTCCTTGGAAGAAAAGCTATGACATACCTAGAGGGCGTATTAAAAAACAGAGACATCAGTTTGCTGGCAAAGGTCTGTCTAGTCAAAGCTATGGTTTTTCCAGTAGTCATGTATGGATGTGAGAGTTGGACCATAAAGTCGGCTGAGCTTTTCAAACTGTGGTGCTGGAGAAGACTCTTGAGAGACCTTTGGACAGCAAGGAGATCAACCCAGTCAACATAAACGAAATCATCCCTGAATATTCTTTGTAAGGACTGATGCTGGAGATGAGCTCTAATACTTTGGCCACCTGATATCCTTATGCTGAGAAAGATTGAAGGCAGGAGGAGAAGGAGATGGCAGAGGTTGGATGGCATCACTGATTCAATGGACTTGAGTTTGAGCAAACTCAAGGAGATAGTGAAGGACAGGGAAACCTGGCAGGCTGCAGTTCATGGGGTCACAAAGAGTCAGATATGACTGACTAAACAACAACCACCACCCTTGTTTTAGCCAGGACATGGAAGCAACCTAGATGTCCATCAGCAGATGAATGGATAAGAAAGCTGTGGTACATATACACAATGGAGTATTACTCAGCCATTAAAAAGAATACATTTGAATCAGTTCTAATGAGGTGGATGAAACTGGAGCCTATTATACAGAGTAAAGTAAGCCAGAAAGAAAAACACCAATACAGTATACTAATGCATATATATGGAATTTAGAAAGATGGTAATGATAACCCTGTATGTGAGACAGCAAAAGAGACAGATATATAGAACACTCTTTTGGATTTTGTGGGAGAGGGAGAGGAGGGGATGATTTGGGAGAATGGCATTGAAACATGTATAATATCATATAAGAAACGAATCACCAATCCAGGTTTGATGCAGGATACAGGATGCTTGGGGCTGGTGCACTGGGATGACCCAGAGAGATGGTACGGGGAGGGAGGTGGGAGTGGGGTTCAGGATTGGGAACTCATGTACACCCATGGCGGATTCATGTTGATGTATGGCAAAACTAATATAATACTGTAAAGTCAAAAAAAAAAAAAAGCACATGGACACCTACCAAAAAATAATAAAAAATAATAAGTAAAAATAAATAAAATAAAAACTAGAGAGTATTTTTAAATATATGATCACATTTGAAAATCTTTCTCTACCAATTTTTTTTTGAGTATCTGTGATATACTAGGTACTATTTTAGGTACTGCAGATTTTTCAGGTTTTCATGAAATAAGCATGACTAATGCCATCTCTCTCATTTTATAGACATCAAAAAAAAATTGAGTCAAAAAAATTTGATGAGTCAAAAAAATTTAAAAAGCTGAAATAACCAATCCATAATCTCACAACAGGGAAGTAATGAGATTAGGACTTGGGCCCAGATCCTATGACCTTAAATCTTTTGTTGTTTGAATTGCACAAGACAGTTTTCCCAGCAAAAGTTCAATAACAATATGCTAAATAGGAAAGTGGTATTTTAAGAATAAGAAATTAGAAACTCCATAGCTTTGGGGTGGAAAGACACTGGGCAGCAAACCTAAGGAATTGAATGTTTGGGCACTTAATTGATATGAGAGTGGAGAGAAGGTAAACTCATACATCAGGTCACTGAATCATTCATTCTTTCAAAAAAAAAATCTAACATCTACATACTAGGCACTGAATAGACAGGGTTACAGAAAGTATGAGGTTTAGAGAAGAATAATAGTGTCTGTGATGTCACATGTATGTGTGTGGTACTTGCTTAGTCATGTCCAACTCTGTGATCCCATGATTGTAGCCCATTAGGCTCCTCTATCCATGGAATTCTCCTAGCAGGAATATTGGAGTGGTTGCCATTTCCTTCTCCAGGGGATCTTCCCAACCCCAGAATCGAACCGAGGTCTCTTGCATTGCAGGCAGATTCTTTACCCTCTGAACCACCTGGGAAGTGATATCACATACATTGACATACATAAAGACAAGCAGGATAGTTGAAAACTAAAGTCAACACTTTTTTAGTTATAGTTTTTAGTTTAGTTTGCATAAAGAATGATTTATATAGAATTTGCATTTGTTAACACTGGAATTGAGAAGAGGAGTTATGTCTAGAATTAAATAATTGAGAAATTGGGATGGTAATATAGTTTAAAATCATAACTATAAAGCTAATAACAAGGGACATGTTGTGTGATTAATTAAAGGAAATGCCAGAATAGGCAAATATAGAAACAAAGTAGATTAGGGGTTACCTAGGACAGGATGGAAAGAGGTAGGGAGATTGAAAGATGATGGCTAAGGGCTATGGGGAAATGAAAATCTTATTAATAACTAGTGTAATAGATATATATCCCCTGTGACTATACTAAGAGTCATTGAATTGTACCCTTTAAATGAATGAATTGTATGGCATGTGAATTATATCTTAACAAAGCTTCTAAATACAAAACCATAACTATAGTTGAGTTATCAGAGACATAAGAAATTAAAAAAATTCAAAGGACCAAAGAGACTGACTTTTAAGGAACAGTTATAATTAAATAGCAAGTGATAAATAAGATGGCAACCAATATATTCAAAATCTCATTGAGAAATGCCCTAGATTTGAAAAGCTAAAACATCACTGAGATAATTTATAGTGCCCATAAGAACACATATAGTATCAGAAGCTAAAAGTTTCAGACAGATAAGGTATGAATAAATAAAGGGGAAGTACAGCAAGTAAATCCATTACGATTATACAGCGGAAGTGACAAATAGATTCAAGGGATTAGATCTGATAGACACATTGCCTGAAGAACTATGGACAGAGGTTCGTGACATTGTACAGGAGGCAGGGACCAAGACCGTCCCCAAGAAAAAGAAATGCAAAAAGGCAAAATGGTTGTCTGAGGAGACCTTACAAATACCTGTGAAAAGAAGAGAAGCAAAAGGCAAAGGAGAAAAGGAAAGATATACCCATGTGAATGCAGAGTTCCAAAGACTAGCTAGGAGACGAAAGAAAGCCTTCCTCAGTGATCAGTGCAAAGAAATAGAAGAAAACAATACAATGGGGAAAACTAGAGATCTTTTCAAGAAAGTTAGAGATACCAAGGGAACATTTCATGCAAAGATAGGCACAATAAAGGACAGAAATGGTATGGACCTAACAGAAGCAGAAGATGTTAAGAAGAGGTGGCAAGAATACACAGAAGAATTATACAAAAAAGATCTGTATGACACAGATAATCACGATGGTGTGATAAGTCACTTAGAGCCAGACATACTGGAATGTGAAGTCAAGTGGGCCTTAGGAAGCATCACTACAAACAAAGCTAGTGGAGGTGATGAAATTCCAGCTGAACTATTTCAAATTCTAAAAGATGATGGTATGAAAGTGCTGCAATCAATACGTCAGCAAATTTGGAAAACTCAGAGAAGTGGCCTCAGGACTGGAAAAATTCAGTTCTCATCCCAATCCCAAAGAAAGGCAATGCCAAAGAATGCTCAAACTACCACACAAATGCATTCATCTCACATGCTAGCTAAGTAATGCTCCAAATTCTCAAAGCCGGGCTTCAACACTACATGAACTGTGAACTTCTAGATGTTCAAGCTAGATTTAGAATGCAGAGGAACCAGAGATCAAATTGCCAACATCCGCTGGATCATTGCAAAAGCAAGAAAGTTCCAGAAAAACATCTACTTCTGCTTTATTGACTATGCCAAAGCCTTTGACTTGTGGATCACAACAAACTGTGGGAAATTCTTAGAGAGAAGATAATACCAGGCCACCTGACCTGCCTCCTGAGAAATCTGTAGGCAGGTCAGGGAGCAACAGTTAGAACTAGACATGGAACTACAGACTGGTTCCAAGTATGAAAAGGAGTACATCAAGGCTGTATATTGTCACCCTGCTTATTTAACTTATATGCATAGTACATAATGAGAAATGCTGGACTGGAAGAAACACAAGCTGGAATCATGATTGCCGGGAGAAATATCAATAACCTCAGATATGCAGATGAAACCACTCTTATAGCAGAAAGTGAAGAGGAACTAAAAAGCCTCTTGAAGAAAGTAAAAGAAGAGTGAAAAAGTTAGCTTAAAGCTCAACATTCAGGAAACAAAGATCATAGCATCCGGTCCCATCACTTCATGGGAAATAGATGAGGATACAGTGGAAACAGTGTCAAACTTTATTTTTTGGGGCTCCAAAATCACTGCAGATGGTGACTGTAGCCATGAAATTAAAAGATGGTTTTGTAAGTCTTTTTTCTTCTGTTGTATTTCTTGACTATATAAGTCCATTTAACATTTGTTGTAAAGCTGGTTTGATGGTACTGAGTTCTCTTAACTTTTGCTTTTCTGTAAAGTTTTTTATTTCTCCATCAATTTTGAATGAGATCCTTGCTGGGTACAGTAATCTTGGTTGTAGATTTTTCCCTTTCAGTACTTTAAATATATCCTGCCATTCCCTTCTGGCCTGTAGAGTTTCTGCTGAAAGATCAGCTGTTAAGTGACAGTTTCCCTTGCATGTTGCTTGTTGCTTCACCCTTGCTGCTTTAAATATTCTTTGTTTGTGTTTAGTCTTTGTTAGTTTGATTAGTCGGAGAAGGCGATGGCACCCCAGTTTGGTTAGTATGCGTCTTGGCATGTTTCTCCTTGGGTATATCCTGTATGGGACTCTCTGCACCTCTTGGACTTGATTAACTATTTCCTTTTTCATGTTGGGGAAATTTTCAACTATAATCTCTTCAAAAACTTTCTCATACCCTTTATTTTTCTCTTCTTCTTCTGGGACCCCTATAATTCAAATGTTGGTGCATTTGATATTGTCCCAGAGGTCTCTGAGACTATCCTCAGTTCTTTTCATTCTTTTTACTTTATTCTGCTCTTCAGAAGTTATCTTCACCATTTTATCTTCTAGGTCACTGATTCATCCTTCTGCTTCAGATATTCTGCTATTGATTCTTTCTAGAGTATTTTTAATTTCAGTAATCGTGTTGTCTCTGTATGTTTGTTCTTTAATCTTCTAAGTCTTTGTTAATTGAGTCTTGCATTTTCTCCATTTTGTCTTCAAGTTTTTTTATTATCTTTACTATCGTTATTCTGATTTCTTTTTCAGGTAGTTTGCCTATTTCCTCTTCATTTATTTGGACTTCTGTGTTTCTAGTTTAGTTTGTTCCTTTGTCTAGTATTTCTCTGCCTTTTCTTTCTTTTTTTTTTTTTTTTTTTTTGGTAACTTATTGTGTTTAAGGGCTTACTCCTTGGAAGAAAAGTTATGACCAACCTAGATAGCATATTCAAAAGCAGAGACATTACTTTGCCAACAAAGGTCCATCTAGTCAAGGCTATGGTTTTTCCTGTGGTCATGTATGGATGTGAGAGTTGGACTGTGAAGAAGGCTGAGCTCTGAAGAATTGATGCTTTTGAACTGTGGTGCTGGAGAAGACTCTTGAGAGTCCCTTGGACTGCAAGGAGATCCAACCAGTCCATTCTGAAGGAGATCAACCCTGGGATTTCTTTGGAAGGAATGATGCTAAAGCTGAAACTCCAGTACTTTGGCAACCTCATGCGAAGTGTTGACTCATTGGAAAAGACTCTGATGCTGGGAGGGATTGGGGGCAGGAGGAGAAGGGGATGACATAGGATGAGATGGCTGGATGGCATCACTGACTCAATGGACGTGAGTCTGAGCGAGCTCCGGGAGATGGTGATGGACAGGGAGGCCTGGCGTGCTGCGATTCATGGGGTCGCAAAAAGTCGGACACGACTGAGTGACTGAACTGAACTGAACTGATTCCCAGCCTTCGTGGTTGAATTCTTTCTTCCTTTTGGTTTCTGCCCACCAAAGGTTGGTCCAGTGGTTTGTGTGAGCTTCATATAGGCTGAGATTTCTGTTCAGTTTTTGTTTGTTTTCCCTCTGATGGGCAAGGCTGAGTGAGGTGATAATCCTGTCTGCTGATGATTGGGTTTGTCTTTTTGTTTTGTTTGTTGTTAAATGAGCTGTCCTGCAGACAGTGCTACTGGAGGTTGGGTTATGATGGATCTTGTATTCAAGTGGTTTTCTTTATGTGAGTTTTCACTATTTGATACTACCTAGGGTTAGTTCTCTGGTTGTCTAGGGTCTTGGAGTCAGTACTCCCACTCCAAAGACTCAGGGCTTGATCTCTCTCCAAAGACCAGCCTAGGTCCAATCTACCAAGAGGAATTTCACCTGAAATGAAAGGCCTTTTACTTGAGTTCCAAAAGCCAGTGTACAAGAACACAACAGAGATCTCTGACTCAATGGAAACTTGGTATTGCCTGCCACATGGACAGTCCTCCTTGGATTGCAACACATGACTAGAGGGTCTGTCCTTGGCAGTGGTCAGCAGAACTCTGCTCCCTTTTTAATTAAATTTTTTTTTCCTATTGAGTTTTACTAATTTATATATTTTGGATATTAATCAACCCCTTATTTGATATATGACTTGCAAATACTTTCTCCTATTTGGTAGGTTTTCTTTTCATGTTGTTAATGGTTTCCTTTTCATTTTGTTAATGGTTTTCTTTCCTAAGCAGAAGCTTTTTAGTTTGATGTAATCTCACTTGTTCATTTTTTCTTTTGTTTCACTCACTTTGGGGCTTCCCTGGTAGGTTAGACAGTAAAAGCCATTCGCTTTTGGTGTCAAATTAAAAAAACAAACCAAAACACCAAGTCTGATGTCAAGGAGATTACCACCTAAAATTTAGGGCCTCTGTTCTTACTTTTGAATCTTTAATGCCTTTTGAGATAATTTTTGTATATAGTGTAAGATGGTATTCCAGTTTCTTCCTATTGCTGTGATTTGTGTGTCTAGTTTTCCAGTATGATTTATTAAGGAGACAAAAATGGTAATTCTCAAAATATATTTGATTCTTAAAGGAAGGAGATGATAAAGTAGCTAGTAGTGATAGGGGATAAGTAGTAAACTAAGGGATTTTATACATGTATTGTTTGATTTTTTTTATTAAAATACCCTTGATTTATAATATTGGATTAGTTCCCTATGTACAACATAAGTGAGTGAGTGATAGTCACTCAGACATCACCAACTCTTTGAGACCCCATGGAGTGTAGTCTGCCAGGCTCCTCTGTCCATGGAATTCTCCAAGCAAGAATACTGGAGTGGGTTGCCATTTCCTTCTCCAATATACAATATAGTGAGTCAATATTTTTGTAGAGTATATTCCATTTAAAGTTATTATAAAATATTGGCTATATTCCCTATTCAGTAAAACATATCCTTGAAGCTTATTTGGAAAAGACCCTGATGCTGGAAGGGATTGGGGGCAGGAGGAGAAGGGACAGCAGAGGATGAGATGGCTGGATGGCTTCACTGACTCAATAGACATGAGTTTGGGTAAACTCCGGGAATTGGTGATGGACAGGGAGGCCTGGCATGCTGCAATTCATGGGGTCGCAAAGAGTCAGACACAACTGAGCGACTGAACTGAACTGAAGCTTATTTACTTTATAGGCAGTAGTTTGTACCTCTTAATCCCCATTCCATTGGGGAAAGGACTTGGGGGAGGGGCACAATAGGGGAAGAGGATTAAGATGTGCTGTTTGATATTTACTGGATACAAACATTAAAAAATTTTTTATACTAGTGTGGGGAAAATTCCACTTTAAAAAAAAAAAAAGAGGTTGAGTATATTAGAGAAAGGATAGTGACAATTCCTGAAAGTGAAGATGGAAAATGAGATGCAAAACTTAGATAGGGCACTTGACACTGGTTATTTAGCTTTTAATAGCCAGGGCTATTTAAGCTGTTTACAGACCTGGGGGTGTGTGGTATATAAATGTAAAAGTCTCATTTAATGACAGAGGCTCTCATTTAATGACAAATAGGCAAGGTCAGGTAAAGGTTTCCTCATTTAAGATAAAGGAGGCTTCTGAATATTTGTAGGCAGGGGAAATGAGTGGACACTGAGAAAGGAAAGAGGAGGTATGCAATGTCTTTAATTGCTACTCTGTAGACAAAGACAAGCAATTATGAGGAGAAGAAAGGAGAAAGGACTACTGAGTTGCATAAACTCACTGAAAGTCTTTTTTATTTTTTTATGGTTTTATATGTCTCATTTTCCAAGTCCACAATTTTCTGCATTTGTCTAGTTTTCTAGTTTTCTGCATTTTTTTCAGTAAGTGTAAGAAACCAGTATTCTCAGGTTAAGATTTATTTTGAAAAGTAAATACTAACAAGACTAGTCGGTTCATAATCCTAGTTCAGATGTATTTATTTTTTTCCATAGAACTTAGAATAATAGCAAATGAAGCAACTGACAAACAACTAATCTCAAAAATATACAAACAACTTCTGCAGCTCAATTCCAGAAAAATAAACGACCCAATCAAAAAATGGGCCAAAGAGCTAAATAGACATTTCTCCAAAGAAGACATACGGATGGCTAACAAACACATGAAAAGATGCTCAACATCACTCATTATTAGAGAAATGCAAATCAAAACCACAATGAGGTACCACTTCACACCAGTCAGAATGGCTGTGATCCAAAAATCTGCAAGCAATAAATGCTGGAGAGGGTGTGGAGAAAAGGGAACCCTCCTACACTGTTGGTGGGAATGCAAACTAGTACAGCCACTATGGAGAACAGTGTGGAGATTCCTTAAAAAATTGCAAATAGAACTACCTTATGACCCAGCAATCCCACTGCTGGGCATATACACCGAGGAAACCAGAATTGAAAGAGACACATGTACCCCAATGTTCATCACAGCACTGTTTATAATAGCTAGGACATGGAAACAACCTAGATGTCCATCAGCAGATGAATGGATAAGAAAGCGGTGGTACATATACACAATGGAGTATTACTCAGCCGTAAAAAAGAATTCATTTGAATCAGTTCTGATGAGATGGATGAAACTGGAGCCGATTATACAGAGTGAAGTAAGCCAGAAAGAAAAACACCAATACAGTATACTAACACATATATATGGAATTTAGGAAGATGGCAATGATGACCCTGTATGCAAGACAGGGAAAGAGACACAGATGTGTATAATGGACTTTTGGACTCAGAGGGAGAGGGAGAGGGTGGGATGATTTGGGAGAATGACATTCTAACATGTATACTATCATGTAAGAATTGAATCGCCAGTCTATGTCTGATGCAGGATACAGCATGCTTGGAGCTGGTGCATGGAGATGACCCAGAGAGATGTTATGGGGAGGGTGGTGGGAGGGGGGTTCATGTTTGGGAACGCATGTAAGAATTAAAGATTTTAAAATTTTAAAAATAAAAAAATAAATAAAATTAAAAAAAAAAAAGATCCTGGAAACCTAGACATACAGCATTAGAAGAGATCCTTTTTATAATCCTTTATAATTTTTTTTCCTGACCAACATGTCACAAAATTATATACTTCTAGTAACTGAACTGCAGATTTTTTTACAAATCCATTCAGTATGCCACACAAAATCATTTAGAAATGGTAGTTCTATAGTGATCTACTTATAACACTATATGGTGCAAGAATGAGGCTTTTTCCCATTTGCAACAACATGAATGGACCTAGCGATTGTCATACTGAGTGAAGTAAGTCAGACAGAAAGACAAATATCACATAGTATCACTTATATGTGGAATCTAAAATAATGGCACAAATGAACTTATTTACAAAAGAGAAAGAGAGTCACAGATGTACAAAACAAACCTAAGTTTACCAAAGGGGAAGTGCAGAAGGGATAAATTTGGAGTCTCTAATTGACATATATGCATTACTATATATAAAATAGGAAGGCTTCCCTGGTGGCTCAGACGGTAAAGCGTCTGCCTGTGATGCAGGAGACCCAGGTTCAATCCCTGGGTTGGGAAGATTCCCTGGAGAAGGAAATGGCAACCCACTCCAGTACTCTTGCCTGGAAAATCCCATGGATGAAGGAGCCTGGTAGGCTAGAGTCCATGGGGTCACAAAGAGTCAGACATGTCTGAGTAACTTCACTTCATTTCGCATATATAAAATAGATACTGTATAGTACAGTACTATGTAATGACCTATGTGGGAAAAAGATCTTAAAAGGAGTGGATATGTATGTATGTGTAACTGGTTCACTTTGCTGTACATCTGAAACACAATTGTGTAAATCAACTATACTCCAATAAACATTTAAAGAATGAGGCATTTTTTTCCTCTGTTAAAAATGGGTAAAATGACATAATTATGTGATTTAATATTTTCTAAACTTAAATCCATCTTTTAAAAGGCAGATATAGCATACTTTGTAGCATTTACATTGGACTCAGGTATAAACAGGAATATGAAATACATTAGAATTAATGAAATACCAATGAAAGTAAAGAAATACAAATCTACCGTGAACATAATTCACAATATCTTTTACATTGTGTCTTAGTCTGTTCAGGCTGCTCTATCAAAATACTACCTACTGGGTAGCTTATAAATGATAGAAATTTATTTCTCATAGTTCTGAAGGCTGGTGGAGTCAGAGATCAGGGTGCCAGCATGGTCAGGTAAGAGCCCTCTTCAAGGTCACAGACTTATTATGTCTTCACACAGCAGAAGTGACAAGCCAGCTGGTTCTCTGGACTCTTTTAAGGTCACTAATCCCATTCTTAATGGTTCTGCCTTGGTGACCTAATCACCTCCCAAAGGCTCCACCTCCTAATACAATTGAATTGCTCTAGGTGGTAGCTTTTTAACATACAAATTTGTTAGTCTACAGCACACTATAACATGTTTTCACCTATACAAGTTCAAATATAAAAGGCAGCTTCATTTCTTTATGCCAAATAAATCAATTTGAATATACTGAATTGTACTGTCTGCAGGAAACAGCAAAGCTGATGGAACATCTAATGCGCTAATTAGCTGGCAGACCTCTTCTCTAATGGCACATCTTTTCCATTTCAGTATAATCATGACAAGATGCGAGTTAATCACATCTGTCAACTATTAAGACCTTCCCTGATGGCTCAGATGGTAAGGAATCCGCCTGCAATGCAGGAGACCCAGGTTTGATCCCTGGGTCAGGAAGATCCCCTGGAGAAGGGCATGGCAATCCACTCCAGTATTCTTGCCTGGAGAATCCCATGGACAGAAGAGCCTGGTGGGCTACAGTCCATAGGATCACACAGAGTCAGACATGACTGAAGTGACTTAGCATGCATATCAACTGTTAAGACTCATAATATTCTGGCTAAAAATGCCTTTGCAACGATTATCTTCCCTGTACAGTTTAGAAAGGCAGAGACAAGATATTTTCCTATCTAGTAGCTTTGTTTCCTAACTGATCATTACAATGAAGAGAAAAAAATGCATGAGTCAGTCTGAACATACTGCATCTCTGTTATAGTTGGTCAAATATTCTTATTTGGGTTTAAATGTAATTTACTCCTTTCTTTATTCCTAGAAGTGGCATACCCAATTACTCCAGAAAACTGTTTCAACTAGCTCTGATGCTCTCTATAAATTGTAAGGTTCTTTGGGAAACTGTTTAATGTAACTTCTAATATCACATATAATTTCTATTAAAACTTCTGGATGTAAACCTTTATATAGAATGTTTTTTGAAATTCAACTATATAGAACTACAAGTAAAAAATTCTGAGATCTTAATTGAAAGTAATGATGACTTGCCTTCTCATACCTAAACTTCCTGGATTGCCCTCAGACAGCATTAAGAGGTGAAAAAGAAGTATGGGAAGAATGAGACCTGAACTTTAACCCCCACTCAACTATTATTTAAAGAATTGGCCTAGTGGATAGTGGACTTCAATGATGAGACCTATCTTTAGTCTGTTTTATATGAAACATATTAATCCATGTGCTTCCAAAGGTCTTTTAATTCAAAATGACGATGCTTTCTAAATATCAAGCCTAATAAGGCTACCTTTAAAAAGTAATGAAATCTTAAATATTCATAGGATGCCACATGAGGGTTTTGGTGACTTAAGGATGTAAACTAGGAGAGGGAATAGTTTAGAGGACCTCTGTGTTCCATTCCAAATAGGAGATTCTATAATTCTCTGAGGTTCTCTAAGCCTCAATTTCCTCATCTGAGACAGAAGTCACTATAATTAAGGTATAAGATTGTTTAAAGTTGAGATGAGGAGATGAAGAGAGAAAAAATATGAGCTTTATCCCAGAAGCCCCCCTAGATACATCCTCTATAAAACGAACTTCAGATTTAACTATTGCTAACTCATACGTTCCTTACTCTTATTGCAAAAAGTGCCTGGGCTCATTTCTACAGCACTGTTAAATTAGAGAGGGGAAAACACAATAATAATTTATTTATTTTGTCTTGGTATCTGAATGTTATTGTTGTATGTCCAGAATTTGTTAAATTTTTTTGTCATTAAATTTTTTCTTGCTATATTTTTTCTATAGATTTTCCATTTAAATGAAATACAGTGCAATGAGAAATAGAAGTATTTCAAACTTCTTGTTTAATCTGAAATGACTGTCTTATGCATTATGATTAAATAATCAATTCCCTTATAATTGACATGAAACATACAAATGTAAAATAATTTTATTATGGGTTATGATATGTTTTTTTTAATTTTTTCTTTTATATTGGAGTGTGGTTGATTACCAATGTTAATGTTGTGTTAGTTTCAGGTGTACAACACAGTGATTCAGTTGTACATATACATGTATCTATTGTTTTGCAAATTCTTTTCCTATTTAGGGTATTATAGAATATTGAGATGAATTTCCTTTGCTATACAGGGAACTCATTATCTGCTATATCTGTTAATCTATTTGGTTATCTGTTTTAGATATAGCAGCTTTTTTTTTTAAAATAAGCTTTCTGCCCCCTTCTCTTTCTCTTCTCCTTCTGGCATAATGCATGAATTAGTTCATTTATGATGTGCCAAACACTCTGTAGGCTTTCTCACTTTTTAAATTATATTCTCAAGTAAAATCACAAACAAAAACCTAACCTTACACCAAAAGCAACCAGAGAAAGAAGAACAAGCAAAACTCAAATTTAGTAGAAGGAAAGAAATCCTAAAGATTAGATCGGAAATAAATGAAATAGAAACAAAGAAAGCAATGGAAACTATCAACAACACTAAACTTTGAAAAGATAAACAAAATTGATAAACCTTTAGCCAGACTCATCAAGAGAAATAAAAGAAGCTACAGGAGACACCACAGAGATACAAAGGATCATAAGAGACTACTACAAGCAACTATACCAATAAAATGGACAATCTAGAAGAAATGAACAGATTCTTATAAATGTACATGCTTTCAAGACTGAACCAGGAAGAAATAGCAAATATGAACAGACAAATCACAAGTTCTGAAACTGAAACTGTGATTTAAAAGACTTCTAACAAACACAAGTCCAGGACCAGACAAAGATACCACACACAAAAAAATTACAGGTCAATGCCACTGATGAACACAGACATAAACAAAAATCCTCAAAATACTAGCAAACCAAATCCAACAATACAGTAAAAGGATCATACACTACAATCAAGTGGGATTTATCCCAAGGATGCAAGTATTTTTCAATATCCACAAATCAATCAGTGTGATACACCACATCAAACAGTTAAATAAAATCCATATGATTATCTCAATATTTACATAAAAAGCTTTTGACAAAATTAAGCAGACATCTATGATGAAAACTCTCCAGAAAGTGGGCATAAAGGGAACATACTTCAATGTCATGAAGGCCATATATGACAAACCCACAGTCAACATCATAGTCAAGTGTTGAAAAGCTAAAAGCACTTCCTTTAAGATCAGAAATAAGATAAGTATGTCCACTCTCGCCACTTTCACTCAACATAACTTCGGAAGCCCTAGCCATGGCAATCAGAGAAGACAAAGAAATCCAAATTGGAAAAGGAATAAAACTGTCACTGTTTGCAGATGATCTAATACTATCCGTAGAAAATCCGAAATATGGTACCAGAAAACTACTAGAGCTCAACAGTGAATTTGGTTAAAGTTGCAGGATACAGAATGAATATGCAAAAATCTGTTGCATTTCTACACACTAACAATGAACAATCAGAAAGAGAAAGAAACAATCCCATTTACCATTCCAGAAAAAAAGAATAAAATACCTAATAAGCCTACCTATAGAGGCAAAAGAGTGGTGCTTAGAGAACTATAAGATGCTGATGAAATAAACAGAAGATGACATATAGACACGGAAAAATATACCATGTTCTTGGACTGGAAGAATTCAATGTCAAAATGACTATACTACCCAAGGTGATCTACAGATTCAATGCAATTCCTATCAAATTGTCAATGGCATTTTTCACACAATTAGAACCAAAAGAATCTTAAAATTTGTGTGGAGACACAAAAAGCCTAAAATAGTCAAAACAATCTTGAGAAAGAACAGAGCTGGGGGAATCAGGCTCCCTGCTTCAGAGTACAAAACTACAGTTATCAAAACAGATGCTGCCACAAAAATAAAAATAGAGATCAATGCAACAGGATAGAAATCCTAGAAATAAGCCCACACAACTATGGTCAATTAATCTACAGCAAAGGAGGCAAGATTACACAATAGAGAAAACATAGTATTCAATAAATGATGCTGGGAAAACTGGGAAGAATTTCAAAAAATGATGCTGTAAAAGAATGAAATTAGATCATTCAGATCATTTTTTAATACCACTCTCAAAAATAAATTCAAATTGGGTTAAAGACCCGAAAGTAAGACCTGATGCTATAAAATCCTTAGAGGAAAAAATAAGCAGAATATTCTTTGACATAAATTGCAACAATATCTTTTTTGATCCAGCCCTACAGTTATGGAATTAAAAATAGACAAAAGGACATATTTATAGGTAAACTCAAAGGCTAATGCACAGCAAAGTATACCATAAACAAAACCAAAAGACCACCCACAGAGTGGAAGAAAATATTGGCAATCAATGTGGCCAACAAGGGATTAATGTCCAAAATTTACAAAGAGCTCACAAGACTCAATATCAAAAATTTAAAAATAAAAACAAAAATCCAGTCAAAAAATATAATATGTTTAAAGAGAGTATATATAGTTTCAAACTGATAACAAAAAAACATTTTAACATAAAACAGCACATCATATAACATAAATCTCATGATTTCTTATAGACGTTTATAAGGAGCATATATATCTATGTAAAATATGCCACCTGTTAAAGTTGGATATAAATATCACTTTTGTGAAGACTGCTGTCATAGCCGAGAAATATTCATTACTTCTATTTTGAAATTCTTTAACCTGCCCCAGCTTGACACTCTAAGTGATATTCACTGATAAGAAAATCCAGAAACACAGAAATTGATTTTAATCTTTAAAAATGCATTTTTTCCTGAAACCTATACACATTTTTAGGGCTTCCAAGGTGGTGCTAGTGATTAAAAGCTCACCTGCCAATGCAGGAGACGTAAGAGACATGGGTTCCATCCTTGGATCTGGATGACCCCTTGGAAGAGTGCGTGGCAACCCACTCCAATATTCTTGCCTTGAGAATCCTGTGGAAAGAGGAGTCTGGCCAGCTATAGTCCATAGGGTCATAAAGAGCTGGACACGACTGAGTGATATAGCATGCATAACCATTTAGAAAATAAATTATTTTTATCCATAAATACAAATGAACTATTGTATTCTCTAAAATTACATTATTGTGGTAAAAGTAACTATACATTAAGATCAGCCATCTTGTCAAGGCTATGGTTTTTCCTGTGGTCATGTATGAATGTGAGAGTTAGACTGTGAAGAAGGCTGAGCACTGAAGAATGGATGCTTTTGAACTGTGGTGTTGGAGGAGACTCTTGAGAGTCCCTTGGACTGCAAGGAGATCCAACCAGTCCATTCTGAAGGAGATCAACCCTGGGATTTCTTTGGAAGGAATGATGCTAAAGCTGAAACTCCAGTACTTTGGCCACCTCATGCGAAGAGTTGTCTCACTGGAAAAGACTCTAATGCTGGGAGGGATTGGGGGCAGGAGGAGAAGGGGACGACAGAGGATGAGATGGCTGGATGGCATCACTGACTCAATGGATGTGAGTCTGAGTGAACTCCGGGAGTTGGTGATGGACAGGGAGGCCTGGTGTGCTGCAATTCATGGGGTTGCAAAGAGTCGGACACGACGGAGCGACTGAACTCAACTGAAATGCTCAGTTTGTTTCTTCTCCATCAGTTTATTTCAGTTCAGTTCAGTTGCTCCGTCGTGTCCGACTCTTTGCAACCCCATGAATTGCAGCACACCAGGCCTCCCTGTCCATCACCAACTCCTGGATTCTACTCAAACTCATGTCCATCGAGTCAGTGATGCCATCCAGCCAACTCATCCTCTTTCATCCCCTTCTCTTTCTGTCCCCAGTCGCTCCCAGCATCAGAGTCTTTTCCAATGAGTCAACTCTTCCCATGAGGTGGCCAAAGTATTGGAGTTTCAGCTTTAGCAGCAGTCCTTCCAATGAACACCCAGGGCTGGTCTCCTTTAAGATGGACTGGCTGGATCTCCTTGCAGTCCAAGGGACTCTCAAGAGTCTTCTCCAACACCACAGTTCAAAAACATCAATTCTTTGGTGCTCAGCTTTCTTCACAGTCCAACTCTCACATCCATACATGACCACTGGAAAAACCATGGCCTCGACTAGACAGACCTTTGTTGGCAAAAAAAATGTCTCTGCTTTTCAATATGCTATCTAGGTTGGTCATAACTTTCCTTCCAAGGAGTAATCTTCTTTTAATTTCATGGCTGCAGTCACCATCTGCAGTGATTTTGGAGCCCCCCAAAATAAAGTCTGACACTGTTTCCCCATCTAATTCCCATGAAGTGATGGGACCAGATGCCATGATCTCAGTTTTCTGAATGTTGAGCTTTAAGCCAACTTTTTCACTCTCCTCTTTCACTTTCATCAAGAGGCTTTTTAGTTCCTCTTCACTTTCTGCCATAACAGTGGTGTCATCTGCATATCTGAGGTTATTGATATTTCTTCCAGAAATCTTGATTCCAGCTTGTGCTTCTTCCAGCCCAGAATTTCTCATGATGTACTCTGCATAGAAGTTAAATAAGCAGGGTGATAATATACAGCCTTGACGTACTCCTTTTCCTATTTGGAGCCAGTCTGTCATTCCATGTCTAGTTCTAACTGTTGCTTCCTGACCTGCATATAGGTTTCTCAGGAGGCAGGTCAGGTGGTCTGGTATTCCCATCTCTTTCAGAATTTTCCACAGTTTATTGTGATCCACACAGTCAAAGGCTTTGGCATAGTCAAGAAAGCAGAAATAGATGTTTTTCTGGAACTCTCTTGCTTTTTCCATGATCGAGTGGATGCTGGCAATTTGATCTTTGGTTCCTCTCCCTTTTGTTAAACCAGCTTAAACATCTGGAAGTTCATGCTTCATGTACTGCTGAAGCCTGGCTTGGAGAATTTTGAGCATTACTTTACTAGTGTGTGAGATGAGTGCAATTGTGCGGTAGTTTGAGCATTCTTAGGCATTGCCTTTCTCTGGGATTGGGATGAAAACTGACCTTTTCCAATCCTGTGGCCACTGCTGAGTTTTCCAAATTTGCTGGCATATTGACTATAGCACTTTCACAGCATTATCTTTCAGGATTTGAAATAGTTCAACTGGAATTCCATCACCTCCACTCTTTAACCTTTGCTCTGGGTAACAAACAACTCACGCTGTTCATCCTAGAATGTCCTGTCCTCTTTTGTCAGCTTGACCAACTATTCAGTTCAGTGCAGTCCCTCAGTCATGTCCGACTCTGCGAGCCCATGAATCGCAGCATGCCAGGCCTCCCTGTCCATCACCAACTCCCGGAGTTCACTCAGACTCGCGTCCATCGAGTCAGTGATGCCATCCAGCCATCTCATCCTCTGTCGTCCCCTTCTCCTCCTGCCTCCAATCCCTCCCAGCATCAGACTCTTTTCTAATGAGTCAACTCTTCTCATGAGGTGGCCAAAGTACTGGAGTTTCAGCTTTAGCATCATTCCTTCCAAAGAAATCCCAGGGTTGATCTCCTTCAGAATGGACTGGTTGGATCTCCTTGCAGTCCAAGGGACTCTCAAGAGTCTCCTCCAACACCACAGTTCAAAAGCATCCATTCTTCAGTGCTCAGCCTTCTTTACAGTCCAATTCTCACATCCATCTATGACCACTGGAAAAACCATAGCCTTGACTAGATGGACCTTTGTTGGCAAATAATGTCTCTGCTTTTTAATATGCTATCTAGGTTGGTCACAACCTTCCTTCCAAGGAGTAAGTGTCTTTTAATTTCATGGCTGCAATCACCATCTGCAGTGATTTTGGAGCCCAAAATATTACTCATCCTTTAAAGCCTCGTTCAAATGCATCTTGCCACAAACCCTTGAAGAACAGGCAATGGCTTTATCATCTGTATTTTCAAAGGATGTTATATTTATCCCTTAGAGTACTTTTGTTCTCCTTTAGAAACATTTAGCACTTAAATCGTTGTTAACTATTTATGTGATAGTGTGATGAGTTTTATAGCTTACTGTTCCACATTTTTTAACCCTCATCCCATATAAAACCACAGCATAACAAAATGTAAACCAAATGTATTATTTTTCTATTGACATGCACCAAATTATAATAAATTTAGTACCTTGAAACAGGGCCCACTTGTTGTCTTACAATATCTGTATGTCAGACTCTCTGTTCAGAGTTTGGCCAAGCTTAAATCATATGGCCCTCATAGGATGTTCACAGCAGAAGCGCGTTTTTTCAAGGTGAGCAGAATTTCATCTTTCTGACTTCTGTCCAATTTGCAGATACACTTTTCCTCTTTTAGGAGCTCATGTGATTAGGTCAGCCCCACAAAGGACATTACTTCTTTGAATAATTCAACCTATTATATCTATAACTCCCTTTTGCCATATAATATAATCATTAGAGTACTGGAGTAGAAAGTCTTTTCAGAGGAGCAAATCCTCAGTGACATTGTTTATAATTGCTGCTCAGTGGTGATTAAATAAAGAATAACTTTTAGTTAGTTTCAATATCATTTTTAAGTTCTCTACAGATGGTATACTCCTTCATTACCTACACTCTGGGTAGGCTGTTGTATTTCTGCAGATAATACCACTCTGATGGCAGAAAGAAAAGAGGAACTAAAGAGTCTCTTGATGAGGGTGAAAGAGGAGAGTGAAAAAGCTGGCTTACAACTCCATATTAAAAAACTAAGAGAATGGCATCCAGTCCCATCACTTCATGACAAATAGAAGAAGGAAAAGTTGAAGCAGTGACAGATTTTCTCCTGGGCTCTGAAATCACTGCAGATGGTGACTGCAGCCATGAAATCAGGTGACTGCTTCTTGGCAGGAAAGCTATGACAAACCTAGGGAGTGTATTAAAAAGCAAAGATATCACTTTGCCAACAAAAGTCCATATATTCAGGGTTATGGTCTTTCCAGTAGTCATGTACAGATGTGAGAGCTGGAAAATAAAGAAGGCAGAGTGCTAAGGAATTGATGCTTTCAGACTGTGGTGCTGGAGAAGACTCTTGAGAGTCTCTTGGATAGCAAGGAGATCAAACCAGTCAATGCTAAAGGAAGTCAACTCTGAATACTCTTTGGAAGGACTGATGCTGAAGCTCCAATACTTTGACCACCTGATGCAAACAGTCTACTCATTGGAAAAGACCCTGCCACTGGGAAAGATTGAAGGTAGAAGGAGAATAAGGTGACAGAGGATGAGATGGTTGGATAGCATCACCAATTAAATGGACATGAAATTGGGCAAACTCTGAGAGATCATGAAGGACAGGGAGGTCTGGCATGCTGCAGTCCATGGGGTCACAATGGGTCAAACATGACTTGGCGACTGAACAACATTACTGTTTGGGGTATCAAAAATTTACCTAATGAGATATTTGATATAGCTCAGGAGGGTTTTGTTTTTTTTTTTTTTTTTCTGGCATAATATCACAGTGCCAACTTGTTTATTTTAATACAATAGTTGGGGAGGAATAAATTTTCCTCTACCCTTTTAAGCTCTTCTGACTGGTCTAAAATTAAATTGACATGAAAGAGAGAGTAACAAGAGAAAATCAAACAAAAGTTTAATAACATGTATACAATTGACCCTTGAACAGTGCAGGGGTTAGGGATGCCAAACTTCCACAAAATCGAAAATCCACATATAATTAATAGCTGGCCCTCTGTGTACAGTTCCTTTATATGCAGTTCCTTCATATCCATGGTCCTACCTCCATGGATTCAAACATCCCCTGTAGTATTCTCTACTGAAAAGACTTTGTATGTAAATGGACCTGTACAGTTCAAATCTGTGTTGTTCAAGGGGCAGCTGTACATGAGAGAGACTTAGGAAAACTGAGTAACTCACCAAAATAACGAAAGCACTCACCTTAAATATCATCTTAAGCTAAAAACAAAGGAGGATGTTGAAGGTAGTGATTTGGGACTTCAGAGAGGGGTATTTAACAAAAATGGAGAAACAAATATTTGGTAAAGAAATGTTTGCTATGCCATACAGAGACAGTGAGACACAGAAAGAAATATTAAGCAGATTTTTCTGGACTCCTTCCTGTCTGTCACCCCTCATTCATATTTTATTAATACTTATCTATGGTGGTAGCTCCCTTCCTAGAATAGGTCCTCTATCTAAATTCATTTAGACGGTTGGGGGAAAGGCAAAGATTCTTCCTGAGTCTTTTGGGCTTTGATCGTTTTCAGCTTAAAATAATCCATACACCACAGAGACATGTTTTGCAATGGCAAATTTTGCTCTCCTACAATCTGAAAAAATAGAGAAAATGGAACTTCAGAAGGCACTTTTTAAATTTTTATCAGGATTTATAGGAGGTATAAAAAACAGGGACTTGCTTGCTTAAAATACCTCCTATGAATCCTGATAAAAAATCCTGATAAAACTGTTTCTCCAACCTAGTCTTTCTAGAGAGCAGAAGTTTCTCAAAGTAAGAAATGGCATTTGGGCAAAGATCAAATTCAGAGTTCTTTTTGTAAAATGTGGCCTCGGGATAAATTTGAGACTAAGAGAGCATCTGTAAGACCCTTTGCTGAAACTTCAGAAAGATTTAAGGCAGTTCTCATAGACCTTCACAACTAGAAAAAAATAGGATTACTAAGAATAATAAGGGCAGGCCTTCTAGACTCTCTCGGCTAGCTAAAATGTTTTCCAAAGATCTTAAGGTATGCTTCTCAGATTTTTCTTGCCTGGGAAAAAAGATTGGCTATGAATTTGAGAGACTTGCCTTTTATACCCTCTTTAGTAGAAAAGGACTCTTAAAATCACAAGGGCAGTCCAGAATAGAGAAGAAACTATCTCCACAAGAAATATAGATGTGAGTCAATCTAATGAAGCCAACTTATAAATGTACATAATACAATGATACTTAAAAACCAAACTATTAAAATATTTGTATCAGTTTTTACTGAAAGGGACAGATAGTCAAAATGAAAAGATGTCTCAGGCCCTTCAAATTTCTGTGAACTCTCAGCTGAGAGCCTGCAGCACATCTTATGAAAAAGAAAGAATGATCAGCCAACAGCCCAGAGCATAAAGCCCATTCCAGCCAAAACCAGAAGTAGAGAAACCCTGGGGTGCAAAACTGGGCCTTAATCACCATATGTTTCCTACAGTCAAAGCAAGGTGAATTATCACCTGAGCCCAGCTGGATTTCAGAATTGCTGTAGAACAATAACTTCTATGTGCCTTCTATTTCCTGTTTTAGTCAGATATGCCTATGGCATTAATCATGTCCCCTTATTCTATGTTGGTTATGTGGGAAGCAGATAATTTGTCTCTTTGATTTACAGACCTTCAGATTCAGAAGCATCTTTCTTGACCAGTCTCATTCATATCAGGACCTGATTTAGATTCTGGACCTTAAATCTGGTCCTGATCATCTAATAACATAAAACTTTGGGAGTCTTGGGAAGGGCTGAGTGTATTTTGCACTTCGGAAGGAAAAGAATCATTGGGATTCAGAGGGAGGCACTGTGAAAGTTAGTCTTTGAGGAAGTGGTCCCCCCAGTAAACCATACTTTCCAGTTCATTCCCTGCCCAAAGTGATACATACCTCCTACACTGGATTTTAACTGGTGTTATATATTCAATAGAGGGCAGAAGAAATTACACTCCATGACTTCCAAAAATACTTTGCAGTTTCTGCATAGATCTCTTAGAATGTTTAGCAAGGGATGCTCCATTTAAGAATCCAGATACTATGTTATGAGAATATGAAGTACAAGACAGCAAGCGTCATTGGAATGAAGGTCAAGCATATAGCCTGAGTCAAGAGCTGACTGTTACCACATGAAAAACTCAAAGCAAGAATCACCTCTCTGAACTATGAGAAGTAATATAGCTTTTTATATAGAAGTAACATAGTTTTTTTTAATAAGCAATTAAGTATAAAGATGGTTCTTAGTTCACAGGTCATACAAAAACAGGTTACGCACCAGATTTAGCCCGTAGTCTATAATTTGTGAACCCTGCTTTAATCTATTACTATAAAGTGTTTTATTACACAGCAAGAAATAAATGAATTTTTTAATGGCATGAGAAAGAACATGAGTTTTTCTATAGAGTCAACTTCAGGGAAATAGGTATGTTTTAAATATCTATATAATCCCATTGTTTAAAGCAGAAAGTAGTATATGAGCATTTGTTACCTGTAATTCCCTTTAATTATTAAGCATGACTCTTGTAATTCAAAATCCCCTTAAATATTTTTAAAGGTATTTCCTAAAACATTTCATAGACTCAATATGAATTTGGGCAAACCTTGGGAGATAGTGAATAACAGGGGTGCCTGGCATGCTGCAATCCAAGGGGTCACAACAAATACACATATAGTATTTTGAAAATAAATTGACAACAATATCCTACTAATGCAACTATTAACCTTAACATTGATTTAGAATGCAGCCTAGAGCAATTAAAATGAAAAGGCTTTCAATTACACTATCATATGGATGAACCTCAAAACTGCAATAGTTAATGAAAGAATTCAAATGTAGATGATTACATATTTTATGATTTCATCTTTATGAAATGTCTAGAAAAGGCAAATCTAGAGATAGAAACCAGATTAGTGTTTACCTGAAATTGGAGATAAGAGAAGATTTAACTGCAGACTGGTGTGAGAGAAGTTGGGGGCTGATGGAAGTGTTCTAAAATTAGAATGTAATAATGATTACACAACTCTATAAAGTTACTAAAAATCAGTAAACTGTCAGTTAAAATGCATGAATTTTATGGCAAGTAAATCAAGTTATGCCTCAATAAATGTGTTAAAATATACAAAACATCCATATTTTAATTTTAGCAATACAGTGAAAAAAAGACCAAACTCCTTTGTGTCAACTTGAGAAGAAAAAAGCTTTTAAAAAAGATATTTTTAGTACAAAGATGTGTTCTGTGAAACATTGCCAAGAGATTTAATATCCTTCACTACAACCATTTTTCACTTAACAGATTATTATTTCCTTTGAATCGATAGGTCCTTCACATTAACAAATGTGACCATTGTATTGTTATTACTAGAGGAAAAGCATATTGTAGGCTAGAGGTATTATTTTTCTTTAATTTCTAGCTTCCTCCCCCTAAATAATACTGAGATTTCAGAGAAGTAACAGAATCTTCTGATAAAGCTTGGAAATCCTAGTGAAACTATACATTCTAGTTATTTCTTGCCAGGCATTATTCCCAATCATTCTTTAAAATAATACCTTATGACCCAGCAATCCCACTGCTGGGCATACACACCGAGGAAACCAGAATTGAAAGAGACACATGTACCCCAATGTTCATCGCAGCACTGTTTATAATAGCCAGGACACGGAAACAACCTAGATGTCCATCAGCAGATGAATGGATAAGAAAGCTGTGGTGCATATACACAATGGAGTATTACTCAGCCGTAAAAAAGAATTCATTTGAATCAGTTCTGATGAGATGGATGAAACTGGAGCCGATTATACAGAGTGAAGTAAGCCAGAAAGAAAAACACCAATACAGTATACTAACACATATATATGGAATTTAGGAAGATGGCAATGACGACCCTGTATGCAAGACAGGAAAAAAGACACAGCTGTGTATAACGGACTTTTGGACTCAGAGGGAGAGGGAGAGGGTGGGATGATTTGGGAGAATGGCATTCTAACATGTATACTATCATGTAAGAATTGAATCGCCAGTCTATGTCTGACGCAGGATACAGCATGCTTGGAGCTGGTGCATGGGGATGACCCAGAGAGATGTTATGGGGAGGAAGGTGGGAGGGGGGTTCATGTTTGGGAACACATGTAAGAATTAAAGATTTTAAAATTTTAAAAATAAAAAACTAAAAAAAAATAAAAAGAAAAGAAAAGAAAAGAAATTTTAAAAAATGTTTCAAAAATACATTGCATTCTATATGATTAAAATTGATTCTTCATCTTCAAAAAATAAAATAAAATAAAATAATAGCAGGGATCACATTCTAATGGAAGTTTAAGAAAAATTGACATTATCTCTGAAGCCTTGAATAAGATTAGCAGGCCCTTTTTAAAAGCTGCAAATCATTTCTTTGTAATCACAAATTCTAAATATATAGATTTTTTTTTAAATCAAGCAGTGAAGGAAAGGAAAAGATAAAATCGATAAATTAATTTTAAAAATTAGTGATTCCTTCTAATCAGAAATAAATACATAAGAAATAGCTAGGTTATAATCTAGAATATCATTTACAATTCTTAAAACTTTTCTGTATCACTGGGTCCTGTACCACTAGAGAGGAATATAGAATCAATAATCATACACAATATATTCCATCAATTTTCAAGGTTTCAAGTAGCCCCAAAATGTATCCATGGCACATATCCAGAATAAGAACCACTGATAAAATGTGAGTTGATGCTTGATTATTTTTAAAGGTCAACTCTGTGCATCAAGAGTGGCACATAGCACTAAGTAAGGCATGAATATAAAAAGCAGAGACACTGTTTTTCCTTTAAATATATTCAGGCATGGAGAAATTGTCCTTGATTTTTATTGCTTAACCTCAGTAAGAACATATATAGAACTATGATGTCAGTCCTTGGCAGAGACTCTGATAATGGTTTATACTTGAGTGGTTGAGAGTTTTCATTATTTTTCAAAATTAATAATTGTTCCTCCCTGATACCACATCTTGCAGAATGTACAGCCTAGATCCTAGAAAGCAAAAAAGATTTGGCTTTAATTAAAAATAAGAAGAAACTCAAAGAATTGAATAGACTATGAATTACCTATCAGAGAAAATTTTAAACAGCAAATGACGACATAAGAAAGATTAAAGAAAAATGAAAGTTAGTAGCTGGATTAAAGTGAATGTTAAAGGACTTTTGCTTCCAGCCAAGATGGAAGAACAGAAATTGGATTTATAGTCCTACATTAGACAACTAGACAGATATATTTTTTAAAAGATTTTTCAAACATTAGACAACAAGCAGTTAAGGACTGTGCTCCTTGTGAGAAAGAAAAGGACCTAAAATTACACCAGTTTATTGCCCAGAGCTATTTTCCAATCTTCAGCAAAGAGAGGAGGAAAGTACCATTGAGCCTGAGGTCTCATTGAGCAGAGGGGACAAGGATTAGATTTTGAGAGATCAAATTATTTAGAATACATGGTACAGAACACCAAAGAAAAGGGAGCTGGTTGCATAGAGAGTGCTCTGGAAATCTTCAGTCCCCTCACATCTTTAGCTGAATACAAACCTGCACATTCCTAAGTGGAAACTATATAATCTGAGAAACAATAATCAAAATGAGGAGACATAAAAATTCCCAAAGCTCACACAAAGCCGGGAATAGTTTGTTTTTACAAGCCAGAATAGTGAGGCTTCACAAGACATGCTATCAGATTAAGTTCACAAGCTATTTCTTTATAGTATGGATTAATGACATCACAGGCCAAGAATGAAGTCTTCAGAGCAGACCACAGCTGACACTGACCCAAGTAACTCAATACCAGAACAATATCCCACATAACAAAAGCTCTAACACACAGCCCAAAAGTTCCAGTGCCTTGGATCTGATCAATTATTTTGAAACATGCAAGGAAGCAGAAAATAATAACAATAATTCATAAGCAGGAGATAAGTCAGGCAATAGAAACAGACACAAATGACTGAGGTGATAGTATTGGCAGGTAAGGATATCAAAACAATACATATATTCTTCACATGTTTAAGAATGTAGTACAGAAATGACCAACCATACAATGGACGTGAGATTGAGTGAACTCCGGGAGCTGGTGATGGACAGGGAGGCCTGGTGCGCTGCAATTCATGGGGTTGCAAAGAGTTGGACACGACTGAGCGACTGAACTGAACTGAACTGAATGAAGAGAATGCTGGGAAAGATCCAAGGTGCGAGAAAAAGCAGACGACAGAGGATGAAATGGTTGGATGGCATCACTGACTCGATGAACATGAGTTTGAGTAAACTCCGGGAGTTGGTGATGGACAGGGAAGCCTGGCGTGCTGCAGTCCATGGGGTCACAAAGAGTCAGACACGACTGAGCAACTGAACGGAACTGAAATGTAAGATATAAAAGTTTAAAAATTCAGTATCTGAGATGACAGTACATTGGATGAGTTTAACAACAGATTGAAAGATATGGGGAAAAATCAATGGAGCAGTAGAAATAGAAACTGTACAAAATGCTGTTCTATACATCTGTGTCTCTTTTGTTGTCTCGCATACAGAATTTAAATTAAAAAAAAAAAGAAAGAAAGAAACCATACAAAATGAAATATGGGAAGGAAAAAGACTGAAACAAGAAAAAGACAGACTAAATGGACAATATCAAGAAGTCAGCATATGTACAGTTTGAGTCCTGGAGGATTGGAAGGCAGATAAAAATGAAGAAATTAAAGCCCCAAATACCTAAAGTGTGAAAATTAGAAGCCCAGAGATCCCAAAGCAGGATAAACTCAAAATATAACAAGCAAAGTCACTCAGTTGTGTCTGACTTTTTGCGACCCCATGAACTGTAGCCTACCAGGATCCTCTGTCCGTGGGACTTTCCAGGCATTGGTACTGAAGTGGATGGATTGCCATTTCCTTCTCCAGGGGAATCTTCTTGACGCAGGGATCGAACCTAGGTCTCCCGTATTGTAGACAGACGCTTTACCACCTGAGCCACCAAGGCTCACCATAATTAGCTTGCTAAAAACCAAAGTTGAAGGAAAAAACTCCTCAAAGTAGACAGGGAAAAGATATTACATAGAACAAAGATAAGCATGATTACAGGTTTCTCATTAGAAATAATTCAAACTAAAAGGAAATAAATGCTACCTTTAATGTGCTAAATTTTGTTAGTAAACATGTTTACTCAGTTTGATATTCAGAGAAAAAAAACTTTCAAAATAAGCATGAAAAAATAATTTTTTCAGGCAAAAAAACAAAAAGTAAGCTGAAAATATTTGTTTCCAGAAAACTCGCACTGCAATATAGCTTCTAAAAACTGTTTAAGGCAGAGGAAAATGGATATTAAATGAAAATTTGGATTTATCCAAGGAAATGGAAAATACAGGATACCGTAAATATGTTAGTAGGTGTAAATATTTTTTTGATGTTTAAGTTATTCAAAAGATAACTGACATCTTGACGCAAAAGTAAAAACAGTGAATTGTGTAGTTTGTAACTTATGTAAATATATATATATATATGACAGCTAAAGCACAAGTGTGAGGGGAGGAACAGGACATTGTTGTAATGTCTTTATACAAAGTTGTATTATATTATCTCAAAGTAGACTGTTATAAGTTAAAAAATAGTAAACTTTAGAACAAACTAAAAACAAAGTTATTAAATGATAGATATAAAATGTAACATGAAATATTAAAATCAAAACAGGAAACCCAATCATATCAATAGTTACATTAAATACAAATGATCCAAATGCTCCCAAAAAATGACAGTTGTTGATCAAAGAAAAGCAAAACTCAACTCTTGTGTTATATAAGTAACTCATTTTAACTATAAAGTGAATGAAAGAGAAATTGATGGAAAAAGATGTACCAGACTAACACTAAATAAAAGGAAGCTGAAATTATTATTTTAGTATTGAACAAAATAGATTTGAAAGCAAAGAATGTTAACAGGGATAATTAAGGAAATTAGTTAATGATTATAGAGTGAATTCATTAAGAAGACATGGAAATATTAAACGTGTGTGCAGTCAGAATCAGAGCTTCAAAAAACATGAAGCAAAAAAAGGACAGACTGCAATGAATAAAAACTTACAATTGAAGATTTCAACACATCTCTCTATGACTGGTAGTAGTAGACAGAAAATCAGGACATGGAATAACTAAACAACACTATGTTAACCAACTTATTCTTACTGATATTTACACAACATACCAGTAAAGCATATTTACCAAGGAAAACACAGTAAACTTTCTTTTTAAGTACACATGAACAGTCAGCAGTATTGACCATATTTTGAGCCATAACATAAAACTATATAAAAGAATTGAAGTCATAAAAGGTATAAAAATACAAACACAAACGCATAAGTATAAAAACTCAAAATTTTTGGAATGAAGCCAAAGCAGTCTTCATAGTTAAATTTGAAAGATTCAATGTTTATATTAGAAAATGAATAATGCTCACAAATCAAAGATCTACATAACCACCTTAAGAAACTAATAAGAGCAAATTAAACCCAAGTTAGAAAGAAGAAAATAGTAAAGATAAGCATAGAAATCAATAAATTAGAAAGATAAAACCTCAATATAAATCCTACTGACATAAAAAGGATAACATGAGAATGTTATGTACAGTTCCAACAATTCAACAAATTAGATGAATGGAAAAATAACCCAAAATAAAAAAATTATCAAAGAAAGTGGATCCATGGCCCTATTTCTTATGAAATGCAAAGTCAACGTAAATGTAGCATATTATATCCAGAAACTCCCTATCTGAAGAAGCTATGCATTTGGGTTGTACGTCAAAGCTGTTTCTCAACATCAAAATGACTTAGAGACTCCAGGCAAGAATGAAATGTGTTTCTCATATTGGTATCATTTCAAACAGCAAAGTTTCTAGCAGCTTAAGATTTTGGAGAACTATAATTCTCAGTGAATCAGAGCAATGACCATTAAAGAAGTGGCTTTGACACAATATCTGTAGCATATTTTTTGGGGAAATTGTCTCATACTAACTTTGCAGCTGGCTTCATCTCTGTGTATTACTCCAGCTCAATAGTAAAGCTGATCTTCACTTTCTTAGTTCCTCCCTTTGTGCCAGTAGTATACAAATTGCACCATTCCGTCTGTTATCATGGTAGAGATAAAATAATTAAAAGTCCTTGCATTCATGAGAAAATTGTTAAGGCATAAGTCAAAGATTTTTCTGAAGGATGTTTTGCATTCCTATGACCTAATCTTCTCAAGAAGCCTTCCCTCGTAGCTCAGTCGGTAAAGAATCTGCCTGCAATGCAGGATACCCGAGTTTGATTCCTGGGTCGGGAAGATGCCCTGGAGAAGGGAATGGCGACCCACTCAGTATGCTTGCCTGGAGAATCTCATGGACAGAAGAGCCTGGCAAGCTACAGCCCATGGGGTCGCAAGAGTCAGACACGACTTAGAGACTAAACTTCCACCACCACCAATCTTCTCAAGACTGTAAAGATGGAACAGAAACTGAAGCTCAAGCCTAAAGTTTCCTTTAAATATCTTCAAATGGATTTGATTCAGTTACTTCAGTCATAGGATATAAATATGTTTGAACATTATATGTTAATTTTCAGGTTGGATTAAAGCTTGGGGGAAAAAGTTGCTTCCCTTTGTGTTTCACATCTGAAATTTCCTTAATTGTATATCTAGCGATGGAAAAACTTACTCCATAAAATCGTTACTAAGGATATTAGTAATAAGTAAAATAATATAGGTAGTAAAATGTTACTCATTATTCAAAATGTCTATTGCACATATTATTCTATTTTCAGGTAAGATAAAAAGGACAAGTAGAACTTTCAAACTCAAGTCAGATGAACTTACATACAAAAGGTCCTGGAGCTTTGTTAATGCCCTGTCCCAGGAGATACTATTTCACACTCCATTCTCACCAAAACTGAGCACTGTCACTTTTTAAAAAATATCTCTGCCAGTAGATTAAAAATGTAATTACTTTCCATATTTCTAACCACTGAGGCTGAATTTTCATTTGCATTATATCTTTTGTGAAAACACTATTTGTGATTTTCTCAATTTTGCTATTGATGAGTTGATTTTTAATTATTAACACATAGATACTTAAACTTCCCCGTCAAAGTCATTTTAACAAATTTCACTATTTCTACCAACATATAACGAAATCTCAAAATACAAAATAAAATTGTTTAAAATGGATACAACAATAACATTTCGAGTATTAAAATGAATTCAATTTTAAGCATTAGGATGTATCTGCCTGATTATTTCCTACCAGATGTGCCATAAAAATCAATGATGATAAGCAACTATAAAATGTAGTATTGCATTTCATTTTACTTTTCAAATATGTTGAAACAGAAAAGTTATTACTGAAGGCATGGAAAGGAAAAGGCTCCCCACCTATGCCCTGCTAACCGACCATTTCTGACTAATCATTCACAGCACTGAGCACAACTAATAATTCTCTAAATTTTTCTTCTTCCCTTTACCTCAAAAGCCTGGAAATCTGAATCAACTCTTTATTCTTCTCCTCCAGGCTCAGGAGACATTAGATGTCCTGCCTCAGACTCTTCCTCCATCCCCATCTCCACTCTAACACAGCCTCCATCTAGATGTTTATTCTGCCTTGTCAACTCCTAGATGTGTTTCTATTTCCCTCTTTGTGTTCAGTCATTCCCTTTTCATTGGGTTCTTGGGTATTACCTCCTAATATTCTCACCTTCCCCATTTTCACCCAGTTACTGACCCTGCTGAAATTCTTATGCATTCCCTTTCATTTTCCTTTAATATAAAAGTTACTGACAGGGCTTTTGTATCTTCTGCTGATTCTATTTCTCTTCTCTTTTCCACTCATGAAGTTGAGCTCTGATCATACCTTCCTAAAAGTATTATCTCACCTCTACAGCATCAGATACAGTTACCACCCATATTTCCCTTTTCTCTAGGATTTTCTGAATCATGGCTATCTTTCTTCAAATCTGGTTGCTTTTTCACAGACTCTTGCCCTGACTCCTCCTGCTCTGCTCATCCTTCTCTTTTTCCTTCCTCCTCTTGTTTATATTGAGGCAGAGTTGATGTAGGGCCTTCCTGGTGGCTCAGATGGTAAAGAATCTGCCTGCAATGCAGGAGACCTGTGTTTGATCCCTGGATTGGGAAGATACCCTGGAGAAGGGAATTGTTGCCCACTCCAGTGTTATTGCTGGGATATCCCCATGGACTGCTGGGAAATACTGCTATTAATAAAGCTAGTGGATGCAATGGAATTCCAATAGAACTATTCAAAACCTAAAGGATGATGCTATCAAGGTGATGCATTCAATGTCAGCAAATCTGGAAGACTCAGAAGTGGCCACAGGACTGGAAAAGGTCAATTCTCATCCCAGTTCCCAAGAAGGGTAGTACTAAAGAATATGCTAACCATTGGGCATTTGCGCTCATCTCCCATGCTACTAAGGTCATGCTTAAAATCTTGCATGTTAGACTTCAGCGTTATGCAAGCTGAGAATTTTCAGATATCCAAGTTGGATTTAGAAAAAGAAGAGGAACCAAAGATCAAATTGCCAGCATTCACTGGATCATAGAGAAAGCTAGGGAATTCCATAAAACCATCTATTTCTGCTCCATTGATTAAAAGTAAAAGCCTTTAACTGTGTAGATCATAACAAACTGTGGAAACCTCTTCAAGAGATGGGAATACCAGACCATCTTACCTGTCTCCTGAGAAACCTGTATGGAGGTCACAGAAGCAACAGTTAGGACCCTCTATGGAACAACTGACTGGCTCAAGACTGAGAAAGGTGTACGACAAGGCTGTCTGCTGTCACCCTGTTTGTTTAATCTATATGCTGAGCACATCATGAGAAATGCCAGACTGGATGAGTTACAAGCTGGAATCAAGATAGGCAGGAGAAACATCAACAACCTCAGATATGCGGATGATACCACTCTAATGGCAGAAAGTGAAGAGGAACTAAAGAGTCTCTTGATGAGGGTGAAAGAGGAGAGCGAAAGAGCCAGCTTAAAACTAAATATTAAAACAACTAAGATCATGGCATCCAGCCCCATTACTTGGCAAATAGAAGGGGAAAAGTGGGAAATAGTGACAGACTTCTTCTTGGGCTCTAAAATCACTGTGGATGGTGACTGCAGTCATGAAATCAGAGGATGTTTGCTGCTTTGCAGGAAAGCTATGACAAACCTAGACAGTGTGTTGAAAACCAAAGACATTACTCTGCCAACAAAGGTCCATAGAGTCAATGCTATGGTCTCCCCAGTGGTGATGTGCAGTTGTGAGACCTGGACCGTAAAGAAGGCAGAGGGCTGGAGAACTGATGCCTTCAAATTATGGTGCTTGAGAAGACTCCTGATAATGCCTTGGACAGCAAGGAGATCAAACCAATCTATCTTAAGGGATATCAACCCCGAATACTCATTGGAAGGACTGACGCTGAAGTTGAAACTCCAGTATTTTGATCATTTGATGTGAGCAGCTGACTCACTGGAAAAGTCCCTGATGCTGGGAAAGATTGAAGGCAGAAAGAGAAGAAGGCATCAGAGGATGAGATGGCTGGATGGCATCACCGATGCAATAGACATGAACTTGAGCAAACTGGGGTGATGGTGAAGGACAGAGAGGCCTGGCATGCCCAATCCATGGGGTTGCAAAGAGTCAGGCATGACCGGGCAACTGAACAACAACAATCCCATGGACAGAGGACCCTGGCAGGCTGCAGTCTATGAGGTCACAAAGAGTGGGACACAACTGAGTGAATGAGTGTGCACAGGTTGATGTACATGTTCGTACTTTATTGAATCTTAATAATCAGATTTCTCTGTTCTTTCACCAGTTAACACCTTGCAAAATCACCAGTCAGATGCAAGTTCTATATGACTAGCTCCTTCACTGTATACTTTTCACCACTGTCTTCTTTTCTAAGCTCTTAGTTTTTTATTACATAATACTCGCAAATCTACCCAGGGCATGATTATTAGAGTTATGTTCCTTATGAATAAAGAACGAAGTTCTGACTTTTTTCTGGCATTCAAAGTTATTTTCAGTGGAAGGATATACATGCTTCATTAATATTACTTCATTCTCATCCTGTCTTCTCTATACAGTTATTCCCATAATACATCTAGGGATCTTCAAAAATTTTGGCTTTGGTAAATATCTTCTACTTTAAAGTTTTTCTTAACATCCACCTCTCACCCTCTTATCTGTCAGTTCTTCAAAACTCAACCATAAATTTCTATCTCTAAGATGCCAGTTTAGTTTTTCCTAGTCAATTATATAAAATGCTCCTTTCAAAACACTCCATTAGTATTTTTATATCTGTGGAAACACCTGGTATTTCATTGTACTTGAATTCTACTTTAAAATGTTTATTTTCTCTTTAATTTTAGCTCTCTAAAAGGCCAGTTCATGATGAACTGTTTATTTTTCCAAATTCCTGGAAATGGTCTTTTGCATAGTACAAGCACAATCAATTTTTAAGTGAGTTGAGTATTAATGTTGAAAACATTGCTAATTTTTTTTCATTTATGTCATTTGGATGTCTTTCAAAGTTATAATGAAATAATCATTAGGAACAATTAAAGGTATCTAAAATTTAATCATTTATTATTATAAAACCTATAAATCAGTATGATTCAAGAAGCAATAATAAAGATTTCAACAAGGGCAAATGTCTATAAGTTTACTGGAAAATACATTCATATATCTTAAGGTTTGAAAAAAAACCCTCAAGTCATGGGAGCAATATATATGAACCTATGGGTAGACACAAGAATTAGGTAATTAATCTGCAACTTGAATGCACATATGTGACAACTTGCATCTAGAAATTGTAGAGAATTCAGTCTTTGTCCTTGAATCTGCATTATCTCCAGAAAGTGGGAAGGTTACCCCCCAAATTATATTGGAGGTACTCCCAACATTGGTTGAAATAACATATATTCCTATCACAGACACAGAACAAGCTTATGGTTTCCAAAGGAGAAAGAGAAGAGAGGGAGGGATAAAGATGCTTTAGGAGTTTTGGACTAACAGATACATACTACTGTATATAAAATAGATAAACAACAAGGATCTACTGTACAGCACAGGGAACTATATTTAATATCTTATAATAACCTATAATGGAAAAGAATCTGAAAAAGTATATATATATATATATATATATATATATATGTATGACTAAATAGCTTTGCTGTACACCTGAAACTAACATATTATAAATCAAATATGTTTCAATTTTTTAAAGTTTTTAATAAAAAATCTTGTCCAAACTAAGTTTTAGTTTTTGCTTAGAATTTTAGTAACTGAAGGTGAATTTCTTAAGCCAAAATTAGTTTCTAGTTAGCAGTTTTTGCATGCAAGACCACTCTCAAAGACACGTACACACATAGCTTCCCAGTTAATACTTTACTAAAGCTATGAAAACACAGGCCACTAAATATGAAAAGATTTATTGAAGGTCACTCAATTGTCAGAGTCAGAAGCGGTACTTAGACCTAAGGAAGTCTATGTCAATGTTAAAGTAAACTAACTAATTTACAAAAGTTCCAAATAACATGTATAGCAATTTAAGTGAGTTCCCTCATTAATGAGAAAAACATCTCTAAGTGAGATTACAGAATGAGAAAGTAAAATGATTTATGATTGCATACACCTAAATTTGAGGACAAATACTACCTCAGCTTTTTTTCATTATAACCCCTTTTTTAATTTTTTCAAATATGGTAACTGCTCATGAGGAAAAGCAGGGGTTGTATTAAAGAAACATTTTTTTCAGAACCAGAGGCACCACTTGAATGAATTATTTAGTATCTACTGAAACAACAGAGAGCTACTTCATATAAATGTCAGCACACAGAAGCATTTCACCTGAAGGAAAGCAGAACTGTCTGCTAGAACTTGAAGAGTAATTTCAAGGGGATTCTGCTGCTATTTCCTAGACCTTTCCTAGACCCTTAAAGCTCAGAGTTAAAGGAAAACAGTTTAACCTATTACATGGATTGTTAAACTACTAGATGCAAAGATGAAAATATATATACCTTGCATAAGGGTGATTAAAACAATGAAATTTTTATTGAAAGTCATTATAAAATTTCTCTCCAAGAGATCTTGAAGGGAAAACAATCACGTTTTGTGTGTCAGAGAGGTCTCTCGTTTGTACAAAAGAAATGGAGTACAGAAAAATTAAAGGACTCACCAAAGCTTACAAAGAATGCTAATGAATGTATGAGGATATATGGAAATGGTGTGAGAAACAGAAACATTGTTACTTCCATCAATTTAAGTTGCTGCTTTTAAAGCTCAGTGTTCTGTGTTGAACTAAATGGGAAGAAAATTTTTCTTAAAAAAGGGAATATATTTATATATATAGCTGATTTACTTTGATGTACAGTAGAAACTAACAGGACATTGTAACTATACTTCCATAAAAATTAATTTTAAAAATAAGAGAGACCTTACATCTTATATATGAAAAATCAATGCAAATCACTTTCACATAGATGCATTTTTTATTCAATGTTTAACAAAATTTTCTTATTTTGATAGTTTAGATTGCTTCTAATTGGTTACTCATTCATATTTTTGCACAGCAAATGTATAGCTTCCAGAGAAAACCAATGAATATCTGAATTGAGTTCAGTTGCTCAGTCGGGTCGGACTCTGAGAACCCATGGACTGCAGCACTCCAGGCTTCCCTGTGCATCAACCTAGTCCCGGAGCCTACCCAAACTCATGTCCATTGAGTCAGGGATGCCATCCAACCATCTCATCCTCTGTCTTCCCCTTCTCCTCCTGCCTTCAATCTTTCCCAGCATCAGGGTCTTTTCCAAAGTCAATTCTTCACATCTGGTGGCCAAAGTAATGGAGTTTCACCTTCAACATCGGTCCTTCCAATGAACACCCAGGACTGATCTCCTTTAGGATGGACTGGTTGGATCTCCTTGCAGTCCAAGGGACTCTCAACAGTCTTCTTCAACACCACAGTTCAAAAGCATCAATTCTTCAGTGCTCAGCTTTCTTTATAATCCAACTCTCACCTCCATATGTGACTACTGAAAAAACCATAGCTCTGACTAAATTGCACTTTTGTTGGCAACGTAATGTCTCTGCCTTTTAATATGCTGTCTAGGTTGGTCATAACTTATCTTTCAAGGAGCAAGCGTCTTTTAATTTCATGGCTGCAGGCACTGTCTGTAGTGATGTTGGAGCCCAAAAAAATAAAGTCTGTCACTGTTTCCCCATCTATTTGCCATGAAGTGATGGGACCAGGTGCTATGATCTTAGTTTCCTGAATGTTAAGTTTTAAGCCAACATTTTTGCTCTCCTCTTTCACTTTCATCAAGAGATGCTTTAGTTCTTCTTCACTTTCTGCCATAAGGGTGGTGTCATCTGCATATCAGAAGTTATTGTTATTTCTACCAGTAATCTTGAATCCAGCTTGTGCTTCATCCAGTCCAGCATTTCTCATAATGTACTCTGCATATAAGTTAAATAAGCAGGGTGACAATAAACAGCCTTGACGTACTCTTTTCCTGATATGGAACCAGTCTGTTGTTCCATGTCCACTTCTATCTGTTGCTTCTTGAGCTCCGTACAGATTTCTCAGAAGAAAGGTCAGGTCATCTGTATTCCCATCTCTTTAAGAATTTTCCACATTTGGTTTTGATCCACACAGTCAAGGGTTTGGGCATAGTCAATAAAGCAGAAGTAGATGTTTTTCTGGAACTCTCTCACTTTTTCAGTGATCCCATGGCCGTTGGCAATTTGATCTCTGGTGCCTCTGCCTTTTCTAAAACCAGCATGAACATCTAGAAATTCATGGTTCACATACAGTAGTAGCCTGACTTGGAGATTTTGGAGCATTACTTTGTTAATGTGTGAGATGAGTGCAATTGTGCGGTAGTTTGAGCATTCTTTGGCATTGCCTTTCTTTGGAATTGGAATGAAAACTGACCTTTTCCAGTCCTGTGGCCACTGCTGAGTTTTCCAGATTTGCTGGCATATTGAGTGCAGCACTTTCATACCATCATCTTTCAGGATTTTGAATAGCTCAACTGGAATTCCATCACCTCTACTAGCTTTGTTCTTAGTGATGCTTCCTAATGCCCACTTGACTTCACATTCCAGGATGTCTGGCTCTAGGTGAGTGATCACACCATCATGATTATCTGGGTCATGAAGATCTTTTTTGTATAGATCTTCTGTGGATTCTTGCCACCTCTTCTTAATATCCTCTACTTCTGTAAGCTCCACACCATTTCCACCCTTTATTGTGCCCATCTTTGCATGAAGTGTTCTCTTGATATCTCTAATTTTCTTGAAGAGATCTCTAGTCTTTGCCATTCTGCTGTTTTCCTCTATTTCTTTGCACTGATCACTAAGGAAGGCTGTCTTATCTCTCCTTGCTATTCTTGGGAACTCTGCATTCAAATAGGTATATCTTTCCTTTTCTCCTTTGCCTTTTGCTTCTTTTCTTTTCACAGCTATTTGTAAGGCCTCCTCAGACAACCATTTTGCCTTTTTGCAATTCTTTTTCTTGGGGATGGTCTTAATCACTGCCTCCTGTATAATGTCACAAACCTCGATCCATAGTTCTTCAGGTACTCTGTCTATCAGATCTAATCCCTTGAATCTATTTGTCACTTCTACTGTACATCATAAGAGATTTGATTAATGTCATACCTGAATGGTCTAGTGGTTTTTCCTACTTTCTTCAATTTAAGTCTGATTTTGGCAATAAGGAGTTCATGATCTGGGCCACAGTCAGCTCCTGGTCTTGTTTTTGCTGATTGTATAGAGCTTCCACATCTTTGGCTGTAAAGAATATAATAAATCTGATTTCAGTATTGACCATCTGGTGATGTCCATGTGAAGAGTCTTCTCTTGTGTTGTTGCAAGAGGGTGTTTGCCATTCTGTAGGCAAAACTGTTAGCCTTTGCCCTGCTTCATTGTGTTTTCTAAGGCCATATTTTCCCATTACTCCAGGTATTTCTTGACTTCCTACTTTTGCATTCCAATCCCCTATAATGGAAAGGACATCTTTTTTGGGTGTTACCAAGTACTGCATTTCAGACTTTTTTGTTCACTGTGATGGCTACTCCTTTTCTTCTAAGGCATTTTTGTCCACAGTAGTAGATATAATGGTCATCTGACTTAAATTCACCCATTCCAGTCCATTTTAGTTTGCTGATTCCTAAAATGTCAATGTTCACTCTTGCCATCTCCTGTTTGACCACTTCCAATTTGCCTTGATTCATGGACCTGACATTCCAGGTTCCTATGCAATATTGCTCTTTACAGCATCAATCTTTACTTCCATCACCAGTCACATCCACTGGGTGTTGTTTTTGCTTTGGTTCCATCTCTTCATTCTTTCTGGAGTTATTTCTCCACTGATCTCCAGTAGCATATTGGGCACCTACCGACCTGGGGGATTCATCTTTCAGTGTCCTATCTTTTTGCCTTTTCATGCCGTTCATGGGGTTCTCGAGGCAAGAATACTGAAGTGGTTTGCCATTCCCTTCTCCAGTGGACTATGTTTTGTCAGAATTCTCTACCATGACCTGTCCATCTTGGGTGGCCCTATACAGCATGACTCATAGTTTCACTGAGTTAAACAAGGTTTGTGATCAGATTGGTTAGTTTTCTGTGATTGTGGTTGTCAGTCTGTCTTCCCTCTGATGGAGAAGGATATGAGGCTTATGGAAGCTTCCTAATGGGAAAGACTGTGTCTTGTTCCAATGGGTGGGGCCATGCTCAGTAAATCTTTAATCCAATTTTCTGTTGATGAGCAGAGCTATGTTCTCTCCCCTTTATTTGACCTGAGATGAAACTATGGTAGAGGTAATGAAGATAATGGCAACCTCCTTCAAAAGGTCCCATGCGTGCACTGCTACACTCAGGGCCCCCAACCTTGCAGCAGGCCACCGCCGACCCACACCCCTACCCCCTGGAGACTCCTGGACCGTCTCAGGAAAGTCTGGGTCAGTCTCTTGTGGGGTCACTGCTCCTTTCTCCTGGGTCCAAGAGCCCCAGCAAGACTGTAGGTGTTGGAGCAGCAACTGTGTGGCGCTGGAGCTACTGTGAGGAGATACCCTGCATCCAAGGGCAGAGAAGCCACAGCAAGATAATAGGAGGGGCAAAATCACATTTAAAATGAAACCCCATACCTGCCAGAGATGCTCAGAGGCCTCAAACATACCTTGTGTGCACCAGGACCCAGAGACCCCACAGAGACTGAGACAGAACTGTGAGTGTCTCCTGAGGAGGTACAGGTCAGCAGTGGACTCCTGCAGGGGAAGGAGCTCTGGGTGCTGCAGACTTGGGTATGGCATAAGCCCTTTTGGAGGAGGTCACCATTAACCCCACCATAGAGCCACAAGAACTTACACAGGACTGGGAAACAGACTCTTGGAGGGCACAAACAAAAGAAATGAATATCTAGGTGCTTTTATTCTATACCTTTAAAAACTGCCTTGCCAAATACTGTGTACTGTATGATTTCATCCACTGTGTGTTTGGCTTCTCATTTCAGGTGAAATTGTTTCTAATCAAAATTCCACTAAACATCATCATGAAAGGCAGAAATTTCCCCATGACTGACTGTCTATATCTCACAGAACCTGTTCAAAGCTAACCTATTAATTGTGCACCAAATACTTATGCTCAGTGAGTTCTTCCAATTAAGCACTAAATACCTTGGGTACTTATCATGAGGAGACTTTCTCCTACAAGATGAGAGACAGATTATTCATGCATATTTTAGGAGAGTAGACACCTTTCTACCTGTCTACTAGAGTTCTATTTGCTTGTCTATTTATGTACACATCTAAAACATAGCTGGCATTGGCTAGGTGATAAGTCTAACTTGTTTGTGATTTCATACTAAAATATCCAGATAATATTAGATAAAAAGAGTCAATTTTTAACATTTGAAGAATTACACAATTTCTAAGTTAAAGAACTTGCATGAAAAATATTTTTATCCAGAAATGGTTAAAAAGCCACATATATCAATCTTATAAATACTTTTATTCAGAGTTGAAAGACCTTTTTTTAAAAATCTCTCTTTTTTCCATCATAAAGTTGCCAATTTAACAGTTGGTAACTTTTGAATGTAATGTTGAATCTCAATTTGTGTCTGCCCACAATCACAGCATACTACAGTGGAGCTTGGTAAAAAATCCTTTTGTGGCTCATATTCTTTTCCCTCTAACTCTTATCATTTGCCACTAATAGTCTTGGTTTCTTAGTCTATTTTTCTCTGAATTATGGTTGTATCTCATTAAGAAGCAGCTGGAAGCCTATGATTAACAGAATGGACTATTATACCAGCAGAACACAGTTACACCTCTCAAAGATGTTTACTTTTGACTCTAAAATATGGTAAATAAATGTTAGAAACATTCAGATCTTACACAGTTTTAATATAGACTGAATGGCTATTTAATTCTGGCCTGTTAGCTTTAATGAAATCTCTCACTGATATCAGACTTAAAACCCACTGTAATTTTACCTACTGCTCTTTTAGCTTCCCAACAAACATTTCTTTATATGAAACATGGACTTAGCTGTAAACAAGGAAAAGCATACATGTGGAAAAAGAGGATTAAGAGATAATATTAGAAACAGAAAACAAAAATATATTCATTAGTGATGTTAAACCGGAGAGATTTATATTAGGTGTCTTATTATAACAGCATCTAAGCTCTTCTCCTTCTATGTGCAGTTAATTGGACCAAAGAAGTATAGCAGTCAAGTCATTAACACTGAGTAGAGCAAAAGCCTTCTTTTCTTTATTAAGAAATATCAAAAAGGGTGAGAATAGAGAGAGGTCATCATTGTTTCAATCAAGAAGGTATGAGAAGATGAGGAAAAAAGCTGCTCTGAAAAAATGTTAATAGCATATAAAGTAACTATTTCCCATATATTCATGACTTTTTCATTTTCATTTAATTCATGTAAATATGTTTCATCTAACAACTAGTTTTGATGCTTTTTGAGGTATGGCAGAACCAATTATAAATTTGAATTTAATTTTATTTCTCCCAAGATATAGTACAAGAGATGTCTAAGTAATATTTTTTGAATGAAAAAACATTCTGCCTATTAAGTAGTATATCTTTCTAAAATATCAATTGACTGTTTTGTGTACAGGCCAAGTAACAGCTTGCAGGTGTGCCAGACTCTAAACTTTCCTGAATAGTAGGGACTAGATAACACCAACTTCTGTTAATACATTCTGTCCTTCTAAACTTTTATGACTAGTGTCCTAAGAATACTGATATTGTCAAAAATCACATTTAAAAAACAATTACTTCAAATCATTTGCTACAAAAGCTACACAGCCCTGAGTTAACCCAATATTTACAATTGATAAAACATTTTCAGGAAAGACTAACTTTCCATTTATTATCATTACAAAGATACTGCTTGCATACCTTTATTATTATTTTTTTTAATTTTAAAATCTTTAATTCTTACATGCGTTCCAAAACATGAACCCCCCTCCCACCTCCCTCCCCATAACATCTCTCTGGGTCATCCCCATGCACCAGCCCCAAGCATGCTGTATCCTGCGTCAGACATAGACTGGCGATTCAATTCTTACATGATAGTATACATGTTAGAATGCCATTCTCCCAAATCATCCCACCCTCTCCCTCTCCCTCTGAGTCCAAAAGTCCATTATACACATCTGTGTCTTTTTTCCTGTCTTGCATACAGGGTCGTCATTGCCATCTTCCTAAATTCCATATACATGTGTTAGTATACTGTATTGGTTTTTTTCTTTCTGGCTTACTTCACTCTGTATAATCGGCTCCAGTTTCATCCATCTCATCAGAACTGATTCAAATGAATTCTTTTTAACGGCTGAGTAATACTCCATTGTGTATATGTACCACAGCTTTCTTATCCATTCATCTGCTGATGGACATCTAGGTTGTTTCCATGTCCTGGCTATTATAAACAGTGCTGCGATGAACATTGGGGTACACGTGTCTCTTTCAATTCTGGTTTCCTTGGTGTGTATGCCCAGCAGTGGGATTGCTGGGTCATAAGGCAGTTCTACTTGCAATTTTTTAAGGAATCTCCACACTGTTCTCCATAGTGGCTGTACTAGTTTGCATTCCCACCAACAGTGTAGGAGGGTTCCCTTTTCTCCACACCCTCTCCAGCATTTATTGCTTGCAGATTTTTGGATCGCAGACATTCTGACTGGTGTGAAGTGGTACCTCATTGTGGTTTTGATTTGCATTTCTCTAATAATGAGTGATGTTGAGCATCTTTTCATGTGTTTGTTAGCCATCCGTATGTCTTCTTTGGAGAAATGTCTATTTAGTTAACTTCTTATTGTTCTTAACAAAGCACAGAGCTACTCAGACAAGTGGGTGGGTTATGAGAGCACCAGCATTTTTCATAAGAGGTGCTATTTATAGATTGTCAAAATTGTACCCTACATGGCATAAATGCTGATTCTAAATCATCAGTTGTCTTATACATTGCTCGCTTGCTTCATGGAAATTCACTCTGCCAAACATCAATAATCTTTCTGGCCTAAAAATATCACAATTCACACATCAGAAAATAATATTCAGAAAGTTAGCCTCCTTTCCCTCACTCTCTTCCATGAGATTAAAAGAAAAAGGAAATAAAATCAGACATCTCAACATTAATCTTTAGCAAGATTGTTTAAGATGGATGTTTCTTAATTTTTGCCAGTTCTCTTGAAATGCAATAATGGTATCAGACATGAGAGGCCTTGCTTTCCTGTCCTTTTCTGGCTTATTAAATTCTTCTAAAATGCAACAGCATATTGTTACATATTTCCCATCACCTCCGCATGTATGCTCTGTCAGAGCTGTCTTTCTGCAGCTCTGTGCTCCAGGCAGTATTATGATCCCAAGTGGCACAGGCATAGAGCAAAATGTTAACTGAGGGGGCAGAACACGGGACATTGCAAATTTGGTATCCCCAAAAGGTCTAGACGTGGATGCAGCGTGTGGCCATTCTCCACCTGCCCGTTAGAAGTCTATCATCATAGCTCATGAATGACTAGCAGTGTTATTTTCCAAAACTCACTTTATTAAAAAAAAGCCAAATTTTCTCAGACACAGCAATTAAGTTAGCCTACATTTGCACATAAACCTAACGCACTAATTGGCAAGTTCATTTGGATCTCCAAATAGCACGTACACCTGTTTCTCAGTGTGTGAGACAAATAATTACCTTTGCTTGCAACTCATTTTAATGAATTTTAAGAGAAGAGAACCCATAATTGATTTTCTTTGGAAAGTTCTAGATTATCAAGGCACTGACTTTTGCTGAATACATCAGATGTGTTTGATTTTTAAAAAGGCCTTCAAGGTAATTGAAATCTCACTGCCTTGTATAACAGGGAGGAGTAAATGGAAAAAGAGGAGGAACAGGGAGAAGGGGATAGTGTTTTACATCAAGGGAGAACTTTCCAAAACTATGTCAAAAAGCTTTCTGAGAAAATGGATGTGAATTTACTGGCTGAACAAGTCTGACCCCATCCATCACCGTCCAATGAATGATAGATTGTTCAATACAAGATGTTTGCTTTTTCTATGTTCCCATATTTGACACTTAAAGGAGACAGAAAAACATAGAAACCCTTCAAAGACAAGCCTTTTACTACAGCAATTACTCCTGAAATATATGTGAGTGACAGAAAGCTTGGAAGACTATTTTCTGAAAATCATGTGGCATTTTATAAGGAAACTAGATCATGAGGAGGTTTACTTACTCAGATAAATTATAAATCACTGGCACCATCTATACAACACACTGAATGAAAAAAACACAAATTTAAAAGTCATTGACTACAGGGGTTAATTGATAGCCACCTGTTGCTCTGGCTAAGCCATGAGAACAATACCATGGGACGAGAATAAAAGCAAGATATAGCAGCTATGTATAATCTAAACAAAAAGTCCATGGGGCTGATTAGTTGGGCTCATCATGCCTTGCTGAGCTAAGGAGGTACATACTGTGGATGGAACACCAGGTCAGTGCAAGGTCAGAATGCTGCTTGCAACATGCACTGATTGTTCTTCCATGTTCATGCAAGGACTGCTGCCCCTGGCTGTGTGATGCCCTTGGTACTGGGAGACAGAATAAAAGTACAAAGAAGAACATTCACTCTGGGACATGACTGAGGGCATGGGAACCTTATGCTATCTAAAAATCAGATACTTTCTGCATACCAAGAGCTCAGTAAAAGCGATGTGGAATCAGTCAGTGGGGCTCTCGATCCTAGAGGTCTTGAGTCCCCCCGTCCCATATTTAAAACTTTAATTCTGTTTCTAGTTTCCTTTTTCCAAACTGTGCATCGACCACTTTTGATCCCTACCTACTGTACTGGCTGCAGCAATTGACAAGAAGTGGCAGTTTAAAATGTCTATCCGTTCAGTTTAGTCGCTCAGTCATGTCCAACTCTTTGCGACCCCATGAACTGCAGCACACCAGGCCTCCCTGTCCATCACCAACTCCTGGAGTCCACCCAAACCCATGTCTATCGAGTCAGTGATGCCATCCAACCATCTCATCCTCTGTCGTCCCCTTCTCCTCCTGCCCTCAATCTTTCCCAGCATCAGGGTCTTTTCCAATGAGTCAGCTCTTCGCATCAGGTGGCCAGAGTATTGGAGTTTCAGCTTCAGCACCAATCCTTCCAATGAACACCCAGGACTGATCTCCTTTAGGATGGACTGGTTGGATCTCCTTGCAGTCCAAGGGACTCTCAAGAGTCTTCTCCAACACCACAGTTCAAAAGCATCTAGGAAGTTACTTTTTATAATATCAGTGAGATGGTCAAATAAATATTGATTCAGTTATATAAACTCAATGGGATTGGTATATATAATTTTTCCAGATACAATGCTGGCTTCATAAATGTACTTAGTACTATTAATATTTAGCCTTGGATACTTTAAGTCTTCTATTGAGTTTCTCTAATAGATGTTTCCAATGACACTTTACTCAGTAGTTGAATTTCCCCAAGATTTTATCTGATATTTTAATCATGTTTTGCTCTTTTTTTTTAAATAAAGTATCTGAGGATTCCCATATGGTGGTAAAATACAAGAAACATACTTTTTGCTGAAGATAAAGCAGATTCCAACAGGAATGCAGTGTAAAATTGTTACTAAAAAGCAATGCTTAAGGCCTTTATCTTAGTTTGAATTCCTCTGATAGCATAACCTGAAACAAGGCCTGGGATGTGGGTGATTTCACTGGGAGATAATAGAAAGCAAGTGTAATGGAGTGGAAAGAGTGAGAAAGGGAAACAAAAAAATGGATCATTCCTTAATAAGCTGGTTACCTGTGTCAACAGCTGGGTCTTAGTACCCAAGGGCCTTCCAAGGAGTCATGTGGAAGGTGCCCTAGAACTATCCCTCCAAGGAGAGAAGACTGGGGCCTTTATCCACCAGCCTACTCTCCTCCATTCTATAAGGGTTACTTCAGAGAGTATTAACCCTCTAATTAACCTGCACAAACTCACCAAGGATAAGAAAATCCCCACGGCTTCCGGGAAAGCCCAGAGGCAGTAAAATGTGGTGTGTTATTCATGCTTGAAGTGCACTGTTGCCTGGGCATCCAGCTGCAGTTAAAATCAAAAGTGGCCAAGGGTTGCGATGCAGGCCTCAAAGGCATCAGTTACAACCATTGCATTTCTTTTATCTCCTTGTATGTATTGCACTTCCCTGGTGGCTCAGATGGTAAAGAATCTGCCTGCAATATGGGAGAGGAGGATTCAATCCCTGGGTCGAGAATATCCCCTGGAGAAGAGAGTCGCTACCCACTAAAGTATTCTTGCCTGGAGAATCCCATGGACAGAGGAGCCTGGAAGACTACAGTCCATAAGATTGATTGCAAAGGGTTGTCTATGACTGAAAGGACTGAGCTCTTACACATGTAAGGCACTAGTAAAGGACTTTGAGATAAAAGGTACTGGGAGCTTTGAAATCAGATGTGTATGTGAAAGCAGTCTCTAACATCATTAGATGTTCAGCACTGGGAAAATCCATCAGTCTTCCTAGGAGATGCTAGTATTCATCTTCTAGGCTGTGATCATGATTAAATGACCTAAGACACACAAAACATCTGACACACTGCAAGTGTTCATGAGTGATAGTTCTTATTGACTTGCCCTACCTGTAGTGATACTATCACACTCATTTCATTTCTTTTATTCATCAGATTATCAAGTTTTTCAGTTTCAGTTTAAACTATTAGTTACTCGGGAAAGATGTCATTAACTCACAACACTAGATTAAGCACCTTAAAAGAGACTACTGAGTTTCTTCATGCTGCTGCTGCTGCTAAGTCGCTTCAGTCGTGTCCGACTCTGTGCGACCCCATAGACGGCAGCCCACCAGGCTCCCCCATCCCTGGGATTCTCCAGGCAAGAACACTGGAGTGGGTTGCCATTTCCTTTTCCAATGCATGAAAGTGAAAAGTGAAAGTGAAGTCACTCAGTCATGTCCAACTCTTAGCGATCCCATGGACTGCAGCCTACCAGGCTCCTCTGTCCATGGGATTTTCCAGGCAAGAGTACTGGAGTGGGGTGCCATTGCCTTCTCCGGAGTTTCTCCATAGGCCTTCTTTTTTAACACTTGAGTTGCTTGTTACTAATTATATATATTTACGCTAAACTGTTAGCTCCACGATGGAGGCAAATGTCCACCTTGCTTTCTAGGACTATCAATGAATATTTCTTGAATTGTATTGATATCTCTTAATAATATATTAAGGAATTCAATAAATTTTTTACTTCTTAGCTTCCCCTGATTGCAGAGATCATATGAAATCTTGGCTACTAAGAACACTTACAATATCATACATACTAGCAATACAATCTGTATTTCATCAATAAGCTTTACTGCCGTAAATAGATCTTGATGCAATTTTTATTTTGATTCTAGAGCACACAGTTGAAATTAAGCCTAAGATGATACTTATTCTTCTTCCATAAGCATTTGTCTACCTCACCACAGACCACTGCCCCATCCAGTTTCTTAGATAAAGATATAAAAAAGTGATCAACAGCCCAAGTGAAGAAAAGTACCAAAATATAGGTGGAGAAGGGCTGGTGGGTGGGAATTTCTGCCCTCCATTCTCCAGAATGGTCTTTTTCCAAACCCCCAGATGAACTGAAGCAGATTGGAGAAACCCTAATTCTTTCCTGCTTTGATGATGGAATGGGTACAAACTTAGAGACTGCTTTTCTCAGAGGCCTATTTTCAGAAAGGAAGAATTTGTATGTATCAGTCTTGAATCTCAACCTCCTGAGGAGTCCCTGAAGCCTGACATTTCCTTGCATTAATTTCTAAATGTAAACAAAAGAACAGATGCTAATGTTTTCTCCCCTCTAGGTCGTTCCTCTCATTCAAACCACCACATTAACTTTTGCTGATGTTGTTCTTGTCTCTAATGTTTTTTTCTGGATTTTCTGATTTGGTTTCCTAGTTTTAACTTGAGTTCATGTCTTCATCCACTTGCTGATATTTATCAAATATCAAGTATGGTACGATTCACTTTTTGGCCCTGGACCCTCTCCCTGAACTGCATCATGACATCTGAGCCCATCCTAGCTTCCTCCACACCCAGACTCATTTAAGCATTCACCTTGCTGACACTGGATAGGTGTTTTATGTTCTCTCCTGGGTCTCAGAAATGGCAGACTTGGCTTAGATAAACTATTTATTTTCTGTTTGGTTTTAATCATTCAATTTCCAATTCATTAGGAATTAATCTCTAATAGGTGAAATTATTGGCATAATTCTTCTCTCAGCATCCAGCCCTGTCAAATCACATGTCTGACTTGCCCAATTCATCAAAAGGGGAATTGATGTGGAGTTAGTGACTAGGTTGTCAGCATTACTGATCCTTTCCCAATTACACTGATTTAATTATCTTCACACATTGCTTATATGGCCTGGATGAATATTAGCTACACAGAATCACAATGGTATTGAAAAGAACCGTCTTACTGGGTGTACCATAAACGCTTCCCAGTTAAACGGTGAGACTATTTTTGCTCCAGGGATTATTAGCATGAACAAACTATTTTGCATACAATGAGTGCTCAATAAATGTTTGTTTAGTCAAACCCAGTGTTTTCTAAATGTTTCAACAACTCTAAAGTGCAATACAGTGTAGCATTATTTGGCATTTGATTTGGAGCCAGGCTTTCTGTAGCCTGTAACATTTTATGTAGGCTATAATCACACTCATTCTATTTTGAAACTCAGACAGTCATAAAGCTGGAGATCACTTCAAAATCAACCAGCTTTTCACACAGCTGCCATACTGTCTTGTGTAATATTTCAGATATGGAGAATATTCTGTTGGAAAAAGTGGCCTCTGCCAAATGATATAATGAGAATGCCGATTGTCCCAAACAGGGTTAACAGAAAAATGTTTCATATTTGCAAAGTATTTAGATCACATCACAGGGCCTGACAACAATACCTACAGTGGTTGGCAAAATGATTACAGTAGTTTGAACCATTAGAATCCATAGGGGGACTATTCTAATATAGTTTCTCAGAATTACTCAGGTTAAGGTAGCATTAGAAGATTCTGTCAACTATCAGCTGATGGGTCTTTTTAACGAGAAAAAAATCATTGAATGAATAAAGCAATGAAATATATCTCAGTAGTAAATATGAATGACTGTTAAGGCATTGTGTGAAATGAAGACAGTTTGAGCTGGAACATTGTCACAGCACATGGTAACAATCTGTGGAGACCATTACTCAAAGCCAGGGTCTCTGTTGTGGGTCTCTTTTTCTGAGAACTCTTAAGACACATCAGGATTTGCTGTTTATGTAGATACCTCTAAAATGTATCTCAAAGCAAAGGTGCAAGGAAAAGCAAATAAACGGGTTCTCTAAACAGTCTTTTAAAGAATATGGGCTTCTGTACTTATTCCTGATGAATTGCCACACATTTCAAAGGTTGGGAGAGGGCTTCCCTGGTGGTCTAGTAGTTAAGAATCCACCTGCCAAGTCAGGGAACACAGGTTCCATCCCTGGGCCAGGAAGATCCCACGTGCCACTGTGCAGCTAAGTCCATGAGCCGCAGCTACTGAACCTGTGCTCTAGAGCCCGAGAGCCACAACTGCTGAGCCCACATGTCACATCTACTGAAGCCTGCGTGTCTACAGCCTGTGCCCGGCAACAAGAGCGGCTACTGCAATGAGAAAGCCCGCACACCGCAACAAAGAGTGGCCCCCACTCACCGCAACCAGAGAAAGCCTGCGTGGAGCTACGAAGCCCCAGCACAGCCAAAAATAAATAAATAAATACAGGTTGGGAGAAATCCTGCAGTAAAAAAATCATTTTCACTTTCTTTCACCTATTAGGTCCTTCCTGCTTCTTTTCACTTAATCTATTTCATCAAATCAACATCCCATGAACGTAATTTTCTTTATACACTTTGGGAGATGCTACTCCAGAGTGTAATCCACAAGTGAATGGGACACTCGAACATTTCAAGTGATTCTTCTCTTTTCATTGACAAGAAAATATTGAAAGGCCTTTTAGACCCAAGAGGGCCTTTATTACACACCTCATGATTTGTAAACAGCTAGTTTAAAAGAATAATCCATTATAGGCTTGTCTCTGATTATAACTTCTGAGCTACTGTAATGCTGCTTTCTTGCTAAATATGGAACTCCAAGGATTGTCTAACTTACTAACTTAGGTTTTACAATTAAATATTTGACCTGTTGACTGTTTTTATCTAGAGGAGAGAACAACTCTTACCTCTGTGTCTCAGAATATAATTTATTATTGGTATTTAGGCAATGTGATTGCTTAATTTTAGGACTATTTTGATGTATATTATTCAAAAGCTTACTGTATTACAGTTGATAAACTATACACCGAGAATATAAAGATGATCGTGTCACAGACCCTGACCCAAGAGATGTACAGTAAAGAAGAAAATTTTAAAAACCAATCATATCATGATGACAATACTTTGTAGGTCATTGCAAAAATATTGTAACACACTGACATGATAAGTTCTGTTTTGAAGGACTTGAGAGCAATTCAAGAGGATGATAAACAAAAGGTGACTGTGTATTCTCCAAGTCAAAAAGTCATTTATTTAAAAATAGTTATTTAAAATATTTATTGAGCACCTGCTTTATGCTATACACACTTCTATGCATTGGAAGGGCACTGTGAACAAAAGAGACAAATACATTTGCTTCACAGAGATTATTTTTTAGTGGTAGATAAAGACTATGGTGAGAAAAATACACAAACAAAAATAAATAAAGCACATATTCATTTAGAAAATGATAATTACTAAAAATAAAGAGGGCAAGAAAAGCAATCTGAAGAATCTGTGGCAGTAGACAAGGGTGCAATTATAGATAAGATGGCCAGGGAAATCCTCAATGAGGTGACTTTTGAGTAAAGTCCTGATAGAAGTGAGAAAACAAGCCCTGGGAACATATGGACACAGTTATGCCAGGCAGCGGGAGCCGTGAGGACTGAGATCATAAGCTGTGCAGCTGCCTAACGTGTGTAAGGCAGTGAAGAGGCCAGTGTGGTTGCAGCAAAGGAGAGTGAGAGAGTAAAGGGAGATGAGGCCAAGAAGCGAGGGGTCCAGGCCTCTTGGGCCACAGTAATGATTCTGGCTTTTACTTAAGTAAGATGACGAATCATGGGTGCTGAACAGAGAAACACCATGATCCAATTTAGATATAACTGAATGTTAAATATAGCAGTCATATTGGCATGTTGAGAGTAGATGTAAGGAAAAGTAAAAGTAAAAAGAAATACATTAGGACATTATTAAAACATACAAATGAGAGTCAATGGAAAATCAAGTCACAGTAATAGTTTGGAATCTGAGTATACTTTGAGGGATTTACTAGTCAGACATGACTTTAGCAATATAGCACAGAGAGTGTGAATTAAAAAATTAAGTCAAAATCATTCCACATTTCTTAATGGAGTTACCATCAACTAAAGCAATGGCACCCCACTCCGGTACTCTTGCCTGGAAAATCCCATGGACAGAGGAGCCTGGTAGGCTGCAGTCCATGGGGTCGCGAAGAGTCGGCCGCGAATTAGCGACTGAGCGACTTCACTTTCACTTTTCACTTTCATGCATTGGGGAAGGAAATGGCAACCCAGTACAGTGTTCTTGCCTGGAAAATCCCAGGGATGGGGGAGCCTGGTGGGCTGCCTTCTCTGGGATCGCGCAGAGTCGGACACGGCTGAAGCAATTTAGCAGCAGTACCAGTAGCAGCAAGTAACAAATGGGGCTTCCCAGGTGGTGCTAATGGTAAAGATCCTGCCTGCCAATGCAGGAGATAAAAGTGACAAAGTTTCGATCCCTGGGTTGGGAAGATCCTTTGGAGAAAGAAGTGGCAACCCACTCCAATATTCTTGCCTAGAGAATCCCATGGACAGAGGCATCTGGTGGGCTACAGTCCATGTGGCACAAAGAGCCGGACACAACTGAAGCGACTTAGCACGAAGTTACAAAAGACCCAGGATGAATCAGTTTCCTTAGATGAGAAAATTTTCCTTAAAGTTTTATTGCCCTTTATTTACGGCCCTTTGGACCCCTTCAAAGGCTTGGGAGAGGTCCTGAAAATATACTACATGAATCATTTTCCTGTAAGATTTGCCAAAATAAGATATTTTAGCTAACTGCAATTTCTTGTTACTTCAACTTCCTCTTCATCATAATTCTCCTGTTTAGTGGTGCTAGGATGGCTGCATGTATGTTGGGGATCCAAAAGAAGATAATTTGAGGACATGACTCAGTCAGTTCAGTTCAGTCGCTCAGTCGTGTCCGACTCTTTGCAACCCCATGAATCGCAACACGCCAGGCCTCCCTGTCCATCACCATCTGCCAGAGTTCACTCAAATTCACGTCCATCAAGTCGGTGATGCCATCCAACCATCTCATCCTCGGTCGTCCCCTTCTCCTCCCACCCCCAATCCTTCCCAGCATCAGAGTCTTTTCCAATGAGTCAGCTCTTCGCATGAGGTGGCCAAAGTACTGGAGTTTCAGCTTTACCATCACTCCTTCCAAAGAACACCCAAGACTGATCTCCTTTAGAATTAGATTGAGCTTAATGGAATATATGTATCACTTCTGTGTATAGTTGTTTTATAGCTAGTCATTTTCCTATACTCCCACTACTGATGGGATGATTGATCTGGCATTGCAACACACAGGGACAAGGCCAGAATATGCAAATGAATATACTCTATGGCATCCAGGAATAAAACCGTGGGTAACAGAGGAGAAACAAGAGTTGAAACGTGCTAAACAATAATTTAGTATGTGGAAAATTCTTCTAGTAATCTTATGTATAAGATTGTAGACACAAGATTTCGTACTCATTGCCAAACGTTCTGTTCTATCCTGATTATGCTCAATGATACAGTTTACACAGTTATGACTAGAGAAAAATATTTTATGAGAAACATACAAAATATAATTTTTCAGAATTTCTCTATTTGCAGAAGTACCACCATAAAGATTGAATGTATGTGTGAAGTCACACATTTTATGTATTCTAAAGTATCAGATCACATCTTAGTATATCTGTTTCATCTTGTTCTCCTGAAGCTTGATAGTTTCTTAAAATGGTTCACAAAAATGCCACCTTGAAACTGAAATAGACTGAAAAATGTGGGTTTCAATAAGAAACCCCTATTTACATTCATTGCTAAACTGCTGGTGGTTGTATTGACTAGACCCTTGTATTTTTGATTATTCAATTCATGACAAGAAGTGAAATCATATTAACATAAGGGAAATATATTTAACATTACTTCTCTATCGACACAAAATGGTGACATTAACAACTGCAGCAATGACAACAAACAATAATACAGAGCTGTTATAAAGAATCTGTGACAAACTGATGAACGTCTGTGAACACTTCAAATAGGATTTAAGACTGGAGAATACCCAAGAAAACTGCATGTTCCTTGAAGTCTTACAATTCAGATAAGAAAATACTTGAAAAGGATTTTACCCAAATTTTATAACAATTCTAAAATTTTACATGAGATTTCCAATAACAGATTGTGAAGCAAAAAGAAATATTTCTAGCATATCAAAATAAGAAAAAAAATAATCATTTATGTTAGAGGAATAACAGAATTATCTTTTTCTTCTCTCTAACAAAATTTATATTTTTAAGTTATTTGGAATATGATGAGGTAATCGAAAAATAGAAGAGGGAAAGTATCGTAGAGGTTTTTCAGTCGGTTTCTTAATAAAACATAGTATGCTGGTTTTCTGGATTTTGAAAACTTTAACATACTCGTAAGTTTTTAAAATTTATAATTTGCTAACATTTCTTTTCTCATGCATCCGTTTTGAGAAGCATGACAGAAAATGCCTGGATTGCTTTGAATAGATTGTAAGAAATATCGATGTTAGTGACTCTGTTACTGAAGACTTAGAATAAGGTGAGAAGTGTGATAATGAATATCGAAATTGTTTCAGAAAATATATGAATCATTATGAAGAAACTGTTAGAAATATGAACGTGCAAGTTACTGCCAATGAGAGCTAAGAATGAAGTGATAAACAGTAGAAACGGGATCCTGTCTTAAAGTGGCAGTGAGTTTAGTGGAAGTATGTCTGGCTGTTATGTGGAAAGCAGACTTTGTAAATGACAAAACTGAATATTTAGCTGAGATTTTCCAAGCAAAATGTTGAAAATACAGCAACACTTACATATTTAGTTGGGGAAAGTGTTGAATGATCGTCTTGATATTTATAATGAAATGTGAGAAGAATGAGATAAATTTAGGGTAAAACTGTTAAATAAATAGGAAGGAGGACTCGAGGATTTGAGAATTTTCCAGACTAGCCAGATTGCAAAAGATACTAAAATTAAGAGAAAGTATGCTCTAGACCAGAAAACCCAGAGCATGACTGTACAACCTTTTGCCTATACCTCAGAAAGATCAAAAGGTCAGAGTATTCAATCACATATAAGGCTCTTTAAAAAGACTAAAGGGGTGTGGATCATAGATCTCATTTAAACTTAAAAGAATTTAGGAAGTTAAAAAGCAGAGACATTACATTGCCAACAAAGGTCCACACAGTCAAAGCAGTGGTTTTTCCAGTAGCCATGTATGGATGTGAGAGTTGGACCATAAGGAAGGCTGAACACTGAAGAATTGGTGCTTTTGAACTGTGGTGTTGGAAAAGACTCTTGAGAGTCCCTTGGACTGCAAGGAGAACAAACCAGTCAATCCTAAAGGAAATCAACCCTGAATATTCATTGGAAGGATTGATGCTAAAGCGGAAGCTCCAATACTTTGGCCACCTAATGTGAAGAACTGACTCCCTGGAAAAGACCCTGATGCTGGGAAAGATTGAAAGTGAGAGGAGAAGGGGAAGACAGAGGATTAGATGGTTGGATGGCATCACTGACTCCATGGACATGAGTCTGAGAAAGCTCTGGGAGTTGGTGATAGGGAAGTCTGGCATGCTATACAGTTCATGGAGTAGCAAAGAGTTGGACACGAATGAATGACTGAAGAACAAGGAAGCTTACGGGCATTGTCCCTCATCCATGTGATCAGTCATAATTGAGGATGAGATTGTCCAGGAAGATCTATGGACAAGCCTCTAACTATGGACAGGAATCTGTTTTTTGTTTGTTTGTTTTTATATAAAAATGTGTTTTATTTTAAAACAAGTCTGTAAAAGTAGAAATCACATACCAAAAATACAGATTACTCTGACGTGATAGCAGAATAGCTTATGGCTGGACTTGAGTTTGGAAGTACTGTATGTGTGAGGGTATCTGGAAATCAGAGGCCAGCTGGATCCTCCCTCCAGCCCATGTCACTAATCTGTAAACAGTAATTTCAAATAGTATGTAGCACTTTTAAACTACTACCGAACTGGAACCTAATTATTTCCCGTATAACACTACGGGAAATAAATATTTGTAAAAATGTTCTTCCTTAGGTTTGAGCAGAAAAGGGCACTTCACACCATTGTTTCTATCATTTGAAATATCTGATTTTTTACAAAAGCAATGTTAAAGGCAATGATGAGTTTGGGCTTTTTGCTCCATTTTGAACATACGGGAAGGTCACTGATTTAAACAAGAAATTAGTGTTTTGTGTGTGTGTGTGTGTGTGTGTTTTTAAGTAGAATTTAATCCTGTTGCTTCTATGTATTTAAAAAAAAAATCACTGATGCTATCAAAAGGTTCAGCACTCGAGTCTTAACTTTTATGCAGGTGCCAGCTGTGCTTATTGCTCTGAAACTGCACAGAACACACACCTGCTTCTAGTGTATATTCCTAATTGAAAGGAACATGCAGTTCTTAGGGAACTCCAGGTCCAGAACTTTATAAAATGGGTTGTTAGAAACAATCATTGTGGAAGGCCATTAAAATTAAAAAAAAAAACAAAACAATTTAAAATACTTGATTCCAGAGTGAAATAAAAATAACTTTAAGAACCTCAGCAAAAAGGAAAATGGCAGGCATCCGCAGTTCAGAATTCCATCCAACATTTCAAGAATCAGAGACTGGCTGGTTCCCACCTCTCTAAAACAAAGCAAGTCATTTTAAAAGCTAAAGAACCCAAGTTAATATAATTTGATCATAAAGTCAGAAGTCCACAATTCAATTTCCGCGGCTAATGCAGAACGCTGGGAACACAGTACATAGAGGAAATAAAAGTATTAGTCGCTCAGTCATCCACCAGGCTCCTCTCACCATGGAATTTTCTAGGCAAAAATACTGGAGTCAGTTCCCATTTCCTCCTCCAGGGGAGAAACTGTACATAAAGGAGACTTCATTAATGTGCATTAGAGGATACCCCAGCTTAAACTGTTATAGAAAACCGTCTCTTGAGTCTTTAAAATCTATACCAATTCTATACCTCTGGTTGGCCGAATGTTTGTTTCTTTATTTAGGTTTTAAGGTGAATGACCTGAGGATATTTGTTTCCATCAATTTGATTGCTAATCTAAAAGCACAGTTAAAATTTTTCTTGCTATCCTCAGAAGAGATTGCTGCAAATCTACTCTATGATTCTCATTCTTTTCAGCTTACAATACAAATACCTTATTATTTTTTTCAACCTATGTCTTATAATAAAGCAGGACTGAAAAATTAAATAGAATAAAGTTCAGTTGCCATATAGGCTTTCCAAATGATTTGCTGGTGGTGATTTTTAAGTTTGATTCTAAATAGATTTACAAAAAAAAAAAAAAAGGGCACTTGGAAGATGCAGTTCAAATTTTGAGGTATCTTGAAATTATAGGCTCAATCTCCCCAAAATTTCAAAAGGCATAGAGCTTAAGAGTATTTATACCCTTAAGAGTATATACCCTTAAGAGTATAGCAGTGATAAAAGCTTTCCTGCTGGTGCTGCTGCTAAGTCACTTCTGTTGTGTCCGACTCTGTGCGACCCCATAGACGGCAGCCCACCAGGCTCCCCTGTCCCTGGGATTCTCCAGGCAAGAACACTGGAGTGGGTTGCCATTTCCTTCTGCAATGCATGAAAGTGAAAAGTGAAAATGAAGTTGCTCAGTTGTGTCAGACTCTTCGCGACCCCGTGGACTGCAGCCTACCAGGCTCCTCCATTCTTGGAATTTTCCAGGCAAGAGTACTGGAGTGGGGTGCCATTGCCTTCTCTATTCATTTCTAAAAAGCAACACTTCATAGTTTTCTCTCTCCAGTGGTTCCCTAACATACTAGTAGAAGGAAGGCAATGGAAAACCAAGAATAAAAATAGCTGAGCTCTCCACAGTTGGGCTTCCTGCCCACTTGCCATGTTTAAAGAAAAGAGGAGACACCATTCTGCAATAGAGGCTTCATAGACACCTGGGCTTCTCCAGTGACAGCCGGCATTTGATGCCCCATTTCTCTTGGTTCTTCCTGTTGCCAATGATCAACCTGGCGATGGTGGTGAAATGAGAGCAATTAACCTGTACATGAGGGAAGGCTTTCTTTAACAGTTGAAGAGTACTGTCTGGCACAGTTTCAAAGACTTGTAGTGTTTTTTTTATTTTTTAATTTTATTTTTTTACAATACTGTATTGGTTTTGCCATACATTGGCATGAATCCACCACAGGTGTACATGAATTCCCGACCCTTTCTCCAAATTCAAGTAAAGTTTCAGGTATTATATTAAAGCACCGACTGAGTGATAGGTGTTGCAGGTAGTTGAGTTGTTAAAATTCTGGAAAGCAGTCATTTTTCAGCATGACACTATCGTTTAAGTCTAGGTGGACAAGACTGGGACATCTTCCAACTAAGGTAGAGACATCTGGTGTCTGCAGATTCTTTCGATATGAAAATTCAGCTGGGTGATGGTCTTCAACATGTGTGCAACAACCACCTGTATGTGCTTTTTGGTTAAGTCATAGCACCAAGAGACGTTCAGCTCATCCAGTCTGGAAGAGCTGCTCAGGAGAGTCTTCAAGGCAGATTCAGAGAATCCAGAACATCCAGAAAGGTTTAGTCACAGTAAATCTGTGTTGTGAGCAAGATTATTGACAATGGGATCCGAAAGACAGAGGCCATCCAGCCTGAGATTCAGCAACTTGGAACAGGAGACAGAAGGCCATGCAGATAGATACATCGATCACAGAGTCTGACAGGTCCAGGTGCTGTAGAGGAAAAGGGCTGAAATGTTCATCTAATGGCTGGTCCATAAATGATCATGGACAGTGGAAGGGACCCCTCGGGACAGCAGCCGACCAACCACATCTGGGTAGAGGTTTCTTCCCACAAGGTCTCCAGTCTGCCAGAGACTCATCAAACCTGGAGTGTCTTTATTTCCAGCACCCCTGTGAACGGAAGGGCAGGGACTCCCATGTTCTCACAGTGAGAGTCGCTAGATGATACCGTCTCTTACAAACACTGGATTCTTCCAGGAGTTCAGGGAGGCACAGACAGGAAAAGATTCCTAAGAGCAGCAGGTCTGGAAGGGAGTCCCAAGACAGTCCAGAGCCACTGTCTTCAGATCGCTGTAGAAAGCAGGTGTGGCTCGTTCCAGCCTAATCCTGCAGAGCTCCTGGACGGGAATCTCTGTGACATAAATAGGAGATTCACAAGGTTTCAAGTACTTTATGTAAGAAGAAACGCCACCAACTTGGACTGAAAAGGACGAAGAGAGTAGAAAATGAAAGAAGGGTGTAGCCCATGTACCCTCTCATGCTCCAAATATTAATGGCAGGAAACAGACTGATAAAGCTGCCCAGCTACAAATACTTGATATTTTTGATGAAAAAATAGGACTCAGATGGGAGATGCTACAGCCTAGAGAGTAGAATGATGAAACACAGCATTATCCCCAGCTCTTGAAATCTAATGGCGTTTGGCAGGCTGAGTTTCAAAAGTTTTGGGGACTGGTGAATACTTTTTTTCTTTCCATTTTATCCATTTATGAACTACATATATGAAAATATTAACCTATTCCTATCTCACCATGTATTATGGGAGCAGATAATTTGTTCTTTAGTTTCACAAGCCCATAGATGGAGAGAAACTATACCAGGAAGAGATTATCAGAGTCTAAAATATATCTAATTCAGATAACACAGATGATGATACATAGAATTTTTACTTTATGAGACAGAGATAAGACTTTGGCCTTTAAGTTGATGCTGTAATGCATTAAGACTTTTGAGGATATTGGGATGTGTTGTATATATATTTTTATATGGGAAGAATGTGAATCTTTTGGAGCCAGAAGGTAGACCATAGAAGGTAGAATAATATTCCCCCAAGATATCCATGTTCTAATGCCTGGAGCTTGTGAATATGTTAATTTATACAGCAAGAGAGACTACAGATGTGATTAAGAATATGGAATCTGAGATGGAGAAATTATACTGTTAAAAAATATATATATATATACACATATATATATGTATATAAAGGAAGGTTATAGTCCATGGGGTTGCAAAGAGTTAGACATGACTGAGCAACTACACCTACACCGGGACCTATGAGAAGCCAATGTCTGTCCTTCCTTCATATATATATTTAACAGTATATATATATATTTAACAGTATAATTTCTCCAGGAAAATTATTTCCTGGCTGTGATCAAAGAAAGATGTGATGATGGAAGGGGACTCAGACGGATGACAAGGACTTGGACTGCCATTACTGGCTTCGAAAATGAATGAAGGGGAACATTAGCTGTAAGTATTCTGTGGACTGTAGAAACTGAGAATGACCCTTAGTTTATAGCCAGTGAGAAAGAGGGACTGCAGTCCTGAAATCACAAGGCGCTAAGTTTCCTCAACAACTCAAATAAGCAAGTAAATATATCATGCCTCAGAGAAGACAGAAAGAAGAGTAGCCCTGTTGACGTCTTTATTTTAGTACAGTGATACCTGGATTAGATTTGTAACCTATAGAATTGTAATATAAAATTTTGTGCAGATTAACCCATTATATTTTCATTATTTGTTATGGCAATAACAGAAAACCAATACAGATGTTACTGAAAACTGTGAGCTTGCTATTTATAAAGTAGCACGAAATTCAGTGCAACTGTAACACAAAGTAGTTAGTTAGGAATGGCAAGTGAGGTGATGGAGCTATCAAGAAGGATGGGACCAGGTTATGCAAAAAGCTTTTCATCTAATGGGATTCTTTGTTACATTAAGTGGAGACCAACTATTGATATATTAGGTTAAAAAAAAAAAAAAAGAAACATTTTGGAAAATGACCAAAAAGCAAAGCAACTCTAGAAGGCCAGAAGCACAACTTACCCAGAACAATGCTTCCACCACTACTTGGCACACTGAGTCCACAAATGAGTGGATTTTAGCCATCACTTTGATTTTGCCTCAGTTGCTACAAATTCTGGTCTGGACACAGATGTTCTGAACATCAAGCCCAGATTAAATGCACATAGTCCACACTCTTTCTACCAGAAAGTTGATGGAAAAAGCATAGGTACCTCTGACTGCTACAATGAAAAATAGGAAATTTGCTACTGCAAAATTATACTCAAGGGAAAAGTGGAAAACAGGAAGGGGAAATTGTCACTGAAAAAGACAAATGTATCAACTTTTGGATGTGTAGCAAGACTATTAATACATGTAAGCATAAAAGACTAAGGCTAATCTACCAGACCTATGAAGTAATTTAGGAATGTATAGTTACAGTAAATCACATACAATTGCCACTATGTTCTCATTAATAAAAGAAACCACAGAGAGAAAAGGGATGCATAATAAAGGAAAAGAAACTATTAATCAATCTTGAAGAAAAATAAATTATTTTCTGCCTGGTGAAAGTTGTAAGTTTTTATAATCAGGTATTCTACAAGTTTTCAGAGTGAGTGAGGAAGGTGAATATTTGGTTGAATGTGAGCAATGACTCAGAAAAAGAATTCAAGAATATGAGAAACAGTTACACACATGTGCCTCTCGATGGATGCTAAGGTAAACAGCACTAAGCAGGTTGATGGTTTGGAAATCCAGATACAAAGAAACTTTGATATCATCCTGTGCTGGGAAAGAGAGGTTCCTTTAGCTAGTAACATCCAAAAACTATCATTTACTGGGCATGTACTGCATTCAGGCACTCTACTAATTGTTGGCATAATACCCTCACAGAAGCTCTATAAACAGAGATTCTGTTTTATAAACAGAAATTCTGAATTACAGAGAGATTTGGGAATTTGAGTTCATAAAAATATCACAGGATAGGTCAAGACCTAAATTGAGTCTACTATGACTCAAAATTCTGTATTTTTTCTATATAGTTTCCATACTAAATTTATTAATTAGGTCTTTTCAGCACAACTATGTGATAAGATTTATGCCAATCAGTGTTTCACTTCAAATACTACTCAAAATTTGGCTGTAAAATGGATATATGCCAATAACTAACATGAACCATGATAAACAGTGTTAGACTTAATGTTGACGTATGTGTAACACCTGCTATTTTAAAGAATTTCTTCACTGAAAATTTTTGATACTGATCCTTTCCTGAGAACAGCATTTCCAAAGCTCTACTCATATAGGGATTTCTGCCAACACCTTGATTTTAGCTCATGGTGATTTTAGATGTATGCTGGATTTCTAACCTAGAGAATTACAAAATAATATATTTGTGTTCTTTAAGCCATTACATTTGTGATTTCAGCAGCAAAAAAACACTAATACAAAACCACCCCAAATAAAAGCCCATGCCCAGATGACTTTACTGGTGAATTCTCTCAAAACTTTGGAGAGGAACTAATCCTACTTAAAGTCTTCTAAAAAATAGAAGTAACACTTACTTATTCAGTAGTTAGTATTACACTGATATGCAAACTAGACAAAGATGTCACAAGAAAGCTACAGACCAAAAGTTCGACAAAATGCTAATAACAAACCAAATCCAGCAAAAAGATTATTCACCATGACCAAGCAGAACTTTCTGCTGAAACGCAAGACTGGATAGAAAAGAAAACAACTTCCTCGCCCTGATGCTTGCTATCTTGAAAAACCCACAACTATCACTATATTTAGTGGTCAAAGGTTGAATAATTTCCCTTTAAAGTTAGGAACAAGATACCCACTCTAACCTGGATGTTCTAGCCATAGGAATTAGGCAAAAAAGAAATAAAAGGCCTTCAGATTGGAAACGAAGAAGCAAACCTATTCATAGAGGATGTGCTCTTGCACACAGAAAATCTTGAATAATATAGAAAAAAATAATTCTAGAACTAATTAACAAATTTAGCAAAGGTGTGGGATATGAGATCTATATACAAAAATCATTTAATTCCTATGCTCTAGCAGTAGACCAATTAAAATGCAATTAAGAAAGCAATTCCATTCGCAGTAGCAGCAAACATAACAAAATACTTAGGATTAAATTTAAAGAAGTATAAGACGTGGGTGTTAAAATCTACAAAACATTGTTGAACATAATTTTAAGAGAACTAAATCAATGGAAGACCATTCAATATTCAGATGACTTGAAAGACTTAACGTTAAGATGGAAATACATTGTGTATTTTATACAGTTTTATAAATAAAGTTGAAGAGAGAAGAAATGGACATTTCTGAAGGGTAGAAAACTACCTTTCAAAATTGACTGAGGTAGAGAGAAAAGGCTTAGACTGAATAAAGACAATAGAATAGATAGTAAGAGATTCAAGAGCTCTCCCAGCTTCAGGCCCATATGATTTTATAGCAATTATCATTAAGAAATGCTTATATGTAAAATAAAATTTAAATAAGTCTACCTCACAGAAAACAGAGGAAAACATTCAGTCTTACTTTTATGAAATGTATGTAACACAGTTCTCAAAACCTGGTAAAGAAAACTATAGAGATGTTCATGTACAAGTATTACACACACACATACATACGCACGCACACACCTCTTAACTCAAAATCTAGCATCTTAATAAAAAAGTCAGGATAAAATGAAAAGCTACCCAATTTCTCCACTGATGTTTAACACTGTGTTGAATGTACCCACAAGTGCAATTAGACAAAAGAAAGGAAGGTAGATATTACAATTGCAAAGGAGAAGGTAACATAATTTATTGCAACGATCGGACAGTTCAAACTTAAAATCTGTACTTTCATTTTGCCACAATTAGGTAGAGAATTTCATAAACAACAAGTTATATATCAGCACACAAGACTCAAGAAGCTTCATACATACAAAAATGTTACAGAGATAATAGGAGGCTTTATCTACAACGGTGAAATAAATGAGTAAGTTGGCACTCCATTTTCTAAGATAGGAATACAATGTCCCAAAGAATCTCTGTCCCTGAAAAAGATATGTTAAATTCCTACCGCCGGCAACCTGTGAATGAATGTAGCCTTATTTAGAATTAAACTCTAATCAAGTTAGTCATTAGGATGGGTCTTACTCCAATATGACTGGTGTTCTTCTAAGAAGAGAAAACAGAGACATAAGGAAAGGAGAAAGTCATGTGATGACAAGGGGAGAAACTGGAGTGATGATTCTGTAAACCAGGGAACACCAAGGATGGCGGGCAAACACCAGAAACTAAAGGTTCTTCCCCTAGAGGGTTTTAAAGGGGGGGTGGACCTACCAACACTTCGATTTTGGATTTCTAGCTTCTAGGACTATGACACAAAATTGTGTGTTGTTTAAAGTCATTCCGTTTATGGTACTTTGTTGTGGTAACACTTGATAACTAATAAAGATGACTATCTTTCCTAATATATATTAAGTTTAACATGAGTCCAAGTTTCTTTGAAGGAACAGACAAGTTAGGATAACCTGAAAATTTTTGGAAAATAACAAAAGTTTTAACAGAGTAGCCTCATTAATCATTAAATGGAATACAAAGTCTCTATAAATAAAACAGCGTGCTATGTGTTAGTTGCTCAGTCACATCTGACTCTGCAATCCCATGGTCTATAGCCCACCAGGCCTGTCTGTCCATGGAATTCTCCAGGCAAGAACACTGGAGTGGGTAGCCACACCCTTCTCCAGCAGATCTTCCTGACCCAGGGATTGAACACAAGGCTGCTGCATTGCAGGCAGTTTCTTTACCATCTGAGCCACCAGGGAAACCCTAAAACAGTGTGGCAAAAGTGAAAAGTGACGTCACTCAGTAGTGTCCAACTCTTTGCGACCCCATGGACTGTAGCCCACCAGGCTCCTCCCTCCATGGGATTCTCCAGGCAAGAGTACTGCAGTGGATTGCCATTTCCTTCTCCAGGGGATCTTCCCGACCCAGGGATCAAACCCAGGTCTCCCGCATTCCTGGCAGATGCTTTAACCTCTGAGCCACCAGGGAAACCCAAAGAGTGCAGTACTGGTGTAAAAATATAAAGAACAATAGAAGAGAATAGAAAATGCCAGAAATATACCCAGCTGCATATGGGAATTTAGTATATGATAAAGGAGGCTTCCCAAACTATTAAGGATAAGGTCAATTTTTTAAATAAATGGTTTGAAGATAATCAAAAAGAAAAATACTGGATTCATTTCTCATATCACACCCCAGGATAAATCCCAAATGAACCAGCTATCAAACCTTAAAATAAAAACACGCATATCCTATGTCTCCTTCATTGCAGGTAGGTTCTTTATCACTTGAGCCATTAGGGAAAAAAGTATAAAAATAATACATGGATGAATTTCTCTACAAGCTTAAATACAGAAAATGTCTTCATTTCAGTTCAGTCACTCAGTTGTGTCTGACTCTGCGACCGCATGGACTGCAGCATGCCAGGCCTCCCTATCCATCACCAACTCTCGGAGCTTGCTCAAATTTGTGTCCCTCGAGTCGACACCATCCAACCATCTCATCCTCTGTCATCCCCATCTCCTCCCACCTTCAATCCTTCCCAGCATCAAGCTCTTTTCAAATGAGTCAGTTCTTCACATAAAGTGGCCAAAATATTGGAGTTTCAGCTTCAGCATCAGTCCTTCCAATGAATATTCAGGACTGATTTCCTTTAGGATTGATTGGTTTCATTTCCTTGCAGTTCAAGGGACTCTCAAGAGTCTTCTCCAACACCACAGTTCAAAAGCATCAATTCTTCAGTGCTCAGGTTTCTTTATAGTACAACTCTCATATCCATACATGACTGCTAGAAAAACCATAGCTTTGACTAGAAAATGTCTTTTGTCTCACTATTTAGAAGCAATAAGGGAAGTAAAGGTTAAATTTAACTACATAAAAACAAAATACTATGAACAAAGTAACACATATGTAAAGGTATATATTGGAGAAGGAAATGGCTACCCACTCCAGTATTCTTGCCTGGAGAATCCCAGGGACGGGGGAGCCTGGTGGGCTGCCATCTATGGGGTCGCACGGAATTGGACACAACTGAAGCGACTTAGCAGCAGCAGCAGCAAAGGTATATATACATACAAATATATACATATAGATTTAAACAAATGACAACTTGGTGAAAAATATTGTACCTTGAGTCACAGAAGAAAAATTAGTGCTTCCATTACATAAAAAAATTTAAATAGGAAAGAAAAAATCAATAACCTGGTATTAAAATGTGCAAGAGGTGTAACATATAGTTCTCAATAAAATGACATGTCAATAGTCCTTAAATATATTAAAAGATGATCAACTTTTCTATCAGAAATGTATAATTTTTACCATGAGATATAAATTCTCATTTACATATTGAAACATCCAGAAATTTGACACGCTCTACTGGTGTGAAACAGGCACTCCTCACAGACTATTGGTAAGAATCTAAAACTGCAACCTTTATTGACAGAAAATTATCAGTGTCTAGAATTATGTATGTGAGTAGGCGATGGCACCCCACTCCAGTACTCTTGCCTGGAGAATCCCATGGACAGAGGAGCCTGGTAGGCTGCAGTCCATGGGGTCGCTAAGAGTCAGACACGACTGAGCAACTTCACTTTCACTTTTCACTTCCATGCATTGGAGAAGGAAATGGCAACCCACTCCAGTGTTCTTGCCTGGAGAATCCCAGGGACAGGGGAGCCTGGTAGGCTGCCGTCTATGGGGTTGCACAGAGTCGGACACGACTGAAGCGACTTAGCAGTTAGCAGAATTATGTATACATTTACCCTTTCCTAGCATTTGCATTTTAGGATTCTTTCCCAAATGAGGGAATACAAAATGACAAAAGATATACTTTCACATAAGACTAGTCAGCATGTTCTTTAACAGTGTTACCACGTTGCTTAATTTTTATAGTTATAGTTACAATATTGTATTAGTTTCAGATATATAACAAAGTGATTCAGTTAATATATATTTTTTCAGTCATTTTTTCATGTAGGTTATTATAAGATATTGAATACAGTTCCTTATTCAGTTCAGTCACTCCGTCATGTCCGACTCTTTGTGACCCCACGGACCGCAGCACACCAGGCCTCCCTGTCTATCACCAACTCCCAGAGTTCACTCGAATTCATGTCCATTGAGTCGGTGAGGCCATCTAACCATCTCATCCTCTCTTGTCTCCTTCTCCTCCTGCCTTCAATCTTTCCCAGCATCAGGGTCTCCAGGCCAGAATACTGGAATGGGTAGCCTTTCCCTTCTCCAGGGGATCTTCCCAACCCAGGGATCGAATGCAGGTCTCCTCCACTGCAGGCGGGTTCTTTACCAGCTGAGCCACAAGGGAAGCCCATATAGTTCCTTATACTATACAGTAAATCCTTATACTATACAGTATAAATCCTTATCCTGTGCAGTAAATCCTGCACATCTATTTTATGTATAGTAGTTTATATCTGTCAACCTGTATTTCTAATTATCTGTATATTTTTAGATTCCATAGGTGATATCATATACTATTTGTCTTTCTCTAACTTATTTCACTTAGAATTATATTATTTGTGCCTATCCATGTTGCTGCAAATGCCAACATTTAATTCTTTTTATGGCTGAGTAATATTCCGTTGCATGTATCACAGGTATACAGGTAAATATACTGCATATTCTTAAACCAATCGTCTATACATGACACTTGGGTTTTTCCATCTCTTGGCTATTATAAATAGCGCTGCTATGAACAGTGGGGTTGATGTATCCTTTTTTAATTTTTAAAAAATTTTCTTGGGGTATATTTGACTTACAATGTTCTATTAGTTTCAGGTATTCAACAAAGTGAGTCAGTTATACATATACATATATTCACTCTTATTTTCAAGACTCTTTTCCCATATAGGTTATTACAGAGTGCTGAGTGGAGTATACAAGTATAGCAGGTTCTTGCTTCCTGTTTTATATCTAATAGCATGTATATGTCAATCCCAATCTCCCAATTTATCCCTCCCCTCTCATTTCCTTGTAACCATGAGCTGTTTACCTTCGAGACTCTACTTCTGTTTTGTAAATAAGTTTATTTCCACCCTTTCTTTTAGATTTCATAAGTGATAGGATGTTTGTCTCTCTGTGTCAGACTTCCTTCACTCAGTATGACAGTCTCTTAAGCCCACTCATGTTGCTGCAAATGATGTTATTTCATTCTTTTTCCACAGCTGAGTAATATTCCACTGTATATATGTTCCACTTCTTTATCCATTCCTTTGTCAGTGAAAAGCTAGGTTGCTTCCATGGCCTGCCTGTTGTAAATAGTGCTCAATGTACATCAGGGTTCATGTATCACTTTGACTTATGATTTTTTCTGGCCATGTGCCCATGAGTGGGACTGTTAAATCCTATCGTGGCTCTATTTTTTTATTTTTTAAAGGACCCTCTATACTGTTTTCCATTCCCACCAACAGTGTAGAGGGTTCCCTTTTCTCCATACCCTCTTCAGAATTTATTTTTTGTAGACTTTTTGATAACAGCCATTCTGACAGGTGCAAGGTGAAACCTCATAGTAACTTTGATTTGCTTTTAAGAAAGGCAATGCCAAAGAATACTCAAACTACTGCACACTTGCACTCATCTCACAGGCTAGTAAAGTAAGGCTCAAAATTCTCCAAGCCACACTTCAGCAGTACGTAAACCATAAACTTCCAAATGGTCAAGCTGGTTTTAGAAAAGGCAGAGGAACCAGAGATCAAATTGCCAACATCTGCTGGATCATCGAAAAAGCAAGAGAATTCCAGAAAAAAAAACATCTATTTCTGCTTTCTTGACTATGCCAAAGCCTTTGACTGTGTGGATCACAATCAACTGTGGAAAATTCTGAAAGAGATGGGAATACCAGACCACCTGACCTGCCTCTTGAGAAACCTATATGCAGGTCAGGAAGCAACAGTTAAAACTGGACATGCAACAACAGACTGGTTCCAAATAGGAAAAGGAGTACGTCAAGGCTGTATATTGTCACCCTGCTTATTTAACTTATATGCAGAGTACATCATGAGAAATGCTGGACTGGAAGAAGCACAAGCTGGAATCAAGATTGCCGGGAGAAATATCAATAACCTCAGATATGCAGATGACACCACCCTTATGGCTGAAAGTGAAGAGGAACTAAAAAGCCTCTTGATGAAAGTGAGAGAGGGGAGTGAAAAAGTTGGCTTAAAGCTCAACATTCAGAAAACAAAGATCATGGCATCTGGTCCAATCACTTCATGGGAATTAGATGTGGAAACAGTGGAAACAGTGTCAGACTTTTTTTTGAGGGGCTCCAAAATCACTGCAGATGGTGACTGCAGCCATGAAATTAAGAGATGCTTACTCCTTGGAAGGAAAGTTATGACCAGCCTAGATAGAATATTCAAAAGCAGAGACATTACTTTGCCGACTAAGGTCCATCTAGTCAAGGCTATGGTTTTTCCAGTGGTCATGGATGGATGTGAGAGTTGGACTGTGAAGAAAGCTGAGCACCGAAGAATTGATGCTTTTGAACTGTGGTGTTGGAGAAGACTCTTGAGAGTCCCTTGGACTGCAAGGAGATCCAACCAGTCCATTCTAAAGGAGATCAGTCCTGGGTGTTCTTTGAAAGGACTGCTGCTAAAGCTGAAACTCCAATACTTTGGCCACCTCATGCAAAGAGTTGACTCATTGGAAAAGACTCTGATGCTGGGAGGGATTAGGGGCAGGAGGAGAAGAGGACGACAGAGGATGAGATGGCTGGATGGCATCACCGACTCAATGGACATGAGTTTGGGTGTACTCTGGGAGTTGGTGATGGACAGGGAGGCCTGGCGTGCTGCAATTCATGGGGTCGCAAAGAATTAGACACGACTGAGCGACTGAACTGAACTGAATAAATAACAATGTTGAGCACCTTTTCATCTGCCTGTGGGTCATCTATCTTTTTGGAGAAGTGCCTGTTTAGGTCTTCTTCCCATTTTTCAATTGGGTTGTTTCCTTTTTTGATATTGAGTTTTAAGAGCTCTTTATAGTGGATATTAACCCCTTATTTGTAGCACTGTTTGCAAATATTTTCTCCCATTCCATAGGCTGTCTTTTCATTTTGTTGATAGTTTATTTTGCTCTGCAAAAACTTCTAAGTTTGATTAGGCCTCAACTATTATTTTTGCTTTTTATTTTTGGCCTTCAAAAACTGATCTAAGAAAATATTGCTATGATTTATGCCCAAGAATTTTTTGCCTAGAGTCTGTGCTAGGAGTTTTATGCTATCGTGTCTTAAATATAGGGATTTAAACCATTTGTTTATTTTTGTACATAGTATAAGGAAATATTCTAAATTCATTGATTTGCATGTGGTTGTCCAGTCTTCCCAACACCATTTGCTGAAAAAAAAACTATTTTTAATACATTTTGTCTTGCCTCCTTTGCATAAATGATCATAGGTATATGGATTTATTTAAAAGTTTTGATACATCTCACAGTGACACAGATACTGCAGTGCTTAAAAATCCTGTTGTTTTAAACACTGTCTAATTTTTCTGGCTTCTGCATTAATGTCCAAAGTTGCTCAAATTGCTACTATCACTAATTTTTCTTTTCTTGTCTACCTTGCTTTCTATCTCACTTCACTTTGGCTTCTTCCTAAAGTAAGAAATATTTTTATTTTCAATTACTTCCCTGAATTTTTATTCTTTAATTTTTCTCCTGTTTGTTTCTTGTATGATTTTTTGACTACATAATTTGTTTTTCTTTCATTATCATTTTCACTTTCAAATATTCTTTCATAATCCAACTAGGTCAATGCCTGCTTCTCCTGGTGTGAAAATTAATGTTAGTGTTTTTGACCTAACATTTCCTAGAAATGAATCACTTCTAAGCAACACATGAAAATGGAGACTTTTCTGTCTCTCAGCAAATAAGACACCTTCCTATTAGACACCATTTATTACAGACTTACAAACAACTGTTCTTTCCACTCTTACTACGCTTTATTGTAATTATAACAATCTCTCATTTTTATATCTTAAATAGAATAAAAGGCAAACAACATCTGAAATATGAAACTCTTTCCTCCAACATAGTTGGGATCAAAATTTATTTTCATAATATTGAATTTTTATTTCAATTTTCAATACTGACAACTTAGAAATGTTTCCACTTCATAGTTAATTCATGATAATAATATTTAAATATTTATGATTGTTGTCAAATTTGGGAAACTCTCAAGTTTCTTTCATATATAAATTATACAGCTTCACAGTATTTCAAGTTTTATTGTGCAGTGGCTAATCTTAAATATTCTTTGAATTGAAAACATTCATTAGCCAGTGTGCCAATTATTGGAAATGGGTACCCCTTTGCCACTATATAGCTCAATATTAGTTTCTCTTCTACTGTGCATTACCCAGGGATACAGAACATGTTCACATTACAGTGAGACTCCTGGCTCTAACCTTTAGGCTCACAACTCAGGCAAATCAGCACAGCAGGTGTGAAAGTGTTTCCGGACACCATTCCTACACCACGATAGCCAGAAATAAATAAACAAATAGTAAATGAAAAGGACCATAAACCATAAATATATTTCCACTAAGCTCATCTCTTTGGCTGTAACCCACACATCCCATTCCAATACATCTGAGTAAATAAAAAGTATAATACGCAGGAAGCCAGTGTTATAAAAGATGGTGTGCTCTGTGCTCAGTCATGTCCGACTCCTTACAACCCTATGGACTAGCCTTTCAGGCTTCTCTGTCCATGGGATTTTCCAAGCAAGAACACTGGAGCGGGTTGCCATTTCCTCGGTCATGGGATCTTCCCAACCCAGGGACTGAACCTTCATCTTCCACATCCCCACATTGCAGGTGGATTCTCTTACTGCTGAGCCACTGGGGAAGCCCTTCAAAGATAGTGGGGCCTAACTAATTGCACTTAAATACTTAATTTCTAAAGAATATGTATATATTCCAATCACTTTGCTCAAAATACACCTGAAGCTAACACAGCATTGTAAATTAGCTATCCTTCATTTTAAAAAATACTTCATTTCTGAAAACTTACAGAAGTGTTCAACCACATGAATATGTTACTAAAACCCCTTTCATGAGAAGCAAAGGAATCTGAAGCTTAAGCTTTCTATTAACTTCACAATAAATCCACCTAAGAGTAGAATGCATAATTTTAGAAGTAGGAATCAGAACTTCTAATATCAACTCTATGGTCATGAAAATTCTCTAGAAGATAATGGAATATAATATAATGAGATAATTTAATGTGATGTCCAATTAAGAATTTGTTTAAGGGCATCAGATGGGTTGGGAGTAGGGTGAAGGGTGATACTGATGAGAAGAAGTGCAGCTAATAGAGAAGATAAATAAACCCAGCCTGGTGATTAAAAGTTATAATGGTTCAGATCATTTCTTTAGAGTTTACTGTAGAACAGGCCCTTTTCCCTTCTTATATTATAAACTGGGTAGAGGCAACAAATGCTCAATTTATGTGCACTTGTGATCCACAAAGCATTTATAGCTCACTTCACCATGAATTGTGACAGTATTAAAGTGTGTGTTCTAAACCTTTAGACTTTGAAAATTACATTCCAATAGCTCTTGCTTGGAACACATTTTCTAATGTTATAAAGAATCTGTTGCGTGAAATTTTTAAAAATGTGTCTGTGAAATCTGGATAATTTTTAGTTCTTTTTTTCCCCTCCAGTCTAATGAAGTGAACGAGAGGGCTAGGAGTCATTTTCTATTTTAAAATACTCTAAGTATAACTTGTCCTCAACTAAATTGCCCAATAAATGAACATCTTAAGCTTACATTTTCCTGAATAAAAGCTCTCAACAGGAAACAATCCAATATTAAAAATCTAGCTAATACATATAAGCTTAAAGCATTTCTACAGGAAAATAGGGAAAGGACTCATTTTATTTTCAGGAATGAAATATTATTACAGAACTCTGTTCAACCTCAAGTCTAAAGATACAATAACATGGTCATTTAAGGCACATATAGAGTTAAAATACAATCCAGTATACCAGATCCATTAACATAACATTTCTACTGGTTCTATAGATCATGAAAATTTCCTATTATACTCACACTGGCCTTTATTACATGCCTTTTTATGAACACAATCATTTCACAGTCCATTTGGTTTGATTTTGGCCAGGAGACCAATAACAAGTGGCTCTTTATTCCCAGAAACATCTCCATCCTTAATTCAAATGAAGAGCTCATGTTCCCAAGTACTTAGTATAAAATTATTGAAGATTTCAGAAGCCGGTGGCTTTAACTTCTGACTGTGAGGCCTCAGAGAATATTTTATCAAGTTATGCTTCAACCACTAAAACTTTTAAAATTAAAATGTAAGTGATGAAAGAAATAAAAATAAAACCTCAGATCATAGTCAGGTGCCAAAGCTGAATTTTGAAAATCAGAAAATGCCATTAAGTGCAAATACTCTATGTTTACATTATATTTACATACTCCCTTACAGACTACAATTTTGCCTCCCTCAAGAGTCTACACCCACTTGATTGCTAATTTTCCTCCTTGCTCCTGAACCCTTATGATAATAGTTTTACTAAAACAATAAATTTCCTCAGTTTTTCCCATCCATACTTCCAGACTCATCTTCTCTTTTTCTCTTTGTTCAATACTGAGTATAACTTAGCAAATAAATGCCTATTGTCTGCCCCTACTTTAAACTCCCTCCAGTGTTTTAATATACTCTTAATGCTAATATGCATATCAACAAAGTATTCCCTATTAGAAATGGACTCCATATTTCCTTCTATGCTAATTTGCAGGTAGTTTATCTTCTTTCCATTTTGTGAGACCCAGAATCATTATCTTGATATGTTTCTGTGACATGATACCTTAAAAATCATTCAACTTGGCTCACAGCATGTAAAATAAGTGTAGGATCCCACCCCATCCCTCATCACATCCCAAACTTGCCCTCTGCCTTAGACAGTTTCAACAAATTATATAAGTTTGAAAAGGAACAACTGTGACTTCTCAAAAAAGCATTTAAAAGCAGCCTATAAAATCTATAAAAATGCCTCAGGAATCTATGCCACAGAACTGCAGGCTAGAAATCACAAATAAATGTGCTCTTGCCTTTGTTATAGGTGAGTGTTACAGGCTTTCAACACCTTATCTGCAATCACTTCACTCTTCTCAGTGAAGTGCTGAGAGGCCCCCACCCTGCTCAAACTGCTTTCCCCCCCTAAATCCACATGCAGGCCATTCAGTCCTTCTATCTGAGGGGAACGAGTGAGCTGAAATCTTTTGTGAGATCCTAAGAAAAGCATGCTACTCTCCCTGGAAAGTTAACCAATTCAGGGGTTTCATTATGTTTTCATTTGAGAAAAGTGCAGTAAGACAACTCAGGCCTGGGGGATAAGAATAATATCTCATATCTCTTTGATGTGCTCACACAATCTAATACTGTGCCAGCATGCAGCGTTCAGTCAAAAAGACGAATGGCATACAAACTACTCAAGAGCATAAATCTGAAGTGCGTGGCATTCCGCTATTGCCATGGTCTCTGATGCCTGTGTTGTGTGGCTGAAGACCACTACTGCCACAGAGGGGAAAACCATCAGTTAAAAAACATGAAATAATTATTTACATTTTAAATTTCATGTCAGGAATGCTCACGTAACTCACAAATGGGTTCAGAATTTTTCTTTAACAGATTAAAAAATTTTCATACCTTTCCACATAGATGTACATACACCTACACAGCAGAGGTTGACAAGATGTCAAAACAGATCATCTCCCATGGTAGAACATCCCCAATAATTTCTGTTTTGAGAGACTTTGTATAAAAGCTAGATGTCTAGTACAAGTTTATCTTTTCTGTAAGGATTCTGTGATGTATTTTATTTTTACAGTGTTGTTGAATGTCTATTCAATAATATCTTTGTGTTAAGATGTCAGCCACAAAGGAAGGAAGTTAATAGAACATTATATGGGAAACTTTGGTGTGTTGAAAGTCAAGATGTTTGTTCTTCTTTGGGGTCTGGCATTGAAAAACTTTTCCCCCACAGAAAACAGTTTTTACTGAGTCTAAACAGTTCAGTGGAAATCTGTCACCAAGTAGCCTTGGGGGTGTGTTCTCCATCACTCAGTCACGCATAACTCTTTGCAACCGCATGGACTATAGTCCACCAGACTCCTCTGACCATGGAATTCTCCAGGCAAGAATACTAGAGTGGGTTACCATTTCTTCCTCCAGGGGATCTTCCTAAGGCAGGGATTGAATCTGCATCTCTGGCAAATCCTGCACTGGCAAGCAGGTTCTTTACCACTGACCCACGTAGGAAGCCCATCCAGTTGGCCTTACTGCACAACAATTTTCGACATGCACTCTTTCCCCTTCACTCCTCTTGTTACTCCCCTTTTTATCTGCAGAGTTTATCAATATAAAGAAAATTCCTAATTCAAATACAGCAATAGTAATTACTATGACAGTTATTACTTCTTTATATGGCACCTCACATTGTTCTAGTTCAAATATCTCATTGAAAATACATGGAATACTCACAACTACATCATTAATAAATATTATTAAAGTTGCAGTGATCTATACTGTGTGGTTTTGATGAAGTCTGGTTTTCTAATGCCGCTAGAGTCTTAGGCAGATTTTGACCTTAGATCACTCAATTCTGAGCCAGTGTCCTTGCCTTTGTCATATAATTCTAGTACATACAATTTTACCTATAAAATTTTATAGATAAAATCCCTCTTGAGACAAGTTTTTCATTATCTATCCAAGTACTTTCTTTTATGCATTAAATCATATCCTAGGACATCCCACAACACCAGCTGCAACTTGAATTCTTGTTGTTTCTGTGTCAAAGTGGCCAATTTTTACTTTTACCTTCATATTTCTGAGTTCTAGTTCATTTCCCTGATATATTTGTAGTTGTTAGCAAGTTTTGTTTTTTTTCAAATAGGGTTCCTGACATGTTAATAGGTAACCAACAAACATAATTTACTTAAAGTAAACTTAGAATAAAATAGATTATTTGGAAAATAAATAAAGTGTAGCCTATTTTGGAATCCAAAACTTTCAACATTTAAATAAATATTTTCCCCTCTATGTACTGCTGCTATCAATTTTGTGGCTTTTGGCTATAATGTTCTGTTGATTTTCATCTAATCCCTATAACAACTGTTTTATCTTCCTTGTTATAAGCCATCTGGCCTTTGAATTTTTAGTTATTGTCGCATATTATGAGCCTCACTCAGTATTCCCAGATGACACTTTACTTTGCTGTTAGTGCATTCATTTTTCCCCTCAGTAAAATAATTATTTTAACAGGAACAGGTGGATCAAAATTGTGATCTTTATCTTTTATGCTAAAATTATATATAAACCTGCAGGTGAAAAGCTATGTTACAAATTTCAAAAATCTAGTTACCTCTAGTTTCTAAATGTTATCACGTTTCTCAGTTCAGTTTAGTTCAGTCGCTCAGTCGACTTCGAATCTGCAACCCCATGGACTGCAGCACGCCAGGCTTCCCTGTCCATCACCAACTCCCCAAGCTTACTCAAACTCACGTCCATAGAGTCGGTGATGCCATCCAACCATTTCATCCTCTGTCTTCCCCTTCTCCTCCCACCTTCGATCTTTCCCAGAATCAAGGTCTTTTCCAATGAGTCAGTTCTTTGCATCAGGTGCCCAAAGTACTGAAGTTTCAGCTTCAGCATCAGTCCTTCTGATGAATATTTGAGGACTGATTTCCTTCAGGATTGGCCAGTTGGATCTCCTTGAAGTCCAAGCGACTTTCAAGAGTCTTCTCCAACACTACAGTTCTAAAGCATCAATTCTTCAGTGCTCAGCTTTCTTTATAGTCCAAATCTCATATCCATACTTGACTACTGGAAAAACCATAGATTTGACTAGATGGACCTTTGTTGGCAAAGTAATGTCTCTGCTTTTTAATATGTTGTCTAGGTTGATCATAGCTTTTCTTTCAAGGAGCAAGGGTCTTTTAATTTCACAGCTGCAATCACCATCTGCAGTGATTTTTGAGCCCCCCAAAATAAAGTCTGTCACTGTTTCCATTGTTTCCCCATCCATTTGCCATGAAGTGATGGGACCAGATGCCATGACCTTAGTTTTTTGATGTTGAGTTTTAAGCCAGCTTTTTCACTCTCCTCTTTCACTTTCATCAAGTGGTTCTTTAGTTTCTCTTCACTTTCTGCCATAAGGGTGGTATCATCTGAGTATCTGAGGTTATTGATATTTTTTACCAGAAATCTTGATCCCAGTTTGTACTTCATCCAGCCTGGCATTTTGCATCACATTTTTAGAAGCTTTCTAAGTCTTTCACACCTTCTCTTTTCCTCTCTCCCTCCCGCCTTTTTTTAATCCCCTCCTTCCTTCTTCCTGTCAATAATATTTATTGAACCTTTATTTTGTACCAATAACATACTAGATACTGATGATATGGCTGGAATTAAGACAAGCACCTTCATTGGCCCTACAAGCTATTGAAATGTGTTGACCTATTTTTAAGTGTTAGGGTCTAATTTGGGAATGCTTTTATATTTCTTATAAACCCACTGGCTTAAAGTAAAGCTAAATGTATCATAACAGAGTCAAATCCCAATCAGATCATATTGGAATCCTTCTTTTCTTTTTGTAAGATGTGGGCTATATTTTTCCCAGTAATCTCTGTCTCTGCCAGTCATTCTAAATTGGTTGCCATTTCCCTACAGTCTCTACCATCTTTTTGGTCCAGCAGTGTTTCTGATCCATTTTTTTTTCAGTTTTATTAAGTAATTGTCACAGATCATGTATACACCTAAGACATACAGCATGATGGTTTGATTTTCATATTTTGTGAAATTATTACTATAGTAGATTCAGCTAATAGCAGTCTTCTCATATAGATACAATAAAGAGAAAAGAAAGAAGAAAAAACTTTTTCCTTGGGATCCATTTTAAGATTTACTCTCTTAACTTTCCTATGTATCACACAGCAGTGTTAGCTAGAGTCATCACATCATCCATGACATCTCTAGTATTTATTTATCTTGTAACTGGAAGTTTGTAACCTTTGACCACCTTCCTCCAATGTCCCCTCATGCAACCCACTGGCTCTGAGATGCAGGTTCTACACACATGATGGTCACAAGGGTGAGGAGGAGTGCACAAGGCTATGTCTCTCTACCAGCAGGACGAGACTCTTATTTTTTCATGCATAAATGGTATCTGATAGCCCAGCCTTGCTCCTAAGAGCCTATAATTTCAAGAAATGGGCTCCTTTTATTTGTTCGCTCTTAGATATGTTTGTGCATGCTCATTTGTGTCCAATCCTCTGCGGCCGCATGGACTGTAGTCTGCCAGGCTCCTCTCTCCAGAGAATTTTCCAGGCAAGAATACTAAATGGGTTGTCATTTCCTACCTACTCCAGAGGATCTTCCCAACCTAGGGATCTAACCCATGTCTCTTGTGTCTCCTGCATTGGCAGGTGGATTCTTTACCACTAGCGCCACCTGAGAAGCCCTGCTCCAGGCTAATGGTGTCCTTGATTATATCATTGAAAACATATCTTCCTTCCTTCAACCTGCAAATCATCCTTACTTGCCAGCTTCTGATTTCCTTTGCAACTGTAGAAATGGAATGACTATGTGCTTTCTTTTTGCAAAGGCTGGAAGCCAGAAGAAAGGCGGGAGTTCAAAAAAACTCTGGATTGCTTTGGCAAGCCAAGCAGCCAGCTGTTAACTGGAGTTCCACAGGACTAGCCAGGGATGTCAGTGGCTGACTCTGGCATCTGTGTTATGAATGACGTCTTGGGATAAAATTGCCCTTCTAGTGTCTTGGCAGCTTAAGACATCTCAGACTGAGATGAAAACATGGCTCTCACTGCCTCAATGAGTGGCTGGAATATTCTGGACCTACTTGAGCCAGTATGAGATTTATACACATTCCTGGATTTTCAACCCAGCTTTGAATTGATATTTGACACCCAAGAAGTAGAAACTTACAATGAAAAACATCTTTAATTGGTTCAAAGCTACCAAGTTCCGTTGCCAGTGAAGGAAAGAGTAATTTTAGAGGTTTTTTCTGATCTTTCATCTGCTTGTGACTGCTTTTCCTAATCAAAAGTAGCAACGTAAGAATCTTTCTTGTTTGCTGTTTGAAACAGAGTACTAATCTTTAGAGGCAAGCACAAGGAAATTACTCTTTTCACTGGCAATAGCTTTTTAAATTTCAAAGATTATATTAAAAGATGTGTCCTTATTCTGTTTACACATTCTAATCCTTTCCAGTAGCAGCTTGGATATTATACTACAGGGTTTCTTTCTTTCTTTTTTTTTTTTAACAGAGATGTAGACTCAGGATGCTCAGCTTACAAGATGTGGAAACAATGATTGCTATTAGGACACGTCTGAAAGTGGGGCAGGAGATGAATAGGTGAATTAAGCCACCATATGCCCAGTCAATTAGGTAAAACCCTGGCACATTAGAAAATGCTTATCTGATTTAAATAGGAAATGTTTCACCCAAGAATGCAAAGAAATGAAAATAGAAATTAAATCATATATTGCTGACTAGTTACAGCTCAAATGCTTTACAACTATGGCATTAAAAACATTATTTTAGGAAAAGCAAACTTTTCTGCAACTGACAATTCCGAAAAGTTCTTTTACATAGAGGGCTTGTTGAAAACCTCATTCACACGGACATATGTATGTATGTGTATATATGTACATAATTATATATGTACAAATATGCTTCATTGCCAAGTATAAACTTCTAGAAGGAACAGATCGTATGTTTGGAAAGACCATGATAAAAAGAAGAGTGAGTGCCTTCTGCATATTCCACACTTGTAGTTAAAATTGTGTATCTTAAGGAAACCAGTTAGAAGATGATTTTTTGAGTCAGGAAAACCCTGTAGATTTTCTCTCTGACATCAGTTTTATGTGGAAAGGAAAATGGATTTTAAAGATTTTTAAATATTTGTTGTTTGTATACACCTTTGTTTTGCTGTTGTTTAGTTGCTGAGTCGTGTCCGATTCTTTTGTGATCCCGTGGACGGTAGCCCACCAGGCTCCTCTCTCTAATGGGATTTCCCAGGCAAGAATACTGGAGTGTGTTGCCATTTCCTTCTCCAAGGGATCTTCCTGACCCAGGGATTGAACACGTGTTCCCTGTATTGGCGAGCAGATTCTTTACCACTGAGCCACCAGGCAAGTCCAACTATGTATACCATATACATATATACACACACCATATACATACAAACATAGACCATATGTGTATATTCCTCATATTTTTCATTTATTCTCAAATTTTTCTTGTAATAAGTAAACAAATATGACTGGTTTTATTTACATGAAAGACAGCTTAGGTCCACTGCAAGGCCTACTCTTATGATGGATGATCGCTGTGTAGAAGTAAGATGCCTCATGCCTTGGTTGTTTATTTAAGAATGAGAGTACAGCACTTACATATGTCGGCTATTCCAGACAGAATTGAGAGCAAACAGTTCAGTAATGTCTTTGTCTGATAATCTGCACTGTCAACAGTGCCGTCAGGGCTGTGCAGCCACACTGGCTAGTGATAAGGAAAGGAAGACAGAAATGCAGGGATCCATTTGAGAGCACAACCTTTCCACTGGTCAGTATAAACTCTGCTCTCCTGCGTTATCCGCAAACCACACTTGATTAAGTGCAAAGCAAACACCCTCTGACCAGCTGTAGGATTAATAGAGGGAAAATTCATAACCACAATTATAACACTGGCGTGTCAGTCTAATAAAATTATCTAAACTGCTAACTTAAAATACTAAGGAATAAATTTTTATGTTTTACATTTATATGACATATCACAAACACTCATTTTCATGTTTTATTGTTGGAAGGAATGACGCTAAGGCTGAAACTCCAGTACTTTGGCCACCTTATGCAAAGAGTTGACTCATTGGAAAAGACTCTGATGCTGGGAGGGATTGGGGGCAGGAGGAGAAGGGGACGACAGAGGATGAGATGGCTGGATGGCATCACTGACTCGGATAGACGTGAGTCTGAGTGAACTCCAGGAGTTGGTGATGGACAGGGAGGCCTGGCGTGCTGCGATTCATGGGGTCTCAAAGAGTCAGACACGACTGAGCGACTGAACTGAACTGAAAGGTGTTTTTCAGTTTGCAAGAAAGAGCTAATCTTTGGAGGCAGACAGAAAGTTGCCGTTTTCTTTAGCACTTTTATGTATATTTGATGTTTGCATTAGTCATTTTTATATGTTAGCTTGTCTCCCAGATTAAAGATATATCATATTTTCCAGTTTTCATTCAGTTCAGTTACTCAGTCGTGTCCGACTCTTTGCGACCCCATGAATCGCAGCACACCAGACTTCCCTGTCCATCACCATCTCCTGGAGTGAACCTGGAGTTCACTCAAACTCACGTCCATCCGAGTCAGTGATGCCATCCAGCCATCTCATCCTCTGTCGTCTCCTTCTCCCTCTGCCCCCAATCCGTCCCAGCATCAGGGTCTTCTCCAATGAGTCAACTCTTCACATGAGGCGGCCAAAGTATTGGAGTTTTCATTAATCTCCTTCAAATTCCATAATGACTGTCGAATTCTAATGAAGATGTATATTCAATTGTCTTTTCCAATAACCTAAAAAATGTCATTCCACTTTTGGATATAAAACAGGGAAAGTCTACTTTCAGGGTTAGAAAATATCTTGACCCAGACATTAAACTTTCTCAAGTAATAGGATAAGAAACAAAGCCAAAAATGGTCCCTAGGGATGTTTAAATCAGATGAAAAGATTTCATTAGAAAGACTGGCAAGTTTCAGCAATTTAGACTTTTCCCACAATCTTAACATAGAAGCACATTCCAAAGATACATGTATATGTATATATATATATTTTTTTAATCAAATAATGAGATTTGTACATCCATTTTAAAGATAGTTCACCCAATTTTCCAATTGGATTGTTATTTCTATCCTCACCACAAGTGAATTTAGACACACTGGAGTGGAATATTTCAAATTAGAGTTAATAGCAAAGAAGTAATAGATGATTTCATTATGTTTCAAATAATGGAAGAATGACTTTCCCTATACTCACTACTGATAAAGAAAAAACTTCTGCACAAATGCCCTTACAAATGAAATACCTTAAATGATGAGATCTAATCACCCCATTCTCTCTCTGTTGGTCTTAACATATTGCAGAGCTGACATTCCAGATGCCAGCTGGCAGTCCAATTTAAAGACGCAGCAGCCTAAAGAAGTGTACAAAAGAGCTTATAAGCTAATTCCATGCTTCATGTCATGAAATCCACTGCCATCTCATGCGCAATCACAAAGCACACAATGGTATGAAAGAATTAATTAGGAACCTAGACTAAACTCCTGTGGCACTGTGGCTAGCTTCCCTTTTAACCCTATTTGTTGTTATACCAGTAATATGCTGTTTGTGCTTTCAGATTGCATCATAAATTCATTTGAAGATTTTCTGAATATATTCATATCCTTCAATAAGATGAACAATTGAAAAAGTTATTGCCTACAAATGCATTTGATAGAAAATTTTACTTGTTGGTCTTTCATCAAAACACCTTTGCATTTTCAAAGTCATTGTTTGGAGCAGTCAGTTAAATATCTGGGTTTTATATAGGCTTCTCACTTTTGGGTTGTCCAAGGGAAGTGTGGCTACAGGATCCTACTGCTTTGAAATCAACAGAAGCAAGGAAATATAAAGGTAATTTAAATGAAACTATTGCTCAGCGATGCTCAGCAGACATAAATGAATATATTTTTTAGATGCTGTTAATACTTTATCACAAGCATTGTTGTTTTTAATGTGTTTCAGAGGCATTGCTGGTACTATAATTCCAAATGATTTCCACTTAAAGTCCTCACCAGATACGGCTTGCAGTTAAACTAAAATCCCAAGAAAAGGTCAAGATGAACACAATCACTACTACACTGGAGCACAGAATAATAAAGGTCCTAGATGTACAGTTTATAAGCATGTAAATTGCATATACATGCCACAAGAAGTTTAAGTATTTAGAGCTTATTATTAGATTTATTAAATAATCATACTTTTTAAAACATCTCATCCTTCTGATTTTCTGGTCGCCCAGCTTTGAGATATTTAATTACTTATCAACAGAGACGGTTTGATACTTCTGTACTCTTCATCATCTGATAGTAGATCTATACTTTTATACTGGTGCCAATGGCCAAAATTCTATTTTTTAATTTAAATTTATTTATTTTAATTGGGGGCTAATTACTTTACAATATTGTATTGGTTTTGCCATACATCAACATGAATCCGCCATGGGTGTACACGAGTTCCCAATCCTGAACCCCTCTCCCACCTCCCTCCCCGTACCATCCCTCTGGGTCATCCCAGTGCACCAGCCCCAAGCATCCAGTATCATGCATCGAACCTGGACTGGCGATTCATTTCTTATATGATATTATACATGTTTCAATGCCATTCTCCCAAATCATCCCACCCTCGCCCTCTCCCACAGAGTCCAACAGACTCTTCTATACATCTGCGTCTCTTTTGCTGTCTCACATACAGGGTTATCGTTACCATCTTTCTAAATTCCATATATATGTGTTAGTATACTGTATTGGTGTTTTTCTTTCTGGCTTACTTCACTCTGTATAATAGGCTCCAGTTTCATCCACCTCATTAGAACTGATTCAAATGTATTCTTTTTAATGGCTGAGTAATACTCCATTGTGTATATGTACCACAGCTTTGAGGCATTTAAAGGTTCAAGTCAATCTGGAAGCACTATTTGTCTGTCTATTCATTTGTTCATGAGGAACATCACAGAAGAGTGCTTAAAGGTGAGAGCATTTATTTGTTCAAATCTAACTGTATCACTTATTTTACCATATGTTGTTTGATAATATATTTAACTTTCCCCTCTATGCTTCAGATCATCATCATAAAAATGAAAACAATTACAGAATCTCCCACTCAAGGTATATAATAAATTAAATGAGAATTCCATTTAGGTAATACTCAACTTGGACATGGCATAGAGAAAAGCCCTCAAAAATGATCACTTTTATTTATAAAACCCTTGTTTTAAACTTATTACAGAATGGAGTTATGTTAGAAGTTGGGAACAAAATTATGTATGATATAGCACTCCACTCAAAAAATATAGCCTAGTCAAAGAAACAAAAACAAATAATCCTAAAAGGACTTGATGGGAAGACTCGGGAAAAAAAACTGTTTTCAGTATAGGAGAAAACCATGAAGTCACAGAACCCCTGATCCCAAGGGTCCCAAGAAGTCCAAACTTTCCAGTACACTTAATTGAAATTTGCAAAGCCTCTAAGCCAATGAAATCATCAGTCACAAAACTAAGGACATAATAGCATTGGCCAAGTCCTATGTTAAGATAAAACATGGACAAACCAACTATAACAGGAGAGAAGAAACAGGGACCAGTGAAAATTTTATGAAACTTGTCCACCATGTTGGAGAAGTACTCTGTGTTGGTAATTTTGGGGGGTTAATGTTTAGGAGGACTTCCCTGGTGGCTCAGACGGTAAAGCGTCTGTCTACAATGCGGGAGACCCGGGTTCGAGCCCTGGGTTGGGAAGATAAGGGATTGATTAGAACACTGTCGTAGAGAGGGAGAGAGTGTGTATAAACGATGACTATTTCTTGCTTTTTCTTGGCCTTTTGGTTCAGCACAAAACTCAAGTCTTTTAAAAGTCAGAAAGTTTAACTTGCTGTGTTCCATTTACATAATATCTTGTGGATAAAGAATATTTGCCACAGCTCAGACAATACCTGAAAATGATACCACTAAAGTTTCTAAGGCTGAATCTATTCTTTATATAGAACATCCATAAAGCCTGATATGACATTCATTTTCATTTTACAAACAGCTCTTCTAAAATATATTTAAATAGCATTCTGCTTCAAGACAGTGACTGAGGCACTTTGGAGATCCTATAAATTATTCCTCACTAGTAAAGGAGTCGTGAGGGAAAGCAAAAATAAATATCAAGGGGAATTTCATAAGACTTCAAATGCCATATGGGAACAGGGTAAGAGATGCAGGTATTTATATGCAACATGAAAGATCTAAAAGAAATAGCTTTGAGGAAAGCTTTTTGGCACAAATTTTATCTGTAGGGACAGTAAAGAAGAATCAGCCACATCTAGGATTCTAGTTCAGTCTTCGCTAAAGGACTAAAACAATATCCTACTGCAGCACATATGCTCTTAAGGAACAGCTTAAATTAACATTACTTATGTTCTTAGAACTTTTTAAAAAGATATTTTAGAGTGAGAACCAAAATATACCATGTTTCTTAAGTGGGGGTTAGAGGAGGATGGAGGCTTTGGCACATGTAAATTGAAGTTTAAAGTGAAATGACCACATTGACAGTGGTGATAGGCATTTGGGGAAAACATATATGGTTGACAAGTGGCTAATTGTGAGAATAAGCTATTTCAGTAATTGGTTAAAGAAAAAAAAAGGGATGTTAAGGTTTGGAAAAGTCATGGATGTAGAGCACAACAGAAACGTAAGAATCAGCCATTTTCTCCTAATTCCAAATATCAAACACGATTTAAGAAAGAAAGGTGTCACCGGAGGAGGCTGGGAGTCAAGGTGGCTCTCTGGTGAATTCACCACTATGAAGGGCTTCAGGCTCAGAAAGCAAGTTTTTTCAGCTCCAAAAGAAGAACCTAAATACAGATGAATCAAGTTTATAGGAATTAATATCTGACAATCAAAACTCCTGAACAAAGCAATGAGCAATTCATCAGGAAGAAGTAATGACAAACATCTGATAATATGTTTACCCTCACAAGTCATCAACAAATTAATATTAAAACCAAGTTGGTCTTGGTTTTGCACATTTTAAAAAATATGAGTAATGTTAAAGCCAAATGGTCATCAAGTATGTCAGGAAATGAGCATTCCTTGCTTCTCCTTTTGGATACATAAATGAATACAAATATTCTATAGTGAAATTTAATGAAATCACAAAATCCTTATATGAATATTTGTAGGCCTAAATCTTGGGGAAATTATCTTACTAAATTAGTTGGAAAGTATATAAAGATATATATATATATATATATATATAGAGAGAGAGAGAGAGAGAGAGAGATGCAAATTTTGAAAAAAGAAATGGAAACAACATAAACTTGAAAACACTGGTTTCAGAATAATCTCAGGAAAGTAGAACTGGGAGAACTCTAATGTTTTAATAGGAACCTCAATTTAACTACTCTGGAAAGAGATTTACTTTATGAACAAAAGGCAGATGGTCTGTCAGGGAGAGAGAGACAAAGGAGATACATTATTCTATCCAAGACCCTTGGCTAAAGATGGCAAAGTTCAACATTATGACTATGTCTGAAATATCAATGGAGGGAAGACAGTCTCAGAAAATCTATCTCAGAGTCACTGGGGGCTTCCCAGTGGCTTAGTAGTAAAGAGTTAACCTGCAATACAAGATATGCAGGTTCGATCCCTGGGTCAGGAAGATCCTGTGGAGTAGAACATGGCAACCTACTCCAGTATTCTTGTCTGGAAAATCCTATGGACAGAGGAACCTGCCGGGCTGCAGGCAGTGCATAGAGTTGCAGAGAGTCAGACACAACCAAGTGACTGAGCATGCACTTACTGATATCATCTTATATTTGTGTTCTAATCACATGTCTACCAGAAAAGCTCCTGAAAATACAGTCTGTTTTTTTAATAGAGATTGTGTGAACCTGCTTTCCTGAGAATTATGGTCTACTAGCTAGTTTGACTTATCTTTGAAATCTAATTAAATGATATTATTTTATACTAGTATGGTCCCCATATGTCTCTTACACTCACTTTCCCCTATTGTTAATATATTGCCTACTATGAATATATTACACTACTATCTTATACTACCATAGTGCCTTTGTCGCAACTAAGGAATCAACTGCCATCTATGGGTCACACAGAGGTGGACACGACTGAAGCGACTTAGCAGCAGCAGCAAGGAATCAACATTTCACATTAGTAACATTTCACATTAGTATTCACTAAACTACACACTTTTCTCATGCTTTGAATTCTTCATTAAATTTATTTAAGAAAGAAAGGACGTCTTTAATCTGTCCATGTTATTTGGTCAGTATGTCTTAATATGGTTTTCTCTTGTGGCTCCGCTGGTAAAAGATCTGCCTCCAATGCTGGAGACCTGGGTTCCATCGCTGGGTTGGGAAGATCTCCTGGAGAAGGGAAAGGCTATACACTCCAGTATTCTGGCCTGGAGAATTCCATGGACTATAGAGTCCATGGGGTCGCAAAAGTTGGACACAACTGAGCAACTTTCACTTCACTTCACATCTTAACATAAAATTTTAGTAAATATTCATTCTTTCTGTCAAAAAAAAGCTCAAAAGTTTTTTTTTTAATATGCATAAATCTATACACCAAGTAACTCTATATTGTAATAATTAAAAACTTTTGCAAATCTCTGCAGAGAGAAATACTGAAAGTGAAAGTCACTCAGTTGTGTCTGACTCTTTGTAGTCCTGTGGACTGTAGCCAACCAGGCTCCTCCGTCCATGGGATTCTCCAGGCAAGAATACTGGAGTGGGTTGCCATTCCCTTCTCCAGGGGATCTTCCTGACCCAAGGATCAGACCCAGGTCTCCTGCATTGCAGGTGGATTCTTTACCCTCTGAGCCTCCAGGGAAGCTCTGAGAGAAACAATTCTGCTCTGCAAATCAGGCAGTGATTTAAGTAAAATAATTTTAATAAAATAAATTTTACTTTACAAATTGACTCACAGAATAGTGGTAGCTACAAGTTTAAAATTCAGAGAGCAGGTTGGCATGACTTAGCAAGAGTTGAATTCAAAGTCTTGAGGCAGAATTTTTTTCCTCTGGGAAACTGAATTTTTGTTCTTAAGATCTTCAGCTGATTGGATTAGATCTACCCACTTATTTGAGGGCGATCACCTTTACTTAATTCAACTGATTACAGATGTTAACCACACCCATACAAAATACAGGCTTCCCTGGTGGCTCATCCCGCCTGCAATGCAGGAGACCCCAGTTCGATTCCTGGATTGGGAAGATCCCCCAGAGAAAGGAAAGGCAACCCACTCCAGTAGTGTGGCCTGGACTTGTCTGAAGTCAGGGGCAGCAGCCGATAGCACCAGGCTGTGACGACACAGGAGCAGCTGAGAGGAGCTACCCCACATCCCAGGTCAGGGCTGGCGGCTGAGACAAGCTAACCCACGTCCAAGGAGCAGCAGCTGCGCAGGAGGGCCGACAGGAGCTACTCCACATTCAAAGTCAGGAGGGGTGGCCATGAAGAGATACCCCTCCTCCAAGGTAAGGAGCAGCGGTTGTGCTTTACTGGAGCAGCCATGAAGAGATACCGCACGTCCAAGGTAAGAGAAGCCCAAGTAAGAAGATAGGTATTGTCAGAGGGCATTGGAGGGCAGATACACTGAAACCATAATCACAGAAAACAAGTCAATCCGATCACACGGACCACAGCCTTGTCTAACTCAATGAAACTAAGCCATGCCGTGTGGGGCCACTCAAGATAAGTGGGTCATGGTAGAGAGGCCTGACAGAATGTGGTCCACTGGAGAAGGGAATGGCAAACCACTTCAGTATTCTACCTTGAAAAGTATGAAAAGGCAAAATGATAGGATACTGAAAGAGGAACTCCCCAGGTCGGTAGGTGCCCAATATGCTACAGATCAGTGGAGAAATAACTCTAGAAAGAATGAAGTGATGGAGCCAAACCAAAAACAATACCCAGTTGTGGATGTGACTAGTGATAGAAACAAGGTCTGATGCTGTAAAGAGAAATATTGCATAGGAACTTGGAATGTCAGGTCCATGAATCAAGGCAAATTGAAAGTGGTCAAACAGGAGATGGCAAGAGTGAACATTGACATTCTAGGAATCAGCGAACTAAAATGGACTGGAATGGGTGAATTTAACTCAGATGACCATTATATCTACTACGGTGGGCAGGAATCCCTTAGAAGAAATGAAGTAGCCATCATAGTCAACAAAAGAGTCCAAAATGCAGTACTTGGATGCAATCTCAAAAACAACAGAATGATCTCTGTTCGTTTCCAAGGCAAACCATTCAATATCAGACTAATCCAAGCCTATACCCCAACCAGTAATGCTGAAGAAGCTGAAGTTGAATGGTTCTATGAAAACTTACAAGACCTTTTAGAACTAACACCACAAAAAAGATGTCCTTTTCATTATAGGGGACTGGAATGCAAAAGTAGGAAGTCAGGAAGCACCTGGGGTAACAGGCAAATTTGGCCTTGGAATGTGGAATGAAGCAGGGCAAAGGCTAATAGAGTTTTGCCAAGAGAACACACTGGTCATTGCAAACATCCTCTTCCAACAACACAGGAGAAGACTCTACACATGGACATCACCAGATGGTCAACAACAAAATCAGATTGATTATATTCTTTGCAGCCAAAGATGGAGAAGCTCTCTACAGTCAGCAAAAACAAGACAGGGAGCTGACTGTGGCTCAGATCATGAACTCCTTATTGCCAAATTCAGATTTAAGTTAAAGAAAGTAGGGAAAACCACTAGACCATTCAGGTATGACCTAAATCAAATCCTTTATGATTATACAGTGGAAGTGAGAAATAGATTTAAGGGACTAGATCTGATAGATAGAGTGCCTGATGAACTATGGACTGAGGTTCGTGACATTGTAGAGGAGACAGGGATCATGACCATCCCCATGGAAAAGAAATGCAAAAAAGCAAAATGGCTGTCTGGGGAAGCCTTACAAATAGCTGTGAAAAGAAGAGAATTGAAAAGTAAAGGAGAAAAGGAAAGATATAAGCATCTGAATGAAGAGTTCCAAAGAATAGCAAGGAGAGATAAGAAAGCCTTCCTCAGCGATCAATGCAAAGAAATAGAGGAAAACAACAGAATGGGAAACACTAGAGATCTCTTCAAGAAAATTAGAGATACCAAGGGAACATTTCATGCAAAGATGGGCTCGATAAAGGACAGAAATGGTCTGGATCTAACAGAAGCAGAAGATATTAAGAGGTGGGAAGAATACACAGCAAACTGTACAAAAAAGATCTTCATGTCCCAGATAATCATGCTGGTGTGATCACTCACCTAGAGCCAGACATCCTGGAATGTTAAGTCAAGTGGGCCTTAGGAAGCATCACTATAGACGAAGCTAGTGGAGGTGATGGAATTCCAGTTGAGCTATTTCAAATCCTGAAGGATGATGCTGTGAAAGTGCTGCACTCAATATGCCAGCAAATTTGGAAAACTCAGCAGTAGTCACAGGACTGGAAAAGTTCAGTTTTCATTCCAATCCCAAAGAAAGGCAATGCCAAAGAATGCTCAAACTACCACACAATTGCACTCATCTCACATGCTAGTAAAGTAATGCTCAAAATTCTCCAAGCCAGGCTTCAGCAGTATGTGAACTGTGAGCTTCCAGATGTTTAAGCTGGTTTTAGAAAAGGCAGAGGAGCCAGAGATCAAATTGCTAACATCTGCTGGATCATCAAAGAAGCAAGAGAGTTCCATAAAAATATCTATTTCTGCTTTATTGACTACACCAAAGCCTTTGACTGTGTGGATCACAACAAACTGTGGAAAATTCTGAAAGAGATGGGAATACCAGACCACCTGACCTGCCTCTTGAGAAACCTATATGCAGGTCAGGAAGCAACAGTTAGAATTGGACATGGAACAACAGACTGGTTCCAAATAGGGAAAGGAATACGTCAAGCTGTATATTGTCACCCTACTCATTTAACTTATATGCAGAGTACATCATGAGAAACGCTGGACTGGAAGAAGCACAAGCTGGAATCAATATTGCTAGGAGAAATATAAATAACCTCAGATATGCAGATGACACCACCCTTATGGCAGAAAATGAAGAGGAACTAAAAAGCCTCTTGATGAAAATGAAAGAGGAGAGTGAAAAAGTTGGCTTAAAGCTCAACATTCAGAAAACAAAGATCATGGCATCTGGTCCCATTACTTCAAGGGAAATAGATGGGGAAACAGTGGAAACAGTGTCAGACTTTATTTTTGGGGGCTCCTATATCACTGCAGATGGTGATTGCAGCCATGAAATTAAGAGATGCTTACTCCTTGGAAGAAAAGTTATGACCAACCTAGATAGCATATTCAAAAGCAGAGACATTACTTTACCAACAAAGGTCCGTCTAGTCAAGGCTATGGTTTTTCCAATGGTCATGGATGGATGTGAGATTTGGACTTTGAAGAAAGCTGAGTGCCAAAGAATTGATGCTTTTGAACTGTGGTGTTGGAGAAGACTCTTGCGAGTCCCTTGGACTGCAAGGAGATCCAACCAGTCCATTCTAAAGGAGATCAGTCCTGGCTGTTCATTGGAAGGACTGATGCTAAAGCTGAAACTCCAATACTTTGGCCACCTCATGGGAAAAGTTGACTCATTGGAAAAGACTGTGATGCTGATAGGGATTAGGGGCAGGAGGATAAGGGGACAACAGAGAATGAGATGGCTGGATGGCATCACCAACTCGATGGGCATGAATTTTAGTAAACTCTGGGAGTTGGTAATGGATAGGGAGGCCTGGCGTGCTGCAATTCATGGGGTCACAAAGAGTTGGACATGACTGAGTGACTGAACTGAACTGAACTGATACAAAATACCTTTACAAACACATCTCGATTAGTTTTTGCTTAAATCAATAAGTACTATAACCTATCCAAGTTAACACATAAAACTAAACATCATAGTAGGACACATAACCTCTGAGGACATCCTACTGGTCATAATTCAGTTAAGAATCACTAGAAAGATGAAAGAGCTGACTCACTGGAAAAGACTCTGATGCTGGGAAAGACTGAGGACCAAAGGAGGAGGAGGCAGGGAGGATGAGATGGTTAGATAGCATCACCAACTCAGTGAACATGAATTTGAGCAAACTCTGGGAGATAGTGGAGGACAGAGGAGCCTGGCTTGCTGCAGTCCATGGGGTCGCCGAGTTGGACACACTTAGCAACTGAACAGTAATGAACAAGAAAGATGCGAGATGGATGGATGGATGAAGGAAAGGAGACAGAGGAAGAAATCATTAAGTCTTTCAGTATTTTAATTAAAAAAGAATGTTGGTTATCAATTAAAGCAGCTTTATTTTGCCATGGTATTTGCTATATACTTTACCCTATACTTTATACTGAGCCACCAAGGGAAGCCCGTTTTTTCTTTTTTTACATAGGAAGTATTAAATTTAATTACTTGGGATAAATGTTTATATAATAATCAGCACTCATTTTAGCAGTATTCTTTAATTGTTGCTAAAGATTTTATATCTGCATCGACCAAAGATTACTAGTCCTTGAACAATAGTCCTTTGTTGGAGCAAATCCACAAGAAAATACTTTATCATAAATCCTTGTAACTTAACAAAATGAACATACCATAATGAAACTTCATGCTACAACACATATACCATGGTTTCTATAACAGCTACTTTGGCACCTTCAGGACAGAGGTCCTCTGTCATCAAATGCCTTGTACATTAGAGGACTCAACACCTAATTTTTAAAGGGAAACAAAGCAGAGTGAGCACATCTCCTCATCTCTGCAGATCCAAACCTCTTTTATATTGATTTCCATCTTTCTGCCATTCTTGTGTCTATGGTATTTATGACAGTAAAAATTAGGGTTAATATTTGAAAGTGTCTCTTTTAAAAAATAAAAAGTTTAAAGAATTCAGTTGTCAGACTAGCCTATGAAATAAAAATTAGCAACAGTATTCTTATGTAGTCAAGATCAGCAGCAAAATAAACACCTAGGGGCATCCTGCTGATATGTTTCTAGGGCTGAAAATGAAATAGTTGAACAGATTCCAATCTTGAATGTAGGTTTATCAAATAGGGAAAGGAAGTGATGAATATCATAAAGTGTCCTTCTGTGATCTTGCTGACTTACTCTAGCACTAAATGGCTCAAATATTCAAAAAGAAATCCTTGTCCAACTCTTATTCTTAGCTTTTCCTCACTTGGAAACCTTCAGTGTTTTCACAGACTCCTTAGGTGAACCCCACAAAGATAATTTACTTGTTATTAAAACATATTAAAACAGTGAGGGAAAATGAATTTTTGTTTCTTTTAATATAAAACCCAAACCAGGTTTTCCCTATTTAGGACAGAAATTGTCTGAATTTTTGCAGCAACTTGTTGACTTGCAGTGTTTCTTGATGCATATTAGAATTACTTAGGGAGCTTGAAAAAAATATTGATTCCAAATTATACATTTGGGGTTAGGGTGATGCTTAGCACTGATACTTTTAAAGCTCTTCTGATTGTTCTAACAAGTGGCCATGGTTGAAAAGTTCTGAGGCAGAAGAAAGAGAAATGAGCCTCCAGGTAGACATCACATACTGAACATGAACGTTTGCCCAGAGTTGTTGCTCCTCTGAGTCCTAGTGACTGGATGAAAGTCCATCTGGCTCCTGACAAGGAATTCACCCTTGCGTATGCACTACCTAATTTTCCTTTTTAAAAGCCTTTTATTCGATTCAATTAACTCTTCAGACTACTCATGAATGAGTGGGAGGAATAGTCCTGAGATTCTTAGGGACTAAATGTTCATCTTATTGTCATTTGAAAATGGGTAGTTTCTAGTCATTCAATGTGATTATGGATTATCAACCAGATACAAATGTCAGTGGGACAAACTAGCACTAAATACTTGGAAGTTCTGGTAGGATTTTCACCAAGAGCAATCTAGAACTTCAGTGGATATCCTGGAAAATTTTAGATATACATCTTAGAACCCCCCGTGTTGTATCCTAGAATCAAAGAGCTCAAAGATTCCCAATATCCCTCTGTCAGTATTTTAAAAATTGGTATGGAGAGGCTTTTAAAAAATTGGAAAAATTTAAGTTTCTTCCTTGAAGGGGTCCTTTAAAAAGGCTAATGAGAACATCCAGGATCTAAAATCCAAGCTTAAAGGCTCCTCTCCTTCTAATCCAGCTCAGGGCTGTCCTGCCTCCTGGCCCATGTACATTATCTTCTCCTTATTGATCTGTCCCTTTTGCTACACATTCACTGGACCCTTTTCTTTTCCCTCTACTGCCTCCTCCTAAACAGCCCTCCCCCAAAATTCATCCATATAAGTGAGAAAGAATACCCTAACTCCAGTGGAATTATATCTCCAAATATTTTTCAAAGTCAGACCGACGCAAGGAACTTTCTTAACTCTCAATTTGAAAAAAAAAAAAAAAAAAGTCAATGAAAAACTGAGAACTATCCTTGGGTCATATAATTTGAGGCTTTTTTTACCTTTATCAATTAATTTATCATCTTATGAAGCCCAGAGATGCAAAAATGTAGCTTTCTTTAAAAGTAGAATAAATTGACTACAAAATTATATCAAATCTATGGATTAAAATTGAATTTAACAACAAAATAGATATAAAACAATGCCAAGATCTCTTCGCTGCTATCTCTGACCTCTTTTCTATCAAAGATGCTCAGTCAAAAGTTCAGGCCTGTAAATAGGGAAAAATCAAGTTTATTCCAGACTTTCAAGGTCATGGAACTACCACCTTTAGACATCATACCAATCTCAACAGAGAAAATATTTGATCTATATTATGCACCTTCTTTGGGCATGATTTTAAAACTGAGGTGGTAGATGTAGTTAGAAAAGAAAATATACTATTTACTTCCTATGTGAATTACAAGAGTTGGTAAAAAGAACAAAGCAAAAATATTTTGAAGATACTTTGACTACAAAAAAAGAAGATATGCAGACCAAATTATTACTGGTTCAGATTAAGCAACAATGGCACTTTCATGTCTGATCTAGACAAAAAGTTCCTATTATAAGAAAAATGGACACAGCCTTTACTCAGAAGATATCAAAAAATATCAAAAGACAAAGGACAAATCTGTCTAACAGAAAAGCATCCTGCAAGGATATAGCATCTCTATTCTGGCTAAAACTACTCCTACCACAAAAAGAATTGTCCATGCATTGGCAAAAACATTATATTCCAAACTAATTGATCTTATGATCTTTTTATTATTCCTTCCTTGGACCAACAAAAATATTTTATGGTAAGGATTTCAAGTACCCCTCAAACTTCTATTTTCATCTTGACTACTTTCTGTCTTCATTCCTGCCAGTGTGAGACACTGCAATATAATCAACCTGCTTTTCTGCCTAGGGATTTAGCTGCAGTGAATCTGCTGGAACAAAATCTACTTTAGAAGTGGGATGCCCCAGTTATATTTGGATCAGACAGCCACTTTCTAAATATTCTTAGCCCATAGTTTGACAAAAGCACAATTGTTACTTGAAACCTCTTCTATTGATACCTTGAGATCTGAATCTGTCTCCAAGACCTTCTAGGCTTGAAACAGCTCTAATGTGGGACACATATGAAGGTGAATGCTTAATGATCTCAACTGATCTAGCCAAACCCTTGAAACTAGCCCAAGACCCACTAAAAAGAGGACTACTGAAGTTCTGTGGCCCGTTATATTTGTATACCTTCTGAAACAAATTATTAGTCCCTTTATTAGACCCCATACAGCTCCAGCTCTACGCATCATGAAGACAAATAGACGCAACTACTGATATTCATTGGAAGGACTGATGCTGAGCTGAGCTCCGGCCACCTTATAAGAAGAGGCAACTCATTGGAAAAGACCCTGATGCTGGGAAAGATTGAGGACAAGCGAAAGGAGAGACAGAGAATGAGATGATTGGATGGCATCACTAACTCAATGGACATGAGTTTGAGCAAACTCATGGAAATAGCAAAGGATGGGGAAGGCTGGTATGCTGCAATCCATGGGGTCCCAAAGAGTCAGACAAAACTTAGCGGCTGAACAACAACAAAAACAACAACTGATTTGCACAAGTTTTAAAAGTCATTAAAAGATTGTTCTTCTCTGCTTCCCTGTGTTCCCCAGTGCCAATATCATCTCAGCCTTGATCACTGACAGCTATTTACTTTATGGTGTTAGGTCTACACTCAGTATTTTTCAGTACACACTTATACCCAGACTTACAGCATCTAGTATTTGCATTCACTTGGAAAAATCAATAATACACTTGAATAGTCGTGCCCCAGGGTTTACTGAAGTACCCTCTTGCTACTTACTTAATACTTAATCATAAACTTAGAGACTTTGTTCCCAGCAATCCACTTATATACAATATGTTGATTATCTTCTATTATGTTCTCTGAGAGTCTTATAGAATTAATTCCCTTCATTTGAGAATAACATTACCATAAAAGAAAGACAAAGTGAAATCTTTATCAAAGACCTATGAACTCCAACTTTGTTAGACCAAAGTGCATTGTCTAGGCTATAACATTGGGAAAAAATTGAAAATCTCTTTCTTTCTAAATACTGGAAACTATTCGTGACTTTATCTGGGTAAATACTAAAAGGATTTCTTGGTTCCATAGGTTGTGTGGATATCAAATTCCTAACTTTCCTGATGTGAGAAATACTGATAGGAAAAAGCTTTCCCTTGGTTGTCTTTTATAATTTAAATAACTCACATAGAAAGGCTCCTTTGGACTTCCCAGTTGCATCTTTTCTAATTGTACCTGGAAGATCAGGTCAAGTCTGGGGCACACTTACAATGGATGTGAGATATTACTTACCACAGTCGCTCATTGACCCAAAAGCAATAGTCCTTCTGGTTTGTGTGCAGTGGTGGCAGCAGCAAAGCAAACTGGGGCCTCTGCTGACTTAGTTTTAGAATATCTATTTTATCTCATGATTCTTCAGGCTATTCACACCTTACTCATGACTAAAAACACCCATCATTTTTCTTCTGCTCAGTCCTGCTCAACTCTAACCCTCTGCCAGACATCAAATCTGCAAAAATAGGTGAAACTGTAGCCCTTGCTTGAACCTTCCAGTCAATGAAACTGATAGAACAAATGTGTATAAAGATTGTACAGATATGTTTTCAAGGTTTATAACTTTTACATGCTTTGGAAGCAATGCCATTATTAAAATGCAGATGGTACTCTGAGTAAACATAGCAATCACATAAACCTTAGATGCCTTTTTTTTTTTTTGGAATTGGCTGTAGTGAGCTGGTTACCAGATGCCTCCTGCACCTATGGAGCTCACCCTGTCTTTGACTCTGCCTTTTTGTAATCTAATTTAGCGTAATAGCAGAAAGTTTTAATGTGTATACTCAAGATTACCATCAGTTAGTCCAAGGGACTTTTCAGATGTATAAACCACAGGAAACTATGAATGACCCACAGCCTGAAAATATGACTTCCTAGGAATGGTACCACTATGATATTACTCTTTAAGTTTATTGGAGAGACTCTTAGCAGGTACTACTAATCACAAATGCTACAGTAAAACTCTAGAAAGCAACTCTTGAATTCACATTTCTGAGTGGGAGAGAAAAAAATAATTTTTAATGAGTATTCTTCAACTCTTTGGATATATATATATATATGAAATTTTGTATATACATGACTTTTTATATATACAAACTTTGACTATATACTAGTCCACAAAATGCATCTCAAGAAATTTCCAAAGACTGAAATCAAAAATGGCATGTTCTCTAGCTTCATTGTTTGTCATCAGGGCTACATTCCTTGCTGAAGGCTCTAGGGAGAATCTGTTCTCTTGCTTTTTCCAGCTTCTAGAAGCCACCCATTTTCCTTGGCTGTCTTCCTTCCACTAATTTCAAAAGTAGAAACACTGGATATCTTTGATCATTCTTCCACAGTCACACTCCCTCTGACCATAGCCTGGAACAGTTCTCCTTTCTAAATAAGATTAGATTGGGTCCATCCAGACAACCTCATCTCATGGGCCTTAACCTCAATCACATCTGAAAAATCCTCAAGTCTACTTTGCCACATAAGGTAACACATTCACATGTTCTGGGACATCTTTGAGGGACCATTATTCTGCTTAACCAGAGAAGGCAATGGTGACCCACTCCAGTACTCTTGCCTGGAAAATCCCATGGACAGAGGAGCCTGGTGGGCTGCAGTCCATGGGGTCTCGAAGAGTCGGACATGACTGAGCAACTTCCCTTTCACTTTTCACTTTCATGCATTGGAGAAGGAAATGGCAACCCACTCCCGTGTTCTTGTCTGGAGAATCCTAAGGATGGTGGAGCCTGGTGGGCTGCCGTCTTATGGGGTCACACAGAGTCGGACACGCCTGAAGTGACTTAGCAGCAGCAGCAGCATTCTGCTTAACACAACTGGAAATAACCCACTTATTATTATGGTAGTTTGTGTTATGTCACGTTAGTTAAACTGGAAACTATGTTTTCTAGAATTCCCTTCTTGGCATAGTTTCATGTAAGAAGAGCTCGCTAAAAGTAAGACTTCTTTTGACATTTGGAAGGAGGAAACAAAGCAGCATCCTATCATTCTCAGATTGTTATGGTCAGATAGATAGACTAAAATAATATATATGGTGGTGGGGTGGGGGACAGGGCGAGAAGAGCCCAGTAGGGCTCAGCTTGCCCTCACTTTCCTCCATTTCATGTCCAGCTTCTGTTTCCACTTTGCTGATTAAAGTTGGCTCCTGGTTCACCACCAAATGCTTGGTCTGTACTAATGTGCAGAGCTCGCCACAGACCCTTTCTTCATGGCTCCATTTTGGTAGCTGGATATGTTCGGCATTTTGGTTTTACTTTAAGGTTTTGACTTGCATTCATGACACTGTTTTAGATGGAACCTGGCTAGTGGTTCTCCCTGATCCCTGAATACTCCCTTCCAGACCTTCGTTTTCCCAGGGACTCCCATATTTGTCAGCCTATTACCAAGCTAAATCCTTTCTTTTCATAAAAATTATAGTCCTATTCCCCTAAAGGAATCCTCACAGTCAGTAAAAAATGAAATAGATTATTGAGTTATGATATTTCAGTATGTATAGCAAACCTCACAATCAAAGAAAGGAAGGAAGAAAAATGCAGTGCATGAAATGAGGACCCACTATCTCAAATAAATTACAAACCTTTAGTTTGAGCCTCATCCCTGAGGGAAGACTTCTTTGCCTCTTTTTTACAGTGCTAATCTCTTGACAAAACCCACAGGTAAGAAAACTTTAGTAAGAAGTTAAATATCTGCACCAGCGTGAACTTCTCCCTCTAAGTAAACAAATTTTCCACCTGATGGGGGTTTTCCTTACAAATTCAAACACCCTAGGATGAAGAAAGGAACGAGATTCTTTAAAAATGAACTTTTTGCCAAGAGTTTTCTCAGAACATGCAGCAAGGTCACTCCTATAAGTACTTCCCACTTATTGATCTCCTGGCAGGGCCTAGCTTTGTGCTTAAGGATCATTTCTATTCTCACAAAAGCTCAATGGAAAGTAGACCTACCTCCTTATTTTACAGATGAAAAACTGAAGCTCTAAGAGTTGAAGTAGCTTTCCACAGGTCACACAGTGACAGGTAGATCTGAGAAGGAAACCTAGATCAGCTCTTGCTGACTCAAGTCTGCGGCCAACTAATATGGGATCCAAGAAAAAAAAAAATACAATATTTTAAATAACTAGAGTTTGCCTGGCTCCACTGTTAAGCTCTGAATTGTGTTCCATAATACCTGGCTTTTGCTGTTTGGACAGTATTTATCATTCTCACCTTGTTCAAAGAAACCAGCCTCCCAGCCTTGGGAATGAATTAATAAAAGTCACGGAGGAAGCAGGTCATGTGGCATAAAGCATAATGAAGAGAGATGCTGAATACTTTGGCCACCTGATGCAGAGTCAACTCATTGGAAAACCCTGATGCTGGGAAAGATAGAAGGCAAAAGGAGAAGAGGGCAGCAGAGGATTGGATGGTTAGATAGCATCACCGACTCAGTGGACATGTATCTGATAGTGAAGGACAGGGAAGCCTGGTGTGCTACAGTCCATGGGGTCACAAAGAGTCAGACAAGACTTAGCAACTGAACAACAAAGAGCGGTAGTGAATCACAGAGGTTTGGACCCCTGGCTCTGGAGCTAAGTGTACAGAGTCTACATTCCAGCTCTGCAGAAAGGAAAAGGGAAGGAACAGGAGGAAAGAAACTGTTGACTTTGGTATTCTATTACTTCCACAAAGCGACGAGATGAATTGATCTCAAAATATCAAATTACAGTTTTTTTCTCACTACCTCAGTTCAGTTCAGTTCAGTCACTCAGTCGTGTCCGACTCTTTGTGACCCCATGAATCGCAGCAGGCCAGGCCTCCCTGTCCATCACCAACTCCCGGAGTTCACTCAGACTCACGTCCATCGAGTCCGTGATGCCATCCAGCCATCTCATCCTCAGTCGTCCCCTTCTCCTCCTGCCCCCAATCCCTCCCAACATCAGAGTCTTTTCCAGTGAGTCAACTCTTTGCATGGGTATTTTTTTGTTTTCAACTTTTTAATTCCATGTACTCCTGTAACAAACATTCTTTTTTATAAATGAGGTCAAGCAACCTTGTTCTAGCCCAGATTGGATATAAACACATCATATTAAGCTATGGCTTGGGTCACCTTGAAAAGCTTAGGTCACGGGATAACAACCCTGTGATCAATAGTTTGGGATGGCAATGGGACACATCAAGAAAGAAAAGGAATAGTTTAACACAGAATGATTAATACCAGTTTAAATACTTGGAGATAACCATATTAAGAATAGTTGAATGCCGGGAATGGCATATAAGGTAGAAAGACCATTAGCAATAATTTCATACTGAATCCAAAATTAGAATGTATCTTAAAATAGCACCAGAGCAGTCAACTGGCAGGGGTCCAAGTATAGGCAGTTTGAAGACTGCAGGCAGGCGGGCTTTGCAGAACACTGTTATTATTTCACTGAAGGAATTTTGTTAGAGCAAAGGTTAATCAGAAATCCTCTGTAGCATATCCACTTTACACTCAAGTTCTAAAATTTCACTGTCTATGATATTTCCCATCCTGAATTTTACATCCAACCACACAGGTCTCATAGAACCTAGTAGGGGTTCTTCAGAAAGATCCCTTGACAATATTAAGAGATTTAAATAATGAAATATCACCATTATAAGAGAGGCCTCGCATTTGAATATAAAACTCCTTCCATTGTAAAATTTTCTGTGAGAAACTAAATCTAAAAATGAAATCTTTCTGTGAGTTAAGATCCAAATTTAAAGTCTCAACAAAGGCCAAACTCAAAATATCTTGTGTTTGTGAATTAATTAACATTCAATAAATATCTCCCTCCTACCCTTCTAATTCTGCTCAGTCTCAGCTGTTATAGTTAGGGTTCTTTTAGCAGCTGAAGTTTTGGCTCTTTCACTGGAATCAGTGTAGTCTTTTAGGAATTAACTTGTTGAATTATTCAGTAACAAGTTTCTCTTGAGCCTTACTTTGAAGAATTCAAAGCTTTAGTAAGACAAGATTTTCTCAGCTCTGGACCTATACCCTCCAGATTTAGAAACTAAGCCAATTCCCAGACCATGGAACCATTATCATAGGTAACAGTTCATAGACCCCAATGCTCAGAAGCTCAAAGGTAAGTGGGAATGTAGGTAAAGTCAGTCTGCAACTGGTTTTGGTTTTTAGAATCCAAGAGTTATGAGTATAAACTCAAATGGAAGACTTAGCCCATAAAGATTTTGATTGTACCAGTCAACAGAGGAGGGAGAGGTCCACCAACACAAATAATTTATTCTCCTAGAGAACAGCATTGGAAAATTTACTGTCTTTCTTCAATCTATAGAAAATTTATAATGGTGATGCATAGCACTCACTAATTCTAATTTGAAGTGCCTTCTTTTTTTCTCAAGGAGTACATTACCCTCTGGTAGTGATGCTCCACTTGGGAGCCTCCACTTGAAAGCATTGTGTCCACTCTCACTGAGCAGGCATTTTCAATTCTGTATCACACAGTCTATTTCCCCTGCCTCCTGTAAAACTATTCAGGACTCCCTCACCTGCCTTCTTAGGAGTGTGTCTTCACACATCTTTCCCTGTGTCATGAATGGGCTACTCACATACTGAGCACTCAAGTCCTCCAGGCAAGTCAAAGCCTTGAGATACATTTACTCTATTGAACAGCAAATATATTATCATGTTCATTATGTACAAGGCATGTAAACTGCTGGAAAGCTCTGAAACCAATCTAGAGCCAAGTTAAGAACACCTAGCGAGGTCTCTCTTGAACCTGCAGAGAGCAATATGAATATAAGATTATTTCCTCTCTTGACCCTCAACGCCATCCACACTGAAATGCAGTTTGGAACAGGCCATCTCACTGTACCTGGCCAGACCTGTTACTATCAGCTCACAAGTGGAATTTCACCAAATTTCTAAAGCCTTCCCATGACTCAACTGCTTTGCAAGTCAAAAGCAGCAGATACTGTTTTGACTTTACATAAACAGAATATAGTTTCCTTATAACTGAGTCCTTGCCCCTGTTGTTTCAGAATCATAGGATTGATGATAGGATGACCATATAATTTAGTATATACTTTGGGTCATAAAATGGAGCCCTAAAAAGCCTTATCGGAGATTTTCTTGAGCAAACTGGGCCATATGGTCAGCTTAGTCATTGAGGAGCAAACCAACAATCAGAAAATAGGTTAATAAAGTTAAATAAAAACAGTGGTAGACTTTATTTTCTTGGTCTCCAAAATCACTGATGGTGAATGCAGCCATGAAATTAAAAGATGCTTGCTCCTTGGAAAAAAAATCTATGACAAACCTAGACAGTATATTAAAAAGAAAAGACATCATTTAGTCGACAAAGGTCTGTCTAGTCAAAGCTATGGTTTTTCCAGCAGTCATGTATGGATGTGAGAGTTGGACTATAAGGAAGGCTGAGTGCCAAGAACTGATGCCTTTGAACTGTGGTGCTGGAGAAGACTCTTCAGAGTCCCTTGGACAGCAAGGTGATCCAACCAGTCAGTCTTAAGGGAAATCAACCCTGAATATTCACTGCAAGGACTGATGCTGAAACTCCAATACTTTGGTCACCTGATACAACCAACTCATTGGAAAAGACTCTGATGCTGGGAAAGATTGAGGGCAGGGGGAGAAGGGGGCCACAAAGGATAAGATGGTTGGATGGCATCACCGACTCAATGGACATGAGTTTGAGCAAATTCCGAGAGATAGTGAAAGACAGGGAAACATGGCATGCTGAAGTCCATGGGATCACAAAGAGTTGGATATGATTTAGCGACTGAATAACAACAAGATCCTGAGAATATGAATTACTGACCTAGAATTATTGACCTAGGATTATTTCCTTAACACTGAGTCAGGTCTCCACCAACAGAAGCTGAGTGGCCCAAGTTGGAAAGAATATATTAATATTACATTAGAAAGAGGTAGTTTACTCATGTTTAGTTCTCCATCTTTATCTTCCACTTCTCAACAGTTTGACCTGTAGGTTCTTTTTTCTTTATTGAAAATATTTATATACAACTAGGTAATTACACTTAACAGATTTTCCTACCAATTCCCTGCTTACACCTTCGCAGTTGCCTTTATTGTCTCCTCCTTCTCCCCTGTCAAACTTTAAAATGTTAGACTTCTTCCAAAGACTCTCATTGACTCTTTACTTGGTGTTCTCTCTTTAGATGAATTTTATCAAATGGCTATAAATAATATTTATGCTGATGACCCTCTAAGTTACATCTCCAGACTGGTCAATCCACCTATGATTCAAACTCATAAACCAACGACTTAATTGTTATCACCACTGCAGCCTAATAAAGCCCAAGTAGAATACAAATTCTACCCTGAGACATGCACTTAGCTTCAGAGCTTCCATATCTCAGTAGATGGTGCACACATTCCTCTGGTATCTCAAATGTAAAAGCTTGGCTTAATTCTTGAATACTCACACATCAACTAATCAATCACTAACTCTTCCTGTCACTACTTCAAACCTACCTCCCCAGATAGGTCATTTCTCACCTTGTTTATTATACAGTTCAGTTGCTCAGTCATGTCCTGCTCTTTGCAACCCCAGGGACCACAGCATGCCAGGCCTCCCTGTCCATTACCAACTCACAGAGTTTATTCAAACTCATGTCCATTGAGTCGGTGATGCCGTCCAGCCATCTCATCCTCTGTCATCCCCTTCTCCTCCTGCCCTCAATCTTTCCCAGCATCAGGGTCTTTTCCAAGGAGTCAGTTCTTCACATCAGGTGGCCAAAGTATTGTAGTTTCAGCTTTAGCATCAGGCCTTCCAATAAATAGCCAGGACTGATTTCCTTTAGAATGGACTGGTTGGATCTCCTTGCAGTCCAAGGGACCCTTGAGAGACTTCTCCAACACCCCAGTTCAAAAGCATCAATTCTTTGGTGCTCAGCTTTCTTTATTACTACAACCTAGTTCAAACCATCATTATCTCTCATCTGGAATAATACATTAACTTCCTAAGAGATGCCCCTATCTTTCATTCTTAACCCACAAAGATTTATCCTCCACAATGTTTTGGGGGGCTTTATATCAGTGCTGCCTCCCTTTCTAGAAACTCACCAATGGCATCCCATAACCAGAATAAAGCTTTACCACAATTTCTAAGTGTTAGTCACTTAGTCATGTCCAACTGTTTGTGACTCTTTGTAGCCCACCAGGTTTCTCTGTCCATGGAATTTTCCAGGTAAGAATACTAGAGTGGGTTGCTGTGCCCTTCTCCACAGGATCTTCCTGACCCAGGAGTCAAACCCATGACTCATGTCTCCTGCATTGGCAGGTGGGTTCTTTACAACTAGTGCCAACTAGAAGCCCCCAACTTCTAAGATTCTGTATAATCCGGCCCTGGCCTACCTCTCTGATCTAATCTCTCTTCACATTCACTACACTTTACCCATACTGTCCTTATTTCTGTTTCTTTAAGAGGCAAAGATCCTTCCCATCACAGAGGCCTTTGATCTCCCTATTTCTTCTGTTATAGATGCTACTTTTCAGAATTTTTGCACAACTGACTCCACATTACTCGAGTCAACACTCTCAGAGATACTTTTCTTCATAATGCTAGCTAAAGTTCTTCCCTTCCCATGTCTGTCGTATTTTATTTTATACGTCACTTATCAACACCAGAAAATCTAGGCCAAAATAACCTCCTGCGTGTGGGAAGTCTGAATTATTCACAACTTGAAACAGTGCCTGGCACCTAGCAAATACTCATTAAGTAGTTTTTGACTGAAAAAAAAATGGGAAAAAAAAAATCTGTCATTCTGAAAAGTATAACAAACTATCATGGAAACCACATCTCAAAACTTTGGCCTTTAAATGTACTTCTCCAGATCTTTATTTTCACAAGCAATCTCAGTTCCAAACTTTTTGTTCATTTCCCTCTTCATGTTTTATCTTCTCACAGAAGTCTTATAGATCTTGCTTTGTTTCAACACCCTCCAAACCTGCCATCATGGACCAACAAGTTGGTAAATTTATACTAAGCTTGTTTTATGTATTATCACACTTAAAAATGTGTATGCTGTTTTGGTCACTCTTTCTCCTTTATTTTTTTGTTTGGAAGTTGAATAAACATATAGGTCTTGCCGATCTCTTCTCTAAATACAATGTCTTTGTCTTGTTCCAATCACCACCACACTGCCCCCACCCTTTGCTTCTAGATCACTCATCCCTTCCAACATCTGGAAGTTATAGAAATGGAGAAAAAAAAGGAAAAATAATTCTTCTTATTGTGCACCTGCATTTGTTCATTCTCTTCCTATGTGAAAGAATGCCTGAATCTCAAGGATGCCAACGCCTACCCTCCCCTCCCAGCTTTCACTGACCCTTGATTTTTTCACCCACAGCTTCATAAATATAGGCAGGAACCTTGAAAAGCTAACAGTATATCATTGATTTTAAATTATATTCCTTAAATACGTTTCAAATTTTTAGACAGTGGAAGAAGACTGACTTTTGCATTGACAAAAACTGTATATAAAAACAAATTTTCTTCTTGGATCTTATTTGCTAATTAAGTAGAATCCGTGTTATGAAAAAAACTGCTACAAAATGTTTCTTACGTTTCTGTAATTCTTGTTGTCTTTCCAGTTTTCCTTTGCAAAGGTATGAACTAGACTGCTTCCTGGGAAGCATATTAGAAGAATTAAATTTAGAATGAATTAAGTTTTATGAAAATCACTCTAATTTCAAGTAAACCACAGTAGACCCAGGACTTCTCCCAGCTCAGATTTTAAACAGACTATAGCATCTGATTGTGATGGACTGCAGCTGCAAGTAGATGGCAAAAAAACATTTAGCCTATGTATCAGCACTCTGCAAATGTTGTATTTTATTCTTTTCCTTTTCATTGAAGGGCACTGTCTACTCTGGCAGGAGTGTGGCCAATTTACATTTTTCCAGTTATATAAGGAGTTATGTGTGGAAACTTGGCTTAAACAGCTCTGTCTCATTTTAGTGATATTTCAGCTTCTCTCCAAGATGGTGCCCTGAACTACTGCTTTCCTATTTCCAAAGCTAGCTCAGGTTTTACTGACTTGCTCAACCTTTCTTCTTTCAGAGAACTATACCAGTTGTACTAACACCTTTGGGCTGGCTGTACACAGACAATGACCACCAGTGCTGGCTTTTTCACTGCCCTAACCCCAATTCACAGAACACATTTTATGCCTACTTGATATACTGGATTTAGAGTTGACAGCAGGTAGATCTATACTCATTAACCTCATAGGAAAGGAGAGATAGGAATGCCAGTAAGGGAGGAACACCATCCCAAAAGGAGAGGAAAACCAGGACACGAGAGTGGGTTAGCATGAGACCAAAGAGACAGAGAGAAGAGAGACAGATGGAAAGAGAAGCTGATTAGCAGTACACTGAGCCAGGCAAAAAATTTAACATAGCATTATTTTTAGATGTAAATAACCCAGGTCATAGAAACATACAATTTTAAATTGATTCAGTCATTTAAAACTAATGTTAGTCAAGTCATATTCTTCAACCATATACTACTGATATCTAACTACTCTGCAGGAAACTATTACATACTGTTGAATGTCAAAGAAAGCTGAGTGAGTTTTAGATGTTGATAACAATAAATCCATCCTCTCTGTGTTCTCTTCATGGCTCCAGTATTAGCTTCTGTGAACTGGCTCACAAAGTATGACTGCACCTGAGAATATGAGGCTTTATACCAAACCACAGGAAGAGTAGCAATTCAGAAATTAAGGATTTTTAATAATAATCTGGTTGATAAAAGCAGAATGCAAAATATGTCATGTACAAAACAGGAATTGTGCCTCAAAAAGGGTGGGAAATGATTCCAGCTTTAGTTCACATTTGCACATAGTAGAACTTATTAGTAATTTCAGGTACTTGGTTTCTACAAATATAAAATTATTTTATTTCCATTTGCTTCCACAAAGATACCTATCATAAAAGGATTTGATAATCCATTTTAATGCCACACTACAATAATAGGAAATGTTACCCCAGAAACCAATTGGAAAAAAATATAAAAAATCAAAAATACATATAGCTGAGAAGTAGATAGCTGACCAATAACAAAAGAGCAAAACTATTTCAACATACTTCTCATCTATACTCTTTACCATCTCACTCCAAGAAAGCCTGCATTTTCTGTTCCCTCTTTTACTAAGTTTTGCTCACTTCTGTCTAGTCACTCCCACCTTCCACTGACCACCGTTTGTTAAGAATACAAAAACACGTGACTAAATAACACAAAGTTTTTCATAAATGTAAAATCCCATTAATCCAAGACTCTAAGAAAGTACATACATTTCAAATTACAGTAAATGCTTTTAAGATTGCTCTGCCTTCTTAATTCTTGCTATGTCTTGGTACTCCTTGCATGCATGTGTAGTTACACGTGTATATGTGTGTATCTGTGTATTTTAATTTTATTCTTCAAAGCATAAGTCGATGTAAAATAACCTTAAATACCTCGTTGAAAGAAAACATGTATTTGTGTACAGTTGAAAATAACAATACATAATGAATATGGGCATGTAATGTAGCAAATATAAGTTTTATGGCATTACTAATGCCCTAGATATTTTATAAATATAACCAAGCTGGCAAAATTTAAGTGATGCTAACTACAGAACCTATTCTGATTCATACTTCTAAATTTATAACATTAGAATAGATGTTTCCCTTCTCTGTGATACTAACATCATTCAGTTCAGTCACTCAGTCGTGTCCAACTCTTTGGGACCCCATGAATCGCAGCACGCCAGGCCTCCCTGTCCATCACCAACTCCCAGAGTTCACTTAGATTCACGTCCATCGAGTCAGTGATGCCATCCAGCCATCTCATCCTCAGTCGTCCCCTTCTCCTCCTGCCCCCAATCCCTCCCAGCATCAGAGTCTTTTCTAATGAGTCAACTCTTTGCTTGAGGTGGCCAAACATCACTAGGAACTACTAAAATAATAAATAAAATTATAGGCCATCTGAAGCAAAGAACCAACTTATTGCAAAAGACCCTAATGCTGGGAAGATTGAGGGCAGGAGAAGAAGCAGGTGACAGAGGATGAAATGTTTGGATAGCGTCACCAACTCAGTGGACATGAATATGAGCAAACTCCAGGAGACAGTGAAAGACAGGGAAGCCTGGCGTGCTGCAGTACATGGGGTCGCAAAAAGTTGGACACAACTTAGCAACTGAAAAACAACAACAACAACAAAATAATAGAACTAAGAGGAGTAGGCACTGTTCTCCTCCCTCTCGTGAAGAAAGCAGCAGAAGTGTGGGCGGAACTTGAAGCAGCACCTGAACGTACTGCCCAGAAGCTGGGTGAAAATCTTGAGCCTGAAAATATGCATCAATATCCCCCATCCTTGCTCAGGGCTCCTCAGTGCTCACCTGGTTGCCTTCCAGCATTCTTGCTTTCCTGATTTTATCAAGAATCCATTTATCTCCAGCATAGCACAGGTATGGTATCTTAGAAAAGCTGACCTACCCAGTTTGAGAGATAGCCTTAATTTATTTTAAAGCAATTCCATTGATTCCCACCTGCCAGACACGGGTTCAAGATAGACGTGTGTGACAAGCCACCGTCAGGCCTGCTGAATTAAACCTTGGGTAGGCCTGATAACTAGTGAGGAATGCAGCATGGATCAATACCCTTGAATTCTCTCAGATGGTAACAGGTGGTACATACTCCACCCTGACCTAAAATGCAATAAAAGGCAGCAAATGTAATTGCGACAGATACCACTTTTCATAAGCTTCAGAGACCAACAAACTCTGGGTGTACAGACTTTAAGAAAAGCAAGGAGAAATACTGAGAACTTACGCTCTTGAAATGTACATGAGTGTTTTCTCCATTGCCTGTTTCCAGGTACAAGAATAAGCCAGTGACATAAACTAAACCCCGTATATTGTCATCACTGTTTCTCAAACAGGAAATAGGTGATTTAATCTGGCCCTGCTCTTGAAAGAGTCAACACGATTGGTAAGTACAGACAAGAGAGGAGTGAAATGCGGGCGAGTTCACCAGGCTACCTGGATACCCTATTACCACTAGGATCGGGGTCACTTGATCTGTGGAGCCTAAGGGAAAGTTTCTGGAAAGATGCAAGTTATTTAAGGATGAAAGATTTGTTAGTTCCACCAAGTTCCTTCCTTAAGCCATTGCCCATCATCCCAATGCTGCTAAGTTGTGGGCATCTTGAAGAAAATTTAGGAATGGATAATTGTGAAACACCCAAATCTAAGCAAGCTGGTTATGGAAGCTTGGAACCAGAGCCTGGATTCAGGGTCTGGAGCTGGGTCTTTCTCATAGAGTTTTTCAGCTGTGGTGAGATTTCTACAAATGTCTGTGGACCTGGGAGCCCAGAAGTCCAGGCTTTTTGGCTATATCCTTTTTACTTGCTGGCTTCTCTTCTTAGTGGGCTCTGGATGAAGGTTCCCAGCAGCAGCAGCAATCTCCCTTCCAGGATTACCCTTGGGCCATAGTTCCAAGTAATATCTCACTCCTGTTGGACCTAATAGGTAATTCAAATGAATGTGGGTTCCTGTTCAAGATGGCAATGTAGGAAGATCCTGAATTCACCTTTTCATCAATCCACTGAAACTAAAGTACATAAAGAACAATTTCCTCTGAAACAAACCTCCAAAATACTTAAGCAACTCCTGTGCATCAGGCAAACAAGGAAAAAAACCCACATCAAAATGAATAGGAGAGGCTGAGACACAGTCTGGCCATAAGCCCCACACTCAGCACAGCCAGCCAAAATGGGAATGGAACTCACAACCTGGAGTCCCTGAACTTCCCCCTGAAGAGCAAAAGGTTTGAACCCCACATCTGATACCCCAGCTTTGAAGACCTGCATCTGAGAAATCAATGCCCAAAATATCTAGCTCTAAAAGACAACTGGGAAAAAAAAAAAGGCCAATCAGGCCTTCATCTATAAGACTACAGTGATCTAAGAAATACTTCTTAACCAGCTTTTATGGATTCATCTGGCTATCCTCCCCTCATCCCAGAGCCTGCACAGATGTAACCACCTGAAATGCATGGTTTTCTGTGAAAGAGGCCTGGTTGCTTATCTTATAACTTGGACTTGAGGGGCAGGTATATCTAATTTAACACAAATCTGGGGCCCTACTGAAATGCTCTCCAAAGATGGAGGCCATATTTGTATTCTTCCTGGGTCTCATTCCAAGTCACCAGTATCTTCCAGAAAGGAGCCTATCTTCCAGAAAACTTGGGGTGCCCCAGTTTTTGCAGGTACCACCCAGGGGACACCCCTAGATCACCTGGCTCTGATAGCCAGTGGGGTTTGCATTCTCAGGCCCCACTGAGCTGTAACAAAGATTTCTAAAAGCCACCTCCCTGAGCAAAGTGAAGAGGCAGGAGACTGAAACGCCCAGTCACTATGGAAGAGGCCTATTGTGCTCATGGCTGCAGCCTGAGGGACAGGCTTCTAATCAAACATACATCTAAGGGCTGACCGCAACCCTCTCCAGAGACCTCAGAGTATGGGTGCTACATTTGTGCTCTCCCACTACTTTGCTCCTTGAGATGTGTCTTAACGATGACTGGTTTCATCTGACAGCAAAGCAAAACAATGAAAGCAAAAATAAGCAAGTAGGACTTCATCAAACTAAAAACTTCTGCACAGCAAAAGAAATAATCAACCACAACAACAGAAACCCACCACATAGGAGAAAATAGTTGCAAATCACACCTAATGAGGGGTTAATATGCAAAATCCATCAAGAATTCATCAACTCAGTAACAAAAAAAGTCCAATTTAAAGACAGGTAGAGAATCTGAATAGAAATTTTTCCAAAGAAGACATACGCATGGCCAACAGGTACATGAAAAGAGGCTCAACATCACTAACCCTCAGGGAAATGCAAACGAAAGCTACACTGAGATAGCAGCTCACACCTGTTGTATGGCCGTTATCAAAAAGATAAGAAGTAACAAATGTTGGTGAGCATGTGGAGAAAAGGGAAACTTCGTGGACTGTTGGCGGGGAAAGCTAGAATCAAATAAATCTAAAGAATTAATTTGAATGCTCTAAGAAAGGTTTACAAACACAAGAAATTCTATCTAGTTTGCCAAAAAGTCACCTATATGTATTTCTGCTATGCAACAAGCAAGAGATAAAACAATTTCTCATTGATTTTTGACCTAATCAACAAATTCCTAAGTATTCAAGAAGCATAATATATCTTTGCATAGGCATGAATTATTATTGTACTTCTTTCTAGTAAAAAACTCAATTTTAAAAAGCATCAGCAAAAATCACATTATTTTATATTTAATTAAAAATGATGTTGAGATAAAAGCAAACGAAAAGTAATTTTTATTTTTATTTCATCAAATCCATCTCCATGAATGAAATTCCCTTATGAAGAGACCAAGAGGCCAAACTTCCAGGTAAAATTCTTTAGGCTTTAAAACAAATGTGTTATGCTATCTGTGAAGCATAGGAAGCTGTCTCTTCCTCATTACTGTCTCCAGTGAAGCAATTCTGATGTTTTGTGCATTTCCCTATTAACAATGTGCATAGTATTCTGAAATAAGCTGACAAACTTTACAGAAAAACAGCTGTCAATTCACTACTTGATGAGCAGGCAGATATAAAGTCTTTCCATATTCAGTGTTTCCAAGGAAACCCCTCTTTCTGTATACACTCATTCAACATGCAAGCTTTGAAGCGACTGTATAGTCTCTGTGCGTGTGAGGGGAAAGCAAAATAGAGGTATAAGTTAAAAATCTCTAGAATGAAGCATTAGTTCCATGGCAATAAAGAGTATTATAAGAATTGGCTAACCATATTGATTTGATTGAACATAAGCAAGATGATGTTTGGGAAAAAAAAGAGGAAACTAGAAGAAATAAATATGCCCTAGGGAACCCAGTTAGTAAAATATTTCAAAAGGGAATGCCATTGTAAACAACACCAGAATGACAATATAAAGAGGGATGAGACAGGAAAGCAAAATAGAGCAACAGAAACAAAAGAACTGAAACTAAAGGAAAATAAGGAGACAAATTAAGAAAGAAAATAAATCTGTATATTTGAACATATTGATGTTTATTTACAGCAACACTAGTATAAAGAAAATTGACCGATGAGGTCAATTCCAAAAAAATCAATTTAATTAAATTAGTCAAAACAGTTGGCCGCAGTCTTACACTGAAAGTGTTTGATGTCTAACCTCTTTGGTGTACTCAGTAAGCATCTACTATCACCATTCTTTATGAAAATTATCAAGGCCATGAAATACTAAGATATGCATAAGTATGAGAATATTTCTATAATTATATTTCTAATATAATTTCATTAGGATGCTTTATTGTTTTGTTTTCACCTAGGTAATATTACTGTTTAACATTAACATTTTTAATATAGACAATCCTCAACTCACAATGGTTTAACTCACAATTTTTTGACTTTACAGACTTCCCTGGTGGTACAGTAGATAAGAATCCACCTGCCAATGCAGGGGACACAGGTTTGATCCCTGGTCTAGGAAGATTCCATGTGCCCAGAGTAACTAAGCCTGCATGCTGCAACTAGTAAAGCCTGGACATCTAAAACCTGTGCTGTCCCCCAACAAGAGAAGTCACCACAATGAGAAGTTCATGCACCACAATGAAGAGCAGCTCCTGCTCACTGCAACTAGAGAAAGCTTGCACGTAGCAATGAAGACCCAGCACAACCAATTATAAATAAATTAATTTTAAAAGATTTTTCAACTTTATACATTTGAAAGCAACAGTCATTCAATAGAAATTCTACTTCAAATGCTGAATTTTGAACTTTTCTTGGGCTAGCAATAGTGGGATACTGATAACTGGACAATAGCCTTGGACCTCAGCTTCCAGTCAGCCATGTGATCACAAGGTAAGCAACTGATACACTTACAACCTTTTTTTGTTCACTTTTAGTATAGCCTTCAATAAACTACATGAGTTATTCAACTCCTTATTATAAGATAGGTTTGTATTAGACAATTTTGCCCAAGTGTAGACCAATATAAATATTCTAAGCATGTGTGAGGCAGACTAGGCTAAGCTATGACATTCAATAGGTGAGATGTATTAAATGCATTTTATGCTTATGATATAGTCAACTTATAATGGGCTTATTGGGAAATAATTACCTAATTAACATGTTTCATGTTCAATGAAATGTATATATATGCACACAATTTTTGTTGTTGAACATCTGAGGATATACACACACACCCCCAGTTGAAAATGCCACAGCTTTAACAAGCCTACCCCTCCAAGGAGAACTCTACAGAACAAAATGATTAGACTCCATACCTCCTGCATCATCACAGCAATATTCTAGAACCTATCACTTCCAGTCACTGTGTGCTTTCCCTTCTTTCACATGCTTCTGAAGGACACTCCAATTTAAGTATGTAAGTTATGGATAAAGTGTTAGTCACTCAGTTGTGTCTGACTCTTTGTGAACCCCATGGGCTGTGGCCTTCCAGGCTCCTCTGTCCATGGGGATTCTCCAGGCAAGAACACTGGAGTGGGTAGCCATTTCCTTCTCCAAAGGATCTTTTCAACCCAGGAATCGAATTTGCATCTCCTGTGTCTCCTGCATTGCAGATAGATTCTTTACCCACTGAGCCGTAAGGTGTTCCTTTTTGGTTATAGATATATCTTCATCATAACATTGCTCTTTTAGCAAAATCCGTTTCAAGACTTCAAACAAAATTTGTGCTGACTTATTTTTCAGAGAAAACCAATCTGCTTGTGTCCTTCCATACCTGTGGCATGGTCATGTGAATGTTCACGTTTTCTTCCTAACCTAATAAAGCCTGAAATGCACACTCTGATGGAATGTGTGTTAATGTGTCAATGTGTTAATGAGACTTTGGGCCAATCAATTACCCTTCCACAGTGAGAATCTATGAATTTAATTTGTGCTTGTTGGGTCTATGTTGTGCAATGCCATTTAATTCAAGATAAATCTGCCCATTATGGGTAGAAATATGTGTTATGACTTGGGTCTTTTATAACATGACCTCATAACTGCAATTCAAAGGAAACTGTAAGATGAAGAGCTAGTACACTAGGGTTTGAAATGACAAACTGTCATTCCGATAAAGATTATTCAGGTAAAAAGTGATAGTACTAAGACTCAAACAAATTAGGAGAAACTGCTATCTATGCTGTACCAGTAGGATGAGTAGTGTAGACCATTTTGGCAATTTAATGTTACATTTTTCCTTTAAAAGATTTAGAAGGTCCCTGTTTAACAGCAATGGCGACCTATAGCCGCACTTCGTTTTGTTTGAACAAAAACACTTTCGTATGTGTCTAGGTCAGTGTTACAAATGGGACAGCTAAAAACTGACAGTTCCGAAATTCAAATTTGGATCTATTTCACTGGACTTGAGCATCTATCCAGCATCCGGATTCAGATCCATTGGAGTTTAACACATATGTTGGAGTGTAACTCTTCTGAGCTTCTTGAATCAAGTGATCATTAAGCTTCATTATACTCTTTTAGAATTAGGCAGAATGTATATTTAAATCTATGATAGAATAACAAAAAAAAAGCAGAATGATGAAATATAAAATGAAAAGTGAAAGTGAAGTCACTCAGTCATGCCTGACTTTTTGTGACCCCGTGGACTGTAGCCTATCAGGCTCCTCCGTCCATGGGATTCTCCAGGCAACAGTCCTGGAGTGGGTTGCCATTTCCTTCTCCAGGAAATCTTCCCAACCCAGGGATCGAACCCGGGTCTCCCACACTGGAGGCAGATGTTTTAACCTCTGTGCCACCAGGGAAGCCCCTGAAATATGAAATAATGTGTTATAAATGGAGCCTAGAAATTTGAAATACATGGTTTTGCCTATAGAACTAAGTAAATTTTGCTTTGTGACAAGTAAATGTGTGTGTGTGTGTGTGTGTGTGTGTGTGTGTGTTGCAACACATGGTATCCAAACTCAAGTCTACTAGGAGAATCAACATCAAAATGAAAAGGAATATAAATAGATTTTGTAGGCTCTTACAAAAAAGAATAATGTGTAATTTTATTGTTTTGTTTGATGTTTGCTTTTTGCTATATAATTTGTTTTATAACAGATTTGATATAATTCATATTACACAAAAGCCACACATTTAGTGTGTATAAATCAAGAGTTTTAGTAGATTCACATGGTTTTGCAACCATTACAATTAATTTTAGAATATTTTCACCACCCACAAAACAACCTGTTTACCTATTAACAGTCACTTCTATTCTCACCACCCTCAGCCCCTGACAACACTAATCTACCTTTAGTTTCTATGAATTCCCTACTCTAGATATGACATATCAACAGAATAAAAACATATGCGTCCATTCGTGACCATCTTCTTTCACATAGTGTAGTATTTTCAAGGTTCATCCATGTGGCATACATCAGTAAGTGATTTTTTATTACCTCATAATTATGACCAACCTAGATAACATATTCAAAAGCAGAGACATTACTTTGCTGACTAAGGTCCATCTAGTCAAGGCTATGGTTTTTCCTGTGGTCATGTATGGATGTGAGAGTTGGACTGTGAAGAAAGCTGAGCACCGAAGAATTGATGCTTTTGAACTGTGGTGTTGGAGAAGACTCTTGAGAGTCCCTTGGACTGCAAGGAGATCCAACCAGTCCATTCTGAAGGAGATCAGCCCTGGTGTTCTTTGGAAGGAGTGATGCTAAAGCTGAAACTCCAGTACTTTGGCCACCACATGCGAAGAGTTGACTCATTGGAAAAGACTCTGATGCTGGGAGGGATTGGGGGCAGGAGGAGAAGGGGATGACAGAGGATGAGATGGCTGGATGGCATCACGGACTCGATGGACATGAGTCTCAGTGAACTCTGGGAGATGGTGATGAACAGGGAGGCCTGGTGTGCTGCGATTCATGGGGTCGCAAAGAGTCGGATACGACTGAGCGACTGAACTGAACTGAATGTTCCATTGTATGGATATACTAGATTTTATTTACCAGTTGGTGATGGACAGGGATGCCTGATATGCTACAGTCCAGGGGCTTGCAAAGAATCAGACACAACTCAGCAAGTGAACTGAACTGATTTATCAATTATTAAGAACAATGGTTATTAAGAACAATGCCTTATGAACATTCATTCCAGTTTTTAAATAGAGATACACTTTATTTCTCTTGAGTATATACCTAGGAGTAGAGTTGCTGTATTATATGATAAATACAGGTTTAGCATATTCAGGAACATCGAAATTCTTTTCCAAAGTTGCAATAGCCATGTTACAGTCCTAGCTGCAATGTATGAGGATTCTAATTTCTCCACATTCTTGTCAACAGTTACCATCACCAGTCTATTTTAGCAATCCTAGTAGGTCTGAAACAGTATTTCATTCCAGGCAATTTGCTTTTGCCTAATAACTAATAACATTTAGCATCTTTTCAAACGTTTGTGACCCATTTATATATTTTCTTTGAAGTTGTATCTATACAAGTTCTTTGCCCATTTTTTTTTAACTGCTGAGTTGTAAAGGTTTTTTTATGTTCTGGATACTAGACCTCTAAAAATGATTTCCAGATATTACCTCCATTCTATGTGTATTTTCAATTTATTTGATGGCATCATTAGAAGTATATATATATATATAAAATCTTATAGAATATATGATTTTGATAAACCAATATTTACCTAATTTATTGCTCATGTTTTTATCTAAAAATCATAGTCTAACTAAAAGTCATGAAAATGTACTTAGATTTTCTTCTAAGCATTATAAGCTATTGTAGTAAGTTTTAAAATTTGGAAGTCTGGATCAGCCAATGTTTTTACTCCAACTGTTCTTTTTTTTTCAAGATTATCTGACTATTCTGAGCCTCTTGCATTTCTATATGAATTTTAGGATCAGTTAAAATTTAAGGGACTGGATATGACAAGATTATTTTGTTATTCTATTCCTTAAAATTCCTCATATACATTCAGGGTCATGTCAAAGTTCTACATGCCATAATCTACCCCCAAAATGAAAACAATTACACCATTCATTAGTCCTTTGAGTGATACCCACTGAGCAAGCTTCCTTTATATTTATTTTTTCATACCTTTTTCATAAGCCTTTGTAATGACTGAAAATGATGAGAGAGGAAGTGAAAGCAAATGTCAAGCTGAGAGTTGAGTGGAGTAATGAAATGTTCTAAAAGACCTTAAAAGCACAGCAATTACAAGTACTGAGAGATGAGTTATGAGTCAGGATTTGTGCTCTGAATCTAATAGTATTTTGAACATATTTATAAACAATGAAGCAAAGGGAGATTCAATAAAGACCATCAAATATGTGATAGATTTTCCTGTTTTTCTCTTTTAGTCTTTTAGAACTTTCCTAAATAAACCAAATAAATAAAGGAGATATATGTACATAAACATGTGTATAGGCTTCCCTGGTGGTTCAGATGGTAAAGAATCTGCCTGCAATGCAGGAGACACGGGTTTGATCCCTCGGTCAGGAAGATCCCCTGAAGAGGGGAGTAGCTAACCACTATAGTATTCTTGCCTGGAGAGTTCCAAGGACAAAAGAGCCTGGCGGGCTACAGTCCATGGGGTGACAAAGAGTTGGACATGACTGAGCAACTTTCACTTCACTTACTTTTTCATATGAGTGTGTGTATATATATATATATCTCAGTCACTCAGTCATTTCCGACTCTTCATGACCCCATGGACTGCAGTGCTCTAGGCTTCCCTGTCCTTCACCATCTCAGGAGCTTGCTCAAGCTCATGTCCATTGAGTCAGTGATGCCACGCAACCATCTCGTCCTCTGCCTTCCCCTTCTCCACCTGCCTTCAATCGTTCCCAGCATCAAGGTCTTCTCTAATGAGCTGACTCTTCACATCAGGTGGCCAAAGTATTGGAGCTTCATCTTCAGCATCAGTCCTTCTAATGAATATTCAGGATTGATTTCCTTTAGGACTGATTGGTTTGATCTCTTTGCAGTCAAAGGGACTCTCGAGAGTCTTCTCCAACACCACATCGCAAAAGTATCAATTCTTTGGCTTTCAGCCATCTTTATGGTCCAACCCTCATATTCATACATGACTGCTGGAAAAACTAAAGCTTAGACTATCCAGACCTTTGTCAGCCAAGTAATGTCTCTGCTTTTTAATATTCTGTCTAGGTTTGTTGTAGCTTTTCTTACAAGGAGCAAGCATCTTTTAATTTCATGGTTGCAGTCATCAACTTCAGTGATTCTGGAGCCCAAAACAATAAAGTCTGTCACTGTTTACATTGTTTCCCCATCTATTTTCCTTGAAGTGATGGGCCCATATGCCATGATCTTCATTTTTTGAATGTTGAGTTTTAAGCCAGCTCACTCTTCTCTTTCACCTTCATCAAGAGGCTCTTTAGTTTCTCTATGCTTTCTGCCATAAGGGTGATGTCATCTGCATATCTGAGGTTATTGAGATATATATATATCTACATATATTATCTCAATCCATCATGGACTGTTTTGTGTCTCTTGTTTTACTGCTAGCTATATTTTCCTAAATCTTTCAGTAAAATTGATTCTCTAGGTAGACATATCCAGTTCATCCTGGGGATTTTACAAATCCTTGGCACATTATTGAAGTTAAAGTGTTACTCAGTATTGTCCAACTCTTTGCGACGCCACGGACTGTAGCCCACAAGGCTCCTCTGTCCATGGAATTCTCCAGGCATGAATACTGCAGTGAATAGCCATGCACTTCTATGACCCAGGGATCTTCCTGACCCAGGGATCAAACCCTTGTCTTCTGTATTGCAGGCAGATTCTTCACCATCCGAGCCACCGGAAGTCCATTATTATGGCCCTGATAAGGTGTGAGAACCCCAAGTAGAGACTGTATTGCAGAACCATTCTTGTGTTTTGAATTCAAGTTCCTAATGTACCTGACTTGTTTTCATTTAGTTTTCGAGGTTAATGAATGCTGAACCACTTTTAGTAGTTTCTGGCTGAATTTACTATACTCTTCACCTTTGTCATTTATGGGACTGGTGAAAATGTACAAGAGTAATTGAACTCATAATTACCAAAATACATATACTGTTGGGTATGCAAAAGGAATCTTAAAGCTTTTACCTTTACACCATTTGCTTTTTCAACCTTTAATTTATCCTGTATTATGCATGTAAGCTTAGAAAATACTTTAAAAATCAACAACAAAGACAGACTAATTCAGGGTTAATGACTTTCCAATCAAGATAGAGAGCAAGACAGTAGGAGAGATCTTTTATACTCTTCTAGTTAATCTTTATTCAGCCTCCAAAACTCAGTTAATATTATTTTACCAAAATAAAACCTTTCCAGGATATCGCACTCTGTTTTGCTACTCCCTGTTTAGACTAGGTACTACTTTGAGCTCCCAGAATACTTCCAATTTTTTCTATCGTAGCGTTTATCACGTATTTATAAGGTAACTCTCTGATTGCAGACCTACTCCCTTGAGATGAACTTTCTTAGTTCTAGACCATGTCTTTCATTTTTTAAACACTAATGTCCTACCCTGTATTTAACATAGGTTTGGTAAATAATATTTAAAGACTTGATACATTTAAAACCATCAATTCTCTCTCCTTTGTTCCATTTTTTTTTTGTTCCTTTGATAATCTATTTCTTATTTTAAATGGATCTAGACAAGGACCCCATTTCAAAACACTGTGTCTACTCTCAGCGAGGGTTCTCGTTTGGCCCTTACTGGTGAGTTTTCACTAGATTTCCATTCATCTCCCACATTAAGGATATTATCCACAGACAAAACTCTCTTTAGATACAGAGTAATATCTCTATTTTATGCAGGAATCCATTCAGTTTTTTATTCAGGAAGACAGCCTATATCTCAAGCTTATCTCTGATGGATGACTTTAGGCAGCTTAAGAAGGATCCCTATCAGAATCTATTTCCTGTGAGCCCAACATTGGCCAGTCCATTTTTTGGTTTTACAAATTGAACTTGCTATCCCTAACCCATTGTCAGCTATTAGTAATGGCTTCTTGGTGTGAAATTTATTGTACTGCATTTTTTGCTAGTATCTAACTCAAATCAACTATCCTAAACAGTAAGGTTTTACTAGAACAGAAATAAAGAAGAAAAAGTTCGTTCAGGAGCCTGTGACACTCACTTCCTAGGAGAGGAGACCAGGGCTAGTACCTCACTAGCTGATGCCATTGGGCCTGAGAGATAAAATGGAAATCCTATCACTTGTAGGAACTTGCATTTAGACGTTAAGGGAACGTAGAGTGGGTGCAGGGACAAACAACAAATTTCATCGACTCCAAAATCACTGCAGATGGTGACTGCAGCCGTGAAATTAAAAGACGCTTACTCCTTGGAAGAAAAGTTATGACCAACCTAGATAGCATATTCAAAAGCAGAGACATTACTTTGCCGACTAAGGTCCGTCTAGTCAAGGCTATGGTTTTTCCTGTGGTCATGTATGGATGTGCGAGTTGGACTGTGAAGAAGGCTGAGCGCCGAATAATTGATGCTTTTGAACTGTGGTGTTGGAGAAGACTCTTGAGAGTCCCTTAGACTGCAAGGAGATCCAACCAGTCCATTCTGAGGGAGATCAGTCCTGGGATTTCTTTGGAGGGAATGATGCTGAAGCTGAAACTCTAGTACTTTGGCCACCTCATGCGAAGAGTTGACTCATTGGAAAAGACTCTGACGCTGGGAGGGATTGGGGGCAGGAGGAGAAGGGGATCACAGGACGAGACGGCTGGATGGCATCACTGACTCGACGGACATGAGTCTGAGTGAACTCTGGGAGTTGTTGATGGACAGGGAGGCCTTGCGTGCTGTGATTCATGGGGTCGCAAAGAGTTGGACATGACTGAGTGACAGAACTGAACTGAACTGAAAATGCATGTGGCCTGTGCAATTTTTCATTTTCTTAATGAAAATGACAGATGAGAGAAAAAGAAAGTGGCTAATTTTACTCTTCCCGACCTAACCCTGCTTGTCTCCAGGATTTTGCAAATCCTTCTGCAATGCAGTGTTTTGGCAACACGTCTTCACACAGAATAGATGTGTAATCACCCGAGGAATTAGTGAAACTGCTTTCATTTGATTTGATGTGATTCATGCAAAGTGTAAAGCAATTTTGCATTACAGAAATAATCCTTCATATAGAATATTCTTATAAGGAAGCTTTAGACTTAAAGTTCACCCTCTCACCTGATCAGAGTGTAACAAAAACCAAATAGTGTCAGTGTATCCTTTTAGCTGGAATCACTCATACAAATATCTAACTGGCATTCTGCTGCCAATGCTATTATTTCATTTTAAACTGACAATAAAAATCCTGCTGGACAGTTTACGATACACCATCAAATCAATGTCACCAGAAGGATGAGGAACACTGTGCAATTCAGATTCTAGGAAAGGCATGAGCTTTCTCTGGGTTATAGAGGACTCTAAAGGAAATAATTGTTGATGTTAAAGATACAAAGAGGCACTACCAGTAACTAATACAAAAATCTCTTCCTTTTAGACTATACCACAAACAAAAACATTTCACAACTTAATTACTTATTTGGGTGCTGTCTGTCCAACTCTTTTTAGCCCCATGGACTATAGCCCACCAGGCTCCTATTTCCATAGAATTTTCCAGGCAAGAACACTAGAGTGGGTTGCCATTTCCTCCTCCAGGGGATCCTCCAGACCCAGGGATCAAAGCTTCATCTCTTGTCTCTCCTGCATTGGAAGACAGATTCTTTATCATTAGCACAACTTGGGAAGTGCTTAATCTTAAATGTGTTTATCTTAATTGCACAGGGTTGAGACAAATGTCACATAACTAGTTACTAGGAATGCTCCCACATGCCATTACTTTCCCTACATTTAGTCCATTTTTTCTTTCATCATAACCAGTTTTATCAGAATCCTTCAGCTCTTTTATTTGGTGACCTTGGGAAGCAGAAGTTCCCAAAACTTTAGAAATCACAGACCATTAAAAAATAAAAGTGAGGTTAAAAAAAATGGAAAGTTTAATCTACCATTTCTGAAGTTTCACTCTTCTAAAAAATAAGCACTTCCCACCACTATAAAAGACAGAAAAAATCTTCAACAGGTAGAAAGGGAAGCTACCCAAAATAAAAGGCTTTCCTTTAAATTGGTTACGTTTAACTTTGTGGAAAACTCACTACCTTACCTTTATGTTTTCATTTTCCACACACAAGTGAAAATGCCTTCGTGACCAAGTGCACTGAAAATCCATTTTGAGATAACATCAGCTCATTTTTGGCAGAGCCTTGACCAAGGCTAAAAGGCGTTCATTCATTTTAATCCTGTAATCATCTATGGACTAACCTATTGTGTTCAAGCCCTTGATCTAGATCCTAAATAACGCCAGAATCAGAACAGTCCAATCCCTGCCTTCAGATAGCTTATGATCTAAAAAAGAAGATAAGAAACAGTGAACTTAAGAAAAGGTAACGAGAAATACCGTAAGAGAGGAACAAACCAAGCTATGAAGGTTGAAAGAAAAAGAGAGTAACATTTATTCAGGGAATCGGAAATGGCTTCGTGGAAAAATTAGAAATGGAATGGAGCCTAAAGAATAGGGGGTATCTCAAGAGCAAGAAGGGAGGGTGTGTGTGTGTTTGGGTGTATGTATGTTATGGGTGTGTGTGTGTAGAGATGAAAGAATGGAAAAAGAGCATTCCAGAAAATAAGAGGAGAAAGGCATGGGCTACAAAGTTCATGCCACATCTTAGCAATAGGCAATGTGTAATTATTAAAGGTTTTGAGAGGAAAATATTGTAGAACAAGAATGCTTTCAGGAGAACCAATTTTAAGATTTTATTTAAGAAAGTTTTTGAGGTATGCATTATTTCAAGTGCAAGGTTCACTGATTTTCAAATTCTGACCACTGAATTTATAACCCAAGAAGCTGGAAGAAAAAAAAAAAAGATTTCATTGAGTGAAAAATGTATTATAAGAGTTTGTTTGCATTTTGGTGGTCCAAAAGATGTGTCCCTGACATTGGCTTCCAGGATGAAGCAAGAGCAAATCGCCACGTAGCACTGGCCCCAAGGCATATGGGAGTAAAAGGAAAATAATCTGGAAGAGAAAGCTTCTCTAAAGCTGAGGAAGGACCTGGGTGGGAGAAAGGGGTTTGGGGGAAGGGGTCTCAAAATGGCATTGCTTCTGATCAAGGAACTCACTTCATAGCAAATGATGTCTGAAAATGAACCCACGATCATGGAATTCACTGGCCTTGTCGTGTTCCCCATCATCCTGAAGCAACTGATTTGGTAGAATGGCCTTTTGAAGACTCCATTAGAGTGTCACCTAGATGGTGATACCTTTCAGGACTGGGGCAAGATTCTCCAGGAGGATGTACACATCCTGCATCAGCATCTGACACATAGTGCTGTTGTTTCTATAGCCAGGATCCGCAGGGCCGGGAATCAAGAGGTCAGCATGGGAGTGGCACCCTTCACTACTATCCCTAGTGACCCACTTGCTACCCCCTAGACTTCATGTTCTGCTGATCTAGACGTCCGTTCCAAAGGGAGGAATGCATCTACCAGGAAACACAAGAAGGATTCCACTAAAGTAGGAGTTAAGACAGTTACCTGGCCACTTTGGGTTCCTTCTGCCTCTGAATCAACAGGCAAGAAAAGGGAGTTACTGTTCCAGCTGGGGTGACTGGGCCTGACAACCAAGAAGGAATGGACAACTACTCTAAAATGGAGGGAAGGAAAAGTATGTCTCAAATACAGGAGATCCCTTACGACATCTCTTAGAATGAAAATGACCTGGGATTAAACTCAGTAAGAACCAACAACAATCCAATCCGAGCAGTGCTACTAGTGGCCTGGACCTTCAGGAGTGCAGCTCTGAGTCACCCCACCAGGCAAAGAGGGCTTCCCAGGTGGCCCTACTGGTAAAGAACCCGGCTGCCAATTCAGGAGACCAAAGACACAGTTTCATCTCTGGGTTAGGAAGATCCCCTGAAGGAGGGCATGGCAACCCACTGCAGTATTCTTGCCTGGAGAATCACCATGGACAGATGAGTCTGGAGGGCCACAGTCCATGGGGTCACAAAGAGTCGGACATAAATGAGTGATGGTCACACTATGACCACGTGACTAGTTACAGAAATGAAAACTATCATTGTCATGAGTATTTCTGCCTTGCTCTGTTATCAGTATGACTGTCTATAACATAAATATCTTTGTGTTCTCTCCTCTCTTATCCCCTTATCACATAACTTAAAATATATTGACCTTATACTATTCAAGTGCCATCACTTTGCATCTTCATGTCTTAAATTATGGAATATCAAAGAAAAAAGTAAATATCACCCAAGGACTTTACATCCTCCTCTGGAGAAACAGTGAGTTTTCAGTTGTATTTAGGATAGCTATAGTATCTTAGACAGAGGTATGACCCTGTTATTGTCTTTATTTGGAGATGAAATACAGTTTAAGGAGATGTATATGAATGTCAAGTTGATAAGAGGTAAACTCATGATACTTAATTTTTTGTGTCAGCTTGACCATGGTGCCCAGATATTTGATCAAATATTATTCTGGATGTTTCCATGAGGGTGGTTTTTGGATGAGACGAACATTTAAATAGATTAACTTTGAATCTATAAAGTATTAATAGATTGCCTGCTTTGATGACAGTGTCCCTCAGTTAGATGCTGTAGTAGGACAGAAAATGACCTCTCCTAAGCAAGAATGGATTCTGTCAGCAGACTGCCTTTGAACTTAAACTGTCACTCTTCCCTGAGTCTCCAACATGCCAGTCTAATCCCCTAAGATTTTGAACTTGGCAATGTCCACCTTCATATGAGCCAATTCCTTAAAGTAAATTAATCAATCCATCTCTATCTCTCCCTGTAGACCTATGACAGGAGAGAGAGAGAAAGAATATATACACATCCAGTCTATATAAATACACACACATACCCATATCATATTGGCACTGCTTCTCTGGAGAACTCTAATACAGCTGCCTTCAAGCTCTACACACACAGTGATATAGGCATTCTGTAGATACAAATATAAACATACATATTAGGATTAATGAAATCCGCAGCTTAAAAGAACATGCACTTATTCTGTTTCTGTGAGAAAAGGTCTGGGCATGTCTCATGTGTCCTCTGCATAGAGTCTCATCAATTGCAATCAAGGTATTGACAGGTATAATGGTGTCATCTCAGGCTAAACGGATAAAGGATCCATTTTTGCAGAATTCAGTATTCTGTGATTGTAGAGTTGAAGGTTTCAGTCTTGCTGGCTGTTGTTAACTAGTGCAAGTTGATCAATTACTAAATATATAGAGCCTATAAAAACTATAGCAGTTTCCGAAACAAATTCAGTATCTTTTTGACTAATGCGTAGTTTCTGTCTTCCTTCACTCTATAAAGTCATAAACTAATTTGATTCTGAAACCTCATTCAGCCAGATATCTCCAAATTCATTTTAAGATGAGGAAGACTCAAGTGTTAAAGCAGCATAAAATTTGACAAAATAGTTCTGCCATTCCCCAGCGGTAAAATACCAAAATGATCTTCATAGTCTAGTGAGTTATGGAAATGGAAGGAACTGTAAACTGGTATTAATGGGAGACAAGAAGAAAAGGAAATACTGTGGTCAGACTTTAAAATTATTTGGTGTGCCTCATAATACTTCCCCGCTCTATATTTTAGCTAAATTGAACAATTTAACAATTTAACCATCAGCTTTTAGGGGGGATCTTTTGTAATTATGATTTTAATTCAAGAAGTTAATAATCTTGTTTATTTTCTGTTTTTCATCAAATGTAATATGCGCTTCTGTCAGTCCCCTCAGCCTCCGCCTCCTCCGCCCCTCCGCCAGCTCTCCGGTGCCACCTCGGCCAGTGGTCCTCCGCGGGAGGGAGCGGGGCGGTGGGCGGCCGGCGGTCCTGTGCGCTAGGCAATGCTGTTTCGTCTGCATGGGATCTCCCCGCCATGCCCCTGTGCTCTGAGGTGGACAGCAAATTGTGTGTTTATCAAACCTTTATCAAACGTTCCCACTACTGCAGGGAGGGCGCATGCATCTTCAGTGGGACTTGGAATTCCTGGAGAATTGCCTTTGTGACAAGTTGACAGAATCTCTTTAAGTTCCATCTCTAAGTTTTCCACATTTGTCTGTATCTTGAGAGTCCCTTGAACTGCAAGGAAATCCAACCAGTCCATCCTAAAGGAGATCAGTCCTGAGTGTTCACTGGAGGGGCTGATGTTGAAGCCAAAACTCTAATACTCTGGCAACCTGATGCAAAGGGCTGACTTGTTTGAAAAGACCCTGATGTTGAGAAAGATTGAAGGTGGGAGAAGAAGGGGAGGGCAGAGGATGAGATGGTTGGATGGCATCACCAACTCAATGGACATGAGTTTGGGTGGACTCCGGGAGTTGGTGATAGACAGAGAGGCCTGGAGTGCTGCAGTCCATGGGGTCGCAGAGTCGAACGTGACTAAACTGACTAACTGACCAACCCTATTTGCAGTTTGTTGTGTTTCAAAAAGACGTCAAGAAACCATGAACAGCTTTAGTAATGAGTTTGACTGCCATTTCTTAGATGAAGGCATTGCTACCAAGGACCTTCTGGACCAAAAAAACTAATGAAGTTTCTTCTGATGATGATAAGCATGCCTTCTACATTGCAGATCTGGGAGACATTCTAAAGAAACATCTGAGATGGTTTAAAGCTCTTCCTCGGTCACCACCATTTTTGCAGTCAAATGCAATGACAGTAGAACCATAGTGAAGACCCTAGCTGCCAATAGGACAAGACTTGACTGTGCCAGCAAGACTAAATTACAACTGGTGCTGTCTCAGGATGTCTCCAGAGAGGATTACCTATGCAAATCTGTATAAACAAGTGTCTCAGATTAAGCACACTGCCAGTAACAGGGTACAGATGATGACTTTTGATAGTGAAGTCGAGTTGATGAAAGTTTCCAGGGCACATCCAAAGGTCAAGTTGGTTTTGCAGATTGCCACTGATAATTCCAAAACAGTATGTCACCTCAGTGTCAAATTTGGTGCCACAGGCTTTTCTTTTGGAATGGGCAAAAGAGCTAGATATTGATGTCATTTGTGTCATCTTCCATGTGGGAAGTGGCTGTACTGATCCTGAGACCTTTGTGCAGGTGATCTCTGATGCCTGCTGTGTCTTTGACATAGGAGCTAAGGTTGGTTTCAACATGTACCTGCTTGCTATTGGTGGTGGCTTTCCTGGATCTGAGGATGTAAAGCTTAAATTTGGAGATCACCAGTGTAATCAAGCCAGCATTGGACAAGTATTTTCCATCAGACTCTGGAGTGAGAATCATATCTGAGCCAGGCAGATACTATGTTGCAATCAGCTTTCACATTCACAGTTAATATCATTGCCAAAAAAAACTCATATTAAAGGAACAGACAGACTCTGATGATAAAGAGGAGTCAAGTGAACAAACAGTTATGTATTACATGAGTGATGGAGTATATGGGTCATTTAACTGCATTCTTTAGGATCACACACATGAAGCCTCTTCTGCAGAAGAGACCAAAACCAGACAAGAAGTGTTATTCATCCAGCATCTGGGGACCAATCTGTGATGGCCTGGACCACATTGTTGAGCACTATAACCTGCATGTGGGCAATTGGATGCTCTTTGAGAACATGGGTGCTTACACTGTCACTGCTGCTTCTACCGTCAATGGATTTCAGAGACCTACCATCTACTATGTGATGCCAGGGCCAACATGGCAACTGATGAAGCAGATTCAAAACCAGGACTTCCCACCCAGAGTGGAGGAGCAGGAAGTCAGCCCCCTGCACCCTGTTCTGTGCCCAAGAGAGCAGCATGAAGCAGCATTCAGCAGACTGTGCTTCCACTCGTATTAACATGTAGCTACCATTCTTGTAGCTGTTAACTGTGAGTTTAGCTTGATTTAAAGGTTTGGGGGGGACCATTTAACTTAATTACTGCTCGTTCTGAGATGTCTATATGAGTAGGGCTGACACACAGGTACACCAGTGTGGAAGACTGGGAGATGGGGGTCACATTTATCTGTGTTCCTGTGGAAACTGTTAGGTAGTTAGAACAGCAAAGAGGAGTCCAGAATGGCCGTGGCTAAAAGACAAAGGGAAAAGCCATGAAAATAGAACAAAGGGAGGTCCAAGGACCAGTGTGAAGACCTCAGGTAAAACAGACAGCCCTCCTAGCTAGCCCAATTTACACAGGGCAGGCTCAGGGGGAGGAGAAAAAGCGTATAAAAAGAGGAGCCAAAATTGAGCTGGGGGTTTCTCTTCTCTTTGTGTCTTCTGGGTTGGCCCACCCTCATGCCTCGAGGATGTATTTTCCTTTGCTTGCCAAATAAAACTGAGCTGTAACATGGAGCTGTAACACCGGTCCTTCCATTGCTTCAAAATTTTGCCGTAGCGAGACAGAACTGAGGAAATTACACACTCCTCCAACAAAACTATTTGAATATTTGTTTTATATGGATTTTTATTCACTTTTCAAACATGCTACTAAAGGCTTCAACTGCTGAGCAAGCGTTTGTGGCTTGTGTATCAGCAGGATGGGCCAGAAGCTTAGTGTTGCAACTGGTTTTAACAAAAAGGAATAAAGTATCTTGACACTAAAAGAAAAAAAATGTAATGTGTGATAAGAGGTAGCCTCAAAACCAGTATTAAACAATTTAGCAACCATGTTATGTGGTTGTGGTGGTGGTGGTGTTTAGTCTCTGAGTTGTGTCCAACTCTTGTGACCCCATGGACTGCAGCTCACCAAGCTCCTCTGTCTGTGGATTTATTGACATACCACTGAGCCACCAACCATGTAACTACTAATCAATATTCAGAAAAGTCTTCATGTTTCTGTAGAAATACAAAATTTAGTTCATATCTGACATTGTGCTTAATCTCTCACCATGGATACCATGGAAACATTTGAAAAGGTGACTAAATTGACATTATCTGTAACTAATCTAAAATTTGGGCTTCCCTGATAGCTCAGTTGGTAATTTATCTTTATGCTATCTTCCAAATTATTGGGCTTGATCATTTCATTCAAACCGGGAAAACGTTGTAAAACCAAATCTATAACCAGATCTGGATATAAGACATGTAATACATTCCTAAGCAGAAACATTTATTAAAAATTACAGCTAAAGATTAGATAAGCTTATGGAAACAATCTGAAGAAAAATTTTAAGGATCTGAAAAAGCTGATAAAGTAACATTTGCCTAAAAAATACATTGGTTTGTAATCCCTATTTAATGGTTTCCAAAAAATTTTAAGAGTAATATTTTTCTCCTTCATTTAATTCACAATCTTATTCATTCAAACTTTCAGATTTACATGTTGCCAGGTTCAAATGCAAATGTCTCATCAGCTGTCAGCTTAAAAAGAAAAGATCTTATAAATTCAAAGTGTGATTATTTGGCTGCTTCTGGAAACTTAAGCTTTATTCTTTCAGTCTCAAATATATTAAAAATAGATAATACGTACATAAAAAGATCAAGCTGAGGCTATTTTGACCAAAGTAATGAATAAAACCTAAAGCTAAACCACTAATATTTCTAAAAGAATTTATTCTCTTATTTCACATTATCCTCTTTTAATCTTTTACTAACACTGAAATGGCATATAAAAATAATTTGTTGGAGTCAAAGTATAATATTTCTGAATGACATAATAAGGCAGCTATAATACAATAATAGCCCCTAGAAGTTGGGCCTGTAACCCATATCATATATTCTTTGGCTCATATAAATGACAAAGAAAGTTAACTATTCTAAAGGAATATAAGAAAAAATATATCTGAAATTTCCAAGTTTAAAAAGAGAATTAAAAATCAAAACTAAAAACACCTCAAATTACTCAGATTTATACAGAAAATAATTTTAAACTTAGCAACTGCCTTAAATTGTTAAATATGTAAAGAAACATCTAGTTACATAAAATTAAGGAGCCTAACATACCTTAAAAAATTAAAAATCACCTGGAAAATTTCAGTATATATTTTTGTCAAGTGAAATTTCAAAAAAGTGATTCATGGGGCAATTTCTACCACACCATCCTCTCCCTCCTTTCCTCCCTAGCCCTCTATAATCATATTCACCAAATAAAGTGAGAAGGGATCATTTGGCAAACTCCACACTGAATAAGCTGAACCTCTCAGTATATTTTCATTGTTTTCCTCATTTTTAATTACATAAAAATTTCAAAGGGGTTCAATGATTTTAACCAGTGGACATTAGTAACTGAACTTATGAACATTAGCATAAATTGGAGTTGCAAACTGGGTTACTGTTTTTCAGTTCAGTTCACTAAATAGTTAATAAAGACCTGCAATGCATAAACCATTATTCACCAACATGGGAAGTAAAATGATAAATTGTTTACATTCCAGTCAGGCTCCAGGTATTTACACCTTCAGTTCAGTTCATTTCAGTCGCTCAGTCCTGTCTGATTCTTTGCAACCCCATGGACTGCAAAATGCCAGACCTCCCTGTCCATCACCAGTTCCCAGAGACTACTCAACTCCTGTCCACTGAGTCAGTGATGCCATCATTACATCTCATCCTCTGCCGTCCCCTTCTGCTGCCACCTTTAATCTTTCCCAGCATCAGGGTCTTTTCAAATGAGTCAGTTATTTGCATAAGGTGCCCAAAGTATTAGAGTTTCAGCTTCAGCATCAGTCCTTCCAATGAACATTCAGGACTGATTTTCTTTAGGACGGGATGGTTGTATCTCCTTCCAGTGCAAGGGACTCTCAAGAATCTTATCCAACACCACAGTTCAAAAGCATCAATTCTTCAGTGCTCAGCTTTCTTCATATTCCCACTCTCACACCCATATATGACTACTGGAAAAACCGCAGCTTTGACTAGATGCACCTTTGCTGGCAAAGTAATGTCTCTGCTTTTGAATATGCTATCTAGGTTGGTCATAACTTTCCTTCCAAGGAGTAAGCGTCTTTTAATTTCGTGGCTGCAGTCACCATCTGCAGTGATTTTCAGTTCAGTTCAGTTCAGTCACTCAATCGTGTCCAACTCTGCGACCCCATGAATCACAGCACGCCAGGCTTCCCTGCCCATCACCAACTCCTGGAGTTCACTCAGACTCACGTCCATCGAGTCAGTGATGCCATCCAGGCATCTCATCCTCTGTCGTCCCCTTCTCCTCCTGCCCCCAATCCCTCCCAGCATCAGAGTCTTTTCCAATGAGTTAACTCTTTGCACAAGGTGGCCAAAGTGCTAGAGTTTCAGATTCAGCATCATTCCTTCCAAAGAAATCCCAGGGCTGATCTCCTTCAGAATGGACTGGTTTAAGAGCTCCCCAAAAATAAAATCTGTCACTGTTTCTACTCTTTCCCCATCTGTTGCTATGAAGTGGTGGAACCACATGCCATGATCTTAGTTTTCTGATGTCAAGTTTTAAGCCAATTTTGCCACTCTCCTCTTTCACATTCATCAAGAAGCTCTTTAGTTCTTCTTCGCTTTCTGCCATAAATGTGGTGGCACCTGCATATCTGAGATTCTTGATGTTTCTCCTGGTAATCCTGATTCCAGCTTGTGCTTCATCCAGCCCAGCGTTTCTCATGATGTACTCTGCTATAAATTAAATAAGCAGGGTGACAATATACAGCCTTGACGTACTTCTTTTCCTATTTGCAACCAGTCTGTTGTTCCATGTCCAGTTCTAACTGTTACTTCTTGACTTGCATACAGATTTCTCAGGGGGAAGGTCAGGTATTCCCATCAGGGAATTCCCATCTCTTGAAGAATTTTCCACAATTTATTGTGATCCACAGAGTCAAAGGCTTTGGCATAGTCAATAAAGCAGAAGTAGATGTTTTTCTGGAACTCTCTTGCTTTTTCAATGATCCAATGGATGTTGGCAATTTGATCTCTGGTTCCTCTGCCTTTTCTAAATCCAGCTTGAACATCTGGAAGTTCACGGTTCATGTACTGTTGAAGCCTGGCTTGGAGAATTTTAAGCATCACTTTACTAGTGTGTGAGATGAGTGCAACTGTGTGGTACTTAAAGCATTCTTTGACATTGCCTTTCTTTGGAATTGGAATGAAAACTGACCTTTTCCAGTCCTGTGGCCACTGCTGAGTTTTCCAAATTTGCTGGCACATTGAGCAAAGCATTTTCACAGCATCATCTTTTAGGATTTGAAATAGCTCAACTGGAATTCCATCACCTCCACTAGCTTTGTTCATAGTGATGCTTCCTAAGGCCCACTTGACTTCACATTCCAAGATATCTGGCTCTAGGTGAGTGATCACACCATCGTGATTATCCGGGTCATGAAGATCTTTTTCGTATAGTTGTTCTGTGTATTCTTGCCACCTCTTCTTAATATCTTCTGCTTCTATTAGGTCCATACCATTTCCCTCCTTTATTGAGCCCATCTTTGCATGAAAACTCCCTTGGTATTTCTAATTTTCTTGAAGAGATCTTTAGTCTTTCCCATTCTATTGTTTTCCTTTATTTCTTTGCACTGATCACTGAGGAAGGCTTTCTTATCTCTCCTTGATATTCTTTGGAAATCTGCATTCAAATGGGTATATCTTTCCTTTTCTTCTTTGACTTTTGCTTCACTTATTTTCATAGCTATTTGTAAGGCCTCCTCAGATAACCATTTTGCCTTTTTGCATTTCTTTTTCTTGGATGGTCTTGATCCCTATCTCCTATACAATGTCATGAACCTCTGCCCATACTTTTTCAAGTACTCTGTCTATCAGATCTAATCCCTTGAATCTATTTGTCACTTCTACTGTATAATCATAAGGGATTTTTTAAAAATTTTTATTTTTACTTTATTTTACTTTACAATACTGTATCGGTTTTGCCGTACATTGACATGAATCCACCACGGGTGTACATGCATTCCCAAACATGAACCCCCCTCCCACCTCCCTCCCCATAACATCTCTCTGGGTCATCCCCATGCACCAGCCCCAAGCATGCTGTATCCTGCATCGGACATAGACTGGCGATTCGTTTCTCACATAATCATAAGGGATTTAATTTATGTCATACCTGAATGGCTTAGTTGTTTTCCCTACTTTTTTCAATATAAGTCTCAGTTTGGAAATAAGGAGTTCATGATCTGAGACACAGTCAGCTCCCAGTCTTGGTTTTGCTGACTGTATAGAGCTTCTCCATCTTTGGCTGCAAAGAATATAATCAATCTGATTTCAGTGTTGACCATCTGGAGATGTCCAATCCTTCTCTTGTGTTGTTGCAGAGGGTGTTTGCTATGACCAGTGCATTCTCTTGGCAAAACTCTATTACCCTTTGCCCTGCTTCATTTTGTACTCCAAGGCCAAATTTGCCTGTTACTCCAGGTACTTCTTGATGTCCTAGTTTTGCATTCCAGTCCCCTATAATAAAAAGGACATCTTTTTTGGGGTGTTAGTTCTAGAAGATCTTGTCAGTCTTCATAGAACCATTCAACTTCAGTGTCTTCAGCATTACTGGTCAGGGCATAAGCTTGGATTACCTTGATATTGAATGGTTTGCCTTGGAAATGAACGGAAATCATTCTGTCGTTTTTGAGATTACATCCAAGTACCGCATTTTGGACTCTTTTGTTCACTATGATGGCTACTTCATTTCTTCTAAGGCATTTTTGCCCACAGTAATGGATATAATGGTCATCTGACTTAAATTCACCCATTCCAGTCCATTTTAGTCCACTGATTCCTAAAATGTCAATGTTCACTCTTGCCATCTCCTGTTTGACCACTTCCAATTTGCCTTGATTCACGGACCTAACATTCCAGGTTCCTATGCAATATTGCTCTTTATAGCATCGGACTTTACTTCCATCACCAGTCACATCCACAACTGGGTGTTGCTTTTGCTTTGGCTCCATCTCTTCATTCTTTCTGGAGTTATTTCTCCACTGATCTCCAGGAGCATATTGGGCACCTACTGACCTGGGGAGTTCCTCTTTCAGTGTCCTATCTTTTTGTCGTTTCATGCTATTCATGGGGTTCTCAAGGCAAGAATACTGAAGTGGTTTGGCATTCCCTTCTCCAGTGGACCACGTTTTGTCAGAACTCTACACCATGACTTTCTTCCTCAGTACACATTCCTATAGAGTCTCAGGACAACACAAATAATCATCTTCATATATCATCCTCTTAGTCAAATAACACCTAACTCCAACCTTCCTCACATCTAAGATATTTCTCCAAGCACATCTGCTTTCTCGCTCTCCAGCAATGTCATAAATCTGGGCAGTTGCAATGTTACCCTGTGTACAGATCCCTGCCTCTACAACAGCCGTTACTTGCCACAATGGGTAATACATGACATAGGGCTAATGTGTACATTTCAGCAAATACAGGCCAGGTTTTCTTTGCTTGTATTCATTTGCCTGTTTTCAATATTTTATCTGTGAGGGAATAGCAAATAACTTGGCTATTAATCTAAAGGCTTTCTTTCCTAAGGTCTCTATGTACCAAAGGGATATTAATTCATGTTTGTTTGAACACTGTATTTACCACAGTGGAATTTTGGAGAAATTTGAAGCATTGAATGTAACTTTTTTCCAATATGGAAGACTCTGCTCTTCTGTACAAGATCAATTTGATAAATTTTAAAGTATCTGAATCAGGGTATTCATCATTTGGTACTGCTTTCCTAAGACAAATTACCCTAAATATTTGCCCAAGAAAGACTAACAGCACAGGGTAATATTTATTAATTTATGTAATAGATTTATGGAATAATATTAAAATCAGTGGAAGCATAATGCAGTAAAAATAATACTATATAAGTAGTATCTGTTAAGTATTTGGTAGGTGGCAGACGATGAAATAACTGGGCTTCAAAGAATTTAAGTGACATGCCCAAAGATGTTCAATTAAGTCTTATTTCTGCAATGTATTAAGTCCAGAATCTGACTTCAAGGACTAGGATCTTAACTACTACTTAATAATATGTAAGATCTAAACTTATAGAACACAATTCACAATTCAAAATTCTGGAACTTTGTACAGAACAAACTTTGAACATTTAGGGTCTTTAAAACACCACCAGTGGGATATCAAGGCAGACATTGCTAATTAATTAGTGGTGAAGATCATATTTGCTAATTTTGAGAACAATGTCTGTGATGTTTTTTCATGGATGTTTTTGAAAGTGATTATCATGGAAATTTTTACAGATTAGAATTAAAATATATATAATTCTTTATTAGGATACTCACAAGAATATATGACTCATTAGGCACTGTGCTTCTGGTTGAAAATATATATATATATATATATATATATATATATATATATATATGTGAGTGAAGTCGCTCAGTCATGTCCGACTCTTTATGACCCCATGGACTATAGCCTACCAGGCTCCTCTGTCCATGGGATTTTCTAGGCAATAGTACTGGAGTGGGTTGCCATTTCTTTCTCCAGGGGATCTTCCCAACCCAGGGATTGAACCTGGGTCTCCCGCATTGTAGACAGATGCTTTACCATCTGAGCCACCAGGGAAGTCATATATATATATATATGTCTGTGTATATGTATATATATATGTCTGTGCATATATATATATATATATATATATATATATATATATATGCAAGATTCATTATTAAGAGCTCTCAGAGCTGGGGCAAAGGTCCCAACTGAGGTGATAATTTGTTGTTGTTACTCAGTAGCAAAGCCAGGTCCAACTCTTTGCAACCCCATGGACTGCAGCATGCTGGCTTGCCTGTCCTTCACTATCTCCTGGAGTTTACTCAAACTCATGTGCGTTGAGTTGATGATGCCATCCAATCATTTCATCCTCTGTTGCCCCATTCTCCTGCCCTCAGTCTTTCCTAGCATAAGGGTCTTTTCCAGTGAGTCAGCTCTTCACATCAGGTGGCCAAAGTATTGAGCTCATCTTCAGCATCAGTCCCTCCAAAGAATCAGTTCAGTTCAGTTCAGTCACTCAGTCATGTCCAATTCTCTGCATCCCCATGGACTGCAGCATGCCAGGCTTCCCTGTCCATCACCAACTCCCAAAGCTTGCTCAAATTCATGTCCACCAAGTCGGTGATACCATCCAACTATCTAATCCTCGGTCGTCCCCTTCTCCTTCTGCCTTGAATCTTTCCCAGCATACAGGTCTTTTCTAAGGAGTCAGTTCTTCATGTCAGGTGACCAAAGTATTGGAGCTTCAGCTTCAACATCAGTCCTTCCAAAGAATATTCAGGACTGATTTCTTTAGGATTGACTGGTTTGATCTCCTTGCAGTCCAAAGGACTCTCAAGAGTCTTCTCCAGCACCACAATTCAAAATCATCAGTTCTTTGGTGCTCAGCCTTCTTTTTGGCCCAAATCTCACATGTACACATGACTACTGGAAAAATGGCAACCCACTCCAGTATTCTTGCCTGGAGAATCCCATGGAGGGAGGAGCCTGGTAGGCTACAGTCCATAGGGTTGCAAAGAGTTGGACACAACTGAGCAACCTCACTTCCACTTCCACTGGAAAAAGTATATCTTTGACTATACATACCTTTGTCAGCAAAGCGATGTCTCTGCTTTTTAATACAGTGTCTAGGTTTGTCATAGCTTTCCTTCCAAGGAACAAGTGTCTTTTAATTTTGTAGCTGCAGTCACCATCCATAGTGATTTTGGAGCCCAAGAAAGTAAAATTTGCCAGCTTCCACTTTTTCCCTCTCTTTGCCATGAAGTGATGGGATCAGATGCCATGATCTTAGTTTTTTGAATTTTGAGTTTTAAGCCAGTTTTTTCACTCTCCTCTTTTACCCTCATCAAGAGGTTCTTTAGTTCCTCTTTGCTTTCTACCATTAGAGTGGTATCATCTGTATGTCTGAGGTTGTTGATATTTCTCCTGCAACTTTGATGCCAGCTTGAGCTTCATCCAGTCCAGCATTTCACATGATGTACTCTACTTCCCTGGTGGCTCGTACAGTAAAGCGCCTGCCTGCAATGCTAGAGACCTGGGTTCCATCCCTGGGTTGGGAAGATCCCCTGGAGAAGGAAATGGCAACTCATTCCAGTATTCTTGCCTGGAAAATTCCATGAACTGAGGAGCCTGGCAGGCTACAGTCTATGAGATCACAAAGAGTCAGACACGACTGAGCAACTAACTTTACTTTATTCTGCATATAAGTTAAATAAGCAGGGTGGCTATACACAGCCTTGATGCACTCCTTTCCCAATTTAGAACCAATCTGTTGTTCTATGTTCACTTCTAACAGTTGCCTCTTGGCCTGCATACAGGTTTCTCAAGAGAGAGTTAAGGTGGTCTTGTATTCCCAGCTCTTTAAGAATTTTCCACAGCTTGTTGTGATCTACACAAAGGCTTTAATGTAGTCAATGAAGCAGAAGTATATTTTTTCTGGAATTCTCTGTTTTTTTTTTCTTTGATCCAACAGATGTTGGCAATTTGGTCTCTGGTTCCTCTGCTTTTTCTAAATCCAGCTTGTACATCTGGCAGTTCTTGGTTCACACACTGCTGAAGCCTACCGTGAAGGATTTTGAGTATAACCTTGCTAGCATGTGAAATGAGCACAACTGTGCGGTAGTTTAAGCTTTCTTTGGCATTGTCTTTCTTTGGGATTAGGATGAAAAACTGACCTTTTCCAGTCCTATCTGCCCACAAAAAGAAGGTATTTCTTCAGATTCAAGGTCTCAGTTGTTGGCACCAGCCAAGGGCTGTCTCTCCCCATATCCTCCTTTCCAACACCTTGCCTGTCCTCCTCTTCCTTCAAAGTCTAGTTTCCTAAGTCTCCAGAGATTAAAAAAATAAACTTCTTCATTCATTTCATATTATGTAACACCTTTTCTTTAGAGCAAGAGTATAAAAAGTCGATAATGTTCATTCTCAAGGTGAATATTTCAGAGGGGGGAAGAGTCCAAAAAGTATCATTATGCATCTTCTAGCATTTCTGTATCTGAAAGGTGTTCTGTTACAGTTTATTGATGAAAATGGGACTAGATATCTTTCCCAGACCATCACACTCCTTCTAGCTCTTTCTTGGTATTTAAAATAGCTGGGTGAAATTTTTATTTTAAAAAAAATCAAGAAATCAGATTCTGGACTATATCTTCTAATAATGAATATGAATTGGAAAGCCCACAGGCCAACACAAAGACTATATATATTGCACTATTCTCCTGGTGGGTGTTGAGGGTGGGGAGGAGAATCAGGAGGAGATTTGGTTAAAAATATCTGCTTCTTCTGAGGGCTTCCCTGGTGGCTCAGAGGGTAAAGCATCTGCCTGCAATGCGGGAGACCTGAGTTTGATCCCTGGGTTGGGAAGATCCCCTGGAGAAGGAAACGACAACCCACTCTGGTACTCTTGCCTGGAAAATCCTATGTGTGGAGACCCTGGTAGGCTAAAGTCCATGGGGTTGCTAAAAGTCAGACACGAATGAGCAACTTCACTTTCACTTCACTAGGGTCTGAAGGATGGGTTGAATCTTGAATTTCAGCTGAGAATTTGCTTTGCTGGTGACTGAACAATGACCACTTCAGGTCCTATTTGACACACACTCTTCTCTTCAAACCACGGAGACATAAGAAATCTCTAAGAACTCCTGTGTCTGTAGTCACCACCCTAAATTTATAGATGCCTCTATTGAGAGTTCTGCTGACTTCCTTAAGAATCTGCCTATAGTTACAAGACAGATGAGCCATTTCCACCTGTCTCATAATGAAGTAGACTTCTGTGAGGGAGTAGCCTTATAGTTCAAAGGTCTCTGTCTTTGCTGCTGCTCTGCAGCCTGTCTGCTCAAGGAAGAGAGGTGATTCCAAATGAGAGAACTCACCTCAGTCCAGGAGGAAGGAGCAGAAATAGCAACTGACATTTATAATAGTTGTTTTCTCCTTCTTTTTCCATCAAAGACATCTAACTGCTAATCAGAGCTTCTGATCAGCATGTGATAACATTACAGAATTATCAACTGAGTGGATATAATTCTATTACAGAGGAGATATTTGACAGATTAGTTAGCTCATGCCACTGTGTCATGGAAAGCGATTTAATTTTTGTTAGGCTTTTAAAATTTTTGAAATGTTTCAAAGATTCCCTATTATACTCCCAAATTCCAATAAGCCCAAAAATGCCAAACTGCCTCCACTGAGAGAGAAGCAACTTCTCACCATTTAAAACTGCTGTTTAAGTTTTTCTGAATATAAATGAAGTGACTTGCACATGGAAATTCAGAGACAACCAAGACAACATTATCTAGATGTCAGCCAAGGTCATTCTTCACTTTATGATTTCCTCTCATCCCTATCTCATATCCAGGGAAAAGCCAATCCCTTAGAGAGAAATTTTGCCACAACTTGAAAGCTTGCATTTTATCACCTCTAAACATGATCTCTTCTCCTGCTCAGTGGTCACCATTAATTGTTTGACCCAACATATTTCTCCTCTTCTCTGCTCAGCACTGTCTCAGACATACAGTCTTTTATTTTTCTAAATTCATTTATTTTTTAATTGAAGGATAGTTGCTTTACAAAATTTTGTTTTCTGTCAAACATCAACATGAATCAGCCATAGGTATACATATGTGCCCTCCCTCTTGAACAGTCTTTTTCTTTGATTTATCAAAAGACTATTCAGTCAAGAAATTTATGTAGTCTATAATAATCTATATGGGAAAAGAATCTGGAAAAGAATGGATAATATATATGTATAACTGAATCACTTTGCTGTATATCTGAAACTAACACAACATTGTAAATTAACTATGTGTGCGTGTTCAGGCATGTCTGACTCTTTGTGACCCCATGGGTGTAGCCTTCCAGGCTTCTCAGTCTATGGAATCTTCCAAGCAAGTATACTGGGGTTGGTTGCCATTTCCACTTCCAGGGGATCTTCCTGATCCAAGGATCGAACCCACATTCCTTGCATCTCTTGCATTGGTAAGTGGATTGTTTACCACCAGGAAGGCAAAACAAACAAACAAACAAAAAGATACTCTAACATAAAATAAAAATTAAATTTAAAAAATAAAATACAATTATTTATAACATTTCAAAATTGTGTATATAAAAGACACTACTGAAGATGTGTATGATGAAGCAAGATACGGATGATTATAGCTCCTGATAAGAAACAGCAAAAACTGAGTATACACTTTTAATCATCCCTCTCTCCTAGGAATTTCTCACTCTTGATATTTCTCTACTGTCCCCCACTTGCTGTCGTGTTTCTGACCTGCTCTTTTTCTCTCCTGAGTTCACTCCCACCTACAAGTAACTGTTTATTTCTGATGCTGAGCAGTCCCGCCATTAGTCTCATTCAAAACCATACCCTGGAGGCTTCCTGCTTTCCAACATAGAGAGGTTTTTCAAGGTGTCTTGTTAAAAAACGTCCACGTACTGTAAGATAGAAATCATGCCACTCCTTTAGGGCACAGCAGTGACCTTCAGTTGTGTTTTTAAAATAGCTTTGTTTTTTACTCTCTCTGAAAAGGTCTTGTCATCCAAACAAAATGCTTATATTAACAAAAAGTTAACTGAAAGTTTTAATATAATACCTTGACAACTATACTCTTGCAGTGTCCGTCTCAGGAGTATAATGCAAGCAACATCTGAAATTATCTATTCACTTGCAATATTATTATAAAGCACAACTAAAGAAGCAGAAATGTGACCTGCTTATTCATTTAACATCTTTAGGTCTCTACTCTTCTTAACTTCAAAAAATGGTATATTTGTCATGACCTTAATCAAACACAGATACCCATATTCAGCATTCAGGTTAAATGTGAGACTTAAGCCAGAGGTTAACTACAGGAAACCAATTTCTTTCATAATAATTATCATCACTTAACTAAACTATATTATACAATAATTGCAAAAGTAATAGCTGTATCAAGCTTGATTCCAGTAGCTGACAATATGGCTAAATATTATGGGCTTGTGTGTGTGTGTACATGTGTGTATGCACACATGAATGCATTTATGTTTATTCATGTGTACACTGAGTTCATTTGGTTATAATTTACACTGTTAGCCAAAAGAGGATTGTTATAGTATTTCTTTTATTTTAGTAAAATAAAATAAAAAGACTATTTTGTAAAGGTTTGCTTATCACCTCTATCTAGTTTTGCTCAACAATATCCTCCTTTAGTAAAGATGCATTAAAAGATAATTGGACAATTAAATATGGTGCCCATCTCTAACCTAAACAAAAGAGCATTGTAGAGTATCTGTTTAGGAGAATTTAAATTTGACAAAATCATCACTGTTGCAGAACTGTAATATTTGCTCAAACCATGGAAATTGTAATTTTCTTGTACCAGCTTGTATTTCAATCAATATTTATCCTGTTCTCCAAATGTGCCTCTTTACTAAGTGAAAATTTTCATTCAGAACAGCTTCTTGCAAAGGCCTTGGCTAATAATAATACAATACTATATATCTCAGAATTTAAAGGCATTAATTTAAAATGACTATATTTTATAACATTCAAATAAAGTATACAGGTACAGCAGCAGAGAGAGTTCTATCAAAATAGTTATTTGGCTATTCAGGGATTTAAAGTACAGAATCTATATAAGAGAGAAACAACTAAAGAGTGTTTTCCACTCAAAACCATTGGGAAAAGCACAATTCCTATAACCACACACGTGTTATCTATTTTTTCTAAGTTACTCAGAGGAGAATTCAAGATTAGCCAACCTTTATTCCTTCCAGACATCCTTACCTATATTTGTTCTTTGCTCATTGTTACAATAAAATATTCTATTTTTTACAATATAATATTTCTATGGAATAAATATAAGGTATTTCCTACCTTATAAAACACTGACCATTGCCCACATCTAATTTTCCCTAGTAAGCAACCCAAAAGCCCTCACTATACAAGACCCAGGGCATAGGTGTACTGAGTAATATATACGATACATTTCTTCAATTATAAACATGTTTCTCTCAGGATACAGAACCATTTGACACAAGGCCCCCAGAATTATCTCATATTTGTTTTTTAGCTAAGTTCCTCAAAAATACTAGCTGGATTCACATAGTACACAAGTTTCTTAAAAGACTGTGATAGTTCAAATGATATATTCTAAAATATTGGCAGAAAGTTTTTTTAATATCCTCTGTGTTTTGTATTTTCCAAGTTTTTTAAATTTATTTATTTCAATGAGAGGCTAATTGCTTTACAATATTGTGGTGGTTTTTGCCATACATTGACATCAATCAGCTACAGGTGTACATGTGTCCCCCCATCCTGAACCCCCCTCCCACCTCCCTCCCCGCCCCATCCCTCTGGGTGGTCCCAGTGCACCAGCTTTGAGTATCCTTCTTATACTAGGGAAAAAATTTCAACTGTAAAGTGTGACTATAGAGAGAAAAGGCTGAATTCTAGAGTTCTAAAGGTTCAAAATGGTATTTCTTTAGTTTATTTTTATTGGCTTTTAGATTCTTTAAGTTCTCGAAGTTATACGTAGCAATAATTTAGACTTCAGCTAGCCCAAGTTCTTCTAGAAAAAAAAAAAATTGCTAGCCTTTCAAAACCCCATTCAACACTTCTCAGTATATCATTTCCCTTGATGGCAACCTTGACTCCTTCCAAGGACCCTGGAAGTTGAAATTTAAAAAACTGGGTTTAAAGAAAATTTGGTCTTGAAATAATGCATTGATCTATCTCTATTTAATTTCATCTTGCTAATTAAAAATAAAGTTAAACTTAAAATACTGTCCCAATTTTAAAAAAATATCCCAATTTTGGACTGCTAATTATTATGCTCTCAGAGAACTCATGAATAGTTTTTAGTTTATATTGCTAAAAATGAATTTGCTCTCAACTGCAAAAAGAGGATTAAGAACAAAAAATATTTTGTGACTCTGTGAATCATCTATAATTTTTCTTGCTAATTGAGATAATATTAGCACATTTTTCTCTTTTCAAATAATCTACTCTTTTTTTTTTTACTATAGAACCCCCTTTTGTACTATAGAACCACTAAAGATATATGTAAGGCACTGGAAAGACGTTCATTTTAATGGAGTTCAAAAAAGATTCTTCTTAAAAGCAAAGCAGCCATAAACAAAAGATAAAAATAAAAAAAGAATAAAAAGACATCCTAGATTTGACATGACTCTGATAGTAAGAAACAAAGATCAAGCAGGACACATGTAGCACAAACTCTAAAAAACATCAATATGAGCATCCATGCTACTGCCCTCACCGAAAGTACACTGCTGGGCTTGAAGGAGATGCTTTAACCTAAAGGGCACTGAGTCGATCCCTTGTGCTCAGAGACCTTCAAGTATTGGCAGGTGGCATTTCTCATACACAAAAACACTGTAACACAAGAGTGCACTTCTACAGTGAGAAGGATCGGCTTTCAGAGTCAGTGTTACCTCTGCTTCCCTTGCCATGAATAATCATTAGTGATTCCATGGAACTCTCAGCAGGATTGCAGATGTGCCTTGGCATGCTAGTCAGAGTGCCTCTAATCAAAGAGCTGAAAGGACCTTCAGGAGTAGCTAATATGGTGCTTCATTGTGCATGAGACCCAGGGAGAGAGTACCCTGTTCTTCAAAGATTCTGTACAGAGAATCATTATCAGTGCGTTAACGTTGTTTGCCTCTTAAAAGAATTTCATACATAATTTCTTCATAAATGGAAAGTGATAACAAACCTCACACAGATGTATATATAATTTTGTCAAAGCCAACTCAACTTTAACATAATAGTACCAACTCCAAAACCAATGCATATATTTGAAAGCTAAGACTATTTCAGAATTGCTTTGTGGAAGTAAAGTGATCAGTCAATATGAGAGCCAACTCATTTTTATATCAAGGAAAATCCCCTCCCCCCAAACATTCACCTTCTTTATTTTGGAATCAAATTTTAGATTGCAGACAGACAAAAACCATCTGTCTACACAGTGCCCATTTCTATTTAGTGGAGCAAATAAGAATATCACAGATTGACCACTATTGAAATTAGTAATTAATAAAGTGGTGTGAGAAGAGAAAACTGACATTTTTCTCAACATGTTTTTACTAATAGTAAATGCTAAAATGGGGGTAGGTAAGTATTTCCATATCACCCTTTGTAGAGCAAAAAACCTGGATACAGCCTAACAAGTTAGAATATGGTTCCAGGGAAGCATCTTTGTTTTTAAGATTCTTTTTTTTTTTTTTTCCTCCTTCAAAATCTTTGTTGAATTTGTCACAATATTGCTTCTGTATTTTTTTTTTTTTTACGTTTTGATTTTTTGGCTGCAAGGCATGTGAGATCTTGGGATCAAACCCACACCCCATGCATTGGACGGCAAAATCTTCACCACTGGATTGCCAGGGAGGTTCTTAAACATCTTTAAATTGAACTATAGGTGGAGGATAAAAAGCAAACAGGCTTTGCATAAAAGACAGACTTGGGCCCTAGCACTTACTAGATTAAGGAAAGAAGTTAACCTCTAACATAATACTTGCTTTTCTATAAAAAAACAAGGATAATAATAATATGACAAAGAGGATCATTCTAAATGCGAATTTTATTCTAAAGCCCTCGACCCCCAAAAGGTACTCAATATTTGATACATATCCTTCCTACGCAATCCAAATGATAGGGACATTTGCTCCAGTCTGAAAAGACAAACTATATTTATGTTATATATTTTTATAAGTTTTATTGGGATATAATCCACCCAACATAAGTTTCTCTCTTTTAAATTAGGTTTCAGTATATTCACAGAATTGTGAATCATCAATGTGATCTACTTTTAAAACATTTTCATCACCCCATAAAGAAATCCCATCCCCATCAGCAGTCACTCACATTCTCTGTCCCCACGCACAAGGTCTAGGCATCCATTAATCTTTCTGGATCTATAGATTTGCCTATTCTGGACATAATATACAAATGGAATTATACACAATGTTGTCTTCTGTTGGCTTCTTTCACTTAGCATGATGTTTTCAATTTTCATCCACGCTGTACCATGTATCAGTATTTAATTCCTTTTATTGTTGATTAATATTTCCCTGCATTGATATGCTACATTCTCATTATCCATTCATTAGCTGATGGATGTTTAGGTTATCTAAACTTGGGGTATCATGAGTAATGCTGCTGAAACATCAGTGTACAGGGTTTTATATTGACATATATTTTCAGTTTGGGTTATACATTTAGGAGTGTGATTGCAGGATCCACTTTAGGTAACTCAGGGATTGACATTGTGCTATATACCAATGAGCGAAATTTCTGAGTCTAATAACAGCTCTATATTTACTCCAGGGAAATCCATCTTTAATTTTTTAAGACATTGTTTCCTTTAGTTCTTTAAACTTATTTATAACAGCTTTTTTAAAGTTGAAGCTCTATTAAGTTCAATGTCTGAGATTTCTCAGTTTTCATTGATTGATTTCTCCTCCTTTATATGGACCGTATTTCCCTATTTCTCTGCTCACCTTGTTTTTTTGTCAAAAATTGGTGGCAACTCAAGGTGCGATTTCCCTTCCCAGGGTTTGCTTTTGTGACTGTTTTTGTAGTTGTAGTTAGAGTTACTGTTTTCTTGTGACTTTCCTGGGCTGGAGATAGTCATTCTTCTCCAGTGATCTCTTAACTGCTTAAATTCACAATTGTGGCTGCAGTGTTGCTGGATATCAAAGCTACCATGGTGCTCAGGAGAAGGGAATGGGACTACAATAAATTTTAATGCAACAGATATTACTGTTATTACCAACATTCAGTAATTTTTCTGATACAAACACTTTTCAGATCATTGCAATCTTTGGTTATCTCCTAGAGTTCTAAAAACATTGACTTTTACATTTTTATTTCTTTTTTGCTAGCATATGCATTACCTTTATAGAGGAGTGGGTTTTCAGAGGTCCTTGGCTCCACTATTCCAGAAATGCTTGTCTGCATTCTTTTAAAGTTGAGAATATTTCATTAAAAAAAAAAAAAACTCTAAACATTTTTCCCTTAGAGAATATTTTGGAAGTTATCAATCTCATTCATTTGAAATTGTTCCTATGGAGTGAATATTTTTCTTGTAATACCACAGATTCTGAACACAATTGTCATACAGGCTCTTTGAATCAGCCAAATCTAGATTATAATCCTGAGCCAGTCACTTATTTGTTTTGTGAATACCAAGTTTCTTAAATTCTTTAAGCCTCAGTTTATTCTTAAAATAACACCCACCTACAAGAGTCACTGTGAGCATTAAATATAGTTATAAGCATAAAAGAACCAACACCTAATAGACTCCAATAAGTTATATGTCCTTTCCTTCTTTCCTTCCTTTCCAAAAAAGTGCATTTACTGAAGTAATGCTTGACAGTACTGTTTGATTCTTTAGCGTAATAATGCCATCTGCTGGAAATGCCATCAGGATGACCCACAAAGAAAATGGATCTTGTTAACAAACAGACACTACAGTTGATGCTCCAGTATTCCTATCATCTAAAAAAATAGGTCCAAATCTTGACATTTTCTTACTATATTTACTTTTAAAGGTACTTCAGACACCCCCCACACCCACAACACACACAGACACACATACCACAGTATTACTTAAAGAGTTTATAATTACTATAAGTCCCATTTTTTTCAGTATCTTGAAGGGGAAGATTACCAGTAGAAACAAGTTGCCATGAATTAAACTTGTTATTGCTTTCAAAAGTTTGTTATAGATCTGCGAATTTAGCCATAAAAGGTAGTTTTTTAATCATATAGGGGCCTAGTTACTAACAAAAGAAATCTTTTAAAAAGCCATTAGATCTCAATTTTTTATTTCACAAGAAAATGACTCAAAGATAAGTCAACTGTTACTATTAGAAGTAATTAAAGCAGGTGTTTTTATAAAGTCATCTTTGAAAACTTTCTAATTGTGCAACAACAGATGACGGATTACACAAAGTAAGCCATAGCGCATATCATTATAGAATATCACACAGCCAAAAATCAAGTTCTCAAATATTTAATAACATGGCAGAATCACTGTTACTTATATATTTAAGTAATTGAGTTATGAAATGATTAATACAACTTTTTTTTTATGGTCGTGCCCTGCATGACTTGTAGGATCTTAGTTCCCCATCCAGGGATTGAACTTGGGCCACCACAGTGAAAGCACAAAGTCCTAATCACTAGACAACCAGGGCGTTCCCTTGTTAATACAGCTTGACCAAAAGTTTGTTCAGATAAGTAAATAGAAAATTATAGATAGGTTAGTATACCCAAATGGTCACCAAAATATTGATAGTGGTTTTGTATCTTCATGGTGAGATTCGTTTTCATTTTCTTCTTTATGTGTCTAGGAACATAATTTTTTTTTAATGGCATTTTTCTTCCAATATTTCCTTCTTGCTTACAGAAACATTTTGGTGTCAGTTCAGATCTTTTTTCTTGATATGTTTTCCGGTTATTGTCAAGAAAGTTTTGGTCAATTATTTCCTTTTAAAACATCCTTCCCATTTCCTGGAAGTTGCTTGGATGAAAGATAATGACTCTTCACAGTCTGCTTTCATCTACAATAATCCAACATCTGACCTGACATAAAATTTTAAGAATTCCTATAGCTCCAAGATACAGTATAAGTTTTGTGTAGTTAAGAAATGTTGATCATCATAAAGAAGTGTTACAATTTTTGATGCTATAATAACTCCTTATATTTATGTACTGGAAAGACTGAGGCTAAACACAGTAGGAGAAACAAGGAAAGTCTTAACACTGCTCAGCATAAAGACATACAGAGGCATGTTCTCCCATTTGTTGAAGGGAGATTCTTCAGGATTATAACCACAGTGAGGAAAATGTTTCTATTTGTATTTTTTTTTTAATTTGGTGAGGAATCACAAAAAAGGATTATAATTACACTGAGGAAATGTTTCTATTTGGATTTTGCTTTTACCCTTTGTGTGTGTGTGTGTGTGTGTGTGTGTGTGTGTGTGTGTGTGTAACTTATTGGACACTGAAAAATAATGGAGAGGCATAGGTTTGCCTCACTGGAGGGACTCCTCCAAGAAAACTAGATTTGGTGGGGAGAACCCAGCCCCACAGCCTGCTGGCAAATTTGTATGTCCCATAATAGGAGCAAAGACAGGAGTGGGGTTTCCTAAAGGGGTGTGGAGACTTACATGCAAACATGTTGAAGAATGAAACACTTTGAAGCGGTTCTAAAAGCAGAAGAGGAAGGCTCTGAGGTACCCCCATAAGATCTGAAATATATATAATCTTTTTGCTTTCTTGCCGTGATTTGTAAGTGACATGATTCAAAATATATTTTTATGTCTCACACATGGTAATTTCTTCTAGATAATTCAATGACCCAGTAAAATCTGTTATAACTATCTAGAATTTGTAAACAGTAAATTAGAATTAGCAAAAATAACATAGATTAGAGGCTTTCCTATATTTCAGTCATTATGATCAAATGTGGTAACAGCTCCATAAAAGGAAAAATGGAAGAAAAGGAATTCTAAGAATTTTCCGTCACTAATCCTCATTTTTGGGGGGTGGGGGGGGGTGCTTTTCTGGTGGCTCAGACGGTCAAGTGTCTGCCTGCAATGTGGGAGACCCGGGTTCAATTCCTGGATCGGGAAGATCCCCTGGAGAAGGAAATGGCAATCCACTCCAGCACTCTTGCCTAGAAAATCCCAAGGATGGAGGAGCCTGATAGGCTACAGTCCATGGGGTCACAAAGAGTCGAACACGACTGAGCAACTTCACTTTCAATCCTCATTTTTAACCTGGATCAGATCAAAGCACAACACAAAAAGGCAACTGTAGCACAGAACTGACTTAAATCTGGATGTGATATAAGCAGGCTTCTCCCCTGAACACCTGAGTGAAAAGCTATCCTTGAAAGGCTGGCATAAGAGAGAGAAATGCTAAAATCAGGGTCACATACACACATTTGCAGGCTAAGTGGTCACTTGAAATTCAGCTCAACAGAAACACATTGAATTTCTTCAAGTGGTAGCAAGCACTGTGTTTGTAAATGAGAGAAAATTCCTACCCAAGTTGAAAAATAGGTCAAATAAGCCCTTTGATATAAATCATCCAGATCATATCAAAGACATAAAGCTGAAGAGCCTAGGGGCCTGATTCCAACGTGGGCAGCCAAAATTGTTCACTTCTACGATTTTATGGTAATTAACAACTCAGTGGTTATCACTCTGTTATGCGCTTTTCACAATCACCTTGTTAAAATATTACAAAGAAGCAGATTTTGTTTCCATTTGATAGAAGGAAGCAGGGATTAGAGAGAAAAAACATGGCCTCAGCTGTAAAAGACAGAAATCGGTTCTAAAGCTGGTCTGCATGACTTCAGATTTTCAAACAGTTATCAAACTTTGTTGTTGTCTTTTACTAATGTGATACATTTTGGATGTGAGAAAATGGGTAAATTTAAAGTTTTTTAATGTTTATCAAGGAGATAGGGAAAGAGTCAATATACAAAAACTCCTTTCTAGTCAAATGTCTGATGTCACATACCATCTATACTTCCTGAGAAAATATATGTGTAAGATAGGTGTCACAGAGGCAGCCAAAATATAAACCAACCTTCCAAGCCTACAAGGTCTTCAGGAGCCACTCAAAATCATTATTGGGTGCTACAAATGAGTACTCATTAATTAAATAAAAATAACATTAAAATTGCAAGTAAATAACAAACTTAATTGCCAAATAAGCATTATAGATAAAAGAAAAAAAAAAAAAGTAAACCAGAGGTCCAAAGGAAAGGGGTAGTAACAACAGGGTTGGAGAAGGAAATTTAAACCTAGAAGAAATTAATTATGTAAGTTAAAAGGACATGTTAGAGCATGTAAGTTGAGCACTTAAGTACCACAAGCAAAGTAACTAGAATAAGAAAGCTATATTAAAATTATAAGACAGCTAGGAAACTGTCCTGGTGTCCATCTACAAAAGGCACTGTTATCAACAAACTAGAGCATAAATAAAACGCCAACAGCTTAGTTCACAACTTATGAATCAGTTCAGTTCAGTTGTTCAGTCGTGTCTGACTATTTGCAACCCCATGGACTGCAGCATGCCAAGCCTCCCTGTCAATCACCAACTCCCAGAGCTTACTCAAGCTCATGTCCATCAAGTCGGTGATGCCATCCAGCCATCTCATCCTCTGTCGTCCCTTTCTCCTCTTGCCCCCAAATCCCTCCCAGCATCAGAGTCTTTTCCAATGAGTCAACTCTTTGCATGAGGTGGCCAAAGTATTGGAGCTTCAGCTTCAACATCATTCCTTCCAATGAATATTCAGGACTGATTTCCTTTGGGATAGACTGGTTGGATCTCCTTGCAGTCCAAAGAACTCTCAAGAGTCTTCTCCACAGTTCAAAAGCATCAGCGCTCAGCTTTCTTTATAGTCCAACTCTCACATCCATACATGACTATTGGAAAAACCATACCTTTGACTAGATAGACCTTTGTTGGTAAAGTAACTTCTCTGCTTTTTAACAAGCTGTCTAGGTTGGTCATAGCTTTTCTTCCAAGGAGCAAGCATCTTTTAATTTCATGGCTGCAGTCACCATCTGCAGCAATTTTGGAGCCCCCAAAAATAAAGTCAGTCACTGTTTCCATTGTTTCCCCATCTATTTGCCATGAAGTGATGGGACTGGATGCCATGATCTTAGTTTTCTAAATGTTGAGTTTTAAGCCAATTTTTTCACTCTCCTCTTTCACTTTCATCAAGAGGCTCTTTAGTTATTCTTCATTTTCTGCCATAAGGGTGGTGTCATTTGAGTATCTGAAGTTATTTATTTTTCTCCCAGCAATCTTGATTCCAGCTTGTGCTTCATCCAGCCTGGCATTTCTCATGATGTACTCTGCATATAAGTTAAATAACAGGGTGACAATATACAACCTTGATGTACTCCTTTCCCAATTTGGAACCAGTCTGTTGTTGCATGTCCAGTTCTAACTGTTGCTTCTTGACCTGCATACAGATTTCTCAGGAGGCAGATCAGGTGGTCTGGTATTCCCATCTCTTTAACAACATATAGACCAATTCTACTCCCATGAAAGAAGAAAATAACTGAAACAAAGCTAAAATAAACAAAAATCTTTGTTGATAAAGATGCCACTCCCAATAAAATTTAACAAATACTTCAAGAATATTTTATGGTTTAATGGGTTGCTAAATTACTAGTCTGTATTGGGAGGTTTGAGCTTCCCTGGTGGCTCAAACAGTAAAGCATCTGCCTGCAATGCGGGAGGCCCAGGTTCAATCCCTGAGTTGGGAAGATCCCCTGGAGAAGGAAATGGCAACCCACTCCAGTACTCTTGCCTGGAAAATTCCATGGACAGAGGAGCCTTGTAGGCTACAGTCCATGGGGTCACAAAGAGTCATACACAACTGAATAACTTCACTTCACTTCATTGGGAGGTTTAATGAGCTTCCCAGGTGGTGCTAGTGGTAAAAAATAATTTGCCTGTCAATGCAAGAGACATGGGTTTGATCCCTGGGTTGGGAAGATCCTCTGGAGAAGGCCATAGCAACCCACTCCAGTATTCTTGCCTGGAAAACTCCATGGAGAGAGTAGCCTGGCAGGCTATAGTCCATGCAGTTGCAAAGAGTAGGACATGATGGAGCCCTGGGAGGTTCAGTAATCAGCTTACATTAAAAAAATTAAATACTTCCATTCAACCTGACCTGGGAGAATGAGTGAAGAAATATGGCTGGAATAAAGAAATTATTTAGAGTTTAGAGTCAGTTCATGAAGGTTATTAAATAACTGACTAGTATCTCTAAACCAACAAAGCAACCTGTACCTATTACCCCAACTACTCAGAAACAAACCTCCAAAGTATTGTCAAGAGTGCTGTCTCAACATTATCTTCTTAAGTTCACTCCTCAGTCTGTTCCACTCTGGCCTTTGTCCCTCACAGACATGGAATTGTTCTTACTAAGGTCACTGATGGCTTCCATGTTGCCATTTTAATGACCCCGTCTTCTTGTCCACATTGCACTTCTTGGCGATTCCTGACAGAGTTAGCAGCTCCTTTTCTCACGAAACACTGCTCTTTGGTTATCCCCATTCAGGCTTCCTTCCTAACTCTCTGCCCTCACCAGACATCCTCTGGATGCTCCACAAACATCCCTATTTTCTCCCTCTACACATTCTGTCTGGCTAATCTCATCTTTCCCATGCCTTAAATACAGTCCATATCAAACTGTCTCTTCCATGTACATCTCTGGCTTACACCTGTCCTTTGTATTCCAGTCTTTTCTATTCCACATTTTATTTGACATCTTTACTTGGATGTCTCACAAGAGGCCAAAGTTAGCTTGTCTGATATTGAATTCTTGATTTTACCTCAAAATATATTCCTTAACGAGCCTTCTTTTCTCAGCAAAAGGTAAGCTAAGAACCTGAGAAAATGTCCTTATATTTCCTTATCCTTCACCTCCCAAACCAATCTATTCAATTCCTATTGATTCTGTCTGAAAATTATCTGTTGTCTCTTTCTCTCCAATTCCAAGGTCACCACACTAGTCCAAGAGAGCGCTTTCTCATAGAAACGCCTCAGTCTTCTTCTCCTCCTGTTTCTGTCTTCTAATCCATTCTACCCAGAGCAGAATAAATTCCTAAAAATTAAAAATGTAAACCAAATCTTGTTAACATCTGCTTAATACCCTGCAGAGTTTCTCGTTTTAATTGGAATGAAATCCAAAGGATTTACATGGCTTAGCCTCTGATTATACCTTCTCTTAGACCTATCTCCCCCTGTTCACCACACACCAGCTGCACTGGCCTTCTTTCAGTTTCTCAAACAGGCCAACTTCTGTGTCAAAGGCTCTTCTCAAGAGTATTTACAGGCTGGCTGCTTTCAATCCTACTGGTTTTGGCTTAAACTACACTAGCTCTCTGAGTCGAATTCTTTTCTCACATTACCATTATTTTCTATGATAGCATATGACTGGTTTCCTTCATGGTGGTGGTGGATTAGTCACTAAGCCATGTCTGACTCTTGTGATCCCATAAACTATAGCCCACCAGGCTTCTCAGTCCATGGGATTCTCTAGGCAAGAATGCTGGAGTGGGTTGCCATTTCCTTCTCCAGGTTTCCTTCACAGCACTTTGTAGTTGCAAATGCTTCTTCACATTCAGAACCTTTAACCAGTTCATTTTCCTAATCCCTTTATTCTTTTTTTCTTGGAAGTGATTATTTCCCTTTATTTCTCAAAGGAAACTCACAATTTATATTTTATTTTTTAGTCTGTGTGAAGCTTTCCCATTTTTTAAACTCACTTTCCTCCATTCAAAGTTCATCTCCATTCACTGCTCCATCACCAACCATTCTACAGTTTTTGGTAACTATCTCTTTAATTGTATATGCCATTTAAAATATGCCAGGCTAATTTCCTGGGCATGGGTATGTAATTTACATAAATACTATTGGTTTGGAAATTTCATTCTATTTCTTGCTATTTTTACTCAGCTACATGTTTTAGAAATGTATGTTGTTCTATGTTTGTTTGGCCATAGTTTCCAAGTACTACATACTTTTCCACTGTATTTATCTGTTTGCTGCCTTAAGCTCCCCACTACCAGTAATGAGCCTACAACAAATATCTTTGCACACATTCTTTACAGAACTGTTGCTCTGGGAGGAAAAAATCCTGTCATTTACAGGCTATAGGAAATGTCAGCATTTAATTTGACTAAGTGTTGCAAAATTGCCCTCCAGAATGCCTGCTCCAATCTTCATTCCCATCAGGGTTCTTATAGTCTCATGTTCCAACTAATATTTGATCCTTATCCTATTTTCTATTTTGGGTGGCTGATGAGATAAGTATAAAGTGATATTCCATTGTGTTTTTTAATTTGCGATTTTCCAATTAGCATGTGTGTTTGAGCACCTCTTCCCACATTTGTTAGCTCTATGGAATTTCCTTTCTTCTGTATTCCTAGCCCTTGTTCATTTTTTCAATTGAATTTCAAGAATAGGTTTTAAACTTTGTTTTCTTAGGCCCAGGATTTCTATTTTTAGATTCTGTAATACACTTTTTGGCATCAGTCTTATACATTTATTTGATGATTTGGGATCGTGAACTCATTTTCTACAACACATTTTTCCTGAGTATGTTCTAAACATCAGTGTCTCACCATGGGGCTTGGCAGGGTTGGCTCTTCATGGAGCAGATTCCTGAGGTGTTTTCCTTAGATTACTGCTTTATTATTACACCTGCCTGCTTTATTCCACATGGGCTGCTTCACAGTATTCAGTGTGAGGAAAATCCACTTTCTCATTTTGTAGAATAGCTTTGTATTAATTAACTTTCCGAGAATATTGTTACGATAAGAAAAAGAGTTTTAAGCATACACTCACACCAGTCTCTTATAACTGGCCTTGTTTGGGGGAAGGGCTTGTTTGTTTGTTTACTTGCACATTGTCTCTCATCTACTAAATTATTAGCTCTGTGAAGGCAGAAATTATGTATGTTACCCACAACACATCCTAGTGTCATTAGTACCTGGAATAATGACTGCCTCTGGTAATTACTAAAGAAAAAACTTCTGAATGAAAGACTGAATAAAACACATAGCCCAGAGTTTCCTCCAGATCTGGGATCGCAATGAGTATTAAATCCTTGGTCTTCCCTCTTCCCCCTGATATTTAGTAAAATTATGGCAGTGATACACAGAATCTATTAGAGGTGTGAGAAACAAAAATGGGGACGAAAAAGCAAAAATTGTCTTCAGAAAGGCAACAATACAAGTACATAAAAGTTTTTTATTAAAACGTTGAAAATAAAGGGACGAAACTTAAGATTATGATAGAAGCTGTCTCAGTGAAAAGAGAACATAAAGCAAAAAATAATTGTGGAATAATTAGCTTCAATGACAGGATTATCTAAATAAGAAATAAGATAAGAAGTGTTCTCCATGTTGAATTTGATTTACTTACAGAATATGCAAGATAGTAGTTGTTGAGCAGACACTGCATATGTAGATAAGAGTGGTTATAAATGTATGCCTATAAATTCCAGAGTTATCTGCCTGCTGAACCTAATTCAAATCATGAAGGTAGCAACATTCTCCTCAGGAAAAAGATATATGTAGACTAAACTAGATGGCTGATGATCAAATCCAATAAACCACCACGTGGATGAGGCAGGATTACAAAGATAATTAAAAGGAAACACACCTCCAAAATTGGTCATACAGGAACATTTTGTCAAGGAAGAGAAATTCGAGGTGTAATGATCTACAAGGCCAAAATAATACTGTAGATTTATCAAGAATTGTAAACGTAGCACAAACAGTTCTGTTTGGGGTTTGACCAGCTAAGACTAATCCAGAATGGCCTCAGATGAAAAAACAAAAACAAAAAAAAAAAACAAAAAACTGAATTATCTTTCACATGCTATTTCTTCACTAAGAATATTTGCAGAGGAGCTGTTTTAGGTCCACAGAAAAAATAAGAAAGGAACAGAGATTTCCTATACATTCCCCACCATTACATAGGCACAGCCTCCCCGTTATCAACTTTTACCATTCACACTTGGTATTACACATTCTACAAGTTTGCACTAAATGTGTAATGACATATATGCACTACTGCACTATCATACAGCATTTTCACTTCCCTAAAACTCCCCTGTGTTCCACCTATTCATCTCTCCTGACCACTGACTTTTTATTACCTTTATAGTGTTACCTTCTCAGAATATCATTTAGTTGGAATCATATATTATGTAGTCTTTTCAGATTGCTTCTTTTGCTTGGTAATAAACATCTAAGGTTCTTCCATGTCTTTTCATGGCTTGCTAAACTCATTTCTTTTACCACTATTAATTTTCCATTGTCTGGACGTACCACGGTTTGTCTATCCATTCATCTAATGAAAGACATCTTTGCTGATTCCATGTTTTGGCAATAATGAATAAAGCTGTTATAAACATCTATGTGTGGCTTTTTTTGTGGAATTAAGTTTTCAACTTCTTTGGGTAAATATGAAGGTGCATGACTGCTGAACAGTATGAGAATATGTTCAGTTTTTGTAAGAAGCTACCAAACTGTCTTCCAAATTACCTATACCATCTTGCAGGCCCACCAGTAACAAATGATGTTCTGTATCTTTGCTAGCATCTAGTGTTGGCAGCGTTCTCGATTTGGCCATTTTAATAGGTGTGTAGGTATATTTCATTGTTATTTTCATTTGCATTTCCCTGATGACATGTATCTTCTTTGGTGAGTGTCTGTTAAGTTATACCCATTTTTAACTGGGCTGCCTTCTTACTGTTGAGTTTTAAGAGTTCATTGTTTATTTTGGGTAATGGTCTTTTTTCAGATATGTGTTTTGCAAATATTTTCATACAGTCTGTGGCTTGTTTCTTCCTTCTCTTGATATTGTCTTTTTATAGTTTTTAATTTTAACAAAGTCCAGATTTTCAATTATTTCTTTCATGGATTATGCCTTTGGTGATGTATATAAAGGGGCTTCCCTGGTGGCTCAGCAGTAAAGAATCTGCCTGCAAGGCAGGTGACCTGGGTTTGATACCTGGGTGGCGATGATCCCCTGATAAAAGCATGGCAACTCACTCCAGTATTCTTGCCTGAGTATTCCATGGACAAGCCTGGTGGGCTACAGTCCATGGGGTCACAAAAAGTCAGACAGAACTGAGCAACTAATGCTTTCACTTTCAAACACAGTCCAAATTACTATGCCTTGAAAGCACTAATAGTCGCTTCAAATTCGATGACCCCACCAAAAAGAAAATAAAAATTGCTAAAAATGAACGCAATACCAGAAAATGCTAAAAAAAAAAAATCCACAGGATATAATTCATATTGCTACTCTTTAAATGAAGGATTCATATAAAGGACTTTAGCCACATGGCTTTTGATAACATAAATGAATAAAACCATGTAAATACATGGCATCAAAATACTTACAGGTGTCTCTAATAGTATTTTTTTTTTTTTTTTGGTCTGTAAAGTTACATAATGAGACACATACTCTCTGTTAATTTCATTAGGGATCTATTAAACTAGCAGGACTCTAATACACAAATGGAATAATTATCTTTATCAACAGCAGGAGAACAATTTACCAGAAAAAGAAACCATTTAGATGGCACAGTTAAGTTATATTTCTTCTCCTTTTCCTCCAGATAAATCAAGAAGATAAACATTAATGCTGTTTATGAGTTTATTTCAGAGTAATCTCTTATTTTTCGCTTTTTGCCTAGTTTTACCATCATTTACCATCAAACTCCTTGTGTATACATCAGACAATCTTGGTTTCCTATCCAACAGCAATGGCCCCTTTCTTCCTTCCTCGTGAACATTAGTCCCAGTCCCAGCCAGAAGTGGAACCTTAATAATTTAGCCACTAAGCATAATTTGAGTCCCCATAACAACCTGTGCTTTGATTTTGTCTAGTGAAATAGAAGAGCAAATCTACTAGAAGGCTTCTGTGAGAAGTTTCTATTGTCATAAAAAGAGATGAGGAAAACTGGTCACAGTTCTGCTGGATGTCATTGTGTCTCCATGTGATACTTGGGACTGTAGTAACAGTTTTGTAGTCATATGGAAAAGAAGTCACTATAACAAAAATAGCAGAGACAAGATAGAAAGAACCTGAGGCCTTGATGACTTCATTATATGTCCTTATTAATCAGCCTTGGAGCATCCCCACTGTACATGACAAAATAAATCTATTATGTGCAAACTTTTGAGGGTTGGAGTTATTCTATTACACATAACACAAAGTTTTCCAGCCAAATAATCCATGCTAAGGACAATTATTTATTGTGAAATCTTATAAGACATAATTTGGACAGAGTGGTTATACATCAAACTGTTCAGTATTTATTTAATAGAAGAACCTGAGCACTATGGAATTATAAGATCTCCATTGGGCTTCCCTGGTGGTGCAGAGGTTAAAGCGTCTGCCTGCAATGTGGGAGACCTGGGTTCGATCCCTGGGTCAGGAAGATCCCCTGGAGAAGGAAATGGCAACCCACTCCAGTATTCTTGCCTGGAGAATCCCATGGACAGAGGAGCTTGGTGGGCTACAGTCCACAGGTCTCAAAGAGTCAGACACGACTGAGCGACTTCACCTTCACCTTCATAACTAAATTAGCTTAGCAGTTTTCATGAAGCAATCCAGATAAACCAAAACCATAAGACAGAGGTATAAACTTGTCTTCAAAATACTGATAATACTATACTGAAATGTTTCAAATTTTGTGACTATAGAGATAAATAATGATGCAAGTTTGTAATAAATGATTTCTAGAATCAATAAAATTATTTTTCTTTTTAAAATGGAGACAGGTGTTTCTTTGTTGATATTGTGCATACAGATAACAAGTAAAGAGTAAAACATATGTTTCACTAGCCTCATATCAGAGTCAGGCTGAGGATTCTGGACTCATTCCCCAGTCCCTAAAGTTGCTATTGATTTTTGGAGAAGAGAACTTTCAGACCAACAGGGATTAAATTCCAGATTTTCACTAAAAAAAAAAAATGGAGCAGCAAAGACAGTTGCTCTTTGAAATTATCACTTGTTCTTGCTAGTTATGATGAAAAATGTTGTAGCCATGGCTATCGCCATTCATAAGGTAATCATGAAATACCAACACTCTCTATGATGACAAACCATGGGATTCTGAATTGCCTGCAGAAATTCTGCAGAATAAGATAGCAAAACATTATGAGTAGCGATCCAAAAGACTTAGCAATGCTCAGCCATAAAGGTGTGTGACCCTGGCCATCCCATCTCTGATCTTCCTATAAAATAAAGGAATTGGAACAGATGATCCTCGCAGTCCTTTTCACTTCTCACATTTCATCACCATTATCATCATCACAGATATAGGAAAGATGACATGTTTTGATTACATTCTAGGAACTGGATTAAGTTCTTTATGTGCTAGGTTTCATTTAATTATCCCAATAGCACTATGAAGCAAGTATTCATTTCCCATTCTAAAAATTAGAAAACTCAGACTCTGAGAGGTTAAGCGATTTTCTCAGCACATCAGCTGAAATGTCTTTGATTTCCTACTCTAGATTGATTCTTTGTAGTCATCAAGCATAAAACAAGTCTGAAACACTCCTAGTGTGGTGCTTAGCTCTCAAAATTACAAACACCTAAACCAAGTAAACACATTTTAAAAGCGAATACAAATTAGGGGGGAAAAGCCATTACTAGGAAGTGGTAAAATCAATTTTCAATTTTAAATACTCCGTCTTATCAATAAATACTGCTGCTGCTGCTGCTGCTAAGTCGCTTCAGTTGTGTCCGACTCTGTGTGACCCCAGAGACAGCAGCCTAACAGGCTCCCCCATCCCTGAGATTCTCCAGACAAGAACACTGGAGTGGGTTGCCATTTCCTTCTCCAATATCAAATAAATACTAGGTTTGCCTAAAGAGAAATTTTCGTAATTTTTTTCATCATACTTTAAATGTGCATCCATCTTTCTAAATAGTCTCATCATAAATTCCACGTATGGCTCTTTATGGTCAACAAAAAAAAAGAAACTTTTGAAATAAGGAATATATCATTTTATTTTCTGACTATTTTTTAAGTTTCTAGTTCAATTAACTAGAAACTTGGGCTTCCCTGGTGGTGGCTCAGCAGCTAAAGAATCCACCTGCAATGCAGGAGACCTGGGTTTGATTCCTGGGTTGGGAAAATCCCCTGGAGAAGGGACTATCAACTCACTCCAGTATTCTGGCCTGGAAAATTCCACGGACTGTATAGTCTGTGGATTCACCAAGAGTCTAACTTTCATAGTTCAGTTAACAGTTGGACATCCAGCAAAAATATCATTTTATTTTGAAAAACGAGAGTCTGCTCTAGACACCACCCACTTGCCATCGTAATAGATAGAATCAATGATTATATACATGCCTCTCAAAAGAAAGAGATACACAATTTCCTCCTACCATTGTGATAGCACACAGCAGTTACAATTGGCACCTAGAAAAACAGTACATAATTGCCATCCCCTAAACTAACAGAGAGAGCGAGAGAGATTATGGACACAATAGCCAAAGAAATAGAGAGAATGAACAACCCTCAGTCCTTATTTTGAGCAGGAGAGAAAGAAGGCAATTTACTCTCAGAAGCACCATCTCAAGAGAAATCTTTTGTTGAAGGATGACTCATATTATGTCTTTTACAAGTTCCTTTTTCTTACTCTCCAGAAGAAACAGGAAAAGGTGAATATAAAATCAAAAAACAGAAGGGGGTTAGCCACCCCACAGGTACCAGGAAAACAAATTATGATGACTTCACCATGACAATTATAAATGACTTTATATACAGTGAAGTTTTAGAAACCAAGACATGAAATCGATATTTCCTTTGGAAGTTTATCTTTTCCTAGGTAATTAGACTTATCCCCATAATTAGTTATCACATGTTGGTTGAAGTTACAAAACATATATAGTCTCATAATAATATGAGTGTTTAGCTATAAGCTATTTCAATGTACAGATTTTAAAGACACTTTTCATCTTCACATGACTTGCTAAATTTTTTATGCTTAATACAATGCTTCACCAGACACAGAACTCCTTCCTCCTAATTTGTTAGTAACTGAGAAGAAAAGGCAAGCTGATTTTTCCATTTTACTAAGAGAAATTTATGGTGATAAAAATGTGTGCTCTTAAAGAGACAGACTAAGGCTGATTTGTGCACTGCTGATTGACAGCTGTGGGCCTAGTTGAGCTGGGTTTATATAGACATTTTTACAGAAACAAATACCCACATTTGTAATACTTCTGCTATTTTTTGAAACAAACAATGCCCCCTCCCCTCAATTTCTGAATCCCTGGAACACAAAACCCAGCCAATACATGAGCAGAATTTGTATTAGTGTTGTGGAACTGGGATGTTTAACCACATATGTGCTGTCTCAGCAGTATAATCCACAAAGGATACAGTCTGCATAATGTGCAAAAGCATGAATTATGCTATAAAGGAATATTTATGAAGTTACAATATTGTGATGTTTGTAGTAGGGCTGGTAGATTAAAAAGCCCATGAATAGAGAGTAATGTTTCTTTTTCACAATAAAGAAAAGCAATAACAATATATGTAAACATTTTTATATCAAAAAAGTGTTAACAATGATATGAACCATCATGTCTTTGAATGCCTCTTAGATTAAGACTCATACAATCAATGCCTTCTATATGGAGAAGTTTTAACCCTGAACTATTAATGTGTCCTTTATTAGATAGTGAAAGCTGTGTTATACAATCTGTTTCCCTTTTTGCTTGACTACCTGAAAGCTAAAAACTTAAGCTCCTTAATTCAACCATCTTCCCTTCTTCAGTTTAGGTTTTCTAGTATATTATCTTATTCAGAGATTGTGAGATTGTAATGAGCTAATAGAATGTTCATCCGTCTTCACTTGGCTCAGATGGTAAAGAATCTGCCTGCAATGTGGGAGACCGGGTTTGATCCCTGGGTTGGGAAGATTTCCTGGAGAAGGAAATTGCAACCCACTCCAGTATTCTTACCTAGAGAATTCCATGGACAGAGAAGCCTGGTAGGCTATAGTACACGTGGGCACAAACAGTTGGCTATGACTGAGAAACTAACTCTTTCACTTTTCATTTTCATTCATTTTCACTAGGCTTCCCTCTAGCCTACTGGTTTGAAAATGCTGTGCTGGGAAAATACCCATACCCCAAAATACTGGCATATTAGTTTGGGATGGACACTGAGGAGTTACAGTTTCTGAATGCTTCCAGGTGAGACTAAGGTTCAGCCAGGACCTAGAACTGTAAACACAGTCCTCTTGGCTCAGATCCAGAGTTAAATGGAATGCACTAGGATTATTACAGAAGAGTTTCAATTGAGGAAAAAAAGGTGGGGAGGGAAACCATCAAAAGCCCACTATGTAGCAAACTGTCTTCTCTTGCTTAAAAAAAAAAAAATTGTGTTCCATAAAATTCTAAAAATCAGTCTACACACCACGATGCTTTTATATAGTATGGTGTATACACTTTTATGTATGTGTGTATATATGCTGTATATGTTTTTATATACAGCATCTAGTTGGCATAAAGGATGCTACATTTTGGTATAGCAGAGTGTAAAGCATCGTCAACTGCTACGGAGGAGGAGGGAGTCATTCGACTCACTCCCTCAGTGAGGGGCAGAGTAGAGGCCCTTGCATGCTTCCCTACTATCCACTATGACAGAAATGGTGGCACTCTTCTTGATTTGCTAAGTCACTAAAGCAGCCAGGAGTGGGGAACCACATAAGTGAAAGCAAGCAAAGCTGAGAGCAGGCATGGATAAGATTGATGAGAGTCTCTTCAATCAAGAGGAAGTAGTGTGGGTGCTCAACAGTGCCTGAGGACCCTAGAAGCCAAAGGACTCATCTTTCTAACATTTGGTAGTCAGACAACTGAAGATGTGAACACAGAGCTGAGCAGAGACCCCAGGGGATCAATGACTACACTGCAGAATCAGAACACAGACTCTGGTCACTCAGAATCAAAGCCAGTTTCATACAAGTGCAGCAGGGACCAAGAGGGGCTGTATAGCAAACTCACCTCCTACTGATTTGTGCCCACATGTATGCAGATATATCCAGTCACCACCCCAACAGTGGACAGTGACAGTCTAGACACACAATCACATATCTTCAGTCCAGGGCAAGGATGGGAAAGCAGGCCCAGGAGGAGAGTGTAAGAAAGTAAGCTTGAACCTTGCAAATTTACAACTTCCAGAAACTCCCCGTTAAATCCATTTACACTGCTGAAACTGAGACTGATCTTATAAATTAGGAAGTGGCTAAGATTTGGCTATCAAAAAGGAAAAGAAAAATCACAAGATTGCGCTGATATTTAAATTGAAATGTGAGCTGTCTTCTTAAGGAAGCTTAAGTGTTTCAAGGTCAAGTAAAGTTTGGGGAGAGTTTTAAATAAGAACATTTCACATTTGCACATATCTAAGTTGTGACCATTTAACCAAGAATAGATTCAAGGGATTAGACCTAGTAAACAGGGTGCCTGAAGAACTATGGGAAAAGGTTTGTAATACCGTACAGGAGGTAGTGAACAAAACCATCCCAAAGAAAAAGAAAAGCAAGAAGGCAAAGTGGTTATCTGAGGAGGCTTTACAAATAGCTGAAGAAAGAAGAGACGCAAAAAGCAAGGGAGAAAGAGAACGGTACCACCAATTAAACATGGAGTTCCAAACAACAAGAAGAGACAAGAAGGCCTCCTTCAGTGAACAGTGCATAAGGCTAGAAGAAGAAGTGACAGAAGGGGAAAGACTATAGAATTTTCAGGAAAATTGGAAACATCAAACACTTTGCCCAAAGATGGGCACAATAAAGGACAGACATGGTAGAGACCTAGTAGACACTGAAGAGATCAAGAAGAGATGGAAAGAATACACAGAAAAACTGTATAAAAAAGATCTTAATGAGCTGGACTACTATGATGGTGTGGTCAGCCGCCCACAGCCAGACATTCTGAAGTCTGAAGTCAAGTGGGCCTTAGGAAGCACTGCTGTTAATAAAGCTAGTGGAGGTGGGAAGTCCTAAGATGGTAGAGGAATAGGACAGGGAGACCACTTTCTCCCCCACAAATTCATCAAAAGATCATTTGAATGCTGAGAAACTTCCACAAAATAACTTCTGAATGCTGGCAGAGGACACCAGAGGCACCCAGAAAGACAGCCTGTTTTCTTCAAAAGGAGGTAGGACAAAATATAAAAGACAAAAAGAGAGACAGACAAAAGAGTTATGGATGGAGTCCCATTCTGGGGAGGGAGTCGTGAAGGAGAAGTTTCCAAACAGCAGGAAGCCCTCTCACAGAAGGAAATTCTATGGGGAGTTTTGGAATTTCAGAGGGCAACATAACCAGGAGGGGGAAAAAAAAAACACCCACAGAATACACGCCTAACTGCAACTCCCAGCAGAGAAGTAGCCCAGAAACTCACGTCCACCACCAGTGAGCAGGGGCTGGACAGGGAGGCACGAGTTGAATGCTTAGGGTAAGGACCGGGCCTGAATGCCCTGAGAACAATCTGAGCGACTTCACATGAGATAGCAACCCAAACTGTGGGATGACCAGAGAGGGAAAACAAAAAAGAGAGACAAAAGAGAACTTTCCCATGGAAAGCTCTAACCTAAGTTGAGCAAACATGAAAGGAGAACCAGCCAGCTGCGGACTAGCTGCTCCCCCCAGCAGAGGCAGAGAGGCAGGCAGGCAACAGCCAGACCTGGAAGGCAAGGGGCAATCTCAGCCCCAGAGATGGCATCCTTCACCAAACTATGAGTAGGCTTCCAATTGCTAACCAAGTCTTTCTGGGACCCTGGATGGTTGACATCTGCCAGGAGGGTCACAGCCTGAGATCAACTTCCCAGAGGAGACACACAGAACACCTGAGACAGCGCTCTCATGGCGCACCCGGGAAACCGAGCGGCAGGGACCAGGGAGGTGATTAAGACACACGGCCCACCTGGGACAGTGCACTTGCCAAGCACCTGGACATGTGAGAGGCTCGGACCTGGGAAGGGGATAAAACACACAACCAACTGAGTCTGTGCCTTTGTGGAGTACCCAAGAAACCTGAACCTGAGCAGCTTAGACCTGGGAAGTGCACAAAACACAGCACCTCCTTTGGAGAGATCCCCTGCAGAGCAACCTGGAGCCTCAGCAGTGTAGACCAAGAAAGCACACACCGTCAGTGAGCTGGGGCAAACCCAGTGTGGTCCATAAACTGCAAGCACTCTCCACACATGCCAGTAATATTTGTTTGCAATGTTCCTCCCTGTGCACAACATAACAGAACAAGTGAGTGTAAATAAGTGACCATCTTCATCCCCTTGTGTCAGGGTATAAATTAGACACTGAAGAGACTTGCAAACAGAGTAAGCCAAAATAAGCAAACAAGAGGGAATATCTCTGGAAGTGACAGGTGCAACAGAATAAAACCCTTTAGTTAACAATGACTAAGCACTGGAAGCGGCCTATACTTGTAGAAAAAGTACAAGCTGGAGCAAGGAATTATTTGAAAATGAACTGACCTGACACTGCCGTGCAACAACTCCAAGAAATTCCTAGATATATTTTTCACTTCAGTTCAGTTCAGTCACTCAGTCATGTCTGATTCTTATTGACCCTATGGACTGCAGAATGCCAGGCCTCACTGTCCATCACCAACTCCCAGAGTTTACTCAAACTCATGTCCATGAGGCAATGATGCCATTCAACCATCTCATCCTCTGTCATCCCCTTCTCCTGCCTTCAATTATTCCTAACATCAGGTTCTTTTCAAATGAGTCAGCTCTTTGCAGCAGGTGGCCAAAGTATTGGAGTTTCAGCCTCAACATCACTCTTTCCAATGAACACCCAGGACTGGGCGCCTTTAGGATGGACTGGGTAGATCTCCTTGCAGTCCAAGGGACTCTCAAGAGTCTTCTCCAACACCACAGTTCAAAAGCATCAATTCTTCGATGCTCAGCTTTCTTTTTTTTTTTTTTTTAATTTTAAAATCTTTAATTCTTACATGCGTTCCCAAACATGAACCCCCCCTCCCACCTCCCCTTTATAGTCCAACTCTCACACCCATACATGACTACTGGAAAAACCATAGCCTTGACTAGACGGACCTTAGTCAGCACAGTAATGTCTTTTTGGAAAAGTAATGTCTCTGCTTTTGAATATGCTATCTAGGTTGGTCATAACTTTCCCTTCAAGGAGTAAGTGTCTTTTAATTTCATGGCTGAAGTCACCATCTGTGGTGATTTTGGAGCCCAAAAAAATAAAGTCTGTCACTGTTTCCACAGTTTTCCCACCTATTTCCCATGAAGTGATGGAACCAGATGCCACGATCTCAGTTTTCTGAATGTTGAGCTTTAAGCCAACTTTTCACGCTCCTCTTTCACTTTCATCAAGAGGCCCTTTAGTTCTTCTTCACTTTCTGCCATAAGTGTGGTGTCATCTGCATATCTGAGGTTATTGCTATTTCTCCCAGCAATTTTGATTCCAGCTTGTACTTCATCCAGTCCATCATTTCTCATGATGTGCTCTGCATATAAGTTAAATGAGAAAGGTGACAATATACAGCCTTGACATTCTCCTTTTCCAATTTGGGACCAGTCTGTTTTCCATGTCCAGTTCTAACTGTTGCTTCCTGTCCTGCCTACAGATTTCTCAAGAGGCAGGTCAGGTGCTCTGGTATTCCCATCTCTTTCTTCCACAATTTATTGAGATCCACACAATCAAATGCTTTGGCATAGTCAATGAAGCAGAAATAGATGTTTTTCTGGAACTCTCTTGCTTTTTTGATGATCCAGTGGATGTTGGCAATTGGATCTTTAGTTCCTCTGCCTTTTCTAAAACCAGCTTGAACATCAGAAAATACACGAATCATGTACTGTTGAAGCCTGGCTTGGAGAATTTTGAGCATTGCTTTGCTAGCATGTGAGACAAGTGCAATTATGTGGTTGTCTGAGCATTCCTTGGCATTGCCTTTCTTTGGGATTGGAATGAAAACTGACCTTTTCCAGTCCTGTGGCCACTGCTGAGTTTTCCAAATTTGCTGGCATATTAACTATAGCACTTTTACAGCATCACCTTTTAGGATTTGAAATAGCTCTCCTGGAATTCCATCACCTCCACTAGCTTTGTTCATAGTGATGCCTCCTAAGGCCCACTTGACTTCACATTCCAGGATGTCTGGATCTAGGTAAGTGATCACACCATCAAGATTATCCGGGTCATGAAGATCTTTTTCGTACAGTTGTTCTGTGTATTCTTGCCACCTCTTCTTAATATCTTCTGCTTCTGTTAAGTCCATACGATTTCTGTCCTTTATTGTGCCCATCTTTGCATAAGATGTTCCCTTGGTATTTCTAATTTTCTTGAAGAGATCGCTAGTCTTTCCCTTTCTGTTCATTTCCTCTATTTCTTTGCATTGATCGCTGAGGAAGGCTTTTTATTTCTCCTTGCTATTCTTTGGAACTCTGAATTCAGAAGGGTATATCTTTCCTTTTCTCCTTTGCTTTTCACTTCTCTTCTTTTCACAGCTATTTGTAAGGCCTCCTCAGACAATCATTTTGCCTTTTTGCATTTCTCTTTCTTGGGGATGGTCTTGATCCCTGTCTCCTGTACAATGTCATGAATCCAAGTTCATAATTCATCAGGCAAACTGTCTATTAGTTTTAGGCCCTTAAATCTATTTTACACTTCCACTGTATAATTGTAAAGGATTTGATTTATGTCATACCTGAATAGTTTAGTGGTTTTCCCTATTTTCTTCAATTAAAGTCTGAATTTGGCAATAAAGAGTTTATGATCTGAGCCACAGTCAACACCCAGTCTTGTTTTTGCTGACTGTATACATTTTTACAGTTACTTATATATTTCTACATATATATTTTTACTATTATCATTTTTAAGTTTTTTAAATTTTTTAATTTTTACATTCTTTATTACACCTTTAATTTTCATTTTTATAGCCTAATATATATATTTTATAATTTTGTGATTAATTTTGTTTTGTATTTTTAATATTGCATTTTTGAGAGTCTAACCTCTACTGTAGATTTTTAATCTTTACTTTTTGGTATTTGTTATCAAATTTGCACCTTTAAGAATCTAATCTTCAGTACCCACTTTTACTAAGGGGTGTGATTACTGGCTTGATTGCTCTCTCCCATTTTGTCTTTTCCTTTTCTCCCCCAGGCCACCTCCATCTCCTCCCTCCCCCTTCTCTTCTCTACTTAAATCTGTGAATCTCTCTGGGTGTTCTGGTCTGTGAAGAACACTTAGGGAACTGATTACTGGCTATATTGATCTCTTCCCTTTTGACTCCCCCTCTTCTCCTCCTGGTCAGCTCTATCTTCCTCCTCTGTCTTCTCTTCTCTATGTAACTCTGAGAACCTCTCTGAGTGTCCCTCACTGTGGAGAATCTTTTCACCATTAACCTACATGTTTTATCATCTGTACTGTATGGATGGAAAGTCTTGAGGCTACTGTAAGAATAAGACAAATCCAGAGGCAGAAGGCTTAAATCCAAAACTTGAGAATACCAGAAAACTCCTGACTCCAGGGACCATTAATTGACAAGGACTTATCCAAAAGTCTCCATACCTACACTGAAACTAAGCTCCACCCAAGAGCCAACAATTTCCAGAGCAAGACATACCATGCTAATTCTCCAGCAATGCAGGAACACAGCCCTGAGCCCTAAAATACAGGCTGCCTAAAGTCACAGCAAACCCACAGAACCCCAAAACTCACTACTAGACACTTCATTGCACTCCAGAGAGAAGAGATCCAACTCCATCCACCAAATACAGACACAGCTTCTCAACCAGGATATCTTGACAAGCCACTAGTCCAACCCCACCCACAGGGAGAAACCTCCACAATAAAGAAAAACCATAAATGTTCAGCCTACAGAAAGCCCACCCCAAATACATCAATCTGAACAAAATTATAAGGCAGAGAAATATTCAGCTGGTAAAGGAACATGATAAATGCCCACCAAACCAAACAAAAGAGGAGAAGATAGGAAGTATACCTGAAAAAGAATTCAGAGTAATGATAGTAAAGATGATCCAAAATCTTGAAAACAAAATGAGTTACAGATAAATTGACTAGAGACAAGGATTGAGAAGATGCAAGAAAGGTTTAACAAGGACATGAAGAAATAAAAAAGGTCAATCAAAAATGAATAATGCAATAACTGAGATCAAAAGCACTCTAAAGGGAACCAACAGTAGAATAATTGAGGCAGAAGATAGGACAAGTGAAGTGGAAGGTAGAATGGTAGAAATAAATGAAACAAAGGGGAAAAAAAAGAATTAAAAGAAGTAAGGACAACCTCAGAAACCTCTGGGACAATGTTAAATGCCCCAACATTTGAATCATAGGAGTTCCAGAAGAAGAAGACAAAAAGAAAGGGCATGAGAAAATACTTGAGGAGATAATAGTTGAAAACTTCCCTAAAATGGGGAAGGATATAGCCACCCAAATCCAAGAAAACCAGAGAGTCCCAAACAGGATAAACCCAAGGCAAAACACCCAAGACACATATTAATCAAATTAATAAAGATTAAACACAAAGAGCAAATATTAAAAAGCAGTAAGGGAAAAGCAACAAATAACACACAAGGGGATTCCCATAAGGATAACAGCTGTTCTTTTAATAGAAACTCTTCAGGCCAGAAGGGAAAGGCAGGACCTACTTAAAATGATGAAAGAGAAAACCCACAATCCAGCTTACTATACCCAGCAAGGATCTCATTCAAATATGAAGGAGAAATCAAAAGCTTTATAGACAAGCAAAAGCTGAGAGAATTCAGCACCACAAAATCAGCTCTTCAACAAATGCTAAAGAATCTTCTCTAGACAGAAAACACAGAAAAGGTGTACAAACTCAAACCCAAAACAACGAAGAAGTCAATGGCAATGGGAACATGCTTATCAATAATTACCTTAAATGTAAATGGGTTGACTGTGCCAACCAAAAGACAAAGACTGGCTGAATGGATACAAAAAGAAGACCCCTATATATGCTGTCTACAAGATACCCACCTCAACAAGGGACACATACAGACTGAAAGTGAAGGGCTGGAAAAAGTATTTCATGCAAATGGATACCAAAAGAAAGAAGGAGTTGCAATACTCATATCAGATAAAACAGACTTTGAAATAAAGACCATGATAAGAGACAAAGGACACTACATATGATCAAAGGATGAATCCAAGAAGAAGATATAACAATTATAAATATATATACACCCAACATAGGAGCACTACAATATGTAGGGCAAATGCTAACAAGTATGAAAGGGAAATTAACAGTAACACAATAATAGTGAGAGACTTTAATACCCCCACTGACACCTATGGATAGATCAACCAAACAGAAAATTAGCAAGGAAACACAAACTTTAAATGATACAATGGACCAGTTAGACCTAATTGATATCTATAGGACATCTCACCTCAAAACAATGAATTTCACCTTTTTCTCAGTGCACACAGAACCTTCTCCAGGATAGATCACATCCTGGGCCATAAACCTAGCCTTGGTAAATTCAAACAAAATGAAATCATTTCAAGCATCTTTTCTGATCACAGTGCAGTAAGATTAGATGTCAACTACAGGGAAAAGAGACTATTAAAAATACAAACATATGAAGGCTAAACAACACACTTCTGAATAGTCAACAAATCACAGAAGAAATAAAAAAAGAAATCAAAATATGCATAGAAACAATGAACATGAAAACATAACAACTGAAAACCTATGGGATTCAATAAAAGCCATGCTAAGGGGAAGTTTCATAGCAATAAAAGCTTACCTCAAGAAACAAGAGAAAAAGTAAAGAAATAACCTAACTTTACACCTAAAGCAAATAGAAAAAGAAGAAATGAAGAACCCCAGGTTAGTAGAGGGAAAGAAATCATAAAAATTAGGGCAGAAATAAATGAAAAACAAAAAGGACTATAGCAAAAATCAACAAACTAAAGCTAGTCCTTTGAGAAGATAAGTAAAATAGACAAACCACTAGCCAGACTCATCAAGGAAAAAAGGAAGAAGAATCAAATCAACAGTATTAGAAATGAAAATAGAGAAATCACAACAGACAACACAGAAATACAAAGGACCATAAGAGACTACTATCAGCAACTATATGACAATAAAATGGACAACTTGGAAGAAATGGACGAATCCTTAGAAAAGTATAACCTGCTAAAATGGAAACAGGATGAAACAGAAAATCTTAACAGACCCATCACAAGCACGGAAGTTGAAACTGTAATCAAAAATCTTCCAACAAACAAAAGCGCAGGATCAGATGGCTTCACAGGTGAATTCTACAAAAAATTTAGAGAAGAGCTAACACCTATCCCACTCAAACTCTTCCAGAAAATTACAGAGGAAGGTAAACTTCCAAAGTCATTCTATGAGGCCACCATCACCCTAATACCAAAATCAGAGAAAGATGCCACAAAAAGAAAGCTACAGGTCAATATCGCTGATGAACATAGATGCAAAAATCCTCAACAAAATTCTAGTAGACAGAATCCAACAGCATATTAAAAATATCATACATCATGACCAAGTGGGCTTTATCCAGGGGATGCAAGGATTCTTAAATATTCACAAATCAATCAATGTGATACACCACATTAACAAACTGAAAGATAAAAACCATATGATTATCTAAATAGATGCAGAGTAAGCCTTTGACAAAATTCAACATCCATTTATGATTTAAAATCCTCCAGAAATCAGGCATAGAAGGAACATACCTCAACATAATAAAAGCCATATATGATAAACCCACAGCAAACATTATCCTCAATGGTGAAAAATTGAAAGCATTTCCCTTAAAGTTAGGAACAAGACAAGGGTGCCCACTCTCATCACTACTATTCAACATAGTTTTGGAAGTTTTTGCGTTAGCAATCAGAAAAAAAAAGTAATAGGAATCCAGATTAGAAATGAAGAAGCAAAACTCTCACTGTTTGCAGATGACAGGATCCTCTACATAGAAAACCCTAAAGATACCACCTGAAAATTACTGGAGCTAATCAATGAATATAGTAAAGTTGCAGGATATAAAATTAACACACAGAAATCCCTTGCATTCCTATACACTAACAATGAGAAAATAGAAAGAGAAATAAAGGAAACAATTCCATTCACCACTGCAACAACAACAACAAAAAAACTTAGGAATAAAACTACCTAAAGAAACAAAAGACCTATATATAGAAAACTGTAAAACATTGATGAAAGAAATCAAAGATGGCACAAATAGATGGAGAAATATACCATGTTCATGGATCAGAAGAATCAATACAGTGAAAATGAGTAAACTACCCAAAGCAATCTATAGATTCAATGCAATCCCTATCAAGCTACCAATGGTATTTTTCACAGAACTAGAACAAATAATTTCACAATTTGTATGGAAACACAAAAAACCCCAAATAGCCAAAGCAATCTTGAGAAAGAAGAATGGAACTGGAGGAATCAACCTGCCTGATTTCAGGCTCTACTACAAAGCCACAGTCATCAAGACAGTATGGTACTGGCACAAAGACAGAAATATAGATCAATGGAACAAAATAGAAAGACCAGAGATAAATCCATGCACCTATGGACACCTTATCTCTGACAAAGGAGCCAAGAACATACAATGGAGAAAAGACAATTTTTTTAACAAGTGATGCTGGGACAGGATCCTCTATGACCCACCTCCCAGAATATTGGAAATAAAAGCAAAAATAAACAAATGGAACCTAATTAAACTTAAAAGCTTCTGCACAATGAAGGAAACTATAAGCAAGGTGAAAAGACAGCCTTCAGAATGGGAGAAAATAATAGCAAATGAAGCAACTGACAAAGAATTAATCTCAAAAATATACAAGCAGCTCATGCAGCTCAATACCAGAAAAATAAATGACCCAATCAAAAAACGGGCCAAAGAACTAAATAGACATTTCTCCAAAGGAGATATACAGATGGCTAACAAACACATGAAAAGATGCTCAACATCACTCATTATCAGAGAAATGCAAGTCAAAACCACAATGAGGTACCATCTCACGCCAGTCAGAATGGCTGCTCTCCAAAGGCTACAAACAATGAGTGCTGGAGAGGATGCAAAGAAAAGGGAACACTCTTACACTGTTGGTGGGAATGCAAACTAGTACAGCCACTATGGAGAACAGTGTGGAAATTCCTTTAAAACTTGGAAACAGAACTTTCATATGACCCAGCAATCCCACTGCTGGGCATACATACCAAGAAAACCAGAATTGAAAGAGACACGTGTACCCCAGTGTTCATCGCAGCACTGTTTGCAATAGCTAGGACATGGAAGCAACCTAGATGTCCATCGGCAGACAAATGGATAAGAAAGCTGTGGTACATATACACAATGGAATATTACTCAGTTATTAAAAAGAATGCATTTGAATCAGTCTAATGAGGTGGATGAAACTGGAGGCTCTTATACAGAGTGAGGTAAATCAGAAAGAAAAACACCAGTACAGTATATTAATGCATGTATGTGGAATTTAGAAAGATGGTAATGATGACCCTATATGCAAGACAGCAAAAGAGACACAGATGTAAACAGACTTTTGGACTCTGTAGGAGAAGGCGAGGGTGGGATGATTCGAGAGAATAGCACTGAAACACATATATTACCATACATGAAATAGATCACCAGTCCAGGTTCGATGCGTGAGGCAGGGCACTTAGGGCTGGTGCCCTGGGATGACCCTGAGGGAAGGAATGGGGAAGGAGGTGGGAGGGGGCTTCAGGATGGGGGATACATGTACACCCATAGCTGATTCATGTCAATGTATGGCAAAAACCACTACAATATTGTAAAGTAATTAGCCTCCAATTAAAATAAATTAATTAACTAAAGAAAGTAAAATAAAGCTAGTGGATGTGATGGAATTTCAGCAGAACTATTCAAAATCCTAAAGAATGATTTCATCAAGGTGTTGCATTCAATATGTCAGCAAGTCTGGAAGACTCAGCCATGGCCACGGGACTGGAAAATGTCAATCCTCATCCCAATTCCCAAGAAGGGTAGTGCCAAAGAATGTTCTAACCATGTGACAATTGTACTCCCATGCTTAAGGTCATGCTTAAAATCTTGTATGCTTGGCTTCAGCATTATGCAAATCAAGAACTTCCAGATGTCCAAGCTGGGTTTAGACAAAGCAGAGGAACCAGAGATCAAATTGCCAACATTCACTGGATCATAGAGAAAGCAAGAGAATTCCAGAAAACCATCTCCCTCTGTTTCATCAACAATGGTAAAGCCTTTGACTATGTGGATCAAACTGTGGAAATCTCTTAAAGAGATGGGAATAGCAGACCATCTTACCTGTCTCCTGAGAAATCTGTATGCAGGTCAAGAAGCAACAGTCAGAACCCTGTATGGAACAACTGATTGGTTCAAGATTGAGAAAGGAGTATGATAGGGCTGTCTGCTGTCACCCTGTTTGTTTAACCTGTATGCTGAGCACATCATGAGAAATGCCAACCTGGGTGAGTTACAAGCTAGCGTCAAGGTAGGTGGGAGAAACTTCAACAACCTCAGATATGCAAATGATACCACTTTAATGGCAGAAAGTGAAGAGGAATTAAAGAGCCTCTTGATGAGGGTGAAGGAGGAGAGTGAAAAAGCCGGCTTAAAACTAAATATCAAAAAAACTAAGATCATGGCATCCAGCCTCATTACTTCATGGCAGATAGAAGTGGAAAATCTGGAAGTAGTTACAGATTTCCTCTTCTTGGGCTCTAAAATCACTGCAGATGGTGACTACAGCTATGAAATCAGAAGACAATTTTTTCTTGGCAGGAAACTTATGACAAACCTAGACAGTGAGTTGAAAAGCAGAGAAATTACTCTGTCAACAAAGATCTGTATAGTCAGGGCTATCCCAGTGGTCACATACAGTTGTGACAGCTGGACTCTAAGCAAGGCAAAGCATCAAAGAATTAATGCCTTTGAACTGTGGTTCTGGAGAAGACTCCTAAAAGTCCCTGGGACAGCAAGGATATCAAATAAGTCAATCTTAAAGGAAATCAACCCTGAATACTCATTGGAAGGACGGATGCTGAAGTTGAAACTCCAGAATTTTGGTCATCTGATGCGAACAGCTGACTCATTGGAAAAGTGAGATTGAGGGCAGAAGGAGAAGGCATCAGAGGATGAGATGGTTGGATGATATCACCAATGCAATGGACATGAACTTAGGCAATCTTTGGGAGATGGTGAGGGATCAGGAGGCCTGGCCTACTGCAATCCATGAGGTCACATAGAGTTGGACACAACTGGGTAACTGATTAGCAACAACAGGTTGTGACCATTTAACCAAGCTTCAGCACACTTAACATTCTCCATTCCCATTTGTGCTTGTTAAGAGGTAAACTAAGGCATATTAAAATTTTTAAATTGGGGCAAAAATAAATTTGAATAAGTCAACATCTAATCTAACAGATAGAAAGGGGCCTGAGAAACTACACAAAATGAAAGACTTTTACGAGCAGAAAGGAGCAGGAACAAGGAAGTTATACTAGGCCAAACAACAGTAACATCACAAAGTTACTACACTTGCCATCCCCTGATGGCAAGGGTCTGTTAGGCAGATTATTAGTACTGATCTGCTGATTCCTGAATGACTGATTTAAGATTCCATTTCTGGAAGAACCAAAACTGTAATTAAGCTAACTCTCAATTGTGTGATGTGAAGTTTAACATAAGCAACTCCATTTTGGACCTGTGATCTTATTCCTAACATGCTTTAAAATTTTGGAGTCTATTCTTATTGCTCCTGTTTCTGGAGTTTGGATTTAATTTTTAATTACCTTTTAACTGAAAGTTGTTTCAAATGACTTTCAGAGGTCATGATATATAAAAATCACTCTGACATTTATTTTGATCAGTAATGATTAAAACATATATGACCAGGAAGTATCTTTTGAACATATACATTTAAGTACTACAAAGTTCCCCGAGTACTCAGCAGTAAAGACTTCAACTGCAACACAGAAGACTTGGGTTTGATTACTGGGTCAGGAAGATCCCTTGGAGGAGGAAATGGCAACACAATCCAGTATTCTTGCCTGAAAAATCCCATGGACAGAAGATGTAGAAGGCTACAATCCATGGAATCACAAAGAGTTGGACGTGTTTGAGCGTAGCTACAAAGTTACACTATTTTGCTCTAACTTGGAGTCTTACATGTACTAAGAGACTGTACTGATCTTTGATGACTTGAGTTATTGTACTCCTCTAAGTAGTTAAGGACTCATTCTCCGTATTTAGACATATCTGGATTCAAATACATGTGCTACATCAAAATAGCTGTGTATTTTGAGATAAGATATTCAACTTAAGATTTAGTTTCTTCATCTGTACTCAAACAACTTTAGCCACCTAATATGGCTACTATAAAAACCATACATGATAACAAATGCAGAGTCTAGCACTCTAGACAGCAGTAAGAACTCAGTTAAGTCAACTGTGAGTTACTCTTACTTCTGTCATTGAGAAAAACAGAAGAAAAGAGGTTGAGAAAACTTGCCTGTTCAGGCTTTAACAGTAGATACTATAAAATCAAAAACATAAGTACAAGACCAGAAATATCTTGGGTTTCCCAGTCTATACTGTAGTTCTGTAAACCACATGAGTTTGTTTGAATCTCCTGCTTAAACCACATGAGTTTGTTTGAATCTCCTGCTATCTGTGTCCTAGTTTGCAATTTGGGGATGAAATAAAGATTATTGTGGGGATTCAACTGATAGCTACAGAAAAACTATCCTGATGCTTGGCACACAGTAGGTGCTGAGAGCATGATAGCTACAGTTGTCACCTGTCAGGAAAAACGTCTTCCCCCCAAAGTTAGGGGAAATAGGGCTAGAAAATATCTAGATTAAAATGTAAATGTGAGGTCTTGATTATTCAAATGTTGAGTGGAAGTCAATTATATTTCCATTAAAATGCAAATGTGCATTGAGTTCCTGCAGGGGTATATTACAAAAAGAAATGGGCTGCAGAGTGTGGAGAGCAGCAGTAAGACGACAGGAATGAGGCCAAAGAGTAGGAGTGGGTGCTGTACTAAGCTGGTGCGTGTTTTGAGAAGAAAGAGAAAGTGAAAGTAGAAGCTACCCAACAGGTGCCCCAACAACTTGGGAATGGACAGGGATAGAGAGGGAGAGAAAATGCGTCCTCCTACAGGGAATTATCTCCTCCAGGGATGCCAGGAGGTGTTGGCTGACTTAAGGGGAGGGCAAGAAGTCAGCCTGGTTGTCACCATGATCCAAAGGGATAAATTAGAACCATGGCCAGGAAAGTTTCAGTTCACCAGACAAAGTAGTTTGAAAGTGAAATATTGTTAGTTTCTGAGGGATGCCATAACAAATCACCACAAAATTGGAGACTTAAAACAAGAGAAATTTATTCTGATGGTTTTGGACATGAGAAATGCAAAATTAAGGTGTCAGCAGAGCTGCACTATCTCTGGAGACTCTAGGGGAGAATGCTTCCTTGGCTGTTTCAGCTCCTGGTGGATGTTGACTTCCCTTGACTTCTGGCCACGTCCCTCCAAACTCTGTTTCTGTCTTCACAGTGCTTTCTGCTCTATCCCTGTCTTCTCTTCTGTCTCTTCTAGAGACCCCTGTAGGTGGATTTAGTTTCCATCTGAGTAATCAAGATAATCTCATCTCCAGATCCTCCAAAGACTCTTTTTCCAAATAAAAGACTATTCACAGGTTCTAGGGATTTGGATATGGACATATGTGTTGGAGAGCCAGAATTTAAACTGCTATACTCCGTCCTCTGAGCCCCAAACTCATGTCTGTCCCATGCAAAAAAATGCACTCAATGCTTCCTAATATCCCCCACCCCACCTATTACAGCATCAACTGTAAATACAAAATTGCATCCAAATATGGTAACATCATGGCATCTGGTCACATCACTTCATGGTAAATAGATGGGGAAACAGTGACAAACTATATTTTGGGGGGGTCCAAAATCACTGCAGATGGTCACTGCAGCTATGAAATTAAAACATGCTTGCTCCTTGGAAGAAAAGCTATGACCAACCTAGACAGCATATTAAAAAGCAGAGACATTACTTTACCAACAAAGGTCTATCCAGTCAAAGCTATGGTTTTTCCAGTACTCATGTATGGATGTGAGAGTTGGACTTTAACGAAAACTGAGCGCCAAAGAATTGTCACTTTTGAACTGTGGTGTTGGAGAAGACTCTTGAGAGTCCCTTGGACAGCAAGGAGATCCAACCAGTCCATCCTAAAGGAAATCAGTCCTGAATATTCATTGAAAGGACTGATGTTGATGCTGAACCTCCAATACTTTGACCACCTGATTCAAAGAACTGACTCATTGGAAAGGACCCTGATGCCGGGAAAGATTGAAGGCAGGAGAAGGGGACAATAGAGGATGAGATGGTTAGATGGCATCACTGACTCAATGGACATGAGTTTGAGTAAACTCCAGGAGTTGGTGATGAACGGGGAGGCCCAGCATGCTGCAGTCCCTGGGGTAGCAAAGAGTCAGACACGACTGAGTGAATGAACAGAACTGAACTGATGATAAGTACAGAAGTCCCAAATCTCATCATCTAAACTAAGTATAGGTGAGACTCTCAGACTCTGATTTATCCTAAGGGAAAATCCTCCTCCAACAGTGGATTTGTGAAACTTAAAAGCAAGTTACCTGTTTCAAAATACAATGATAGAAAAGACATAGGATAAGAGTGTTAGATATTTCCATTCAAGCAAGGAGAAATTGAGAGGAATAAAGGGCTTACTTATTCCCCCATAAATGTGAAATGCAACAGGGGAAATTTCATGAGGTTTCAAGGCCTGAAAATAATCCTTCAAGGTCCTACCTGGCATCCAAAGCCTACAGCTTTGCCCTTTGGACCTACAGCTTCTAGGTAGGCCTCTGTGGCAGCTATGTAGATCTCTGCTGCCTGAAGCTTTGTAAGCCTCTGCCTGTAGGATCACCACTCTGCCCTTGGAATCATACTCCTTTTTCTTGCAGGATACCACAGTGCTTGCAGACAAGTAGCTCTATCAGCTCATTCCTTGCCTGTTAAGTCCTGGGGTGGGGTGGGGGGGAGCGGTCCATTGTCTTTCTTTCATTTTATCCTGTCCCTGTCCCTTTTAGTTCAAGCCTGTAATGTGTCTGCTGATATATCACTCTCATAAAGCTGGTGTATCTCCTGCGTATATCAAGGGAATTCTTATCATTAGGAATGGAGCCTCCATAGATCTTTCCCAGACAACTCCATCTTTATTCCTAGCTTCTGCTGAGACTGCTGTGCGAATCCACATGCAATCTCTTCAAACAAAATGTTGTCCAGCCCACCTCTGCTTTCTCTCCAGAGACTGCTTTCATAACAGGGAAACTCCCAACATTAGCAATTTTTGTAAACTGGATAGACTACAAATTTCTCAAAACATCAAGTGCTGGTTTCTCTTCCCTTAACAGTTCCTTCCTTAATTTATCTCTTTCCTCTTGCATGGTACTATAATCAGAAAAAAAGAACCTTGGCCACATATTCAACTGTTGGCTTGGAAATCTCCTCAGCTAAATACTTGAGGCCTCCACTTATAAGGTCCATTTTCAGCCTATACAACAAGAATTATGCTTGCTCTATTTTAGAATAAAATGTTCTTCACTGTCTTCTGAGTCCTCACAAGAAACAGCTATAACATTCATATTTCTATCAACACGCTGCTCATGACAATATATATATATATATTCTCTAAGATGACAGAAGTGTTCTTATTCATACTCCTCACTTCATTCCAAGCACTCACTAGAATCCAGGCTTTTTCCATCATGCACCTCAAAATTCTCCCAGCCTCTATCCATTCTCTCATTTTAAAACCTCTTCCATGCTTTTAGACATTTCCCTACAGCAACACCCACTTCCCAGGACCAAAATCCGTATTACTTTCTTATGGATGCTACAACAAACTGTCACCAATTTGATGGACTAAAGCAAAATAATTGCATACTCTCATAGCTTTGGAGGCCAAGTCCAAAGTTAGGCTTACAGCAGGAGCATGCTCCCTCTGGAAGCACTGTGTGAGAATACTTCTTGCCTTGTCCAGCTTATTGTATCTTTCAGAATCCAAGCTTCCCTTAGCGGGCAGCCACATCATTCTTATTTTTGAACCATCTTCACATTGCCTCTTCCTCTTCTGTCTGTCAAATCTCCCTCATGTGTCTGTAAGTATAATTATATACATAAAAGTATACTGGTTGGAATATCCAGAAAAACCACAACCCTAAGATCAGGTCCTAAAAAAAAATAAAAAAAGAAAAAGAAAACAGGAGGGGGAAGGAGTGGGACTTATAAATGGAGCAGCAAACGCCTTTCTAAGACGGGCCACTGTTCAGCAACTTAGACACATGAGCAGTGGAGAGAGCACTTGTGCTTGACTGTACCCTATCTTCATTTGATTATCTGCTGGTACCACAGACCCTATAGCACAACTGTGGACTTCAGCTAACGTGGACATCCAACATGTAGACATCTAGAAAGGGTGAGAGGGAAAAGAGGCCCACAAAGAAGTGAGACTGAACAGAAGAAAGGTATACAACTTGGAAGAATGCATATAATGAGACAATGCACCCACTAGCATCGTGCCCTGAAACCGTGGCAAGAAACAAAACCAAACAAACAAAAAGACGAAGTGATACAAGATTTTCAAAGAAGCAAAGAAGGGAATCCATCTGTGTTGACATTATGCTTTCCTTTCATCAAGCGGTCTTCAGTTCCTAGCTTGGCAACTTTCATAATTTTCACTTAATTATGACATTTTCACTTATGCTGAACTGGAACTGTATCCAAACATATTAGATACCCCATGAAACCCCAATCTCCCAGCAGATTGCTATACTTCTCAGGCCCTCAAGCCACTACTTCTCTCCAGGGTTTCTGAAATCAGACTTCTGTGATTCTTATACTATTATATATCTCATGCTTATCTAACCTATGACCTGTGTTCTTTTATTGAAAGTTGAAGAATATTATTTTCTGAAAGAAAAACTAATAAACTAGAAGAGTTAACAAGAAAATTAATACTTGAATGACCTTGAATCTTATATAAATAAATGACTTTTTAAATAATAGAAATAGTTTTCTCCTAGGTCCCTGAAATTTCAGTCTAGGGGAGGTTTTTATGGTCAATTTATAAAGCTCCTAAAATAGACTTCACCAAGTAAGCAATAGAACACAAACTCAATTAAGGAAACACAGTCATCTCCCTTAGTATGTAAAGCAAGTACGTCAAAAGGCAACTCTACAGCAAGATGTAGGTGCAAGGTCATATCTTTCTAAGGCTAAATTAAGATAAATTTCAAAGCTCTCTCCTTAACACCTTGCTAAAGAAAATTGCATTTCTTTCTACTATATTTACTGAAGTCACTGTGCTTCCTGCCTTTAATGACCAACCTCTTTGACCAGGCTCTGCTGAAATCTCATAAAGATGAACTTCAGTTACAAGCACAGCACAGCACCAAGGTTGCATAAGCTGACTGCATACAGCTGCTCTGGGTCCAATGCCTACATGAGGGAGCCACCTCTCTAATTTAGCTCTGTTTTAGAACTGCCTTTGATTTAACTGACCAAAGAGCATTATTTTCTTTAATATCTTTCTCTTCATCATATACATGTGTGTGTGTATATATATATATATATATATATCTTTTTTCAAAGCGTATAGAAAGAAGATCAAAAGGGCTGAGGCTTCTCATCTGTCTGAATTACCCTAAGCACATGGAATAACCTTAACTAACTGGTTTCTAATGTTTCTGCTGGCTTAGCACAAAGCCGGCACTTCCTCTCTGTAGAAGCAGTCCCACAGCGCCCGAGGAAAGTGAATGGGTATCCTGGTGGGTATTTTATCCTCTGAACACTTAACAAGATTCATCACTTTTCAAGGATCTTATGTGCTGCACAAGGTTAAGATAGATGTCATTATAGAAGTAGACTCAGATCCTAAAAAGCCTCTGAGTATAGAATCAAAGGTCTTTGAGTCGTTATAGTTAAACACACAAATATCTTGAGCCAATAAACATGCTAAAAAACTGTCATATTTGCTATCAGTTTAAATCTGCTGGATTATTTCAAATATGTTCCAGCATTGCTTGCCTGTTACTGAACTGCTATTTCAGACTTAACTCTTTTTGGTTCACCTTTCACCCTGTTCCAGTAGCCCCTGCAACACAGATCTTACCAAGTCCTTCCATTAACATCTTCACACGGTTCACTTTTAAAGCACCACTCAAGTAAAAATAACACAAAACTATCACCAATTTAAAAAAATGATAAATTATAAACAGTGACAGGGTAACAGAGGCACTCAGGAGATCCATTTTGAAATTTCCTTAGGTACAATTTTTAAACATATCTTTTTTCAAAGTTAGTTATTATAATTCAATTTTCTAATAGTTTGTATCAGAATAAGTTTTCAAAGTGTCCTTCTGCCAGCCTGCCTTCTCATATCAACCTGCGTTCCTTTGGGTGCTGCTTCCACTGAACTCGATCCATCTCACACAAAAACACGTTTAAAGTGTTTTTAAGTGCTCCTTTACTGTAGAGAAAAAATTTATAATGAACTATCTAGATTTTCTAAATATATTTCATAAAATGTTGACCAAGTGGCTGCATTAGAGTTGTGTCATCATTGCCCAAGATAAGAACAGTTTTGTTTTCGTGAATGGACACTGAAGAAATAGTAAAGGATTAAACTTAGTCAAGAAAACAAGGATGTTTCTGTACCCCTGTCCTATCATCTTCCTTGCTCTTAAATAATTTGAGAATCTTGTTAGGATACTGTGAAGCATATGGTTGTTTTTAGCTGAAATGCGGATAACTGTTGAAATGCAAATATGTAGGTTCATCATTGTTTGATGGCAAAACAACATTATGGAGAACATCAAAATGCTCAGCTTTTTGCCCTTCTATTCTTTCTTCCTATAGTTGTATTTAAATGAGTACAAGTATTTTCAGTCATGTGTGACTGTTCTAATACACAAAGAAATCAGAAAATGTATTTTTTACAACTCTTTATCAGAGTAATCATTGTAACCCAAAAACTAGAGGCATTTCCTTGAATTTATTCTCTGGATAAAGACCATGCCATATATTTATAATTCTGAATTCTTCTTGGTGATAAGACTAAAGTGATAGTTAACATGTATTTCCAACATAATCTTACACTAAAGTGCAGTATTATCTAAACTCCAAGTTAGATTTCACTGTTTCACAAGAAGAACATATCCTTTGAATTCATATTTAAGCCAGGGACTGTATATTTAATCAGTCAGTTTAATACTGTTGCTCAAAATCAACTTTTGAGCAACAGTCAAGTTGAAAATGGAACCTTAGGCTCTAGGTCACAATTTGTATTTTGAAGATCCACTTGACAATAATTACCAAGTCCAACCAAGTAGTTCTTATAAACTTTGAGGGGATAAAGATAATATCTAACATATTTGGCCTCTAGCAAATTGCTGCGACAAACAGCAAATTGCTGAGACAAAATTCCCCCTGAAGCAGAATTCATATTCTTTTCCAGGATTTCTTCTGTGTCTACACAATGAAGTAGCTGTGTGGCCTCCTAGAAAGTCACACACTGTTTCTTCAACGGCTAAAAGAATTTTCCGAGCTGCCCCAGAAAAAGCAATGTGCCCATAATCCATTTGTGAAGTGAAGTGAAGTCGCTCAGTCGTGCCCGACTCTTTGCAACCCCATGGATAGTAGCCTGCACCAAGCTCCTCTGTCCACGGAATTCTCAAGGCAAGAAGTACTAGAGTGGATTGCCATTAATTCTCCCCAAATCACAGCCTAAGAATCCTGCTTAATTGATGTGTTTACCTCTTTTGCTAACTCTCTGGATAAAATACAAATGCTTTTCAAAAAACTGAACCACAAATCTGAAACATAAAATCTCAAGAGTTATTGGTTTCTAAGTATTTAACTAATATCTTCTAATTTGTTATAAGTGTAGACAAGAGGAAATGGGAAGATTAATTACATTTCCATTACATGAAATTCTCTGAAGAATAGTCAACATTTAAAACAAAGGACAAGGCTAAATAAATTTCTATAATCTAGGCAAGACTGTATTTCACAAGCAAAGCATGGAAGATATGGAATATTTTGAATATATGTTTTGGACCAGATAGCATTGATTAGGCAGTCCAAATATGATTTAATATCAGTGGAGCTCATTTTGTTTTTAATTCTGTACTTCTTCACCAAGAGAGATTTTAATATATAAATAAATATATCAATCAAGGAAGGAGCCAGAAGGCTTAATCTCTTATTTGAAAAAGACCCATTTTGCACAAAGATGACATTTCATGTTTTCCTAAGAAATGTCCATTGAATTTACTTTTTTAAATACTGACTTTTTCCTGTATTAAACAGTAATTATCGTTGTTGTTTAGTCTCTAAGTCATGTCTGACTCTTTGCAACCCCTTGGACTGTAGAGTGTCAGGCTCTTCTGTCCATAGGATTTCCCAGGCAAGAATTCTGGAGTGGGTTGCCATTTCCTTCTCCAGGGGATCTTCCCAACCCAGGGACTGAACCCAAATCTCCTGCTTAGCAGGAGAATTCTTTATCACTGAGCCGCCTGGGAAGCCCCTAAACAGTAATGTATTATTTCAATTAGCTTTTTGCCTGAAGTAGGAAAATAGGAGGAAAAGGGTATTGAATGAAAATCATCAGCTTGTCTTCCAATTAAAGTAAGGATCCAACATAAGAGACCATTTCATTGTTTGTCTGAGATCTTTAAAGGAAGTGTTAAGAGAAGGTTGAGCAATCCAGTGGTGACCAAATAGATTTCAATCTAAAATAATAATGACTATAGACAAAGATTACTATGAATAAAAAATGATGGCAATGTCAAAGAAAAAGTATATAATTCCCCTTCAATAGTGAACATTTTGGAATAGCTCAGAGGAAACAGTTTAAGTCTACAAAGCTCTAATGTTTATGATAAATAAAATTTCTCATTAAAATTTAATAATATTATATAATTTTCCTTTTCCAAATTACTTCAACTATCTCTTCACTAATCTACCTTTATCTTTATTTAATTTCTTGTATCACATTGGAGAAGCTTTATGGAGAATAAAAAGGAGCAATCATTACAAACAGAGGAGTTATTTTTAATTTCAGAGTTATTCTTGAATTTTCACAGAAAAAAATACATATTCAACATTTTGCCATACTTTTATAGTCCAAATGAATACTGCCTCATGCATTTCATCAAAAGATGAGCATTTAATGATACATGGCAAAGACAAATTCCTTCAGCTTAGTCAGTTAAAACTCCATCGTAGCTACAATGATGCCACCAAGTGACAAAAAATGTTCTCTCTTAAACCCTGACATTATGAGTAGCATATCCTAAGAGCTACGGTAAAAAGTTCTACAACTTAAAGGCCAAATTTAATAAGTGAGATTCTGTTATTCATACAAGCCTATTGTCTTCCTTTAGTTCATTTTATGACTTTTTGTTTAATTCACAAGTCTTCTCCAAATTCATTTGCAATGCATCTTTACCTCGTTCATTCAACATTTATTAAACACTCAAACACTCAACTCCGCTAGTCATAGGAACTAAGCTCCAGAAACACAGGAATTCAGAGGACAAACACTGTCTCTGATTTCATTTTGTTTAGAGTCTCACGAATTTTTTACCAAATGATCTAATTTATAACTTACACTTTTTTAAAAGAAATGATTCTTTTTAAAGTTACAAAACCCAGTTCTGTGAAAGATAAGGCATCAAAAGCATCTTTGCACTCGGTTCAAGCATTTGTATATATTAAAGCACTTCTAACTGTGATCTGCAACCTCTTGGAGAATTGCATAGCTATTCTTTTGTCAATACTAATTAACCACTATGTATTTTTTGTATGACTATTAAGCAATTAGAGGCACACAAAATGATGTGCTTTTTAAAAAATGGTCTGTTCCCACCTAAGTGACATTTCAAAGTGGTATTGATTTCAGGAGAGTAGCAAAAATAGATCATTTTAGCAAAGGAAATTCTGCCATAAGTGGTTCTCACTCAATATGTGTCTATTACCCTACATATCAAATTAACCAAATTCAGACACTCAATGAACCTTTTTCATTAAAGTAATTCAAAACTCTGCTATTATTAGAGTGTCATTATAGGAAACTTTAAATACCACCATTAAATATCTGAAGTTTAGAAAAATAATAGAAACAAAATAGAATCAAGGATCATGCCAACACTTTAAAGCTATAGTCATGACACCAATACAATACTGGCATGAAAACAGACAAATAGACCAATGAGCCCAAACATATACAATCAACTATACTTGACAAACGAATATGCAATGAAAAAAAGATACTATTTTCAATAAATGGTTCTGGGATAACTGGATATTCACATACATTTGAATCAGTTCTAATGAGGTGGATGAAACTGGAGCCGATTATACAGAGTGAAGTAAGCCAGAAGGAAAAACACCAATACAGTATACTAAAGCATATATATGGAATTTAGAAAGATAGTAATGATAACCCTGTATGTGAGACAACAAAAGAGACACAGATGTATGGAAAAGACTTTTGGACTCTGTGGGAGAGGGAGAGTGTGGGATGATTTGGGAGAATGGCATTGCAATGTGTATATTATCATATGTGAAATGAATCGCCAGTCCAGGTTCAATGCAGGATACAGGATGCTTGGGGCTGTGCACTGGGATGACCCAGAGAGATGGTATGGGGAAGGAGGTGGGAAGGGGGTTCAGGATTGGGAACACATGTACACCCGTGGCAGATTCATGTTGACGTATGACAAAACAAATACAGTATTGTAAGTAAAATAAAGTAAAATTTAAAAAACATTTAAAAAAAAACGGAAAAAGAAAAAAAAAAAGAACCAAACTGGGCTGGTATCTTATACCATCAGAAAATTTAACTCCAAGTGGATTAAAGACCTGAACATAAGACCTGAAATCAAAAACCTAGAAGAAACCATAGGCAGTAAACTCCTCCACACTGATCCTGGCAACGTTGTTTTTGCATCTGACCCCAAAAGTGACGATAACAAAAGCAAAATTAAATAAGTAGGACAACGTCAAACTAAAAAGCTTCTACACACAAAGGAAAACATCAAAACAAAAAAGCAGCCTACTGAATGGAAGAAAATATTTGGAGATCATGTGACTGGCAAGAGGTTAATACCCAAAATACATAAATAACTCAGACAATGCAATAGCAAATAAATAAATAAGAATCAAAGAATGGGCAAATAGACATTTTTTCAAAGAAGATATACAAAAGGCACATGAAAAGATGCTAAACATCACTGATCATTCAGTTCAGTTCAGTTGCTCAGTCGTGTCCGACTCTTTGCAACCCCATGAATCGCAGCACGCCAGGCCTCCCTGTCAATCACCAACTCCAAGAGTTCACTCAGACTCACGTCCATCGAGTCAGTCATGCCATCCAGCCATCTCATCCTCTGTCGTCCCCTTCTCCTCCTGCCCCCAATCCCTCCCAGCATCAGAGTCTTTTGCAATGAGTCAACTCTTCACATGAGGTGGCCAAAGTACTGGAGTTTCAGCTTTAGCATTAGGGAAATGCAAATTAAAACCACAAGGAGGTATCACCTCATTCTGTTAGAATGGCCATCATCAAAAGATGATGATAACTAACATTGGTGTGGATGTGGAGAAAAGGAAACACACATTGTCAATGGGATCATTAGCTGGTACAGCCACTATGGAAAACAATAATGGAGGATCCTCAAAAAATTAATGTGGAACTACATATGGTCGAGCAATTCTACTTCTGGGACTATATCTAAAGGAAACAAAAGCACTAACTTGAAAAGATATCTGAACCCCCATGTTCATAGAAGCACTATTTACAATAGCCTAAATATGGAAACAATCTAAGTGACCACTGACGAATGAATGGATAAAGAAGATGTGTACACACAAACACAACGGAATATTATTCAGCTATTTATTAAAAAAGCAAAGAAATTACGTTATTTGTGAAAACATAGGTGGGCACTGAAGTTACAATGCTAAATGAAAAATGTCAGACAAAGATAAATACCATATAATCTCACATATAGAATAAAAAAAAAAACTTATAGAAAAACAAGTCAGCCAGGCTTGTGGTTATAAAAAACAAGGCCAAGGCAGAAAGAAGAGGGATAGGAAATTGGTGGAAGATGGTAAATATTATATACTTTCAATGATATTTAAATAAGTACTAGGAATGTAATATATACAATGATGTCTATAGCTAATACTGCTGTATGATTATATATGAATGTTATTAAGAGAGAACAGTTCTCACCACAACTAAAAATTTTTCTTCCTATTGTGTGTACTTTATCTATTGAGAACATCGATGTTAACTGAACCTGTTGTGGTATTCATTTCATAATATATGTAAATCAAACCTTAAATTTGTATGCTGTCCCCCTTAAACTTATACACTATATGACAATTATTCCTTAGGACAAAAAGGATCAAGCCAAAACACATTCACCTTAAAATTCATGACCTTGAGTCATATGGGTGAAATATTCTCTGTCAATCAAGTCATAGAAATCTTCTTGAAAATATTTTCAAATTAATACCCAACAATAAAATGGTTAGATAAGAAGCAAAAAAAAAAAATTCTGCATTCCAGTGACAAAATTAAATGCTATGCATAAACAGAAAGATACTAGGACAAGAAACTTACACTTCATTTTCTAAGCTATCTCCTAGATCAGGGGTCCCCACCCTCTAGGATCTAATACCCGATAATGTCATGTAGCTGATGTAATAATAATAGGAATAAAGTGCACAATAAATGTAATGCATTTGAATCAACCCAAAAGCATCCCCTAGCACTGGTCCACGGAACAATTGTCTTCCACAAAATTGATCCCTGGTACCAAGACAGTTGGGTATCACTGCCCTAGATTACTGGAAAACTTGTCTTTTCATCAACATGCCATGCCCTACATATTTCTGGAGGCTAAGAGTATATTTTAGAGAGAGAAGACATCCCTAAACAACTGAGGTTTTACCAAATCTATATGCAAATTAAGTTATACAAACAACAAACATATCTATATATACCTTTACCTACCCAGGTAACTAAATAATGAAATAGCCTCCTTTCCGTCTCCCTTTTTTTTGCCTCATTATTGCAACAGTTCTTTTAGTCATTTATGATTAAAACCAGGGAACCAGCCTTGACTTCTGCTTCTTTACCATCTAGATTTAATCTGATCTGAATTATTTTTATTTACCCTGTGATTGTTTGAGAAGTAAATTGGTAAAAGCATATGCTATGGAGCCACACCACCCAGGTTCCAATTCTCTCCACATTGCTTTTACCTTGTACTTTGAGTGATTTCACTGCCTGGTTCAGTCTCCTCATCTATAAAATGAGGATAGGAGTATTTACCTCATAGAATTGTGAGGCTTCAGTGAGTGAATATGACAGAAGTGCTCAGAACAGTGCCTACCACCCAAAAGATCTGTAAAAACATTGGCTCAGATGACTGTTCCTTAGATTTCTTCTCCTTAATCTTGCTCACCACACCCAGCCCCAAGTTCATCCTTCTCATCTCATGTTTATAATGGTCTGCAATTTGTTTCTCCCTAAAGTCAGTGTCTTCCTCTTCCATTAGAACCGGAGTAGACCCTAGTGCCAGGTAACTCTAGCTAAATTATTACTTGCAATCATATCACTTGAAGAATCTCAATAGTATCTCCAAGCTAAATGATTATTTATAATCATATGCTTGAAATTCTCAATATTAACTCCGAGTAGTCCTTATTTCTACAAACTGTCCCTCTATCTCATTAGTACTTGGTGAAATCTACGTTAGCCTTTTATGCAATAATTCCAAAGTGAAGAGAGTATGTCAAAATAGAATCTCCAGGAAACTTCAGTTAAACTATACAGACACCCTCTCCTCCTATGAAGAAATTGATGGGATTAATAGCTTGTCTGCTGCCTTGGTATGGACCCAGAGTTCAAGCACAGACGAAGATCAGACACTGATTTCACACTTTTGATAGAAAAATGAAGAATTCAGAACCCAACTATAAACTTAAGATAAGCTTCAAAACTAGAAATAAAAGATCAAAGATGTTGGAAGAGAATTCCAGCATGAAACGAAGGAGCATGGACACACAGATTGCTCATCAATTCCAGGACCACTTCCACTGCGTCCGCAGGCAGGTGGAAGGCCATCCCCACTATCAGCTCTAGACACAGGAGCTGCTCCTCATCCTTTAACTCCTTTACCTCTACTAAATAGTAGACCATATCAGCCACCCAGCTGAACAGCACACCTTGTTCAATTTTTATCTCTCCACGTCATCTTTTATCTTGTGTATATACATGTTACTTTCCCCCATGTCACCTTTTTCCTGTGTACATTTTACCTTTCCCCATTAGGTCTGCAAGCTCTTCAGTAGCAGAACTTTCTGCTTTTGCAATTTCTCCCACCACAGTTAGCAGAATCCTAAGGAAATAGGTCAACCCTGAATATTCATTGGAAGGACCAATGCTGAAGCTCTAATACTTTGGCCACCTGATGTGAACAGCCAACTCATTGGAAAATACCTGGATTCTGGGAAAGATCGAAGGCAGAGGGAGAAGAGGGCGACAGAGAATGAGATGGTTGGCCGGCATCATCGATTCTGTGGACATGAACTTGGGCAAATGCTGGGAGATGGTGAGGGACAGGGAAGCCTGGCGTGCTGCAGGCCACGGGGTCACAAAGAGTCCGACATGTTTCACCAACTGAACAACAATACAACAAGGAGATAAAAGACCTGGAATTCATTAAGTATGTTTCAAATGAAATTCTGTATGTGATGTATATTAATATCACATAAATATCAAGTTAAAAGCATAAGGTTTCTATTTTTTGATAACCAATCAATGCTACTGCTATTTTTCCCTCAGTGTTTTACTGCTCCTGCTTCCTTGCTCTTGACTTCAAGTGTGGAAAACTAAAACCTTGCTTAACAGGTTTGTTAGATCTTATTTTCTCCAAATCTTAAACTCTTAAAGGAATACAGTTATTTCAAGAGTTTGGGATGCATATATAGCTGGGATTCAGGAATGTATTTATTTTATATAAAACACACAGGTGAGAAATTCTCAACACTGTAGGACTGAAAGAAGAAATATCTCTAGTTCTTCTGAGAGAAAAGAGGAGGAAAGGAGATAGGATCAGAGAAGTCTGTGGGTACAAAAAGGAACCTTTTGCTGAGATAGCTAAGTAGAACTTCAAGATCAGACCCAAGAGAGAAAATGGCTGCATTACAGGCAGATGGCACCAATGACACTTTCACAGTGTCTTATGTCCTATGATTTGCATAGAACTTGCAGAGACAGTGACCCAACATGAAGGGCCAAAGCAAGCAAAGTGATGGTAACCTGGGTGCATATGGAGCTAAAGCTCAAGAAATGTCTTCCTATAGTCTTGGCCACTGGTAATAGCATTTAGACGTCAGCAAGCAAGGAATGAAAATCCAGAATAGGAGAACTTCTACCCTGGTAGAAAGAGGGCTATAATTAAGATTTCAAGGTTTATTGGTTTGTTCTAGCAAAATAAAATTGTGTTTCTTCCATCTCTGAATTTTGGAGCTGAGATTCAAGCCCACTCCGTAAGATTTATAGCTGTAGTTGCGCAACATGTCACCATTTGTCAGACGTTAAGTAAATATCAAACAAGGCTGAGCACTATCTCATTTGATTCCTATTGGAAACTATGAAGAAATTGTTTTTTTGCCATTTTACAGGTGAGAAAACAGACTCAAGATATTAAGTAACATACTTGTCATTATTTTTAAATGGCAGAGCTTGGATGCAAACTTGTTTTTGCTTTCCTCTAGAGTCTAAGCTCTTCACCACCACCCCTCTCTACCTCAGATTCCATTATCTGTTACTGATGAAAATGAAAGACTTCTCCATTGTTCACCTAGACACAGTAATTAATTCTCACCTAAAATGACTAGCCTACTTTTATGGAAGTACCATGACTGTTATTAGTGGATTTGTGTCTAAAAGATGGAATATTCTGATGGAAATTACAGGGGAAAAAAAGGCCTAATTAAACCCTAAACATCTGTGTAATATGTTCCAAAAAATTTGACATAAATAATAAGCTTAAATTGACTCCTTGGGTTGATGCAATATTAAAATGCTACTTATAAAATGTTTTAAAATTACTATTTAAAGATAAAAATCACTTTTGCTTGAAAGTATGAGCTAAGAAACTATTATATAATTCATTCCTTATGACAATATTATGGAGTGGATATTATTATCCACAGTCTGTATGGAAACCTGGATATGAAGTTCAAATGAGGATCAGAATAAAAGCCTTACATAGGTACTATATTTGAGCAAGTTAGATCTTTTTCAAAGTGAATTTTAGAATTATTTAAGATATTGACTTTATAGACAAAAACAGGGCTCACCAATGCTCCCTGACATCAAGTGTTAAAATTATTTAGTAACAGAACTGGAGCTCAACTCTAAGTCTCCTGACTTCTTGGCCATTAGCATTCCTGCTTAACTATTAAATGATTACTGGAACATATATTTTTGTAGATTAAAATTCAGTGAGTTGAAAATGTGGCAAACCAGATGACTAGTTGTGAGAGGAAGGAGCAACTGAGAAATGTTATTTATTCATCCAACTTAGTGCCCAAATCAAGGAAAGAGTAGAGAGAGAGTGCAGAGTGGCACTTATAGCAGTCATCTCTACCAAGCCCCCATTTGTCTTACCAAAGTGAGATGAAGCACTTTATACAATCGCACCATGGAAAGAAGAATTTCTCACCTGCAGCTGATAATACAAGGACAGTGATAACAGAAAAAAAAGCTATGTTGTGAACATCTGTAAGAGGAAAACACTCAGGAGCAGTGTATTAATCAACCAATTGGATACAGTGAGCTGGTAATGCATACTTTATTTAACCGCTTAACATTTGACTCCAACCACACAGATCCTTACTGTTAAATAAACTTGGAACACTGCACAGCTCATAAATATATTATTTCCTTGCATGTGCAATAGACTGTTTTAATCTAATACATTTGCAGGCAACAATCCTTCACATTTTGCTATTGCTTTTTACAAGCCAATTCCAGGGCATCCATATTCAGCAGTAAAAGGGAGAGCAAAATATGGGCAATTCTAATACCATTCAAGGCAGTCAAGAAAATGTCAGTGCTTCTTTGTAAATGAGAACTGGAGAAGTTTGCCTGAACTGCTGATTGTGTCATTTTACAATTTATGATGAAAAAAAAAAAAAGACCCTTATTCACATTCCTGAAGTCCCAGCTTCATCCTCTTTATATATACCCAGGGATTCCCTGCAAACTTGTGATGTGTGGGAGTGGAGAGGGGATATGAGAAGAGATGGGCATGCTGTGGAGAAAGGAAACAGTTCAGAGCACTGTGTGTATGAGAGGCAAGTGGCTACTAAGCATTTTGGGCTATGTCTGAAGTGTGATCACTCAGCTAAGTACTAGGAGTGAGGACAATCATGTGCCATGTCCTCCAGTTAATGGAAAACTCTCCTTCCAAACTTTAATCCTTGGGGTAGAAGCTATTTTGATTTCTGAATTATGCCATCTTATGTAACATTGCCCCAGGGCAGTGGTCAGTATAGATTTCTGATTCCAGGTTGCTGGCTTGGTGAAACTCAGGTAGAATTCGCAGGGGCTGATTCTTCTCCCAAAGAAGGAGGAGTTGTGGAGAGATGGCACCACTCTTGCTGGTAAAACTAACTTGAAATCTCTGTGACCTAAAGACTGAGCCCTAGTCACCTAGTCCTGCTGATATAGTGTACATTTCTAGATACATGAATTCTTCAGAAAAGGTGTTCATCATTAGCATAGTTTGCCAAGGGCTTTCCTCATGGCTCCAACAGTAAAGATTCTGCCTGCAATGGAGGAGACCCAAGTTTGATCCCTAGGTAGGAAGATCACCTAGAGAAGGGAATGACTACCCACTTCAGTATTCTTGCCTGGAGAACGCTATGGACAGAGGAGCCCAACTTATATGCAGAAAATACCATGTGAAATGCTGGGCTGGATGAGTCACAAGCTGGAATCAAGGTTGCCAGCAGAAATGTCAACACCTCAGATATGCAGATGGTACCACTCTAATGGCAGAAAGTGAAGAGGAACTAAAGAGCCTCTTGATGAAGGTGAAAGAGGAGAGCAAAAAAGCTGGCTTAAAACTCAACATGCAAAAAACTAAGATCACAGCATCCAGTCCCATCAGTTCAGTTCAGTTCAGTCACTCAGCCGTGTCTGACTCTTTGTGACCCCATGAATCGCAGCACGCCAGGCCTCCCTGTCCATCACCATCTCCCGGAGTTCACTCAGACTCACATCCAGCAAGTCCGTGATGCCATCCAGCCATCTCATCCTCTGTCGTCCCCTTCTCCTCCTGCCCCCAATCCCTCCCAGCATCAGAGTCTTTTCCAATGAGTCAACTCTTCGCATGAAGTGGCCAAAGTACCGGAGTTTCAGCTTCAGCATCATTCCTTCCAAAGAACACCCAGGACCAAGCTCCTTTAAAATGGACTGGTTGGATCTCCTTGCAGTCCAAGGGACTCTCAAGAGTCTTCTCCAACACCACAGTTCAAAAGCATCAATTGTTCGGCGCTCAGCTTTCTTCACAATCCAACTCTCACGTCCATACATGACCGCTGGAAAAACCATAGCCTTGACTAGATGGACCTTTGTTGGCGAAGTAATGTCTCTGCTTTTGAATGTGCTATCTAGGTTGGTCATAACTTTCCTACCAAGGAGTAAGTGTCTTTTAATTTCATGGTTGCAGTCACCATCTGCAGTGATTTTGGAGCCCAAAAAAATTAAGCCTGACACTGCACTGTTTCCACTGTTTCCCCATCTATTTCCCATGAAGTGATGGGACCAGATGCCATGATCTTCATTTTCTGAATGTTGAGCTTTAAGCCAACTTCTTCACTCTCCTCTTTCACTTTCATCAAGAGGCTTTTTAGTTCCTCTTTACTTTCTGCCACAAGGGTGGTGTCATCTGCATATCTGAGGTTATTGATATTTCTTCCAGAAATCTTGATTCCAGCTTGTGCTTCATCCAGGCCAGCATTTCTCATGATGTACTCTGCATATAAGTTAAATAAACAGGGTGACAATATACAACCTTGACGTACTCCTTTTCCTATTTGGAACCAGTCTGTTGTTCCCTGTTCAGTTCTAACTGTTGCTTCCTGATCTGCATATAGGTTTCTCAAGAGGCAGGCCAGGTGGTCTAGTATTCCCATCTCTTTCAGAATTTTCCACAGTTTATTGGGATCCACACAGTCAAAGGCTTTGGCATAGTCAATAAAGTAGAAATAGATCTCTTTCTGGAACTCTCTTGCTTTTTCAATGATCCAATGGATGTTGGCAATTTGATCTCTGGTGCCTCTGCCTTTTCTAAAACCAGCTTGAACATCAGGGAGTTCACGGTTCACGTATTGCTGAAGCCTGGCTTGAAGAATTTGGAGCATTACTTTACTAGTGTGTGAGATGAGCGCAATTATGTGGTGATTTGAGCATTCTTTGTCACTGCCTTTCTTTGGGATTGGAATGAAAACTGACCTTTTCCAGTCCTGTGGCCACATGCTGAGTTTTCCAAATTTGCTGGCATACTGAGTGCAGCACTTTCACAGCATCATCTTTAAGGATTTGAAATAGCTCAACTGGAATTCCATCACCTCCACTAGCTTTGTTCATGCTGCTGCTGCTAAGTCACTTCAGTCATATCCGACTCTGTGCGACCCCATAGACGGTATAGTGATGCTTTCTAAGGCCCACTTGACTTCACATTCTAGGATGTCTGACTCTAGGTGAGTGACCGCACCATTGTGATTATCTTGGTGGTGAAGATCTTTTTTGTACAGTTCTGTGTATTCTTGCCATCTCTTCTTAATATCTTCCACTTCTGTTCAGGTCCATACCATTTCTGTCCTTTATCAAGCCCATCTTTGCATGAAATGTTGCCTTGGTATCTCTAATTTTCTTGGAGAGATCTCTAGTCTTTCCCATTCTGTTGTTTTCCTCTATTTCTTTGCATTGATAGCTGAGGAAGATTTTCTTATCTCTCCTTGCTATTCTTTGGAACTCTGCATTCAGATGCTTATATCTTTCCTCTTCTCCTTTGCTTTTCACTTCTCTTCTTTTCACAGCTGTTTGTAAGGCCTTCCCAGTCCCATCACTTCATAGCAAATAGAAGGGGAAATGGACAGATTTTATTTTCTTGGAATCTAAAATCGCTGTAAACATTGACTATAACCATGAAATTAAAATCCTTGGAAGGAAAGCTATAATAATCCTAGACAGTGTATTAAAAAGCAGAGACATCACTTTGCCAACAAAGGACTATATAATCAAAGCTATGGTTTTTCCAGTAGTCAGGTACAGATGTGATTATTGGACCATAATGAAGGCTAAGTGCTGAAGAATTGATACTTTTGAATTGTGGTGTTGAAGACACTTAAGAGTCCCTTGGACTGCAAGGAAATCAAACCAGTCAAACCTTAAGGAAGTCAGTCCTGAATATTCGTTGGTAGGACTGATGCTGAAGCTGAAGCTCCAATACTTCAGCCATCTGATGTGAAGAGCCAACTCACTGGAAAAGACCCTGATGCTGGGAAAGAACGAGGGCAGGAGGAGAAGAGGATGAGATGATTGGATGGCATCACTGACACAATGGACATGAGTTGGAACAAGCGCCGGGAGATAATGAAGGACAGGAGGCTGACGTGGTGCAGTCCACGGTGTCAGAAAGAGTCAGGCATGACTCAGTAACTGAATGACAGCAATAGTTTGCCAAATCATTCTGTTCCTGCTGCCTTCTGAGTACACGGTATGATGACATTTCCTGCCCCAGTTGTTGTTCGGAGGCACCACGTGACTAGTTTGGGTCAGTGGGTGGGAGGAGTGACGTGCCATCTCTAGGGAAGAGCATTTAATTGCCAGTGTACCACCCTCAGAGCTCTGTTTCACTCTTTCAAGATGACCAGTAACGCTAGTGAGAAGGCAGACATACGCAGAGAATAAAGGGGAAGTTTTACTTTATTGTTTTGAGACTTGGGGACAGTCTCAGGTGAGCCACTGCTGTGGGGCTTCACTTTCCCTACTGATCCTGAAGGAAATTTTTCTATATATATTAAACTCAGTTGAAGGTATTCCATATCTTATAATACCTTTATCCCAAGAGACCAATTCTTTTAGCTCATACACTCAGCCACTTCCTAGGTTCAAGGCAACATGTAGAGGTCTGAGTCAGTAAATTTTTAGCACCTACCACCTCACAGACTTAAGGTCACCTACTCTTCCTCATCTTAATTCTGGGCTTAGTCAGGACTAGCCTACTAGCCTAGTTAGGACTAGGCTCTTTGCTCTGGTAACATCATCAGAGACCCTATTTTGTTCCCTCCTATGGGGATTTGTTCAGAGACTCCTTAAACCATATTGATGGATCACCCTTCCCCACTCCTGTAAGACATCTATAAGACAAGGAGAAGCTGGTTTCCATAGTATAGAACAAAGTCTCCTCTCCCCAGGATAGAGTCTCTACCAGATATATGTTGGCATAACTAAGAGATCTGCTCCAAAGAAAAGTTCAAATAGTTTAATCACTTTGCTTTGCCTATACAAGAATAGTTCCTTTTGCTCAAGGAGGAAAAGAAATTTAATCTATGATAGAGTACCTACTAAACTTTTGTTTATATTTGACTTTGCCTTTTTTCTATTCATTTCCACACACAATATTCAACCCAATCTTCACTTGATAGCCAATAATACCCAGTCTTTTGTGTATATGTATACACATCTGTGTGCAAATGTGTACATGTGTGTGTTTTCTTTCTCTTCTCTATAGTGATACTGTGCACAACTCCAAAATCAAAAGGGCTCTAGAAACTGATCTTTTTTTGTAACTCAAGAAGTGGTAAAAATATGATATGAACTGATGTAAGGCTATTTATGGTCTTTATCTCAGTATGAATATTCATGGTTCACTGCAGAAATAGTAATTAATCCAGTTACAGATACCACTGGGAACATTATATAATATACAGTTATAAACCACAATATCTTTCAAAAATCTGAGACACAACTAGTTTTAAGAGTTCCAGATAATGGGTTATGGACCTGTATTTCTTCTAACAACTCTTACTTAACAGGCCCAGTTTTCACAACAGCAATTCTCCACTAAATTAGAGACACGTTAAATCTGACTACAATTGCATACAAATATTCTATAACTTTATTTGTATGCAACTGTAGTCGGGCTTCCCTGGTGACTTAGATGGTAAAGAATCCACCTGCAATGTGGAGACCTGAGTTAGATCCCTGAATTAGGAAGATCCCCTAGAGGAGAGCATGGCAACCCACTCCAGTATTCTTGCCTGGAGAATCCCATGAACAGAGGAGCCTGGTGAGCTGTCTGTGGGGTCTCAAGTGTTGGACACAACTGAGAGACTCAGCGTAGGAGTCAGATTTTACATACAAGTATTCTATAATTCTGGGGCTTTCCAGGCGGTGCTAGTGGTAAAGAACCCACCTGCCAATGCAGGAGACATAAAAGACATAAGCTTGATATCTCAGTTGGAAAGTTCCCCTGGAGGAGAACATGGCAACCACTCTGGTATTCTTGCCTGATGAATCCCATGGACAGAGGAGTCTAAAGAGCCCATAGCGTCGCAGAGAGTCAGACACGATTGAAGCAACTTACCATGGATTCTATAATGCTGACCTTTAAAATTTCACAGACAGTTAACCCTCTCTATACGGGCTCTGATAGAGTTATTCCACAATCAGAAGGACTTCCAGTTGTGTGAGTGTTGTATGCAAAATAATGGTCCCCCCAAAATATCTACATCCTAATACCCCAAACCTGCAAATATGTTACCTTAAACAGCAAAAGAAACTTTGCATATATTATTAAGTAAAGAATCCTGAGATAAAAGATTATCTTGCATTATCCGTTCGGTCAAATGTAATAACAAGGATCCTTATAAAAGAAAGGTAAGAGCCAGAGGATGAGACGTGATGACAGAAGCAGGGGTAAGGAGAGAGAGGGAGGGAAAGAGAGAGGGATTTGAGGACACTACATGCCTGGCTTTAAAGATGCACGAAGGACCCACAAGCCGGGGAATACAGGCAGCCTCTGGAAGATGGGAAGGCCAAAGAAATGAATTCTCTCCTAGAACATCTAGAAAGAATACAGACAGGCAGACAACTTAATTTTAACTCAGCAATACCAATCTCAGACTGCTGACCTCCAGAACTGTAAAAGAATATATTGGTGTTGTTTTAAGCCACTAAGTTTGGAGTAATTTGTTACAGGAGCAATTGAAAACTCATACAATGGGGAAAGCGGTTAGGATAGAAATGCCAACATTAACCACTGATGTTTAACTAGCCTAAGCGAATAACAGACTTTTTCCTTAAAGTATGAAAAAATATTTCCCTCTGGAACTTGGAGGTCTTTTCCTGATTTGAAGTGGGGGTCAAAGTAATATATCACAAAGGATATGTGATTTTTTTTCTGTATCATTTATTTCTTTCCTCTGATTGGCACAAGCAAAAAAAAATTAAACTATTGGTAAATTTAAAATCAAGGTTTGTATGAAAACAGAAATGCTTTAAAATTTTATTGCTTAACAATTCAGAGATCTAAAAATTCAGAGGGTCAAAGACAATTATATTAAAATACAGAGAACTCATCAGAATATTATAGAATACAATAAAATAAAGCTATCTTCTAATAACTGTAAGTGGTACAGACTTATCTCACATAATTCTTTTCTGGGTACAAACTAAAAACATATTTCCTTTTGTTTGAAATTATTCTCCAATTATGAGGTTATAATATTTTAATAGCATTAATTTACCTTATAGTTTCAGCCAGGGGCAGTATAGATGTCTAGGTTATATGACCATCTATCTGTGTGTCTACTCTTTCCAGAAGAGTTTGTTTTGTTTCGGCTCCTGGTTTCTAAAAATATCTGCTAAAGGAAAAGCTGACTCTCAGATTATAACAGTTGGTAAGAAACCATTTTTCCCAGAAATAAAGCAGTTTTGCATTGAAAAATAAATCACACATAGATTTTACACAACTGTTATTTAAAGTACACAAGGGGGGAATGATTTGGCCCACACAATTCAGTCGAATCCTCCCCCTTTCCTTTATTTTGCAGTTCAGTCTGTAATTGGTAATTAGAGGAGAACTGCCCGCTTTATTAAATAATAAAAGAGAATCCCCATGCCTAGTGAGCAAAAGCAACAAGACACAGGTCACATGTTTTACATGCTCCTTAGTATTCCTTCCCACTGAGTACTGTGCCCTGGGCTGTCCCAGGGCTACACTGAAACCTTTCCTAAGAGGGGATAAAAAATCACTCCTGTGGATTCCCTTGAGCTCTGATGAACCTAGCTGAAGCTTCAGAGAGATGCTTTGTTAGATGCTATATTAGTTGCTAGGAATGCCGTAACAAAGTACCGCAGGCTGGGAAGCTTATACAAAAAAATCTATTTCTCGCAGTTCTGGAGGTCAGAAATGCAAGGTCAGCAGGGATGCTCCCCAGGTCCCTCTCCCCTGCTCACAGATGGCCACCCCCACTCTGCCCTGCCGCCACCTCTCCTCTGCACACACGGCCCTGAGTGCCTGGCGCCTCTCTGTGCGCCTGAATTTCCTCTCCTTATAAGGATACCAGTCAGACTAAGTAATTAGGTCTCACTCCAATGGCCTCTTTTTAATTCTATCACATTTTTAAAGGCCTCATCTCCAAATCTGGTCACACTCAGGTACTGGGGCTTAGAGTTTTAATATAGAAATTTGGAGGGGGGAACACAACTCAGGCCCTAACAGACACTAAGGAAGAATGGGAGGAAATAAGCAAAGTCAGTTACATAAACAGCTCACTTTAGGGAAATGTGAGTTACTGTCTTCGTTGTTGAACTCTGCGTTAGCCAGCATGTTCTTAAAATCTGGCCCATTCCAATTTCTGACCCAGAGAAAGGACGATATCCAGCTCTTAGTCTTAAAGGGCTGACTCAGAGCCACCACTCCAGTCTGTTTTTCATTCCTCCCTGATCCCAGGCTGCCTCATGCAGAGGATATTGCTAGGATCCAGCAGTCTCTCAATCACTGTGATGCATTCAAAGTCCAAGGAAGATTCTAACACCCAAGCAGTGCCCTCCTGTTCCTTTCTAGTTTCTGGTCTGAGGGACACGTCTCTCTTCTAAGTGAACTGCAGCCCCAAGCACCTTATTCTCAGGGTAGGTCTCACTCTGCCCTATGGAGGGATGGGTCTGACTGTAATTCCAGGCTGAACAATATAGCAAAAATCTCTTATCATAAAAAAGTATGCATACCAAAGAAACGACACAAAACAGGACTTTGATTATCACACCAATTCAATGTGTAGCCAACACAGTATTTTTTTTTGTTTCCATTTTCTCAAATTATATTTCACATGGCGAATAAATAATGTAGAATCTAAACTTTGAAAGTATCATGTGCCTTAGTTATAATTTCTTTACAACATCAAAATAATCAAAATACCAATATTAAGTAATGTTCCTTGTTTATTTTCTCTTTAGCACATTCTAAAGAAAAAGGAAAAAAAACACTTTTAAAGTATCATAAAGGGTTTCCTAAAGCATCAAGTATAAAATGATAAACATTAGAAAATTCTAGATGTATTAGGGTTTATTTTTGAAAAATTTATATTACAGTTGAAGGAGTAATATGGATTTTTCAAAATAGGGGGCCATCTAAGTGGGATCTTACAAATATATCTAAATGTTATGACTCTTTCAAAATGACTGATGATTCTCTTAGAATCAGCCTCTGTCTATGCCATATAATTATTGAATTCCCATAACTAGAAAGAAACTTAATTGTTTAGTTCACTATTCAACACACTCTGAAAACTGCTGCTATGGAATCCCTGAAACATTAAATTCAGCAGCTACCTGTCACCAATTCTGGAGAGCTTTCTCATTCATAAGCTGCCTGTAGCATCACTAGAAGAAAAATAGAATAAATATTTTTGTTGAACACTTACTATGTGCTGGAGTGAATTTCAAGCAGATGTCAGTTTTGCAATCCAAAAAGATATATTTGTGGTCAACATGGGAGATGAACTAGACAAATAAGGACTTTCAGGTCCGATTAAGAGAATGACACCATAACACAAGCAATGTGAAGGTTTGAAGCAAGCATGTGAAAACTTTGAAGTGGAAATGGCAGGCAGTTTAAATGTAATTAGCAGGACTTGGTAGGATTTTCATTCAGCAGAAGATGAGTGATAACTCTGAGACATTTTCAAAAAAAAAAAAAAACTGTAGCAGATTAATTGCTCTGGCCCAACTATTCTAACTCCAGCCCAGAATACATTAACAGCAATGACAATAAATATAATTGCTAACATTTATTAAATGCCTACTATATGCCAAGCACTCTTCTAAGCACTTTGTATTTTTTAATTGAAAACTCCCAACAGCCCTGTGAGATAGGTCTACTATTATGCCCATTCTTTGACACAGGAACTGATACACAGGCAAGTCAATAACTTTCAAGATAAAAGATTAAAAGCCAGGTGCAGACTATGCTATAGTTCAGCTCAGGACCAGAGTGAAAGAGGCTATTTCAGACAAAGATAGAGATAAAAAATAAAAATCATACTGAAGACTATGTCATTCATTTCTTATTTCCCATTTCCTCCATATTCGTCTTCCTCTCCAGTTCACTGTCTATCACGATACAGAAAGCCAGTTATCTTATGTGACTGAATGATTGCATTTAATTCTAAGGACTTTTCCTTGGGGATGAAAGTCTCAAAAGAAATACTGATGTTTATTTTCATTAGAATGTAGCAGGCATATATGATTATTTAGTGTGAAGGTTTTTTAATAACATTTCAAGGCAAACTGCTACTATTGAAATGAAAATTTTAAAAAATACTGCCAGACATTAAAATGGAAATAAATGGATTCCCAGTGTCCCAGTTGTTTCCAATGTGTTCATTATGATTTAGGTTAGTTATGTTTGGGTTTTGAAGACATGCTTCTCTCTAAAGATATTGCACTTATTTTAAGCAATATATCCACTGTTTATAGGGTACTTCATAAATGTCAAAGAATTCTCAAAACATGAATGATTTTATAGATTATTAAGCATTCTCTAGTCATGCAGTAAACAGAACTGAACAGTTATATAAGGGTTTTGTGCAGATTTACAGAGGTGGGTCAAGCAGTTAGACTGAAATGAGCATCCTAAGTTGAGAAAGGAACTTTACAACATTCTTTGCCAACAGCTCTTCCTGCCCAAGCTTTATCATCTCTACCTAGAAATGTAATCACCTCTCATCAGAGTAAGGAAGGAAGGATGTGTCAATCACTCAGTTGTGTCCAACTGTTTGCGACCCATGGACTGTAGGCCACCAGGCTCCTCTCTCCATAGGATCCTCCAGGCAAGAATATGGAATGGATTGCTATTCCCTTCTCCAGGGAATTTCCTGACCCAGGGATCAAACCCAGGTCTCCTGCACTGCAGGCAGATTCTTTACTATCTGAGCCACCAGAATATGTGCTTTTTCTTAGTCTATCAATCATGTCCAACTCTGCAACCCTATGGACTGCAGCCCACCAAGGCTCCTCTGTCCCTGGGGATTCTCCAGGCAAGAATACTAGAGTGCATTGCTGTGTCCTCCTCCAGGGGATCTTCCCAACCCAGGGATTGGACCCAGGTCTTCTGCATTGCAGGTGGATTCTTTATCTTCTGAGCTACCAGGGAAGCCAATAGAGTGCCTGCAAATGAGAGAGCCTTCCCCTGGGACTTTCTGACTTTCTTGGCAAAGTCCACCTTTTAATCTCTGATTGCTGATTTCAATGGAGACTTACTATATACCTGTAAAAATAATGGGACTGCATAGCAATGAAAACAGTGCTCCTGTTTTTTACTTGGGATGAAAACAGATTAATAATGTGGTATAGAAAGTGCTGTGCTAGGTCTTTGAAACAATTACTGCAGCCATGCAGCAATGATTGTAGACCTAGAAAGTCCTCCCTGTGCATTGATATAACACCCAGTACTGCCCTTTCTTCATCCTCCTTGTTTACAGCTTCTAATTTAAGGGGTGCCCTTAGCTCAGGCTATGCGGATGACTTGGGTGGGTAGGAGGGAGGAATGTTCTTTAAGTCAGAACAGATAGTGAAGTGAAAGTTGCTCAGCCGTGTCTGACTCTTTGCAGCCCAATGGACTATACAGTCCATGAAATTCTCAGGCCAGAATACTGGAGTGGGTAGTCTTTCCTTCTCCAGGGGACGTCCCAACCCAGGGGTCAAACCCAGGTATCTTACATTGCCGGCAAATTCTTTATCAGCTGAGCCACTAGGGAGCGATTAAACCCAAGAATACTAGAGTGGGTAGGCTATCCCTTTTCCAGTGGGTCTTCCTGACCCAGGAATCGAACCAAAATCTCCTGCATTGCAGGTAGGTTCTTTACCCGCTAAACTACCAGGGAAGCCCTCAGAGCAGATCAGATGACACCAAATGTTTCCCAGCTTATTTCTGAGTAAAGGAAAGTCAAGATCTTCCCCCAAAGAAACTGAACTTCCATTTCAATCCCACTATTTAAGCTCCCTTCCATCATTGATCTACTACTGATAGAAGAAAACCTTGAATGAATGCTGGCTGTAAATGTACAATCCCTGACTTCATAAAGCACTAAAACAAACTTCAGGGAAATGAAAAACCTTTATAGGTCACAGACGTTGTCTATACATATTGGCAGAAGGTCTAGACCAGTAGACAAGCTTCAGAAATGAACACATGTTTATATTCCATATTAGCAGACTCAGGCAATAGACTGCCTACTACTAAAAATGCCTTGCCATATGCTGCAAAGTAAAAAGAAAAATATTTGAAGTTAGATGAGCTGAATTTTAATCCCAGATCTACCTACTATTTATGTGACCGTGAGTCTTTTTTTTTTAATCTCTCCAAGCCCCAAGTTTTATTCTTCACTATAAAACATAAATAATATCATCAAACCAGCAAAATGTCTGAAGATTAAAATGAATTATGCATGTAAACTTGCTGACATTAGATTGCAAATCAAATCTTTTTCCCCTTTCTTTCCCAACTTGCCTTCCCTTGTTCAAATGGTGATTTTACTTTCCCTTCTTTCAAATTTATTTATCCTACATAGAGGATAACTCTATCCCTAGGAAAGTACAAACTCCAAACACAAAACTAGGATCATGCAGTCCCATGAGAACACACCATTACCCAGAAACACAACCTATAGTGAGGATTTGCACCCTTGAGCAAAAGTGCCCTGCTTCTAGAGGCCCAGATTCTAACAGGGCCTTCCTCAGCTAGCGACAGCACTAAAGATCAGGCCTCTGATCACTGCTCTAGAATTTAAGATCCAGAAGCCCACATGAGGCTAAAGCTAACCCTGGGAAGTTGTAAGTTCTCCCTATTCACTTCCACTACACACTTCTCTTGGAAAACTCAAGGCCAGCTCAACACATCTTGCTTCAGACTCCCGATACCCTTACTCATCGCACAGGAGGTCTCCTCTGGTAGATAACAACATCTACGAAACACTGCTTTCTTTCCAGTCCCTTGACTCAACTTCCCACTTACCTCCTTTCTCTCAGAACTTTCCCTTATGTCTTCTGGAGGACTCGTTCTATGATCAACGCTTACTCTTCAATGAACATTGTTTTTATCTTCTGGGCCGATATGCAGTCTGAGGACTCTGCTCCCCAGGACTCTGCTTCCACATTCCAAGTGGAAGCTGCCCCTTCCACATGTACATCGCTGTGTCTGGGAAGTGGTTGCAGAGGCTCCTCTCTTTCTACCTGGACTCTGAAGCAGGCCCACTTCGGATGTGCAATCTTGAGAGACTCACTTCATCTTGGGAAGCCTCATGTCATCATTTATGAAGTAGAAATAACAATAGCAGTTACCTCTTAGTTTGCTTTCACAACTAAATAAGATAATGTATAAGAAGTATACTTCTAACAATGGATGATATTTAGTAGGTACTCAATAAATTATGGTTATTATTCTCATCATCTTTGCCACTGCAATTACCATCTAATCTTTGCTTTAAAAGATAGAGTTTTAGCATAGCTGCAATGATATATTTGCAATATATCAATACCAAATATATTTGGATATATCTGAATTCCCCCAGGGGACAATACTTAACATGTAGTAAGAGAAGAACCATTTAGTTTCCTTGTAAAAGCCATTGGAATCTTTAAGAAGTTCCACAGTACTTTCCCCAAAACATTGTAAACTTTATTCATGAGAGGAGGGAAGGAGGAAAATAACATGTTCCAGTTGGGTTATAACGGTTTATTACAAGAGAATACTTGTGGGAGCGAAAACCATAACTCCCTTTCTAAAGTGTTAGTCACTCAGTCATGTCTGACTCTCTGTGATCCCATGAACTGTAGCCTGCCAGGTTCCTCTGTCCATGGGATTCTCCAGGCAAGAATACTGGAGTGGGTTGCCATTCCCTTCTCCAAAAGATATTCCTGACCCAGGGATTGAATCTGCATCTCTTAACACCTCCTGAAATTGGCAGGTGCTTTCTTTACCAGCCAAGCCACCAGGGAAGTCCTTTAACTCCCTCTCTGGGGGTCAATTAAATTTAACTTTACTTTATAAAGCCAAAGGGCTTCCCAGGTGGCACTAGAAATAAAGAACCTGCCAGACAATGCAGAAGACTTAAGAGATGCAGATTCAATCCCTGGGTTGGGAAGAACCCCTGGAGGAGGGCATGGCAACCCACTCCAGTATTCTTGCCTGGAGAATCCCATGGACAGAGGAGCCTGGCGGGCTACAATCCATGGGGTCACAAAGAGTTGAACAAGACTGAAGCAACTTGGCCCTATAGAGATAAGAGATAAATATTTTAAAGCCAAGAGATAAGTATTTTAGCCAACTGAGGATGAGTATTCCCTACATTTTGACTTATATTCTAAGATACAATCTGCACATGAAAAATAAGCCATGGAACAGTAACACCACAGCACTCACAGCACAATGAGTGTCCTGAGAATAAGCAAGCAGATAAAACCAGCTCTCACAGAGCAGCGGATTTTGTTTTAGCCCATCATAGCCATCCCACACCATCATGCCCTGCTAAAAGCTTCTCACAGGATCCACCCCAAAGACCATCCATGAAGCTGCTATTGTGTTTGTAAGCATGTATTTCTTCCAAACTCAACATTTTATAAATAATCTTATATATTACATCTATCTTATCTAATACATCTATTTCCTTGATCATAATATTCACCATGTTAAGTGGTGAAGCTCTAAAAATAAGCTAGCAAAAAGCCTGCCAGAATATCTTGTGCAGAATAATAATTCACTGAAACAAATGAGACAGCTAAAAAAAAAAGAAAATGACTGAACTTAAACCTGATCTGGAAAACTAAAACTCAGTTAAATGAATTCACTGAGACTGAGGTAACTAAGTGGAAAAACAAGACATAAAATGGTCATAATCTACCATGCTATTCAACAGGCATCAATAGAAAACTGCCAAGGGGAAAGACATTATTTTAAAACATCAGCAGTCAGCTTTGTGCAGTTTTATACTTAGTGCTAAGTTTTATGGATTGTGCATCTTCATTTGGTTTATTTCACAATTATCTCAAATTTTCAACTAATCTAGGTTATGAATGTAAGGACTTAGTTATTCTCATGACTGGGCCCTGCACCAAAAAAAAAAAAAAAAAGCCCACAAAAAAATAAATAAATAAGTACCCATAGAAGTACTCCTTCCCTTTCTTTTATACAGTCAACAGAAAATGAAAAAGGTGCAGGGTGGAGGGGGATACAATACATGGAGCTTTTCAGAGATTTTCATGCAAATTATGCATTATAACATACACTGAAAACTCATATCCCCAGAAAGCCCTCACGTCTAACCCAAGCAAATGAGATATATATTATTATTCAACACTCTATTGACTTGCTGACCTTTCTTTTTTCAAGACTCTTGATTAGTCTTAAGCTTCTAATTTTATCATTCCCTTTCCTGTAAATTAAGGCATCTTATATTCTGAGAAAGGATAATTGTACTTGTGCTTAACCCTTGATGGAATTCTGCCATGTTCAAAATGCCCAATTTTATTTCAGATCAAGTCTTGATTGTAAATAGACTTCTCTGATCCCATTATTTTGCTTTGCAGAACTTTTGGAGCTCTGAAGAGGGAACTAAGAAGTTCCATCATTATTTTGTGTTGAGTTTTAAGTCTTCATACAACATGGACTATGTTTCAATAATGTGCCAAGATTTACCTTTCCAATAAAGGACTTCATGCTTTGAGGTACTTGCTTCCAAAATGGCATTAACCACAACATTTGATAAGATGAATCTATTTCCAAAGCTTCTCCAGAAAGAATATGGAGGGGGTTATGTTGAATATCCCCTTATCAGCTGACAGCATGAAGCCAGAACAATGTTTGATCAACCAAGTATACAACAATGTTTATTTCTGTTACAAAATTACAAAGAACATATGTGTGCATGCTAAGTCACTTCAGCTGTTCCTACTCTTTGTGTCCAACTCTTTGCCACCCCATGGACTATAACCTGCCAGGCTCCTCTGTTCATGGGATTCTCCAGGCAAAAATACTGGAGTGGGTTGCCATGTCCTCCTCGAGGGGATCTTCCCAACCCTGGGATCAAACCCTTGTCTCGTATGTCTCCTGCGTTGGCAGGCTGGTCCTCTACCACTAGCACTACCTGGGAAGCCCTACAAAGAACATACAGTCACCACCAATAGAACTTTTTTCTAGTTTTGACATTATTACTTGATCATCCAATTCCTTCAACTGTAACTTGATCAGTCAGTTCCTTTATTAAATTATAAGTTTTGGTAGTAGTATAAAATCATTAAAATACAGGAATGTAAAATTTTTATTTTAATTTTAAAGTACTTCATTCAAAATTGAGGCTCTGCCATTTTTCTGATTATTCTCTCCAAAGGGTTGCTGAAAAAATAGTAAGGTTCAAAGTCCTGGGTGTCTTAAGGTTTGGGTTACCAACCTCTGAATATATTTTATTATCTGCCAATATTCTGCCCTTTTACTATGCCAATAAAACTATCTTTGCCAGTAAGAAGAAGATGGATTTTAGTAGCTCCAGTAATCTGAAAGGGAAATTATGACCAATAAGCATCCTAATTAGCTCCATCTTCAGAGTTATAACATTAGTAATTGACCAATATAAATGGTTAAGAATCCAGACTCTAAAACTTGATTGCCTAGGTTGGAATCTTGCTTTTATTACCTACTTCCTGTGTGACACTAGAAAGTTAATTAAACTCTACCTATTTTTCTTATCTATAAGACAGAATAATTATAGTATCTATCTAGTACAATGAAGGATAATTAAGCTAATATAAGTAAAACTCTTAGAAGAATATATAACACATAGTAGGCTCTCAAAAATTTTTGCTAATTATTTCTATGGAGTATTCAGTATTTTGCCTTTTGATTATATTTTCTTATCAAAAGAAAGTAGCTTTAAAATGTTAGCTAAAATGAAGACAATTTTAAAAATTTCTTTTCTTTAGAAAAAAACACAAACTTCAGGTACAGTAAGGATTACATGAATGATGATGGGCCTTACTCTAGGAATTAGGGAAAAAAGGTCACTGATTATAAAGCAGCTTATACAGTTAACTAGCTTGAAGTCAAAAGATTTTTAAAATCCCACTGTGAGTAGACATTTAATTTACAGAAAGAAAATTGCCAACAGACTTTAAAATTGACCTCTCCTCACCATCACACAGAAATTCATGTTTTACAAAGTTTTTCGATTCAGAATCAGTCTTCTAAAACAAACGAGCAAGCAAACACATCAGTATATCAGACAGTGTTTTTAAGTTCAAATACGTCCCAAGGATCCATGTATTGGACAGGCCTTATACTGAACAATTTTGATTACTACCCTTTTTTACAGAACAAAATTGCTTCTTATACTAGTATAAAAATATCTTCTGGGTATAAATTATTTGGAGAAAAGATTGTTCGGCAGATGTTCTCAGAAATATATTTCTCAGGTGCTTTTACCAAAATATGTGGGCTGAATGGTCCTTTTCTCCAAAAGGCATATACATGAACTGATCACATTTGGGATTTAGGGAGTGAACAAGTGCATTTGTGTTTTGATGAAATCTTTTAGAAACAGCAAGAGGACTAACTACAGGGGAGTTAAATTAAAACCATTTTCCCTGGTGTTTCCACCAGGTGAACTACAACTGAGCACCTTTAAGATAAAGCCACAGGCTGAAGAGTTGACAATAAAAAATTATTTCTGAAAAAATACATATTAATAAGCATTAATGTATGGGGATAATGCTAAAGATTTTAAAAGGAAATTAAACACACGCACACACTTTGAAAACTGCCATAATATGCTGTCAAAAAGGCTATCCAATACTCAGTGGCTTACAACCACAGAGATGGATTCCCAACCCTATGGGTCTAAGGGTCTGCTGTGGTTCTGCTGACTTGGGCAAGGCTCAGAGGGCTGAGCAGCTCTGCTCAGGCAGTGGGGTCAGTTAGTCTTAGCCCCGAGCTGTGAGTTGAACTCAGATCTACACTACCTATGTTCAACACGAGGTCCAGGCTGACGGATCTAGTACTATCTGGGAACCTTACAGGAGATCAGTAGAGAATAAAAAAAGAAGGGTGAGTGCCAAAGAACTGATGCTTTCAAACTGTGGTGCTAAAGAAGTCTCTGGAGAGTTCCTTGGACAGCAAGGAGATCAAATCAGTCAGTCCTAAAGGAAATCAGCCCTGATTATTCACTGGAAGGACTGATGCTGTAACTGAAACTCCGATACTTTGGCCACCTGATGCAAAGAGCCAAATCATTGGAAAAGACCCTGATGCTGGGAAAAATTGAGGGCAAGAGGAGAAGGGGGTGACAGAGGATGAGATGGTTGGATGACATCACTGAGTCAATGGACGTGAACTTGGGGTGGGGGTGACTCCAGGAGATAATGAGGGACAGGGAGGCCTACTGTGCTGCAGTCCATGGGGTTGCAAAGAGTCAGACATGACTTAGTGACTGAACAACAGCAAAGGGCACAAAATGGGGCTAGAACTTTAAAAGCCTCTACTTATGTCATGTCTGCTGAGAATTCACTAGCCAAAGTGAGTCATGTAACCAAGCCCAACTCCAGTGGGACAGGTACATTTACTCAACTCATATCTGGCTGAGTCCCTGATCCTCTACCTGGATTTTGTCAGCTCCCTTACTCTAGGGCACAGTCCATGATTTCTACATTTTTGACAAATGGCTGGAAATCCCCATAATCATGGTATTGATTTCTGCCCCAGGTCAAGAGTCCTCTAGCCTCATCCTTTTGATATTGACTATATAGCCTGGTTCAAACCTAAGCCTCCTCTACAATTTACCAACATTAATCTTATGATTTCACTTGATGGCAATTCTTGGAAGGGTTAGCCCAGAGCTGGGTTATGACAAACCCCTTCCCCTCCACTCCTTGCTATTTATCTTCTCTCACTAAGCCTGCTGTTGAGTTTGCATATGGCTGAAACCTTCTGGTCCAGGAGACTATTACTAATTTGGTATAATGAACAGTTGAAATTTTACCACCTTCTTAGGCTCTTTCTTAGCCAAATTTGAAGTTCGCTTCTTTTGCATACACCTAATTTAATAAAGAAATCCTCTTATGATGAATTTAATTATAAAATTATGTTACATTTGTCTTTGTAATATGTGGATTAAGGTGAATATGTAGGCAGCTGACAGAGTTTAGGTTTTAAGCTGTTTGCCCAAGATCCCAAAGTTAAATCAAAAGAAAGATGAAATGAAGCCAAATTCTTTCCACTCTCATTTCACTGAGTCTCTATCTCTGACTTTCCCTCTAAGTCTATTTCATCTGCTATAGCTAAAACCTGAAAAGTTGCCTGGTTTTCCCCCAAATGTTATTTACTTAGCATATCCGTGAACTACAAGAGATTAAAGACCTGTTTATCAACTTTTTAATCATCTAATAAAATGTGCAGTCTTTAATATGAATCTGCTCATATTCATTAATGTGCATTGGAATAAAACTAAGAATTTAATCTTGGACTTCTGTTCTTTAATTCCTTCCTGTAACAAGAATTTTCATCTTCACTGACTTATTTCTACAAATATAATAAATGCTTTTATGCCTATGAAGATTTTCTAATTTTTACAAAGATTAACCATTATATTTTAAAGCCCATGCTTTGATATATTTCATCTGTTAACTTATTCCTGCAACAATTACTGGCTGAGCAAATTTTTTGTATAAGCCTTTGCTGGACACTAGGACAGCAGAGCCTGGAGGGCTGTCTATGGGGTCGCAGAGTTGGACATGACTAAAGCAACTTAGCAGCAGGGTTATAACATCAAACACAGAAATACAGTTTTTGGCTTAATGAGCAGAATCTCATCTGTTACATAATATAGCCTCAGCACGGATACAATTTGAAAGAGTAGATTACTACTACTGTTGTAACATTTTAACCTTTGGACCTTCTATTTGTTTCCTGCTACTTAACTGACATTTAGTATGCCCCATAAATATTCTGATATTGCCCTGGCCAAGTTTTGTTTCAACTTGTTTCTACTTTAATTAAAAGTAGAGCAATTCATTTCTCATCTTACCATTGTACTGCAGTAAGTCTGCAGTACTTTAGTAACGATTATTATGATTGCTACAATAGGGGCTTGTACAAGGTAGAAGCAAAATTCTTCCAAAATTCTGTGAGGAGTATAAGAGGAAAGTATCAGCTAAGCCTTCCAGAAGTATTTGAAAAGATAGGTTGGGAACTTTCACAGATTATGTGGGATGGGAACCAGTGAAGAAAAGCCATGGCAAATAGCTAATATGGTTAGAATCCAGGGAGGGGCTCTGTAGATGATGTTGAAAGAACCGATTTCCAATTCTATCGATACAACACATTCAAAACTTTCAGCAGTTCTTAATACATTTAGAAATAACATCTGTATATTTTATGTGATCATTCTTTCTCTTTAATAAAACAGTTATATTAGGATTCACTGAAATGCCCTTATCCTTTGACCCAGCATCTTATGCTTCCAAAGAACGATCAAACTACAGTACAATCATGATCATTTCACATGCTAGAAATGTAATGTTCAAAATCCTTCAAGCTAGATTGCAACAGTATATAAATCGAGACCTTCCAGATGTACAAGCTGGATTTAGAACAGGTAGAGGAACAAGAGATCAGATTGCTAATGTCTGTTGGATCATAGAAAAATCAAGAGAATTCCAGAAAAGCATATGCTTCATTGACAACACTAAAGCCTTTGACTGTGTGGATCACAACAAACTGTGGAAAATTCTTCAAGATGGGAATACCGGACGACCTGACCTACCGCTTGAGAAACCTATATGCAGATCAGGAAGCAACAGTTAGAACTGGACATGGAACAACAGACTGGTTCCAAATAGGAAAAGGAGTACATCAAGGCTGTATATTGTCACCCTGCTTATTTAACTTCTATGCTGAGTACATCATGCAAAATGCTGGCCTGGATGAATCACAAGCTGGAATCAAGATTTCCGGGAGAAATATCTATAACCTCAGATATGCAGATTATTCCACTCTAATGGCAGAAAGTGAAGAGGAACTGAAGAGCCTCTTGATGAAAGTGAAAGGGCAGAGTGAAAAAAGCTGGCTTAAAGCTAAAAATTCAAAAAACTAAGATCATGGCATCCAGTCCCATTCAGTTCAGTTCAGTTCAGTTCAGTCACTCAGTAGTGTGTGACTCTTTGTGACCCCGTGAATCGCAGCACGCCAGGCCTCCCTGTCCATCACCATCTCCCGGAGTTCACTCAGACTCACGTCCATCGAGTCAGTCATGCCATCCAGCCATCTCATCCTCTGTCGTCCCCTTCTCCTCCTGCCCCCAATCCCTCCCAGCATCAGAGTCTTTTCCAATGAGTCAACTCTTCGCATGAGGTGGCCAAAGTACTGGAGTTTCAGCTTTAGCATCATTCCTTCCAAAGAAATCCCAGGGCTGATCTTCAGAATGGACTAGCTGGATCTCCTTGCAGTCCAAGAGACTCTCAAGAGTCTTCTCCAACACCACAGTTCAAAAGCATCAATTCTTTGGTGTTTAGCCTTCTTTATGGTCCAACTCTCACATCCATACATGACTGCTGGAAAAACCATAGCTTTGACTAGATGGACCTTTGTTGGCAAAGTGAATTTTCTGCCTTTTAATACACTGTGTAGGTTTGTCATATCTTTTCTTCCAAAGAGCAAGAGACCTTTAATTCCATAGCTGCAGTCACCATCTTCAGTGACTTTGGAGCCCCAGAAAATAAAGTCTGTCACTGTTTCCATGTTTTCCCTGTCTATTTGCCATGAAGATGTATGGATGTGAGAGTTGGACTGTGAAGAAGGCTGAGCACCGAAGAATTGATGCTTTTGAAATGTGGTGTTGGAGAAGACTCTTGAGGGTCCCCTCAACAGCAAGGAGATCAAACAAGTCAATCCTAAAGGAAAAGCCCCAATACTTTGGCCACCTGATGTGAAGAGCTGACTCATTGGAAAAGACTCTGATGTTGGGAAATATTGAGAGTAGAAGGGAAAGGGGGTGAAAGAGGATGGAATGGTTGGATGCCATCACTGACTCAATGAGCATGAGTTTGAGCAAACTCTGGGAGATGTGGAAGGACAGGGAAGCCTAGTGTGCTGTAGTCCATGGGGTCACAAAGAGTCAGACATGACTTCATGACTGAACAAAAAACATACACTTCCAGAGATGTTTCACACTTTGGTCTTTCAAGATTTCAATACTATTTGTTAAGATTCCTATGCAACTTAAAAACCATGCAGTGTAAATCATAGCCTAAGTGAAAACATCATTCAATATTACATTTTAATAAATATTTCTATGTTTCATACTATTATGCCATCTCCTTAAAAGTTCTAAATTGATCTTAAAAGAAAGGGAAGTCTCTCAGTTGTGTCCGACTCTTTGCAGTCCCATGGACTGTAGCCTGCACCAGGCTTCTCCATCCATGGGATTTTCCAGGCAGAGTACCAAAGTGGGTTGCCATTTCCTTCTCCAGGAGATCTTCCCAACCCAGGAATTGAACCCAGGTCTCCTGCCTTGCAGGCAGATCCTTTACCCTCTGAGCCACCAGGAAGCTTAAATTGATCTTAAGAGTAAAGAATTAAAAATAAATAATTTCTGAGAAAGACCCTTTAATAATTGAAACTTTGCTCATTACATCTTCTAAATGTAAAAAGAGAATAAATTTTTAAATGGACTTTCTCAGCATTTACTGTGTGCCAGGGATTGTGGCAAGCACCTTTCTCACATCATCTTATCAAACTCTCATACCCACTTTGGGAGGTATCATCCCATATTACAGATAAAGAAACTGAGGGCTACCAAGTTAGACAACTTGTTCAATGCCCAGCTGTAAATGGAAGAGCCTGATTTAATACTAGGTATGTCTGACTCCAGAATATGGGGTTATGCAGTTGATACTGTGAGCAGCTGGGAGCTGTGTGTTACCCATCTGTGTGTGTGTGTGTGTGTGTGTGTGCGTGTGTGTGTGTGTGTTAGTCACTCAGTCATGTCCAACTCTTAGTGACTCTGTAGACTGTAGCCCACCAGGCTCCTCTGTCCACGAAATTCTCCAGGCAAGGGTACTAAAGCTGGTAGTCATTCCTTTCTACAGGGGATCTTTCCAACCCATGGATCAAACCTGGGTCTCCTGCATTGCAAGCAGATTCTTTACTATCTGAGCCACCAGGGAAGCCCCATCTGTGTGTAGACCAGAGCTAAAACTTAGCTTAGGCTAAAGCTGTTAACAACGGCATAACTATATGAGCATTCGAAATTTCCCCATTTATCCTCACCAGAGAAGATATACAGATGGTAAAAGAGCATATGAAAAGATATTCCACTTCATATGTGATCAGGAAAATGCAAATAAAAACAATGAGATCCCACTACACACCTATCAAAATGGCCTAAATCCAGAACACCGACAACACCAAATGCTTGCAAGGATGTAGAGTAACAGAAATTTTTATTCATTGCCAACGGGAATGCAAAATGTTGTAGTCATATTGGAAGACACTTTGGCAGTTTCTTACAAAACTAAATGTACTCTTATCATGCGATCCAGCAGTCACTCTTTGATATTTACCCAAAGGAGTTGAAAACATGTCCACACAAAAATCTACACAGGGATATTTACAGCAGCTTAGTTCATAATTGCCCAAATTTGGAAGCAAAGAAGATATTCTTCATAGGTGAATGTGTACATGGTGAATGGTGAATCAGACAGTGGAACATTCTTCATAGATAAAAGAGGTATCAAGCCATGAAAAAAACATGGAAGAAACTTTCACACATAATACTAAGTGAAGGAAGCCAGTCTGAAAATGTGACTATATAATCCTGTATAATTATAACTATATGACATTCTAGAAAAGGCAGAACTATGGAGACAGCAATAAGATCAGGAACTGGGAGGAGGAATGGATGAATAGACAGAGCACAGAATATTTTTTAAGGCAGTATTGTGCAATACTATTAATATGGGTCTTCCCTGGTAGCTCAGCGGTAAAAACTCATCTGCAATGCAGGATATGCAGGAGACACAGGTTTGATCCCTGGATTGGGAAGATCCCCTAGAGTAGGAAATGGCAACCCACTTCACTATTCTTGCCAGGAAAATCCTGCGAACAGAGGAGCCTGGTGGGCCACAGTCCATAGGGTCGCAAAGAGTCAGACACGACTTAGCATGTGCACACACATGCACACGCACACACACACACACAGAGATATGTTATTATTTACCTACCAACCTGCAGAATGTACAACACCAATGGTGAACCCTAAGGTAAACTATGGACATGGGATGATAATGATGTCAATATAGGTTCATCGCTTGTAACAAATGTGTCAATCTGGTTGGGTATTTTGATAATGGGGGAGGCAATGAATGTGCAGGGGAAGGGATATATGGCAAATATCTTCCATTCAGTTTTGCTGTGAAAAATTTTCTGCTCTAAAAACAATAGACTATTAAAAATATTTCCCCATTCATCACTCTATTTGGAAGAATAAGAACTTGCTAGGTTCCAAAGAGTCGGACACGACTGAGCAATTGAACTGAACTGAGTTTCATTTGGACATTTGCCCTTTTAAATGTGCTACAGTGAAAAGAGAAGGAAAATGTAAGAATATATTATTACGTATCTATCTATTTCTAGGCAATAGTGACTGATAAAGACATTTTTTCATTTAAACAAGTCTTAGTTTTCAGTAAAATCTGAAGAAAACTCCAAACTATGGATTTTGCTAATCGTTGTAATGGTCTCCTTGAACGGAGAGGCTATTTCTCATTCATCTTTGTATCCTATCCACCTGGCACAAGCCCTGAGGCGTGGCACTTGATAAAGGCCACTGAGTTTAACTTATCTAAAAGAACAATGAAAAGACATGCACACAGTATGGGCACCTAGGTTCTGCAAACTTGAGCAAAATATGCCGCAATTAACAGATTTGCCAAAGGTGATTCAAAGATGTGGAGATTGAAGCTGTGTTTTTAAATATGCGACCATTACCAGTTTATTTGCTTAGAAATAATAACAGATAAATCTGTGCTAGGGTATATACTCAAAGCTTGACCAATCACACTTATCAGTAAAATTAGAATGACAGTTCAGAAAGTTAAGAGAGTTTAAGCAACATAACCAGTAAGCAAAGAAGCCAGGATTTAAATCCTGGCAAATTATTGCTATTTACTACTCTAAACCTATACTATATAGCCTCTTAAGAAAGGAGTGCTTATAATCAGTATGCTTTTTCATTTATAAAATTATATAGTGCTATAATATAGTTCTGTTTATCCACAGCTAAAATTTGTATTTGTCTGGCATCATATACACATTACCTAAGTGTCACAAAGGTTGTGTCTTAAAGCCTCAACCTTCTGTGGTTATATATGTAACTTCCTTTTCTGTTCCTCTATTTATATATTTTAATAATAGAGGTAGAAGGGAAAAGGAATGGAGTGAGGACATTTTTCATTATAAAAGTTTCTTCAGTTATCAGCTTTCTTCTTCACAACTACATAAATAAGGACATTTTAATACCCTAATTAATATCCATTTTTAACTCCATGTCATGTTTTTATTACCATTCTCTCATTAAAAATCTAATGAGCATTAGCATACTGACAAGGATAATAAATGCCAACAAGTCATATCCAGTTATTAAAGCTAATGGTTTCCCCATTGGGATGTAATATATGTTTCAGCTTTTTTTTTTTTGCCAAAAGCTCAATGATACTTTCATCTCCAGACGACCAATTGCACATTTAATTTAATACCTATTAAATGCTCACAGCAACCCAGAAATCACATTCGAGTTGTTACTCAAGCCATCAAGAGCCAGCAACTAGAAAGTGGAGATTAGGTAAAGGACTAATGCTGTCGCAGTGTGGAAATGATAAGCAGACAAACTCCTGCCTCAAAAAGTGCCTTATTTGAGCAGCCACGCCATGTCATCATCTAACAAGTCTCTACACAGTGGCAGGATACACACTGCTGCTTCTCACTCAAAACAGAGAGAAAGAACGATCTCAACATTCTTGTTTCTAAGAACCCTTCCAATAGGCAAATCTCAGCTCTTGTTATCTTATATAGTTTTCCAACAACAAAACATTTTTTCGTGGCTATGCCAGTTCTCAGTTGCTAGTCTGTTACTTTCTTTCAAAAGAAAGGGAATAGTTGTGTGTGTATGTGTATGGTGTATTTTTAATAAATTAGAAAATCTGCATAAATTTGAACCCATAGGAAGGAAAAGCTTGTTAGACATGGTATTAGGAAAGGTGTCAGAGAGTGTATTGCTCACTAATGTAGATATATCACCTGTATAAAAAGTGATTAATGCTAACCCTAGACAATGTCCCATGCCTACTTATTCTTAAATATTGTGATACAGCCATTGGTTTGGAATTTGTGCATCATTTCAAAAAAGTATAAAACAAATTTCTATCTTTCTTCAAAATGTTTTTCTCCTTTGAAATGAGCAATATCATGATCAATAAAGCCTAGATGTCCCTTTTTCAGAGAAGAAATGGCAGCTCACTCCAGTATTTTTGCCTGGAGAATCGCATGGACAGAGGAGACTGATGGGCTACATTCCATGGGGTCACAAGATTCAGACATGATTTAACAACTAAACCACCACCACCACCAGATGTCCCTTTTAGACTCAGCATCTAGAAGTGTCGAGGAACTTTCAAATTTTTTTCTAAATATTTCAATTGATTTCTGACTTTACAAATCAATATATACAAGTATTGAAATACAAATTTAGGGAAAGATAAAAGACTATTATTTTTTCATTTAAAAAATCAATATATTGAAATAAAAATTATTTCTACCACAAGCATGAGATATTAGTCAAAGACACAATGGATAAGGGCTGAGTGACCTTAGAGGGAAAAGTTATTGGAAGAGACAGTCGTCTTTGGACCTCTTGCTTTTTGACACATTTTGCTGGGTATGCCAAGAGTACAAGCCCCTGACCACCCTTTTGCACGGGTTCACGCTCAGTCGCTTCAGTTGTGTCCAACTTTTTGTGACCCCACGGACCATAGCCCATCAGGCTCCATGGAATTTTCCCAGCAAGAATACTGGAATGGGTTATCATGCCCTCCTCCAGGAGAGCTTCCCAACCCAGGGATTGTACCTGAGTTTCCTGTGTCTCCTGGATTGCAGGCAGATATATTACCACAGAGCCACCAGGGAAAACTGACCACCTTTTACTCAACCCATTACTCAGGGTTGTTGCATAGCTGATAACTTTGAAAGATAAAGGAATGCCTCCTTCTCCACAGCTCCAACAAATAACAGTCTTGGTTACTCTTGTTGTAAAAGTGGTGGGTTCCTCACACTCAGTGTTCCTCAGATGCAGCCCGAACCTACTATGCCACTCATTTATCACGCACATGGGATTTCAGTTGAAGGGGAACCAATACAAACACACTGATGCCCATGAGCCACAAGTAATGAGGCCTTTGATCTTGGACCCAGGAGTCACCTCTTTTCTGCCAACATCTATGAAACTTAAACTTGATAATATAACATCTAAAGAGGGAAAAATCAAATTCAAGATCTGACAAAGATTGCCTAAGATAAGGTTAATTAACCTCTCTAATCTTCCCTTACATCATCAGCGGGGAAGAAGAACACCTGATAATATGCATGGTGAGAATTTTTAAGACTGACTGATGCTGTACCTGCGGAGTCTCTAGCACAAGGAATATGTACAGCAAATGTTTGTGTTTCCTTAAGTTGTGCCACAAAGGGGATATTTTAAAATATATCAAAAGAAGGTTAAGTTTATTCTACGCAGTTCACATTCCCCATGTATATCAGTCTAATCTTCAGTCTTTAGAAAATTTTTGTAGAAATCTAATACTGCATAACATTATACCAGTGTACTGAATTCTACTTGATCTCATTACAACATTTCTTTAATAAACAGCTAAAGTATTAACTTCAAAGTTGCTAAGATACTAAATATGAATTGTTCTCAACACAAAAATGAACAAACATGACATGATAAAGGTGTTAGCTTACTCTATGGTAGTAATCATACTGCAATACATAAATGCACCAAATCAATACCTTAGACACCTTAAACTTACCCTAAACACCAAATTGACCATGTTATGTGACAATGACATCAATAAGAAATGTATACTGCCAAATTCTATTTGAATTAAAATAACTTTAACATTTGAATCTATAGTCGTAATTTATAACAGTATGTAGCTTTCTATTTTCTGCCTAGATTTTATAAAATAAATTGGAGATTTAACATCATTTCTATATGTTTTAGAAGACTGTGATAAGAATTGGAAGCATTTCCTTAAAAGGTATATCAGGGAAATTCTGGTCTTTTAATCTTGGAGATGAGAATCTTTAAAGGGGACATTTCTTCGACAAATTTCTCAGTCCCCTTCCCTGTTATTGCTTTAGGCTGGATTCCTGTAGGGATGGATAGTGTCAGTTGTCTCACCCACATTCCCTTTCTCATACCACTGCAGAGTCTGAAAAGGTGATACATGTGCTCTCTAGCTTCTCTTGCATCTCAGATGGGCCATGTTGTCCCCAAAAAAGAAAGCCCAACATAATGGCAGATGGAAGGAAGATGGGGAAGAAGATCCTCTTTCTTGCCCCAGGCATACATTCCTACCTTCATTGCCAAATAAGGCTTCAGGGTAAACATTGTCCCCACCTCCCACTCAAAGGTTGGGCTCTGGTAAATTCCCCGAAGTCCTTGGTTTGCTTCCTGCTTTTCCGGCTCCATACTCCCGGCCTTTAATAGTCTGATTTTAGTGGTTCACTATATTCTCTCTGGAAAGCCAATTGCTTGGACTGTTCTTTTCCCTTTACCTCTATTGAATCATATGCTAAATGATACTTTTTTCAGCCCAATTCCATTGTCACTATATTTTCCATTAATTCCTCAAAAGCGCTTCTATTCTAGCACTTTTTATGTAGTTTTAACACATATGAGTACATATGTATACACATATATACATACCTATTCACACACACAAATTTGATCATTTCAACTAGAGGGGAAAAAGCAGCTTCAAATAATTAGACTGAAACAAAGATGTCTACCGTATATTCTGGAGGACAGGGATAATATAACTCAAAAGGTTCAGAAAGGTTAAAGAGGTCAATGACAACTTGGAGCAGAAAGAACTGCTAGAAGACTATCACAGGGATTCACACATAAGCAACTTCTATGAAATTGAGGGTATCTTGGATGAGAAAGATATACTGTGGAAGAGATTCCTGGATTCATTAAATGAAGTGGAGTAATTAAGAAGAAATCAAAAATAAATTTAAGATTTCAGTCCTTTGGACACTTTAAGAAATGAGTAAGTTTGTGGTGGCAGAGGGAAACCATTAGTGTGAAGTAGAAATATTAAAGGATTTAAGAGTTGTGTAGGGCTTCCCAGGTGGCACAGAGGTAAAAGAATCTGCCTGCCAATGCAGAAGAAGTGGGTTCGATCTCTGGGTCAGGAAGATCCCCTGGAGGAGGAAACGGCAACCCACTCCAGTATTCTTGCCTGGAGAAGCCAATGGACAGAGGTGCTTGGCAGGCTGCAGTCCATGGGGTCACAAAGAGTCAGGCATGACTCAGCATGCACTCACACTAGGATTGTGTGTTTGAAATGAAGAATCCTAAAAAAGAAAACACTTTGTTAGTTAGTGGAGATAAAGGACAAAATTCTTAGCCTGGAGTTGGAGACCTGAGAGCAAGTCATCAAATCCAGATGTGTTCTCTAAAGCCTCCAGAGAAGATGGTTCCTCTAGGGGAGGCAAGGGGAGAGGGCTCTGGACCAAGACCTACATTCCCAGTTGGAATCACAAAGAAGAAGATGAAGATAAAAGAAGAAACCTGAGATGTTTCAAGTACTAGTTTTCATTTTTCTTTCAGTAATCATTTGTGGTCATAACTGATATTTTATCCTCTTCATTTTAATTCCATTTTTTCCAAATTGACTTTCTTATTGTCTGTAACCATATTTATAACTGTCCATAAAACTTCACAAGATCAAGATTTTCATGATATTTCTATTGCTAGTCAATTATATAAACTGAAACTTTTATCAGTTATTTCCAGTTCCATGACATTTGTTTTAAAAAAGCTATGAAAAACCCAAAGTTAAGCATTTCTACTAACTACAATCTTAGCTACCTACTACAACACACAATATATGTTATTATCTGGTTTGTGACCTTTGGGCCAGTTTTCAATATAAATGTTAGTGTTTCTGGCCAAGTTAACTAATTTATCAAATAAAATTTCATGAGACCATCTACCAGTTACGTTACTGAAAATCAATACTCCCAAGTGCGTTTTCTTCATTCACCAGTTTTTGTGTTCTGTCAACAAAATAATCTGGATTAAATGCTGGTTTACTCTTTTCAGCCTCCTTTTTTCCAACTATTCTGAAGTTGTAAGAGGCAGTAATCAAAAGATTTTGACGTTAACAATGTCCTATTAAAGGAAAAACCCAGAAATAAGTGATAAAATTTAAAAATAGAATGTGTATTGAGAAACAAATAAAAATAAATTAGCAATCTAATTTATACAAAAAAGGGAAGAGTTGTAAAAGGAAAAACAATTAAGACAGTAGCAAAGATCCTATTTTATTAATCCAGAATGATCATATCTCAAATACATGCCAGCGAATACTTGCTTGGATGATTCTGTTCAAAGGCCCAGTATATTTGTAAAATCTGTAGGCCTTCAGCAAAAAAAAGAACAGAGAAAAGGCAAGGCGTTAAAAAGTGGCTAAAGCTTTCTAAGTTATACTGCTAAGTCCAGTACATCAGATTAAAACGCTCTACTTGAAATCTCAAAATCAAGTTACTGTGCCTTATAGCAACATGTTCAAAAGACATCTTTCAGCGGGAAACACAAGATAAATCTCCCCAAAGCAGACTGGAATTAAAATAGTGGTATTGAAAAAGTAAAAAATTCAATTCCTCCAGCCAGGGGGCAAAAAAAAAAAAAAATGCCACCTGAAACAAAGAAAAGAATATACTAGTGTCGAATTTAAGAAAACAAAAATATGGCTTACATCAGTAACATGGAAAAGTTTAAAAAAAAATAAAATTAGATGGATGCTTGCTGTTCTGTGAATCTTAGGGGAATAAGTCTATAAGCAAAAAGAATATGCTAAGATACATGATAATGCATCATGTAGATAATGTATCTACCCTTAATACTAAAGGCCTTTGACATGTATATAGTCAGTAGGGGGAACTGAGAGCTTTCGTTTGAAGTGGGAATGTGCCCAGTACTGTCCTATGCACTGAACTATAATAACACCCTGAGTGTGAAGTGCAAAGAAGGGAATGGTTAAGCAGAAGAATGTGGTATAATAATGTAAGTGTGATACAAGGTGTTACAGAAATCATTAGAAGAGATGCCTCATCCAGAGGCATGAGGTCAGGATAGACTTTTTCCCTGGGAAGCAGAAGCTAAGGTGAGAAAGAATAGTTAGAAGTTAGCCAGGTGAAGGGGTAATTAGTCAAGAAAGAGGGTGTTGCCTGTGGAGGTCAAAAGTGAGAGGGAACAGAAGGCTCAAAGGAGTGAAAAGAGTCCAGCATTTCCAGGAGTAGCAAGCATATTGTTGGGGAGCAAAAAGAAAAGTCCTCTGGAAACTGGAACTCCTGTTTTTTGCAGATTTTTCAAACTGCATCACTTTGGTATTGATAAAAATGCAGTTTTGTTTTTTTTTTGATTGGGACCTCTTAGACTATATGCTGAAAACATACATTGAAATCATACATTGAAAATGCTTGATATAGACAAAAAATAATAAAACTTTAAATGAAGAAAAAGAGTAAAATGGAAATGTTGGCTATAAGCACAGTTAATCAAAAGAACCAAGAACCAAAACAAAATAAAACACACTCACATAAGTCCCATCAGGGAACCAGAGAGTGAGGAAACACAAGCATACAAATTAAATTTGAATAATAAATTTTATAAAATGTAAATTGGAAGGAGAAAATTCCTTAATTTAAATGTGACTTGAATAAATATATATATATATATATATATATATATATATATATATATATATATTCAAAGCCTATAATAGGCTTCCCTGTTGGCTCAGCAGTAAAGAATCTGTGTGCCAATGCAGGAGATGCAGGTTCGATCCCTGGATTGTGAAGATCCCCTGGAGAAGAAAATGGCAACCCACTCCAGTATTCTTGCCTGGGAAATCCCATGGACACTGGAGCCTGGTGGGCTGCAGTCCATGGGGTCACAAAGAACAGCATATATATAGTATAGACATGGATAATAAAAGCAGGCAGAGGGTTATAGGAGCGAAGCACCAGGAGGGTCAGAGAATACATAAATCTGTCCTTTAGGTTAGTCATCACCTACTAATGTAGATCAGATAATTACTTTTCTGTTTTATTCCGAATTGTTTTCCTTTACAAACCAATTTTTTAAAATAATTCTGAAATAGGAATACTATCCCAGTTTTATAGATAAAATGAGATTTAGAGAATGTATAAAATTCATCCCAAGTTGTCCAAATGTTTCTTTTTCAGGTGTAATTGACATATAGTATTGTATTAAAGTATATAATAACTGATAATATCATCAGTTCAGTGCAGTCACTCAGTCATGTCCAATTCTTTGTGACCCCATGAATCGCAGCATGCCAGGCCTCCCTGTCCATCACCAACTCTTGGAGTTTACTCAGACTCATGTCCATCGAGTCAATGATGCCATCCAGCCATCTCATTCTCTGTCGTCCCCTTATCCTCCTGCCCCCAGTCCCTCCCAGCATCAGAGTCTTTTCCAATGGGCCAACTCTTCGCACGAGGTGGCCAAAGTATTGGAGTTTCAGCTTTAGCATCAGTCCTTCCAATGAACACCAAGGACTGATCTCCTTTAGAATGGACTGGTTGGATCTCCTTGCAATCCAAGGGACTCTCAAGAGTCTTCTCCAACACCACAGTTCAAAGGCATCAATTCTTCAGTGCTCAGCTTTCTTCACAGTCCAACTCTCATACCCATACATGACCACTGGAAAAACCATAGCCTTGCCTAGACAGACCTTTGTTGGCAAAGTAATGTCTCTGCTTTTGAATATGCTATCTAGGTTGGTCATAACTTTCCTTCCAAGGAGTAAGCGTCTTTTAATTTCATGGCTGCAATCACATTCAACACTAAAAAGCTGAGAGTTTTTCCTCTGAGATCAGAAACAAGACAAGAATGGCCATTCTTTTTTTTTTTTTTTTCTTCAACATAGTATTGGGGATTCTAGCTGGAGCAATTAGACTAGAAAAAAATAAAAGGCATCCAAACTGGAAAGGAAGAAGTAAAACTGTTACTACTGGTGGATGACATGATTTTATACATAGAAAACCCAACAGGCTTTACCCCCCACCCCCAGCAAAAAAAAAACCCACAGGATAAAAATATTCAGTAAAGTTTCTGGATACTAAACTGTTTTACAAATACCTGTTGTATTTTTATACACTAACAACTGTCAAAGAGAAATTAATAAAACAATCCTGTTTACAATTGCACCAAAAAAGAATAGAATACCTAGGAATAAATTTAAGAAAAAGATAAAAAATCTGTACACTGAAAACTATAAGACATTGATGAAAGACATTGAAGATGACATAAATGGAAAGATATTCTGCACTCACAGATGGGAAGAATTAATATTTTCAAAACATTCATATTCCTTAAGGCAATCTACAGATTCAATTCAATCCTTATCAAAATTTCAATGTAGTTGTTCACAGAAATGGAACAACCCTAAAACTTGTAAGGAAACACAAATGTCCCAAACAGCTCAAGCAATCTTGAGAAAGAATTATAAAGCTGCAGATATCATATTCCCTGATTTCTAAGTATATTACAAAGCTATAATAATCAAAACAGAAATAGATAGATCAATGTAACTGAATTATTTTATGGCAAAGGAAGCAAGAATATGTAATAGGGAAAGAACAACCCAGGTGTTTAACACCTGACACAGGTAAGGTACTCATCTCTGCTGCAAGAGAATATGTATGACTGAGAAGAGGGACTAATGAGATTACCTGGAGCTTTGGTCTATATAGTCCCCTACAACAGACCAAATGAGAATGCAGATTTTTAGTAATCCTTTAAGGACATCCTCAAGTAACTGGTTCATTTTAGCATTCCTTGCTAACACAAGAAAAGCTCTAGATTTAAGTGTTGCTTACTCCAACTGTCTTCATGGCTCACAGATTCTAACTCTGGTCCTCTATATTGTACATATATACTGATATTCACAAGGAAAGTTGGGTGAGAGTGAATGCTAACAAGCAGTTTCCTCATGTCAGTTCAAAGCCACCTGAGGGAGTTCAAAAGCCTCATTCTGTGTATAAAAGTAACTGTGAAGGCCACGGTCACCAGTCTACCTCAGACTACGCATCCAAGCCTTTAGTTCTAAATCCTCACTATGTATTAAAATCACCCGAGGGCTTTTAAAAATTATTTGATGTTTAGAACACATTTCCAGAGATTCTGAATCAGTTCATCTTGCTGTGTCCAAGCACTGATAATTTTCAAATCTCCAGATATGCTAAAGAACGTTCAGGGTTGAGAACCTGAACCAACCCAATCAAGATAACCCCATTGCCATAGTCAGTGATTGCTTTAGGAATGGACATGAGACCCAACACTGGCCAATGAAACATGAGAGAAAATATTTCGAAGCACCTCTGGGAGATTCTTCCTAGATCTTAAAAATAGAAACCAAGGAAAGATACAGTTTCTCTTTTGGATGTCATGTCATGTCTGGACTTGATATACAGAACTACAGTAAACATCTTGCTTCCTAAAAAACAGTTGTAAGATAATGTTGATGACAAGATGATGAAAAAACCAGGGCTCTGTAGCAATCTGAAGGGGTGGGAGGTGGGAGGGAGGTTCAAGAGGGAGGGAACATGTGTATACCTATGGCTGATTCATGCTGATGTATGGCAGAAATCAACACAACATTGTAAAGCAATTATCCTTCAATTAAAAATAAATTTTAAAAAAAGAGAATGAAAATATTAAAGGAAAAAAGTCCTGATATTATTGATGTATGGGATCCATCTTGCCTCTGGACTTCCAATTATGAGAAATATTATATTTCCTTATCATTCCTTATTTGAGTCAGGTTCAGTTCAGTTGCTCACTCATGTCCGACTCTTTGCAACCCCAAGGACTACAGCATGCCAGGCCTCCCTGTCCATCACCAACTTCTGCAGTTTACTGAAACTCATGTCTATTGAGTCGGTGATGCCATCCAACCATCTCATCCTCTGTCATCCCCTTCTCCTCCCCCCTTCAATCTTTCCCAGCATCAGGGTCTTTTTAAATGAGTCAGCTCTTCGCATCAGGTGGCCAAAGTATTGGAGTTTCAGCTTCAACATCAGTCCTTCCAGTGAACACTCTGGACTGATTTCCTTTAGGGTGGACTGGTTGGATCTCCTTTCAATCCAAAGGACTCTCAAGAGTCTTCAATACCACAGTTCAAAAGCATTAATTCTTTGGTGCTCAGCTTTCTTTATAGTCCAACTCACATCCATACATGACTACTGGAAAAACCATAGCTTTGACTCAATGGACCTTTGTTGGCAAAGTAATGTCTCTGCATTTTTTTTACTATGCTGTCAAGGTTGGTTATAACTTTTCTTCCAAGGAGTAAGTGTGTTTTAATTTCATGGCTGCAGTCACCACCTGAAGTGATTTTGGAGCCCCAAAATATAAAGTCTGCCACTGTTTCCACTGTTTCCCCATCTATTTGCTATGAAGTGATGCGACCGGATTCCATGATCTTAGTTTTCTGAATATTGAGCTTTAAGCCAACTTTTTCACTCTTCTCTTTCACTTTTGTCAAGAAGCTCTTTAGTTCTTCTTCAGGTTGCTTATTCTCCAATTCTCACTGATCCAGCATGTTATACTAATAACTATATCACATATTTGTATGACCAAATAATCCTGGAAGTACATTAAAAGTTTCCTCAGTTTTTACTATTATTGCTCATGATTAATTATGTCATTGTTACCCACAGTCCAGACCATTCAAATTTTAAAATGCATAAGAATGTATTCTCTTTAGAAATTTCCTTCTAATTCAGGACCTAAAATTAGAAATAAGCCATTTTTTCTGAGTTAATTCTACTATGCTCATCCACCTTAGCCAATTCCTAATACTATAATGAGTATAAGTAGTTCTAAGAACCTATTAACAATGAGTAATCTTGCTTCCTTATCATTCATTTGTGTGGATAGTTAGTCAACAAACATTAAGCATTTTCTGTAGACCAGATACCATGCTTATATTGGGCTACAAAGATTTTAAAACATGTTACCTGCTCATGAGATGGTCACAGTCTAGTAACAGAAGTATATATTCACAGATAATTACAATTCCATGTTACTAATTTATAATGGACACTAAAATAAGATAATTTTTGCAAGAGACAAAGCAGGTTTGCAAGCAAGCAAAAGGAAGTCTTATTAATTCATACTTTTATTAAAATCTCCAAGTATCTCTGCTTAGAAATAACTTTAATACCTCCTAGGGAAATAGGAAAACAGAAAATGAAAGCCTGGTAGCCAACGTGAATGAAGGACAGAAATGAGATACTTCAATTGTAGAGTCAGGAGTCTAATTTCAAAACAATATAAAAGTACCAAAACTTGGACAAATGGATTTCTTTTAAACATCAGGGGAAGTTGTTCTCAAAACTGAATGCTTTGCACAACTGTTTTATTTGAAGCAGAAGGGCACTAATGAAATTGCCTATTCTGAAAGTCATAAATAAGAGCAAAATATCCCTATATCTTTAGGTATCAATTTTCCATATCAATCATCACTGTTTTGCTAGAAAACTAATATTGCTCTAGAGTGTTTTTCCCCATTCCCCAGAAATCGCGCTTTTGCATAATAAGAAACATTTCAGAAACAACTGTCAAAAATAAAACATACAACAGATTTGATTATACCCATAGTTTCTAAGACTGAATAAACAAGCAGTTTATAGAAATAGTTCATTTTATAGACTTCCAATGTCATCTTCTATTTTTATTCTTACTCATAATAGGAAAGATATTGACCAAAGGAAAGAAATAGACTGTATTGGGTTCTGAGATGCAGGTGCTCTTTGATACATTTTTAAATCCTAATATATGAATCCAAAATCCTCTCTGGTCAGTTCATAAAAATATTTGATCAAACACTTGAAGTTAGAGATAAAATGGCCTATATGTGTTTTCAAAGCAGTTAATATCCTAAATATCCTGCCCAATTTTAAAGTTTTACATGATTCAGAAATTAATATCTTGAACATGAATGTATTTGGTTATCATAACCTTGAAAATGGAGAAGGAAATGGCAACCCACTCCAGTGTTCTTGCCTGGAGAATCCCAGGGATGGGGGAGCCTGGTGGGCTGCCATCTATGGGGTCACACAGAGTCGGACACAACTGAAGTGACTTAGCAGCAGCAGCAACCTTGAAAAACTAAAAAATAAACAAATTTATTGGTTGTCATTTCAAAACGTGATATATCTGCAAAGTGCTTATTACTTAAGGAGTATATGTCCAAGTAAATTTGATTGTTAAATGTTATCTGATATTCTTCTAGAGGAAAAAAAAAAAAAAGTGGTTAGAGAATTTGCTCCTCCAACTCTAAATTATTTTACTAAAATCCTTTCCTTCCTAAAATCATAAGCCTGCACCTTTAGAAAGACCAAAAAGGGTTTATACTTTGGACCTGATAAGGATGATTTGCAATTATGGCAGCCCATCTTCTGAGTGTCCTGACTGATATGCAGGTCTTGAGGAATCCAGCAATGCTACAAGCTATACTGTTGAAGTTGTCGTTGATTTCTTTTATCAGGAAGATTCAATTAAGGTTTATGACAAATCCGTTAAATGTAGGAAATAAGCTCTATTTTGGAGCTGTCAAAAAAAAAAAAAAAAAAAAGAGCAGAGGATAAGCAAGGTAAGGGAGCCTTAGGCGTGCCTGACACTATTCAGATTTCATTGTCAGGTGATAGTCCTAGGAGTTGTATGGACTCAACCACTGATTGACAGCTTATTGGCGGACCTTTCATTATGTGAATAGTACAACACGAGAGCTCCAGAAGTGATGGGTATAACTCTATCATCAACACGCTACTCACTTTATATAGTTATGTATATTTTCACCTCTTCAAACTAAGCATCACCCAGTGGCTTCCTTCGTATTTCACAGAGACTATGTGTGCTATTAACTTTCATGATATAGAGACACTAAGCTTTGCTCTGTATTGGCCTGGAAAGATGCTTAATATCAACTAATTCATTATTTAAAGGCTTTTGACTCAAGTATTTTTCCAAGTAAGTATTTTTTGATGAAACCAATGTTTTGATGTCAGCTGATTACTTCTAAAATTCTATTCAATAAGCCATGCATCTTTACCTCTAGTGTATAAACCATTTTAAGTCCAGAACCATATTTTGGAGTGCTAAAGATAGCTCAAGCATTACCTCTCCCCACCCCCAACACGCACACCTGTTAAGGAGCCCTAAGAGTTCAGATAAAGAGCCATGCACCTAACAGGTCTTCAGATGTGCCCTTTGAACATTGAAACTGGCCAAATAACATATTTTTCTTTTCATATGGTGTATGTATTCATATTTGTATAGACAATTTATGCCAAAAACTCAAAGTGTTTTACACTTTATTGAATTATAAAGATAGTGAGATTGGTAGAATCAATTTATAGGAAAGGAATTATGTTCAAAACATAGTCTCAAAGTTTAGATTTTTCAGGCAAAACTTTTTTGTCACCCATAACCCAGGCAGAGATGAGATTCCCAGGAATTTTCCCAGGCACATTTCTCTGCTGGGATCTCACTTCCAGTCTGCCTTCTTCAGGCAGAAGGCCCTGTGTCCTGTCCCCAGGCTTCCCCACAGAGCAGATTTAGCCCTAGTTCACACATTCCACTCTGGTTCTCTCTTCATTTATGGTGGCTGGGAATTGAATGCTCAGCTATGAATTTAAGGAAATTTTTGGAACGTTTATTGAGCATTTCTAGGCCATGAATTTGGAAATTTTTTGTATTATTTTTTATTACCTCAATTTAAACCTAGAAACACCTATGTATGTGTTAGTCTCTCAGTTGTGTCCGACTCTTTGTGACCCTATGAACTGTAGCCCTCCAGGTTTCTCTGTCCACGGAATTCTCCAGGCAAGAATACTGGAGTGGGTAGCCATTCCCTTCTCCAGGGGATCTTCCCGAACCAGAGATTGAAGCCAGGTCTCTAGCATTGCAGGCAGATTCTTCATTGTCTGAGTCACCAGGCACCAGTATTTTAATATTTTACCATGTTCAAGTTGAAAAAATGATTTTACTAAAAAAAGGAATATGTTTAAATACATTGTCTGCTTTTTCCCTGATATTCTCCCATTTAATTTTTAATTTGGAATTTTTTTAAAAATCCAAAGGTAAAATATTTTTTTATTTAATATTAGGAAGTTTTATAGTTTTAAATACACAAAAAAAACATAGAAACAATGTAAAAATCTAAAAATCCACATTTATCAATTACTTTGTTATTTTTCAGCTGAAATGGCCCATCTAATCTCCTGAGCTTGCACTCTTCCAATTCTGTTCTGCTGATGTCATGTAGCTGTCACTCATCACACCAAAACCTCTCCACCTTCTTGAGGATTCTTTTCCAAGGTGAGTGTCTCGACTCTGGTAAATTTCAACACTGATCCCTATCTTGACCTTCTCTCCTCAATTCACAGTACACTTTCTGAGTCCCACTTGCCATACCCCAGAATATGATTCTAAATAATAGTATCTGTGATTAGACCACATCCACCATCAGATGTCCCAGATACAATTCTCCATCCCAATCCCCATGCCCACTGATAATCCTAACTCACTCAAGCCGAACCATTGTTTCTGAAATGTTCCTTAAGTTATAGGCTATCAAAGCCTCATTCTTTGAGAGCCCAACATGCTTCAGGTTATCTGACCAGCCACTCCATACAACCCACATGGTTGGGCTCAACACATGGTCTCCATAACCCAAGCAGTGACATTTACATACTCAGGCAAACATCATGATGTCCCTTCAAGGAAGGCACAATTTCTGCACCTGAAGTGCATGACATTTCAAAGCTGGCATCGTTCTACAAATATACTTCAGAATAAAGCAAAAGGACAGTGTGAAAGGGAAAGGCAATTTTCTCCAACTCAAAGGAAAAGCCCTTTCTCACTGATAAAACTGCTGACATCTAAAGCCATTAGCTCAAAGAAAGAAAAAGAATTAAAGTCCTGGTGAGGGGAATAAGTTTGGTCCTGGCTCTGCCCCTTGCTAGCCATGAAACTCCAGGCAGTCATCAAACTGAGTCTCAGCTTCGTGATCTGCTTAAGAAGTCAGCTGGGAGAATTTTTAAATAAGATAATGTGTGTGGAAATATGTGCATAAAAGTTAATGTGCCAAATTAATGTAAAATATGATATCATCAACACAAATTTTATTAGACCTCTTGGTCATGGGAAAAAATTCAGGAAAGATGCAAAATTTGCTTCCAGAATTCAAAAAGCTGGCCATATTCAACAAAGAATAGTCTCACCCCTTTAATTACTGATGATAAATCTGCACACTTTAAAACTTAGGTAAAATAGGAAAGAGTTTACAAACCAAAAGTCCTACATCTAATGTTCATCTAAAACTAGAACATTTAATCCAAAATATACATTTCTTCCTCTATACCAACCTATCCCCAGCATAATATATGAAATATTATTTAGTTAAAATAGACAATAGATAGATAGATGAGACCCCATGGACTATAGCCTACCAGGCTTCTCAGTCCATAGAATTTTCCAAGAAAGAATACTGGAGTGGGTTGACATTTCCTTCTCCAGGGGATCTTCCCAACCCAGGGATCGAACCCAGGTCTCCCACATTGCAGGCAAACACTTTACCCTCTGAGCCAGCAGAGACTCAAAATAGACAATATTCTAATATTCTATTCAATATTAATATTCTAATTAATATTTTAGAACAAGATGTTTGGAAGAGATCTTATAGGTTATTTGATCCACTAATTCAAGTTAACTTTAAATGTCCTCTGTAGTTTCAAAATGGTTATTTTATCTGAACTTGAACATTGTAGAGTAACAGTGAACTCAGTACTGTAACAAGAGCTACTCCACATTTTCACTAATTTCTCAGTGTGTGTGTGGCATCTGAAGAAGGGGAATGCGGAAACCAGTATTAACATTCACATTTAAACTCTATGGATGTTTCCATGAAAACAACCCCAACCACGTATTGTAGAGGATTAGAAAAGTGATGTCATGGTGGGATTACATGGGTGATGAATATTCTTATGAAAAGATTCAACAACATGCTACAAATGTGATACTTAACCCTAAAGTGAATGCATTAAGGATCATTTTTATTTATTTATTTATTTTTACTTTACAATATTGTATTGGTTTTGCCATACATCAACATGAATCTGCCACGGGTGTACAACTTCCACTGAATCAATAAATGAACAGTTTTGAAAAAACCCAATGTAAGCCTGTCAAGTCTCTCTGTCTCCAAGTAAAAATCTTTTTATTTCAAATATTCCTTTTGTGGCATAGTTTTGAGTTCTTTTGCCATTTAAGCCACTATTCTATGAACACACTCTGGATTATCCATCACTTAAACTGTGGTGCTCAAGAAGAAAGTAGAATACTTTTAGTGGTGTAACTAGTAACTTTCATGTTCCCACACCTAGGAAGCAACTTGTGTTAATGTGGCCTTGAGTTGTATTATTGCTCATTTATCTATGACTATACCATACTCCTTGCTTATATTGAGCTTTCTGGTAATTGAAATTCTTACACATCTTTCTTACATATCCTTTTTTATATATCCTACATATATACTCAGTTGTTTGAGTTTTGGGATATGCATCTAGGACCTTAAAAGAATTGCTGATAATACCTCACATTGTTAAATGTCAGCCACGGGAATACTGGGATTTCAGGAGAGGGGGCAAGAGTACAAGCATAGACATCTGCCGTCAGTCAGGGTCCTGTCATGCAATATCTATTCTCTTTCTTCTAATTTATTCTACTCTCAAGTTTGATGACTGAGCATTCTATACCCATATCCGAATTAACAGCAATAACTAACATTTCTGAGCATGCTTTGACACCGCCTCACGTTATTTATCCCACTTAACCTTCACAAGAATTCAATGAGGCAGTTACTATCACCATTTTAAGGATGAGGAAACTGTGGCTTACAAAGATTCAGTAATTTGCCCAAGATGGCATTCCAAGAAGTGGTAGAAGCAGGATTTGATCTCAGTCTGAGCCCTAGTCACTGTAACTGCATTATACCGCATTGCCTCTCTCAGTCATTAAAAAATGAATTTAGTAGGGCTAAGGACAGACTCATAAAGCATGCCTTCATGAGAACTGCCTGATGGATACAGGCTTTCAAGCCTTCACCTAATATCCTTAACACTCAGCTAAATCAACCACCATATTAACCCAAAGGTATCTTGAAAGACTTGACCAATGCCTTGCTTTAGCTCAGATACATGGTTTTGTGTATTCCCCTAAGCTACTGATTTAATAACCTTACAAAGAAGTAAACAGGGTTAGTTTGATACTGTTTCTTCTGAATGCTGAATCATTGCTTTCTTTGCTGGCTGTTCACCAACCCATTTCTTTAATTGTTGATTCTAAAATCTTACCTAGAATTATTTATTTTTCCAGATGATAATTTATGGAACACTTCTTTTCCCTTAAGAAAGAAGAAAAATTACCTGTCTTCATTCTTCTAATACTACCTCCCCCTCCCCCTCCAATTCTTCACGGTAAAGAAGTTTGAAGAAGAGATCAGAAAATCTTAGTAGTCTGTCTCAAATTCATTGAGCTTAAGGGCACTAGGCAACTGGGAGTGTAGCTAATTTTATGTCAGTAGCACATAAAATGTGTGTTTTGAAGCAATAAAAAGATGGCAATGAAAACTATAAAGTTCATGTTTATAAAATAAAGTAATGAAAAGTAAATTGTTCCTCCATCTGAAGTAAATTCATGTAATTCCTCTCAATAAAACCTGTGCTTGAAAGTAAATGCTTATGGCACACTCCGGCTATTGATTCCTGCAAGTTAATAATTTCTGCCAGTGGTATACAATCCCAAGATGGCTGGTAAAACATCTGTCAGCCTGTGTCATGTTCCAAAAAGTCAGTCAGTGGGTCAATAAAATTTGTGAGTGTCTTTGGTGTGGAGACTATTCCAGAAGATGCAGTGGGGAAATGTAAAGCAGAAAATGTACAAATTGATTCAGGGACCAATGAATCTCAATGACATCTCGCTGGATAAGAAAATAGAAAGTAAAATCTAAGGCAATTTAATGCTCCTCTTGGAACAGACAAAAACTTTTCCTAAAAATGACAAGCTAGTTTAAATCTATATATTCTCACTTATATGTTTCTTGGTAATAGAAAAAACATGTTTTAAAAGATGTTAGATTTTACTGTAGTGATATAGCCCATACCTTTTGAGCTTTAAGTTCTCTTCAGGCATCAGAATGTTTACTGACTAACACAGGGAGTGGCAAGGTGACCCTGAAGTCTTAGAATGGAGAGGACCTGACCCTTCATGTCATCCTTGGCAGAGAAGAGAGAGTGTGTGGGAAGAACACCCAGGGGAATACACCATGCACTCGGCTCTAAAGCAGAGGTAGAAAGAACAAAAAAGGCCACTCCTAAGTCATCACTTGGTGGTAGGATCCTGATAGCCTAAGGGATCATGTTTAAAGACAATTCTCAGTAAACAGAAGCAAAAAATGAGACTAAAATCTCCACGATGTTATATACCTGAGCAAACTGGTATAAAACAAGAAATGCAAAATTAGCAACATTTGGACAAAACCAGGAAAGAAAACCAGCTCTAAATACAACAGACTGTTCTCTGAGTCAGATCTACAGAAGTGGTCTGATTCAGATTATTCTGAATGCAATTGTACGTTCTCTTAACAGAGCTTGGAGAAGGAAATCTTGATGTGAGTCATCAGAAACCTATTCATAAAGTTATTTAAATATAGCTTTTAGTTGTCTTCGTTTAGAAAAAATCTTCCAGATACAAAACAAAAAGACATATGAATCAGGTGGGTACAACTGATATTGCTGTTAATATTCTAGGACCTAACAGAATGCTGCTGGCTTAAAATAACTTTTCTCTCTCACTATGGAGATTACAGACCTCAAAACACCAAGACAGGAGCATTTAAATGACACTAGTCTAACATTTGCATTCTATATGCTTACTGTATAGTAGAACCTCAGCGACATTTAATTAATAAATAAATGATCAGATAATTAGACCTAAGTATTTTTACACTTTAACTCATGGTTCAGCTGGTAAAGAATCTACCTGCAATGTGGGAGACCTGGGTTCGATCCCTGGGTTGGTAAGATCCTCTGGATAAAGGAATGGCTGCCTACTCTAGTATTCTGGCCTGGAGAATTCCATGGACTGCAGAGTCCATGGGGTCACAAAGAGTCTGACATGACTGAGCAATTTTCACATGTGGCCTTCATTTCAAAATCTTTCAGGAAAACTTGTTAAAAATGCAGAATTACCAACACAGAATCTCCAGGGATACAACCCAGTATCTACATTTGAAATCTCCAGAATCAAGCTCTGCTCTGCTCTTTCCTGGCCCTGTGCCCATGGTGAGTCTCACTACCTCTCCAAGTAGTCCTCTCATTCACAAAGCAATGAGTAGAGAAAGACCCTCTCCTAACATAGCTGCGCTGATCACATCCTAGCACGCTCACAAGGCCCACAGCACCATGCCTGTCATCAGCTCAGTGCAAAGGAAATGGGAGCCTTACAATCAGCAAATGTCACATGGAGTGAATGACAGAGGACAGAACGTTCTGGTTCTTTTTCTCCTCCTACCATATGATAGATTGTAATCATCTATCATAACCATAAACAATTAGTACTTATTAAATATCAACCATGTGTGAAACAGTCCAAAATAGGCACTTGACATGTTCTGATACATTCACAGTGAACTCATCATTTTACCTATTGCACAGAAACAAGCCTCCCATGCCAGAAAATGTCAGACATGAGGCTCTAAGTCAATAACCTGCCTCTGAGTCCCAAAGATGTGTTTGTATCCCAAACTTTTACTACATAAAAAATATCTCTCTTAAAAATAAAATACATTTTCTTTCTGGAGGAAAAGTGCATTTGCTCTTAAAAACCAAAGGATGAGACTTTTTTTAGTGTGTGACCATGAACATTAAAATGTGGATTTATTATCTTTTCACACTCTTATTTGTTGTCCATGAGAACATCCTGAACAGGAAGTTCATTAGCAAATCTGCCTTGATTAAGATCTCATAGAACTATTACAGACAAAAACACTGTTAACAACTGAAACTCATTATCTGGGAATTTCCTTTTCAGGCTATTTTTTATAAACAAGTTCATCAGGCCAATAAACTGGTCAATAATGTTTATCGAGCACCTGCTAAATGGATGAGTCTGGGCGGGCATGTTTGTTCAGTGCTTATAGTTAGACTTTTCAGTCCTGATGATCTAGTGAAAAAAGAAAGATTTTCCAACTCAAGAACTTAATACTTGCCTATAAAACTTTAAGTCCTATCATCTAGCTACATTTTATTTTTGTGATGGCTGTCATGTTCTCTTTCCATCCATGAGGTAGGAAGTGACTCCCACTTTACAAACTTTCAGTTTTCTATAGCATTCAGAAAAAAGTTCAATAATTTTTATCATTACTTTCAGTATATTTTTTAATTTGTTTTTGTTGTCTCGATTTAAAATTTAAAATATCTAGAGAACAATAAAATACAATACCCTTGCTGGGCAAACGAAGGCTACCGATTTAAACAAGTGATTTCTTCATAAGTCAGTCCTCTCTAGAATAAGGTGAGAATCAGGCAATTTCAGATTTGATCACTTCTATATGCATTTAAAAGCTCTCATTATTTTGCTTAGTTTCCAGTCCCTTATTTGTCATAAAAATTCTGGTTGAATGACTCCTTGGGTAAAGGCAAGTTCTATTTTATGCCTCCCATTAGTTTAATTGGTTCTCAGAAAGATACTGAATATTTAATAGGTCTGGAATTAGCTAGAATGTGTGAGCTGGCATCAAGGACATCACTCATGATGGGGTCCCCAGGTGGGAAGGTCATTAGCAGGCAGCACCACTTCCCTATGACAGAAGTTGACTGAAGATGGCACAAAAAAGTTCAGAATGAAGGTTGAAGCTGTTTCCCTTCATGACATCTCCTTTACCCAAGCTTTCCACACCAGGCACAATGCCATAGTCACAGCCTTTGCTTATTGAAGACACAGCTAAGAACAGGGCTGGGAGTGCTGCCTGACAGGCCTGCTGTTCTGGAGTCCTGAGGTTTCATCTTAGCTTTCAATTTCTTTCATATCAAATACAAATGCTGAAGCAACAACTCAGAAGCTACGGCTCTCATTAGACTGTGCGGAAGAATGGTAGTTTAAAAAAGAGAGAGAGCGCTTTCATTTGAAGTTCTAACCTGACAAATCTAATTTTCAAAACAAGTGAACCTAAAGGCATGCAAAGTCTCATTGGTCAGAGTGAACCAGCCACCCATGTCATTATCCCGGATTACAGCCTGACAGCCCATGAAAGGCTGAACAAGGCAAGCTAACCTTTAGTGATCAGCTTATATTCTAAAACTACTTCTGACAAAGATGCCTGCTCTGAAAAAAAAAAAAAAATGAGGTTTTACCAACTCGAACTTTTCATTCATTTGTTCACTCATTCATGCTACAAGTACTTATTGAAGACTTTCACTGTATCAGAGGGAGAGCCGTGTGAAGTACAAGACAGGAGGTGGGAATCTCATGGTAAAAGATAGTCATGAAACTGACTTCAGAAAACTTAGAATTTTATGGGGAAGACAAGTCATCAATACTACAAGTTACAGTTTTTAAAATATGATGTTTTATTAGAGGAGAGTAAGTGAAGGAGACCGTGAGAACATACTGGAAGGACCTAATTCTGTTTTCGAATCAAGGAAATCTACCCTGTGGACATAACATGTAAATTGATCCCTGTGAGATAAGTAGAGGTTACTGACTGCGTCAGACCTTCTTATGCACAATTTCAGATGTTCTCAACCTCACCCAGTTCTTGTTCCAGTTGCCACAGAGATGACCAGCTCTTGGCAGCCAGCCTCGAACTGCTTCAGCTCAGCCTTGCCTGGGTCTTGGCTCCCACCCCAGGGCTTCCCTGCTGATCCCTCAGAACTCGATCAGTGCAACCTGAAGTGTGAGGGATTTAAAAGCAGGTGAGGTGAACATTTGACCAGTGAAAAAGACAGAATTGTGAATAAAGATTTGCTCCTCTTCAAGCCTATGGGCTGTTCTGGAAGGAGTCAGTTTTTGAGTAATCAGGTTCCTGAACAAAAACTCCATCTCACAGCCTTTTCTGACTCTCTCTCTCTCCTTTTCTGCTTCACCCTCCTTGTCTCTCACTTCAGTTCCCTGAGGGTAAAGTCTCTAATAAGGGAGGAACTCACTATCTTTGCTTCAGACTCATGTTCTAGAAAATGTAAGCTAAAATACCCTGAAAAAATAAATAAATTTCAGACAGGGAACCACAAGTACAAAAACAAGAGTTCTGAGAGCACAGAATTTAATATGGCTGGACAAAGAGTATGAGGGCAGAAAAGGCCAAAAAGAAACTATATTTGGAGCCAGGTGAGGTAAGAGTTGGTATATTGGTTTAAAGAGTATAACTATCCAATATGTTTGCCTTTAGTCTTTTACGGTTATTGAAAGCTTGAAATGTGGTAAGTCCAAACTGAATTGAGTTGTACATGTAAGACGCACACTAGATATCAAATACTTAATACCAAAAATAAGACTAAAATATCTCACATATCTTAAAGCCACAGATAGCTTTAAGCTGATTAGTAACATGATGGGATTTGTCTTTTTGGAATACCACCCTGACTGTAGCTGTGGAGAATAGAATAGAGAAAAGTCTGCATGTAGATACCACTCAGAAGGCTACTAAAGTAATTCAGGAAAAAAAAAAAAAAAATGTGTCCCAGAAGCTGTGGCACTGTGATTAAATAGATTCAGGAAATAGAATCAGCAAGGCTTGAGGCAAGATTGAATGTTGAGGTGAGAGAGACGCCAAGAGTTTGACTGTGGATTCAGGTGTGGACAACCAATACACTTAACAGCCATCAAGAGGAGGCTGTTAATCCTCACACTCCCTTAGAGCCCAGCAGTGACTCAGAGTCGTCCATGCTCCTTATTTCCACTTCCAGACTATTACCTTTACTGAAACTCCTGCTCCTCTGAGGGTCACTTTTTTTTTTTTTTTTTTTTTTTACTAAAACATGCTCCCACCTTCCTATTTGCTGTCATCTACCTACCACTGAGACCTTTCACCTCATTTGCTGAAAAGTTCCCAGTTGGTCTTTTCTAGCAACCCTCACTTCCAGCCCAATTCTTACATTATCTCAGGAAAATTGAAGGTACAACATCATGAACGCTTGGTTTCTTGACCGCCTCATCTTTAGTGACACCTCAGCCATGCTTTCCCATAAGCACATTGTGAATCTGGTTATCACCAGCAAAATCATGGATTCGAGTATTTCGCTCTCCAACTACAGTTTTCATTTCTTGCTGCTTAGCTATCTCCCCTTGAGCCACAGCAGAGCTTCCTCTTTCTTCTTGTTCTTTTGCCTACTCCACTTTTCAGGCCTTTCCTTACCCTGCTTCAGTTCAGTTCAGTTCAGTCACTCAGTCGTGTCTGACTCTTCGCGACCCCATGAATCGCAGCACGCCAGGCCTCCCTGTCCATCACCATCTCCAGGAGTTCACTCAGACTCACGTCCATCGAGTCCATGATGCCATCCAGCCATCTCATCCTGGGTCATCCCCTTCTCCTCCTGCCCCCAATCTCTCCCATATCCTAAACTCAGTCTTTTATTCTTTCCTCAAAACTACATGAACCCAAATATGCCTCTCTGATTGTCTGTCCTCTGGGACCTGAGTCCTGCTGGAAGAAATCACCCAACAGGTGGTGGGCAAAATTGATGTCACTGTAAACATGTGGCCCTCAGTTCACCTGAGCCCTCAACACAAGCTTTAAACCAGATACCTTTCTTTGGTTAACATTTTCTCCATCACCCTAAAGATATTTCAGAGTTTCTCCAGCATCTTGAAATCTCGAGTTTCCCCTCCGTCTCCCTTTAGTCCCAGCCAACGATCCTTCACTCTGCCTCACAGAGAAAATATACACTGCCATGGAGACTCCCTCAACTTCACATAAAACAGAAAATCTAAGAGCATTCGTACACCTGAGGCAAGGTTCTCTTGCTCCCAGCTAAGACTCACTCCTCCACAGGTACCTGATATCCCTGCTCCTCCAACCATTACCAGAATTTTACTAAAAATAATTCCTTTGATATTCTGTATCTGCCATTTGTACCACTCTAATGAATCCTTGTCAGGAGTTTTAAACTTCCTTAAGCTTCTCACATTTTAAGGAGCAGGGGTGGTGCGGGCAGGGTGGGGGAGACGCTTCCTCTTACTTCTCAAATATTCATCTTATCTTGCTTCATTTTTAATTTTAAAAATTTAATAAAGCTGTTTAGGATTACTGTATCCATTTCCTATTAACTTCTGGCCCATTAACCCCTAACTCACAGCCTGACTTCTATCCTGAATATTCCACAACCCCTGTGTGAACACTTGTTGCCCTCCACATAAGCATATTATCTCCAAATTAGAGAGCCTTTGATGTGATTCCTTTTATCATTGTATCCATTTTTCATCTTCTGCTTTTCACTGATTGTAATCACCTCTTTTACTTATTTAGTGATCACAGTAAGTATAGGGTTATCCTGCCCTAAAGCATGCACAGTTAAATGCATTTTTTTTTTTTTTCAGCTGGTGCTACAATTCCCCATACCAGGCCCCTGCACTAGATCTCCAGGTAAAACCCTGAACAGTAATGTCAGCCAGTTAAAAAGGTACCAGTTTAGTTAAAAACCACTGAGCTGAGTAACTCAAAAGAAATGCAATCCACTTTTCACAGAGCGGCAGCAAACAGCCCAGTCTAAGGCAGCTTGAGCCTTTATTTTCTCTGGTGTCAACAACTATTTAGGAGGACAGATATCTCTTACTAATTAGTCCTTAAATTTGCCAACCATTTAACATTAACCCATAACCTAAGAGAAAGCAGTAGTAGGAAATTTCACATAGGTAGAAGGATAAAACACCTGGATAAACACCTCAGGGCAAATGCTACAATCATTCCTCTCTGGTGATACTTAACCAAGGATATATTGAAAATGTTCTGAGGAAGTTAATAAAATATTGATAACTAGGCCCTGCATCTAAATATTGCCTTTCAGTAAATCCGAGGTGAATCCTGAGTTATAGGGATGCTACAAAACTCCTCAAGGGATTTTGTTATGAGAATTGGAAGTCATTTGAAAGCTTCTAATATGCCAGGTACAGGGTGAAAAGCTTTACACACATTGTCTTATTTACTCTTCAGAGAAACTTTGTTTGTGGCTGACAAAGTGATTTGACTGGTATTATGTACCAGCACCAGGTGTGGGGTGAGAGAAAAAACTGCTAAGAGGCTTGGAGGTAGAGGGGCCCCCGCTCCTAAGAGAGAAACATAAATATAGGTGATCTCCTCCCCGTCTGGGGGTTAGCGTGTCTGCCTACACTTCTGGCCACAGTTACAGCTATCGTGAAGTCAAAGGAATCCTTGCCTGAAGTGAAAGCTGACACTGTAAGGGTGGCAGAACTGGGAAGTATGTAGTAACCAGCTTCTTAGCTTTGAGGGACACAAACCCATACGCCCACTCAGGCTGATTTAAGGACAAAGATAATTTGTCAGAATCATTCAGAATCTGGAAAATCTGGGCTCAAAGGTATGTATCTAACAACAAAACTCTCATTCATACAGCGGACCTGATGCAGTGAAAGAAATGCTGGGTCACAGAGAAACTCAGTCTTGCTGCAATTACCTCTGTGGCCACTGCTGAGAACTCCGCTTGCAGTTGCCACCCCTGTGGCTGATTCTAAGGAGTGGCAGAGAGCATCTGTGTGGTCGAGTCTAGGGCTTAGGCTTGCAGCCCTGCAACCAGAAATGTTGGGAAGTCAAGTACCTGGGACTTCCAGCCTTGATACTAGCAGGTAGGTTCTACCCCTGCTAAGAATACATAAGATGGGAAAGTCTTCAAAACATGGCAAAGAGGTTCAGATGCTGGAAAACCAAAATATAAATACATGCATACACACATGCATATATATATATAAATATAAAATGATTAATACCACAAATGAAGAGAGGCTGGGTCTTAGGAGATGTTAGAATTTATTTTTTTAATAGTAACAAAAGACTTCATTATACTATTCTATTTTTGCACATGTCTAAAAGGTTTTTAAATCAAGTGAATACTTCTGTGGAAACTAACCAACTGTTGATCTCATTCTCTGGTATATTCATTTACTAATACTGCTGTAATACATCACTGCAAACTTAGTGGATTAAAAAAACACCAATGTATTACTTACAGTTCTGGAAGTCAGAAGGTCAGAAGCTCTAAAATCAAGCTGTCAGCATTCCTTCTGTAGGAGCAGCATCTAGAGATTGTCCTGTCTTCTTTGGTTCAAGCTCCACTTTTTGCAGTAGCATCACTTGTCCGCTGCCTCCGTTGTCACACAACTTTCTCAAACTCTAACCCTCCTGCTTCCCCATCTTATAAGAACTTGACATTAGACTCACCTGGATAATTCAGGATAACCATCCCATCTCAACATACCTAGCTTAATCACACCTGAAAATTTCTTACCATATAAGATAACAGTCCCAGTTTCTAGAGATTAGTACCAAACATCTTTAAGTTCCATCTTCAGCTTAGTATACCTGGCAATACCACTTGTTCTTCCTTAAGTGTGATTTTTTTTACCCAAATCAACACCTCAATTGAGAATCTGGACCTTATGAGTAAAAGTCATCCTTTCTCAACCTCACTTTTTTCAATATCAGCATCAGAACAGATAACACATGCAAGTAGGGAAATTGGAGGGAATTCAATAAAGGGATGATTTATGAAGATATAGACATCTTGTAGAGAACCACCAGAGAGAACGCAGTGCCCATGGACTATATATATGTTATAGCAGGTTGCTTCTAACCCCCTAAGCCTTGAAGGTGACCAGTGATCAGAACTGAAGCACAAATAAGGTCATGGGAAAGCTACTAAGCTAATGTTGACTCAGCAGCTAGAGTCTTTTATCTAACTGGCCAAGGAAGGACTTCAACATCACCTGGCCCCAGGATACCTGAGTACTAGAAAATGTCAGAGATTTTATAATAGATTCTCTTCCCCACTAGCCATTATCATTACTATTGACTTTTGGGTTTTTCTCTCTCTTGGATAATCTGAGAGGAGTTTAGAGGTCAGCAGTCTCACAATACGCCATTTCACCCTCCTCAGTACCAAATCATTTCAGCTCATCACTCAAGTTAAAAAAAAAAGAAAAAGAACAGTGAAATCCTTAAACATAGGTAGATACTTGATTGGTGGATACTAAGCCTGACAGTTTGGATATGGTTGACATATATTGCGTAACAGTGTCCAAAACCCATCACTGGTAATCTCATTCCAGCTTATCTAGGAACTAAAGAAATTTAGAGCTAGAAGTAAGCTAAGACATCACGCTGCACAATGCACTGTTTCAGACCTCAGTCACCAATGACCCAAGAAGATATGGTGATTTGGCGCATGACGACGCTTCCAAAAACTGTGTCCTTCCATTATACCTAAACAGCGTCAATAACTATCTCACCCCTGTGAGCATCTTTGTATCTTGCCACTGGCTTACACTGAAGAATGAGAAAGTTATTGAATAGAAGACCATGAGAAAAATCACTTGCAATACCATAGCTTTTGACATCAATAGATAACAAGCAAAAAGGCACATTTTACTCACTGCATATCCGTGACAACACTGGAAGATAAGAGTGAGCTTACTTGCATATCGCTGATTTCCTCAATCGAGATTTGTCATTTTATTTGCATCCTGCAGAGCTGATCTCAGAAGACATGCAGAACGTAGTTTCAGATCTTCTTGAGTGGCTCTTTTAAAACCTTGAATATCTTCTGTTCATAACTCCTGTTGAATACAAGCACACTTATATAATGCTTTAAACCCTTTTCCCCCAGAATGCTTTATTCAAATGAAATATTAAGCAAATCAAGAGGAAGATCTAGATGGAAGTAACAGAGTCTCATGTAAATAATCAGTGTCCTTCTCCGGCCCCTCAGCATATTCTGAATACTCTGATTTATAGAGGCAGATTTTCAAACAGTATAGACTTATTACTTTACAGAAAATCTCCCTAAAGCGTGACTCATGAACACCTTAGAATTAAAAAATCAAATTATAATCACATGTCTTTGTTTCAACTATTTTGCCATTTGTTTATTGCTATCTTTCTGATTTATTTATTGAATCAACATGAACTAGGAGTGGAGGACACTTTCACTAAGTAAAAATGAGCTAATCTGTGTTTTAATAAAAAAGATAATCATTCCTTGTTTTATTAATCCACAGCCTATAATTTGATCTCTCAGATTAATGAGGAAGACCAGAAATTGATTACAAAAATCACAATTAGCACAATGTGAAAATGGACATCAACATGTTTATGTATTCTTCTAAACTAAATAATCTGAATTCATTATCCTAACATATAAATATGTTAAATAAGCACAGACAAGTAATTCTTCAAAACTACAAAAAACACCACAATTACTTAAGATGCATAAGTATGTCATATCTAAAATGGTTTCACAATTCATTAACTTCCTGTATTTGTGACAAGTGTGTCAAATCTCAGTATTTTTCCTCCTCTGGAAACTTGAGGGGAGACACAGGTCACCCCATATTCCCACTCCTTCCTTTACATATACATATACACCCATATATATACTCTGTGGTTATGGAAATTAAAATTATTTTACTTGTATTCGCAAGGAAGAAAGAGCTTTCATTCAACATTTACTTAGTAAAATATCATTAGCCACACATTAATGGTACCAAAGATTTTATAAAAGAAATATGATGCAATTCCTTCTCTATTGTTACAAAACCTCATTCAAAGGTGCAACTGAAGGATAAGGTTATGAAGATACTGCAGCTTTGGCTACATATGGCCTCAACCACATGTCATGAATTGGGAAATTTTAAGAGCCCATCTATTTCCCAAAACTTTCTGATTAAAACTATTTCCTAAAAGGCTTATATAACATCCATAGAGATTTTATTAATGTTAACTTTTCTCTAGGGAATAGCTGTATGAATTTTGTCATTAATTCCCATAACTATTATGTGAATGTGATTTACACTTGGAAATGAGAGAATAGAGAAGACAAAAAAAAACTAAGTGATCTCAAGTCGTGTAGCTAACAGTCAACATAACTAAGTCTCCAGGCAAATCCTATGAACTGCTGATGCCCATACCAGCATCCCACCAACACACCTGGGGAGCACAGGCCTGGGTGTGATCATTCAGCAGAGCGCTGGGAGACAGCCAGGAAGTCTTAGACTTTTTTAAAACTTTTAACGGGGTATGCTTACATTCAGGTTTAGACTGAATAGTAGTGCTCATATCAGCTCTCTTTATAAGATGTAAACAAGTGTTTTGGATTTTTTTTTCTCTTTAAAAAAAGTTATGTGTTTATTTGGCTGTGTTGGGTCCGAGTTGCAGTACCTGGGATCTTTCATTGTGGCACATGGACTCTGGCTGTGGCTCATGCACTTAGTTGCTCCAAGGCATGTGGGATCTTAGTTCCCTGATCAGGGATCAAACGCAGGTCCCCTGCATTGCAAGGCAGAGTCTTAATCACTAGAACACCAGGGAAGTCTCCATATTTTTTCAAAGTCTATTTAAGAGGCTTTTATAATCCACAAATTCTGGTACTTTCAAAAGAGCTTATAACATATAATCATATACTTTCTAGTAAAAGTACATGGTACTTTGTATTAAAAGACTTTGGGTTTTTGTTTTTATTAAAGCCATTAATTTTAATTGATATTTCACAGGAGCAGAGACTTTTCTGCTGTATGTATGTCTGTTCTGTTCAGTGCCTAGAATATTGGTGCTCATTGAATGAGTGAAATTAATTCCAAATAATAATTCAAAGAGGGAGAAACAAAAATAACTGAAAAAAGGAGACTAATAAAGTATAAACTACTAAATATTTAAACTGTCAGGCAGCCATTTGACAAAGAGAATTCCAGAAAAACATCTGCTTCTGCTTTATTGACTATGCCAAAGCCTTTGACCGTGTGGATCACAACAAACTGGAAAATTCTTAGAGATGGGAATACCAGACCACCTGACCTGCCTCCTGAGAAATATGTATGCAAGTCAAGAAGCAACAGTTAGAACCAAACATGGAAAAGCAGACTGGTTCCAAATAGGAAAAGGAGCACATCAAGGCTGTATATTGTCACCCTGCTTATTTAACTTATATGCAGAGTACATCATAAGAAATGCTGGACTGGATGAAGCACAAGCTGGAATCAAGATTGCTGGGAGAAATATCAATAACCTCAGATATGCAGGTAACACCACCCTTCTGCCAAAAGCAAGGAAGAACTAAAGAGCCTCTTGATGAAAGTGAAAGAGGAGAGTGAAAAAGTTGGCTTAAAGCTCAACATTCAGAAAACGCAGATGATGGCATCCGATCCCATCATGATGAGCAAATAGACGGGGAAACATCATGGCAAATAGATGGGAAAACAATGGAAACAGTCAGAGACTTTATTTTGGGAGGCTCCAAAATCACTGAAGATGGTGACTGCAGCCATGAAATTAAAAGATGCTTGCTCCTTGGAAGAAAAGCTATGACCAACCTAGACAGCATACTGAAAAGCAGAGACATTACTCTGCCAACAAAGGTCCATCTAGTCAAAGCTATGGTTTTTCCAGTAGTTATGTATGAATGTGAGAGTTGGACTATAAAGAAAGCTGAGCACTGAAGTACTGATGTTTTGAATTGTGGTGTTGGAGAAGACTCTTGAGGGGCCCTTGGACTGCAAGGAGATCCACCCAGTCCATCCTAAAGGAAATCAGTCCTGAATATTCATTGGATGGACTGATGCTGAGGCTGAAACTCCAATACTTTGGCCACCTGATGAAAGGACTGACTCATTGGAAAAGACCCTGATGGTAGGAAAGATTGAAGGCAGGAGGAGAAAGGGACTTCAGAAGATGAGATGATTGGATGGCATCACCCACTCAATGGACATGAGTTTGAGCAAGCTCCAGGAGTTAATGGGTGGACAGGGAAGCCTGGCGTGCTGCAGTCTAAGGGGTGGCAAAGTGTCGGACGTGACTGAACTAAACTGAACTGAAGTTGCCTATACAGATAGAACAAATTAAGCATCTTTTTCACTACAGAAAAGAAAATTGTCAAGTTCAAGACAAGTGACTATTGATAAAAATACATGCTTCTTGAGTGGCATCAAGTTACGGTAGAGAAAAGAATGCTTTTAAATAACAGAGCTCCTTGAAGAAGCTGGTTGATTCCACTGCAAGGGTAAGGAAAAGTACAAAAAGAACCTAGTGTATCTTGTGATATCTAAACACAGGGAAATGCTTAAAGGAAAGAGAAAAAAAATGTGAGGAAAATATTAAAAAGGACCGGGAACTGAAGTGAAGGTTCACATGGTCAAATTTGAAACAATGTGAACAAAAATATACATAATGACAGTATTAAATGCTAACCTAAAGAATAAATAGCCATGAGTCCAAATTTATATAAATGATTGAATAAATCAAAGGTCAACTATTCCTTTAGAACAATTTCAATTAATAAATGTAGAAAAGTAAGAGAAATTAAAAGTCAACATTAAAACCACAGTAAAAACTGCTGTAGGCAAGTTCCACTCTAGAACCCTAAACTTAATTGATAAAAGCTTAAGGAGAAGCTGGATATTTTTGCATGGCCTTAAAATGTCTCATCCCAAATATTTATAAATTTAAAAGTAAAACACAAGGTTTTCCTGCTGGTCCAATGGTTAAGAATCTGCCTTGAAACACAAGGCATACCGATTCAATACCTGGTCCAGTTAGATCCCGCATGCCACGGGGCAACTAAGCCTGTGTGCCACAACTACTGAGCCACCTGCAGCAACTACTGAAGCCTGTGTGCCCTGGAACCTGTGCTCCACAACAAGAGAAGCCACCACCATGAGAAACCCACTTGTTGCAACTAGAGAAAGCCCTTGCGCAGCAATAAAGAATCAGCCCAGCCAAAAATAAGTAAATACATTTTTTTTATCAAAAAGTAAAACATGGGAACTTTACAGTGGAGGAACATGGCAGGCACCACCTTGATCAAACGATCAAGGGTACCTCCCCAGTAATAAGACATGATATCATGTATCCCTGATATGATACACTGAGAAGCACATCTCACTTCTGTGTCATTCTTCCCCAATATCCATAACCTCTATTATGGGAAAAGAGAAATCCAACTGAGGAACATTCCACCAAATACCTAAACAGTCCTGCTGTCAGTGTCAAGATCAGGGAAGATAAGGAAAGACAGGAGCTGTCACAGATCAAAAACAACTAAGGAGTTATGACAACTAAATGCAGTATGCCATTCTGATTGGATACTGGAACCAAAAAAAGACATTAGCAGAAAAGTGCTGAAATACAAAAATTTAGTCTATGGTCTAGTGGCATATCAATATTAATTTCTTGTTTTAATTCATTGGTTATATGCAATGCTAATATCAGAAGAAGCTTGGTAAAGGCAAGTGAAAAAAATATGTTCTCTGTTTAACTCTTTGGCAAGTCTAGAATTAGTCCAAAATAAAAAGTTTGTAAAAATAGTGCCACAAGGGACCCAAATAGATAGGACCATTAAGGAAGAGAAGAACCTCTCCCCAGAAAATTGTGTTTAAACAGAGACATAAAGCCTGAGAAAGGATCACCTTCTCTAATTCAAACCATTCATAAAGTAATATTTCTTTAGTAATTCCCAAAACTAATTTGTATTAAAAATATTTTATATTAGCATTTCAAATTCTGGAGAATTATTCCAATAGTGATATTAAGATTTGCAGTTACAGTTTAACAGGTTAGAAATAATATATCTAGAAGGCTATGCTCTTATGTGTGTGAATGACACATTCAATTTTCTTTTTTATTTATTTTAATTGGAGGTTAATTACTTTACAATATTATATTGGTTTTGCCATACATCAACATGAATCTGCCACGGGTGTACACGTGTTCCCCATCCTGAACCCCCCTCCCTCCTCCCTCCCCACACCATCCCTCTGGGTTGTCCCAGTGCACCAGCCCCAACCATCCTGTATCCTGCATCAAACCTGGACTGATGATTCATTTCACATATGATATTATACATATTTCAATGCGATTCTTCCAAATCATCCCACCCTCACCCTCTCCCACAGAGTCCAAAAGACTGTTCTATACATCGGTGTTTCTTTTGCCGTCTCCTATACAGGGGTATCATTACCATCTTTCTAAATTCCATATATATGCGTTAGTATACTGTATTGGTGTTTTTCCTTCTGGCTTACTTCACTCTGTATAATCAGCTCCAGTTTCATCCACCTCATTAGAACTTATTCAAATGTATTCTACTCAGTATGGCTGAGTAATACTCCATTGTGTGTATGTACCACAGCTTTCTTATCCATTCGTTTGCTGATGGACGTCTAGGTTGCTTCCATGTCCTGGCTATTATAAACAGTGCTGCGATGAACATTGGGGTACATGTGTCTCTTTCAATTCTGGTTTCCTCAGTGTGTATGCCCAGCAGTGGGATTGCTGGCTCATAAGGCAGTTCTATTTCCAGTTTTTTAAGGACTCTCCACACTGTTCTCCATAGTGGCTGTACTAGTTTGCATTCCCACCAACAGTGTAAGAGGGTTGGTTCCCTTTTCTCCACACCCTCTCCAGCATTTATTGCTTGTAGACTTTTGGATGGCAGCCATTCTGACTGGTGTGAAATGGTACCTCATTGTGGTTTTGATTTGCATTTCTGATAATGAGTGATGTTGAACATCTTTTCATTTGTTTGTTAGCCATCTGTATGTCTTCTTTGGAGAAATGTCTGTTTAGTTCTTTGGCCCATTTTTTGATTGGGTCATTTATTTTTCTGGACTTGAACTGCAGGAGTTGCTTGTATATTTTTGAGATACAAAATATTTAGTTGTTTGTCAGTTGCTTCATTTGCTATTATTTTCTCCCATTCAGAAGGCTGTCTTTTCACCTTGTTTATAGTTGCCTTTGTTGTGCAGAAGCTTTTAAGTTTAATTAGGTTCCATTTGTTTATTTTTGCTTTTATTTCCAATATTCTGGGAGGTGGGTCATAGAGGATCCTGCTGTGATTTATGTCGGAGAGTGTTTTGCCTATGTTCTCTCTAGGAGTTTTATAGTTTCTGGTCTTATGTTTAGATCTTTAATCCTTTTCGAGTTTATTTTTGGGTAAGGTGTTAGAAAGTGTTCTAGTTTCATTCTTTTACAAGTGGTTGACCAGTTTTCCCAGCACCACTTGTTAAAGAGATTGTCTTTAATCTGTTGTATATTCTTGCCTCCTTTGTCAAAGATAAGGTGTCCATAGGTGTGTGCATTTATCTCTGGGCTTTCTATTTTGTTCCATTGATCTATATTTCTGTCTTTGTGCCAGTACCATACTGTCTTGATGACTGTGGCTTTGTAGTAGAGCCTGAAGTCAGGCAGGTTGATTCCTCCAGTTCCATTCTTCTTTCTCAAGATTACTTTGGATATTCGAGGTTTTTTGTATTTCCATACAAATTGTGAAATTATTTGTTCTAGCTCTGTGAAAAATACTGTTGATAGCTTGATAGGGCTTGCACTGAATCTATAGATTGCTTTGTGTAGTATACTCATTTTCACTATATTGATTCTTCCAATCCGTGAACATGGTATATTTCTCCATCTATTAGTGTCCTCTTTGATTTCTTTCACCAGTGTTTTATAGTTTTCTATATATAAGTCTTTAGTTTCTTTAGGTAGATATATTCCTAAGTATTTTATTCTTTTCATTGCAATGGTGAATGGAATTGTTTCTTTAATTTCTCTTTCTATTTTCTCATTATTAGTGTATAGGAATGCAAGGGATTTCTGTGTGTTGATTTTATATCTGGCAATTTTACTATATATCATTGATTAACTCTAGTAATTTTCTGGAGTCTTTAGGGTTTTCTATATAGAGGATCATGTCACCTGCAAACAGTGAGAGTTTACTTCTTCTTTTCCAACTTGGATTCCTTTTATTTCTTTTTCTGCTCTGATTGCTGTGGCCAAAACTTCCAAAACTGTGTTGAATAGTAGTAGTGAAAGAGGGCACCCTTGTCTTGTTCCTGACTTTAGGGGAACACATTCAATTTTCATGAAATGTAAAAACTTTGAGAACTGTTTTTTAGTATATATTCAATTGTCCACGGGATTTTCCAGGGAAAAACAGTGGAACAAGGTGCCATTTCTTTCTCCAGGGATCTTCCCAACCCAGGGATCTAACTCACATCTCCTACTTTCACAGGCAGATTCTTTACCACTGAGCCACATGGGAAACTGTATATATTCAATAATAATATTCAGAACCATATATTATTTGTTCTTAAACTCCAGTTAGTAACAATTAGCAGGCACATCATAGGAATTTTAACATTTATGAAATATGAGAAAAGAAGAGAAATTCCTCTTTTGCTCTCTCATCTCATCTAATTCCAGGTCATTACCTCATCATTCTTTTGGTCCCTTTCATGAAGTTACTTTTTCCCACTAAAATAGGGCAAATGCATCTAGACATCTACTGATCATAAAGCATGTGCCATAGATTATTTACAGATGTGTGTGCATGCTCAATTGCTCGGTCATATTCAACTCTTTGCAACCCCAGGGACTGTGGAATAATCCTGACAAGAATACTGGATCACACTGTCATTTCCTCTAAGGGACCTTCCTAACCTAGGAATCAAATCTGTGTCTCCTGAGCCTCCTGCTTTGGCGGTGAATTCTTTCCTACTAAGCCATCTGGGAAGCCTATTTAGGAACGCAGGTTGGTAAAAATGAAAGCGATTTTGAAGATCATCTAAACCACTGACTCTCAACCCCATCAGGTCCAACACCTCTTTTTATATCAAATGTTTAGTTATGGCCCCTTTACTTTTCTGAAATTGAAATTCAAAGGTAATATAACCACCCTGCACACAATTTCAAATATGTGTATATAATTGCATACTGTAATAAAAAGGAGAGTGACAGAGAAATGAATTTAAATAATATTACTCCAAATTGTAGATACATGGGCAAAACTATGCTCAGTTCAGTTCAGTCACTCAGTCGTGTCCGACTCTTTGCGACCCCATGAATTGCAGCACGCCAGGCCTCCCTGTCCGTCACCGCCTCCGGGAGTTCATTCAAACTCACGTCCATCGAGTCAGAGACCACAAAGCAGTCAGACACAAGCTCTACATAAATCACTGTGACTGCCACTGCTACAAATGCAGACTGATGTGAGTATCAGCAACTCAAATTCCATGAGAAACATGCTGCTGGAACATCATTTCCTGGATGGTAAGCAACTCTTTGAAGATCCCAAAGAAAACAAAATTTTCTTCCAATAAACACCTGCTGACTCCTATAAAACACAAAGTCTATTAAATTTTGATCCTGTATTTCTTAAAGCCATACAGAAAATACTTTGTTATGTGGATAAAATGAATTCATTTCTTCACTCAGAATATTATAAACAGGTTATCTTTGTCTATATGAATGTCCCCTGGAACATATGAAAGTTTCATTGCACACAAGACAATTTTTTGTTGTGCTGGACTCTTTTACCCATTTTAGGACATTAGGTATTTCTAATTTTTTCCAGTAAGTGTCAACTGAGTTCCTCAAATCATTATGACAAGTAAAACCATCCCTGCAGATTTCCTAAATACCTCCTAAATACATTAAGATCACTTTATAGACCAGCACTCATTTAATAGACAAGGCACTTGAGGCTCAGTGTGCACTTTCCTGGGATTACTAAGGTAGTTAAAGATCAAACTAATGTTAGCTAGAGTGACATAAGGTTCTTCTTACTATGCAATGCTGCATCTCCTTCATTTCTTCAGTACGTGGTATTCAATATGTAAATTAGAACTTTCCCATGCTCCATCAACACTACATAACAAAAACTGCTGCCTCTCTTGAAAACATTATCTTCTCCCTTGAGACCCATTAGCTGCCAGAGCCAAAGGCATAGCATTCCCTGTGAATCAGCTTTCAGGCCTACTCTCCTAATCTCTCCCCTCCTGTACATTAGCCCCAAGCCAAGCCTACGGAAACATTCAGGGATTATCACCTCAAACCAGGAAGAAGTTACAACTACTTTGTACCAAACATCTCCAAGCACTATATGTGGCCTTTTCCCTGGGTGGGGATGGGAGTGGGGGCGGGAAAGCGGGGGTGGAGACAAGTCAAGAGGACTTCCCTGGTGGTCCAGTGGATAAGAATCTGCCTGCCAATGCAGGGGATGCAGGATGCCCATGTATTTCAACTACTGAGCCCATGCTCTGCAACAAGAGAAGCCACCTCAATGAGAAGCCTGTGCACTGCATCAAAGAGTGGCCCCTGCTTGGCACAACTAGAGAAAGCCTGTGAGCAGCAATGAGACCCAGTGCAACCAAAAACAAGTATTAAAAAAAAAAAATCTTTAAAAAAAAAAAAAGGTCAAAATCTCTCATGGTTTCTGATAGCATTCTCTGAGCCCTCTGGTTTCATGCTCTTTCATCCAACACAATGCAGGATCAGTTCTTAAAGTGGTAGAATGTTGAAAAGAAAGGAGGCTCTAAGGGAAGGTGTACTATTATCAACTGTGAGGCAGTCTTCACAAGTTGCAATCTCTTCACTGTAGACATGAATGAGGTTTTAGTGAGCAGCCATCTGAACCACTCTGTATTTACTGCATTTCTGATTATTGGTAAGATCACCATATTTTGATATTATTTTAGGTAATTAATTATCCAACCAATCTCATATTGATAGAAATGTCTCTCCCCCAAATAACGGGCCTTTGTTACACCAGTATCTTTTATATATATGTGCTATCATTGGATGTGTGTGTGTTAAGTTGCTCAGTCGTGTCCAACGCTTTGCAACCCTATGGACTGTAACCCACCAGGCGCCTCTGTCCATGGGGATTCTCCAGGCAAGGAAACTGAAATGGGTTGCCATGCCCTCCTTCAGGGGATCTTCCCAAACCAGGGATCAGACCCATGTCTCCCACATTCTAGGTAGATTCTTTACCATCTGAGCCACCAGGGAAGCCCAAGAACACTGGAGTCAGTAGTCAATCCCTTCTCCAGGGGAATGTTCTGATCCAGGAATCAAACTGGGGTCTCCTACATTGCAGGAGGATTCTTTACCAGCCCAGCTACTCAGGAAGCTGCCTATCACTGGATAAGATAAAGCTATTGCACATATCAGTTTCTTTGTACCACTTTTGGGTACTAAATCATAATCCTTTATGAAGAAATAGATTCTGATAAAATGTTCTTGATATTAGCATTCTTTGCATTGACAGAATCCCTAAAACAACCTGTCAAAATGAGAAGAGCTTTTATCCCCAATGATTCTGTAGATATCCTTGAATAAATGAGACACAAATCCTCTCTCACATAAAGGATAATTAAAAATAACTAAGGTTCATGAAGTTATTTCTGAAATAATGTCTCATAATGTGAAATGCAATGTTTCTCAGAGAAATATTTCTCTTGCATTTAAAATCCAAAGTTATGACTTATTAGAGATCCCAGTTAAATGACTTAACAAGGTAAATTCCAATTTTAAGAAGGATTAACATTCAGTGAAAAGATTCAAAAGGTATTTTGTTCAAAGAATAAGTGCTTCAGAAAGTATTAGTGAACAAGAATTTGGAAAATTTGCTTTAAAATAAAGGACTTTAGAACTAAACAATGAACACCAAATTCTATCTTTTGAACTAAAGAGTATGTATGTTTATTTATCAATAAGGATGTATGTTTATTTATCAATCTGTAAAGTAGGAGAAAGTTTTTTTAAAGACACATAGTACATTTTTTCCTTTTTAAATTTTTCATGCCTCTACTACACATACATTCACATACATCTGAAACAAGTATAGTATAAGCCCAACCCAATCCTATATCTGTAAAAATTTCCCTAATGAATGGAAGCATTATCTAGGAATTTAAGAAAGATACACTTGGCTATATTCAGTTCTATTCAAGAGATATGTGCTAAGCATTTGGAGTAATAAGAAATGTAATATAAAATTCCTGCCCTCAATAAAATTCAAACATAACCAAAATGATGATTAAGAAAATATTTGTTTTCATTGAGTAATTTCTTCTAACTCCACCCACAACCATCTCTACCAGACTCCCAACAGGCATATGTAAATCATAGCCCCACCTTTGGTAAGAATTTGGACTTTCTCCTATATTCCAATCTAGATCCACCACAGCAGTAGCTTTATAGTCACCAGCTTGGGGTTTATTTTAAAGCCTGTGCATGCAAACTCACTCCCTTCCTCCCAAGGACTGAAAAGGCAAATGAAATACAATCCCAGCTCACAAGAAATTCTAATAGTGCAGAGATTTCCCACCTGTTCAGGAGAATTTATTATTTAACTACTAGGAGAAGGAAACGGCAACCCACTCCAGTGTTCTTGCCTGGAGAATCGCAGGGATGGGGTCGCACAGAGTCAGACACGACTGAAGCGACTTAGCAGCACTAGGAGGACTTATGAAAAAATCAATGGGGTTAGCACCAAAAGCAACTTTAAACTAAAGACTTTTATCCCTATAACTAGTCTTTATTCCTTAATGCATTTTTCAAACAGATATGTAAAATAACCAAATTTTCAGATTAATAGTTTTTTTTTTCACTGAACTGAACCATGAACACATGTGGTACCACTGCTGCTACTCTGAACAGTACCATTTTAGGTGAAGGCCTGAGAACAGTTCATATCCTATCTTAAAGCCTATCCACAGTGCTCAAGAGAGTGAATGTCTACCTTTCTCTACTGGGGAGGAAAAAAAAAAAGCTCACTGTCTCAAAGTGCTGGCCCAACATGTCTTTCCACCACTGATGAAGTCCAGGAGGAATCATAACTCAACATTCTGGCCCAAAGGTTGATCTGTAAGCTATTACTTGATTCTCTAATGCATCATTTGGCAAGGTTTTTTATGTACCATGCTTGAGGATATTCTCGTAGTGAAATGCTCCCTCTTGTAAAATATCAGAATTAGGAAGCCCAACCACTAATTTTATTAATTAGCTATGCCCACAAAAATTGTGCTGAGATACATTCAAACTATGAAATTCCAAACTCAGCTGATTAGGAAGAAACCATCCTTTAACATAAGAGGAGAAAAGAAAGAAATCCCTATAAAGCAGCATTTAGAATAGAAAGCACAACTTGCTTAACTAGAAAATAGATGTCACTCGTAATCATGAAAATATGTTACTGATTTTTTAAAACTAATAAAGTACGGCACATCTCCTGAAAAGAGATTTTTAAAAGCATATTGCTAACAGCATTGTGCTGTTAAATAAGCATTTGCACACCAACTCTGCGTCAAGTAACTGTCACAGTGTAAAATCAGTTAGTGAAGCTTCAAAAAATTGACCTGGGAATACTCTAGGAAGCAGAGAGAACAAGCTGTTTTTCATCTACTTAAGCAATTCAGTGACTGCATGTTGATTACCAAGTCAAAGTTACTACAGCATTTCCCTAGAATCTGATTAGCCTGGAACTCTTTTGGTAAAAACATGGAATGTCTTTTCATTGTTGTTAAGCCATCAAATTGTTATGGGACAGCTAATAATAGAAACTCTGCTCTGCATTTTAATGGAAAGGGTGACCTTGGTTTACCAAAATAAAATAAACATAAGAAGAAACAGACACCAAATCTGATCTTTCAGTGAAAGCCATCAAATTCTCTTGATAGTACTTCAGATACCTCTGTCATAGGCTCTGAAGTAAGAAATCTACTCATATAACAATTCTCTTCTAAGGTTTGTGTGTTTATAATAGTGTTTGTTTACTGAGCTGCCCACCTCATCAGTCTAAGATGAGAAATCATCTACACATAGCTGTTTTTAAGCTTAATGTTGGTTTATTTACTTGTTTTGTAACTTTTCCACCTCATACCCTCACTCTTCCTCTTTCTAGTTCTCTAAATGAATTCTGCCAGTGTCCTACCAATCCTCTCCTAGCAGTTGAAGAAATAAAGAAATGATATCAGCCAATAGTCTGCCTGAGCAGTTTCCTATAAAAAGACACTCAAAAGAGATTCATAAAATCTCAGAAATAGAAGGAACTTTGCTTATTTAATCCAACCATGCTATTAATTCTCACCAAGTGTCTAACCTTAAAACACCTGCAATGACATTATCTTACTACTTCTCAATTACAGCCCATTCTATTTTTAGTTGATTTTGTTTGATTTTTAGTTGATTCTGATGACCACGACAAAATGTAATTCCCAAATCTTGTACCCAGTGATCCTAGTTGTATACTTTGGAGCACTCCCCCAAAGTGAGGAGAGGGGTATAAATCAACATGTTCTTTCTCATCAGTCAGTCAGTTCAGTCACTCAGTCATGTCCAACTCTTTATGACCCCATGGACTGCAGCATGCCAGGCCTCCTTGTCCATCATCAACTCCCAGAGGTTACTCAAACTCTTTCTCATCAGGCCTTCAAAACTTTGAAGAAAGCAATCTTATCTACGTCTAGTTTTCACTCCATTTTGTTAAATATGTCCATTTCCTTCCATTTTTTTTCTTATCTGATGCAATTTCAAGCATCTATATCTAAACACCCACCTTTTGGGGGACCAAGAAGAACTTAGAATCTGGACTGAACCAGGGGACAGTAACCTAAACTAGGTGACTGTAGGCAGGGAAGTTCTGAGCCAAGTCTCTGAAGAACAGCTAAGAATCTAAGCTTATGACAACCAAATAATAAGGATATGTCTAGAATTGCAGGAAGAGTTAATAGCAAGATCCATAGCCTAGAGTCTATGGCCAGGCAAACACAGTAGATCGGAGACACCCAGGAGGATGATCTGGAAGGCATTTGAGTATTGGTGGCTCATTTTTATCAACTAGCTGTTGATAAAAGACCTAGATCAAAATCTCCATGTGAAGGTGGAGAGGTACTCATCCCAGGGCATTCCTACAGGGTTAGAAAGTACTCATTCACAACTAACGGCCCAATGTCCCAAAGGTGACACATAGATTTACATTATTTCTATCTGGATTGCAAAGGGATATTAAACATAGCAGCACATGAGTAAACAAAATAAGGAATTTACATGATGGGCATTAAGTCACAGTTCATCTTCCATGACAATGTAAAAAACTGCTGATTTTTTAAACCAAAGAAAAGCTTCAAACAAAGATAAACTAGAATGCATCCCATAGAGAAAATACATTTACTTCAGATTTTGCCATAGCAACTTTACTTGTAATAGCAAAAACATGAAAACAGCCCACATAGCTGTAAAGAGAAATGTATGAACAAATCACGGTATAACCATACAACATAATACTATTCAGAAAAAAAAAATGAATGAATTAATGTGGTTGAATTCCCAAAATATTCTATTTGGCAAATGAAGATATAAAAGGATATATACTATATGATTTCAGTTTTGAGGAAATGTCAGAAAAGGCTAATCTAAACTACAGGGTCAAAATTAGATTACGTCACCCTAAATCCAGGGTTGGGTAGTGAGTTAACTTCACCAGAGCATGAGGGAATTTTTTAGGGTACTGAAAATGTTCTATATATTGATTATGATGGACATTATATGACTGAACCTATTTGTCAAAAACTCACTGAACTATACACTTAAAATAGGTGCATTTAATCAAATATAACATACTTCATTAAAGTTGACATTCATAAAAATGTATTTGAAACCATTAGAATTAGACAGTTCTTCAATCCCTCACCCACATTCAAGGTATAAAAGATCAAGAGTGAAGACAGTTTCAAAAAAAATTTTTTGATAGAGCTATTTGAACCCAAACCTTTTTTAAAATAAAGGAAATACTTGTCTCTCCTTGCCTTCAATCTAGTGAAAAACCTTCAACAGGAGTACTCAGAAAGCCTAATAACTGCTATTTCAGAGTGGGAGATAGATTGAATTAATATCTGACTCACATCTAAGAAACCTAAAGCTAAAAGTATTGGTGGCAGAGCAAAAGTGAGACAGCAGTTTGATGACTTACCCTGCCCACCTAGAATGCATCCAGACAAAAGATTCTAGAGGGATTTCTGGGAGTCATGTGCAAGAGAAACTGCTGCTGCTGCTGCTAAGTCGCTTCAGTCATGTCCGACTCTGTGACCCCATAGACGGCAGCCCACCAGGCTCCTCCATCCATAGGATTGTCCACGCAAGAGTGCTGGAGTGGGATGCCATTAAGAGAACACTAGAGTGGGGTTATTTTAGGTCTTGTCTAAGAGGATAGGATAGAAAGATAATGAGTCTCCAGCATAAAGTAGCTAGATGTGAATGGTTGAATTCTCAGGGGCTTGAAGAACCTGTAAGTGACAAGGTATAATAAAGAGACAACTTTCTTTGTCAAGGTAGCTCTAGATAAGAGGTCTCCAGAAAATGGAGCACCTCTAAAGAAGCCACATATAAGTCCCATAGCCCAGAGAGTTACTCTTAAGTATTCACCAAGCTCCCCATCTCAGATGGTAAAAAATCTTCCTGCAACATGGGAAACCTGGGTTTGATCCCTGTGTCGGAAAGATGCCCCAGAGAAGGAAATGGCTACCCACTCCAGCATTCTCGCCTGGAAAATTACACGGACAGAGGAGCCCGGTGGACCACAGTCCATGGGGTCACAAAGAGTTGGACACAACTGAGTGACCAACATTTTCACTTCACTTGCAAACTCCAAAGAACATGAGGGTAATTTTCATAGCATCAAGAAAGGAAAAACTTCCCTGCCCTTTTTACATCTTCACTTCACCCATAACCCCTCTTCAAATCCCAGAGGAGTCAGAAATCATGGTTACCAGGCATCTAGAGAAAAGTAAACACTCAAGGCATGGAATGAAAGAAGCCGGTGTCAATACACTCCCTTTCTACCTGCATGCAGTACCCACGGAAAGTTCAATCCCAGGGACAGAACTTTTAACTTTCAATCACGTTTGAAATGTTGACAGTCATATGGAATCATGCAATTTAACTTATGGGCCAATAAAGTTTGAATTACATATGAATAATCAGAAAAATTCCTTTTTGGACAGTTGAAGGGAAATATTTCCAATAAACGAATTTTAAAGGAATATGGAAGACAAAAGTATATTTGCTCCTTCAGGCTCTTTGTGTTCCTCACTCTCATGGAATTTACGTGTTGAAAACCAACCCCCAGTATTTGGAGATGGGAGCCTTTGAGATATGACTGGGTCATGAGGGTAGAGCTCTCATGAATGGGATTAGTGTCCTTATAAAAGAAGCTCTGGAAAGATACCTTGCCCCTTCCAGCATGTGAAGACACGATGATAAACAGCCATCTGTGTACCAAGAAACCACTGGGAGTCCAGTGCCTCTTGCTATTTTTCTTAAGAACAGCAAGGAGTAGGCTGGGAAAACTGACTTAGAAAAAGAAACAGGCATTTACTCCCAGCTGATCCAAGGGAGTCTGGGCACAAGATGAATCGGGTCTGAGACTGCAGTCACAGGTGGAAAAGCTGGGCCTCCTCCCAGAAACTTGCAGTCTGCACATCTGGGAAGCTGATTAACGGTTCCCCTCCACTTCGCTTTCCCTCTGGGATGAGAGGGGCATCATCAAGGCTCCCATGAAACATATTCATTTTCTCTGTAGTTTAAGATGGAAACCCGAGTTCCACACAACAGGAGGAGAGCCAGCAAGGCTGGGAAAAATAGCAGCCTAGCTTAAAGTCCTCCAAATATAATCCACGCCAGGACACAGCCGGCAGAGGACCACAAACAACGGACAAGTAAGGACTCTTCCCTAACAAGTCAATGAGGCCACTTGCCAACCAGTGTCTGGCCATGGGACCCCACCCCAGGAGGCCCAGGCTGGAGGAGGGAGGGGAGTCGGCAGTGGGGGAAAGTCTCTTTCCTATGACTTCCCTGCGGCAATGGCCTTTCTTCATTTTTTTAATTGACCAATGTTTAAAGTCTCACCAGACTAAAAATTCTCACCAGATACTAAATTAGTCAGCACCTTAATCTTGTATTTCCCATCCCCCAGAACTCTGAGGAATAAGCTTGTTGTTTATAAGCCACCTAGTCAAACATAGCAGCCCAGAGAGACTAAGACAATCACTTTCTGATTCTATCCTGTGATTTGTACTTGTCCAAAATACCATGTACACTAACCAGTTGACACCGTGGGTCGACAGAGGCTGTGCTAGATAGAACCACCACACACAGACTTGTTGTGGGGGAGGGGGTATGCATAAGAGACACGTGTGAAAGCTGCCCCCGGATGCCAGGAGCTTTGCAGGTATGATTTCCTAACAACCTGGGAAGGGTTAGCACACAGCTCTGCCCTTATTTCAGTTCCGTTCAGTTCAGTCACTCAGTCGTGTCCGACTCTTTGCAACCCCATGAATCACAGCACTCCAGGCCTCCCTGTCCATCACCACCTCCCGGAGTTCACTCAGACTCACGTCCATCGAGTCACTGATGCCATTCAGCCATCTCATCCTCGGTCATCCCCTTCTCCTCCTCCCAGCATCAGAGTCTTTTCCAATGAGTCAACTCTTCGCATGAGGTGGCCAAAGTACTGGAGCTTCAGCTTTAGCATCATTCCTTTCAAAGAAATCCCAGGGTTGATCTCCTTCAGAATGGACTGGTTGGATCTCCTTGCAGTCCAAGGGACTCTCAAGAGTCTTCTCCAACACCACAGTTCAAAAGCATCAATTCTTTGGCGCTCAGCCTTCTTCACAGTCCAACTCTCACATCCATACATGACCACTGGAAAAACCATAGCCTTGACTAGATGGACCTTAGTCGGCAAAGTAATGTCTCTGCTTTTGAATATTACTATCTAGGTTGGTCATAACTTTTCTTCTAAGGAGTAAGTGTCTTTTCATTTCATGGCTGCAGTCACCATCTGCAGTGATTTTGGAGCCCAAAAAAGTAAAGTCTGACACTGTTTCTCCATCTATTTCCCATGAAGTGATGGGACCGGATGCCATGATCTTCATTTTCTGAATGTTGAGCTTTAAGCCAACTTTTTTGCTCTCCTCTTTCACTTTCATCAAGAGGCTTTTTAGCTCCTCTTCACTTTCTGCCATAAGGGTGGTGTCATCTGAATATCTGAGGTTATTGATATTTCTCCCGGCAATCTTGATTCCAGCTTGTGTTTCTTCCAGTCCAGCGTCTCTCATGATGTACTCTGCATATAAGTTAAATAAGCAGGGTGACAATATACAGCCTTGACGTACTCCTTTTCCTAGTTGGAACCAGTCTGTTGTTCCATGTCCAGTTCTAACTGTTGCTTCCTGACCTGCATACAGATTTCTCAAGAGGCAGGTCAGGTGGTCTGGTATGCCCATCTGTTTCAGAATTTTCCACACTTTATTGTGATCCACACAGTCAAAGGCTTTGGCATAGTCAATAAAGCAGAAATAGATGTTTTTCTGGAACTCTCTTGCTTTTTCCATGATCCAGCGGATGTTGGCAATTTGATCTCTGGTTCCTCTGCCTTTTCTAAAACCAGCTTGAACATCAGGGAGTTCACGGTTCACATATTGCTGAAGCCTGGCTTGGAGAATTTTGAGCATTACTTTACTAGCATGTGAGATGAGTGCAATTGTGCGGCAGTTTGAGCATTTTTTGCATTGCCTTTCTTTGGAATTGGAATGAAAACTGACCTTTTCCAGTCCTGTGGCCACTGTTGAGTTTTCCAAATTTGCTGGCATATGGAGTGCAGCATTTTCACAGCATCATCTTTCAGGATTTGAAACAGCTCCACTGGAATTCCATCACCTCCACTAGTTTTGTTCATAGTGATGCTTTCTAAGGCCCACTTGACTTCACATTCCAAGATGTGTGGCTCTAGATGAGTGATCACATCATCATGATTATCTGGGTCGTGAAGATCTTTTTTATACAGTTCTTCAGCATCAGTTACAAAGTCAAGACTAAGCACTGGGTCCCCACTTCTCAGAGGAGCATTCTGTCAAACAAGTTTAACCTAGTCATTTCTAAGGGCTTCCCTCGTGGCTCAGATGACAGAGAGTCTGACTGCAATGCAGGAAACACAGGTTCGATCCCTGGGTCAGAAAGATCTCCTGGAAAAGGAAATGGCAACCCACTCCAGTAGTCTTGCCTGGAGAATTACAAACTCAGAGGAGCCTGACAGGCTACAGTCCATGGGACATGACTAGGTGACTAACACAAAGCCTATGAAAAGGTCATTTCTAAAGGCTAAAAGGCTTTTGTTTTCTGCACAGAATATTCAGTAACTGTTGAATACAGCAATGAATGGATCAATTTAATCAGTTAAAGGGTACCCAGCTCTAATGCCACCATTCAGCTGAGATTTTTTAGCTCTTATAATTTTTATTCAACTTGATTATTTCATTGTTAAGCCTTAGTATGTGATTAAAGAGAATCATATCTACCACCCACTGAGTAATGTTTTTCACAGATGCCATTTTTTATTTTCAAAAAAAAAAAACCTGTCCTCTATCTCCAATCAAAACAAAATAAACAGAAGTGATCAGCAATGTAGATATATTCATTTAATAGTCCTTTATTGGATTCCATTTGCCCAACTCAGTGGCTTAAGCCAAAAGTGAAATTGTTGACTTACATGACTGAAAAGGCCTGGAGTAGAATAGCTTTTAGTGCTTATTAAAACCACTGGGATCGGGTTTTTCTTCGCCTCTTGCCAAGCTCTATTTTGTCTGATTAGGTCCATTCTAAGAAAGCCTCTTCTCTGGTGCCAGTAATGTGGCTACAAAAATTCCCTGTGATGTATCCTTTCGGGTTAAAGTCTAACAACAAGGACAGAGCCTGATTTCCTGATACATGTTTTATAGTCCTAGAAGTTAGTGCCTATGGATAAAGGGTTAACAAAACCACTTCCCCCACTGGGTCAGAATCTGACCTTGGGTCAAATGACTAACTCTCTTCTCCTAGACATCTGGTAAGAGTCAAGAGTCAGCTACATTGTTAGACAACATTCCTTGTAACAAAAATGATGCTTGATTAGTAATTTGCATCAGGACCTGGTAAAAAAACTATATCAAATGAACAGCTGATGAGGTTGCCATGCTTTGGGCTCCCCTGAGTTCAGTGACCCTTAGAACTGATATTTCCTTGCAGAGACCCTGAGAGCTAGACCTACAGATTTGTCACAAGAGGCAGTGGCTCTTCAAGGGCCTCTCTTTCTCACCTGTACAATATGGATCTTGTTTTCTTGCCCCTGGGCTGTATTGCTATGCTGGACCACTACAAGTCTCTTGCAGAGAAAGCATGTCTAATGCCACAGGCAAGCTGTTTTCTCTCCTATAACCTTCTGAGCAAACTAGTATCAGGGTGATGTGTGGAAGCGAGTTTAAATGTCTAGCGTAGCTGTGAAGACCCCCTGGTAGGTGTCTCATTGTTCATCTCTGAAATGGTAACTGTAATGAGGAGAACAGTAGTGACTGATTGGAATAACCTGAGGTTATATGTTGTGCTGCAGGAGCAGAGGGACTTGAGCTGCTTCCCTGAATGTACAGAGCTGAGAGTGAGGCAGGAGTGGCTGTGTTGAAACTTAGAATTCTTCACCAAAAAGAATTAAATGCCCAGCAGCCAAAACAGTAAATATTTACTATGCAACTGACTCCTTCCCACACATCACAGAGTACATAGGACTCAAATTCATGCCTCAACCAAATGACTAATAATTACATATCAGAAACCTATGATGGTATGCCTGCAAATAATCCAAAAAAAAAAAAAAAGCAACAAAAGAAGCTGTACAAATTAAAATTTTGAATGCTAAAAATCTGTAACATGTCATTGGTAGCATCTTTTCAGAAATGATAATCTACACAACTAAACTTTGGCCTGCTTATTAGGGGCTACTGTCAAAGGATTCAACAATTCTTTGTTAAAATTTCATTGCTTTCCTTCCAAACTGTTTAATGTGAAAAAAAAGAAAATTAAATCCAAGAAGCAATTAAACACAGTTATGAGCACAGATTTTAAATGTAGACTCTGTGGGTTTGAAGCCTACTGCCTCTAACTAGCTGTTGATTTTGTGCAAAGTTAAATTAAATCCATGTTTATCAGTTTGTTCATATGAAAAACGAGGATGATACCTACCCTTACTATATTATTTTGAGAAGTAAATAAGTAGAAATACATGTAAAATAACAGTCCCGTCACAAAGAAAGAAGCAGCAAGTATTACTAATGTCATCATCATCCCAAGAATTTAAAAATCTGATGTACACAATATATCTCAACCTGACATTTTTCACACCTGGAGAAGGCAATGGCAACCCATTCCAGTACTCTTGCCTGGAGAACCCCATGGACGGAGGAGCCTGGTAGGCTACAGTCCATGGGGTTGCTAAGAGTTGGACACAACTGAGCGACTTCACTTTCACTCTTTACTTTCATGCATTAGAGAAGGAAATGGCAACCCACTCCAGTATTCTTGCCTGGAGAATCCCAGGGACAGAGAAGCCTGTTGGGCTGCCGTCTATGGAGTCACAGAGTTGGACACGACTTACACGACTTTGCAGCAGCAGCAGCAGTTATGGTCAAAGTAATAAAATTTTGTGACTTTGGGGAATATAGGCATCAGGTACTAGAGAAGTCTTTATTTAATCAATTTTTAAAAGATGGCCAAGTTGTAGCACAAAATAAACAAAAATGTGAGTCTGAAGTAAGTCAATTACTTGTGCAGATATTCCTGCTGCTGCTGCTGCTGCTAAGTCGCTTCAGTCGTGCCCGACTCTGTGCGACCCCAGAGATGGCAGCCCACCAGGCTCCCCCGTCCCTGGGATTCTCCAGGCAAGAACACTGGAGTGGGTTGCCATTTCCTTCTCCAATGCATGAAAGTGAAAAGTGAAAGTGAAGTCGCTCAGTCGTGTCCGACTCTTAGCAGTCGCATGGACTGCAGCCTTCCAGGCTCCTCCGTCCATGGGATTCTCCAGGCAAGAGTACTGGAGTGGGGTGCCATTGCCTTCTCCAGCAGATTCTCCTAGGTCTTGAAATTTAGGGATTTGATGGGGGCCTCAGGGATCTATCCCTGGTAAATACATCAAAGATCTGGCAAAACTGGGTCTACAGTAAAGAATCTGGACTTCACCGGGTAAGGTCCATGTTATTTCAGGAAACACTGCAGGGTTCATCATGTGCGAGGCAGCGTCCTTCAAAACCTCACAGCCTAGTGGGCGAGAAAGACCCATGAATAAGTGAAAGCAATGTGATGTGCTAAGTGCTGTGTGAGGATATGCTCTGGGTATTCTCTTCCCACAAAGCAGGGAGTGAAAACCCAAGATGCCTTTTAGTCAGATTAAATTCACTCCATTTCACTTTGGTTCTTCCTCTTTACCTGTCTGTAAGGACACATAATGGTAAAATACCAGCCATTCCCACTTCTCAGACAGGCCTGTGTGAGCAGCGAGTTAATGTACATTAAATCATTGAGCTTTCCTGAAATAAGTTACTGCAGAAAAACTCAAGAGACTGTCACTGAGATGATCATGGCTTCCTACAATCTACTTTTATCTTTATCAAAGGAAACTCTGTGCGCACAAACATGGCTTTGCCATTATTTCAGAAGCATAAAGAAGGTGAATACCACCCAAATACATAATAGCTCACAAAATGAGAACCTATAATCTATTCTGATAAAAGAGAGACTTTCTAATTTTTTTTCTAATGCCAGCAGGGAGACTAAAAGAATTGCTTCTGAAGAATTCTGTAAGGTCTTCGTGTTTCTAAAAAGGGAAGGAAATAGGAATAGGGATAGGAATACAAAAGAATTTTAGAACTGGAAGTGAATTTAAAGATTATCAAACCCACCTTCTTTATTTTAAGAATACCCACAGAGATTAAGCAGCTCACCTAAACTAATGGAGGAGTCAGGAATAGCAATCAGGTCTTAAAGCTCCCCCAGTCGTGGGGAGCAGCACTCACAATTATTTTAAGGTCTCTCATTGAATTGATAGTATTGTATTTTTTATGGTTCAGATTCACAGCAAGTTAAGCAGGTTTTTGTTTCCAAGACTAGGAAGCTACCGCTTCTAAAATTGCTTCTATAGGAAAAAGAAAGAAAAAAAAAAAAACCTTTAGAAACATTAAGAAAACTTACTAACAAAACTGCCCTAACACAACTCACTTTTAGGCCCATTCATGTCTGTTAATCATACAGATTTTCTCATGTTCATTCTAGCTAGTGACTCTGTCTTTTTTTTTTTTTGGCCCCAGTTTGACACAGTTTGTTTTATTATCTTTCAATTTTTTACTCAATAATTATCCTGAATGTAAATATTGGAAGCCTATTTGATTTTTAGTAAGAAATTTGATGTTGTACAAACTTGATGTTGAGTAAGAACTGCCCTCAGGAAGAGATGAAATAAAATGTCAAAATGCTTACCCATAGTACAATTTCAGGTCTTCCTCCTAAAACCCCCCCATATTCTCTACTTTGACCAGTTGATATAAAGCATGACTCTGCTCTTTGAAACAGAAATTTAGTTTTGTAAACCACATGATGGTTCATCCCCCACTAAAAAATGCTGAAGGATTTCACTGTTAAAGAGGCACAGCTTAAAATGCAACATAAAGTAAAACCATCAGAGTAATCACTGTCATATTTTCATCACCTGTCTTAATGGAAAAGCTCCTGACACTCAGAATCCGTTTAACTGTCTAATGGAAAATACCAACGCGAAAACCAGTAAAATTTGCAAGTCACCTTGCAACATTTTTTCCCTGAACTTCAGCTGAAATTCAGTAAAGATAACCACAATATAGATCAAGCATGTTATTTGGGGCTATTTTAATCCACCTTCAAGAAAGGATTAATTATTTCCACTTTAGTAAACTTAAAATACTTTTGGCCCATTACCCAGAAGGATGTAAGATAGAAAAGTGCCTTATATTTATTGCTAGCATTATAATAAACATTTTATGGTTCCCATTATCTGAGGCCTATTCCAGTTTTCATTGCTGTGATGCTTACTGTCTCTCCAAAATATTTTAGAAGTAAGAAGTCAAACTAGGAAGACAGACTGAAGCTGCTGAAATTAGAAATCATCATTCTTGATGCTTTTGTCAACAAGGTGAATTTTGTTCCAGATTTGTTTGAAAGCTTGGAATCAGAAACAGAGAAAGGAGGTGGCAGATAACTCAGAGCTGTCAACTGTCAAACTAGTATTAACAGAAGAAAGAGGAGCAAAGACATTGAGGATTCTGGTGAGAGAGAGTAGGTGTGGGTTAGCCTGAGAAGGGAAGGGATTGAGACCAAGAAGGAAAGACTAGGAAAATAAGGGGTGACTGAAGGCAGGGAAAGCCCAATATAGTTTCAGAATGTTTAATCTTGGTGAGAAAGAAAGTGGTGGGGAGATTTTGGTCCGAGTTTGATGTTAAAGAGTTAAAGATTTTACAGAAAGGGAACTTCTAGATGAGACTAGAGTCAAGTGGAGAGCTTTGAGGAAAGGGACGTGAAACAAAAGGAGGGTGAAGGTCACTGATGTCAACAGGTCATGGAACTCTGTATGAATGATTTTACTGGGAGACATTTCTCCATAGGGCTGTCATATTTCCGCACACATTATGAGCTATGAACTATTCTTTGTTCTGAACTATCTCTGAGTACTTTTACATCAACAACAGCCTTGGAAGACAGAGATGGTATCTTCCTCTGGAGCAGAAAGCCAGCATGTTGATTTTCCATTATAAAAGATTAAGCTCAGAGTTTCTTTCCTAAAATACAGCCTACTGCATGTTAGATATCATCTGGCTCTCTTCACTATGGCGATTAAGAGAAATACTGATATTCTGGCTATTGCTATTACTGTGGGTAACAAACCATCCTCTGACAGTGATTTCGTGTCTTCTACCAGCAGCCATGAAACTGTGCCATATTGTTAGCTTTCAAGTAGGGTAAAAACCTTTTTACCTGTTATATTCTTGATAGTTTTGACAAAAAGGATGGCGTGCTAACACACATGGTTTTTTAGAAGAGGAAGGTTAACAGTGTATAACAAAGTATGAGGGAAGTCTATGGGAATTAGTGTGAATACATTAATCAAATGGTATGGTCTAGGGAGAATAAATAATCCTCCAAAGCATTACTTATTAAGGGTGGGAAATGGGGAAGGAGGTTCAAATACAGGTGCTTACATAGTACGCATAGTTTTGCTGACTCTTATTTGACTAGGATAACTTCCTCACCAATCAGCCTGAGTTCTACCTCATTTTAACAACTAGTATCCAAAAAAGTATAAAAACTGTGCTATCAAGTTCATTCTGGAAATTCTGAGATTCAAGCAATATTTATTCACAGAAATTCTTTGTTATAAAATCTTATCTGTTGGTCTGAATTCTGCATCAAAGATTGATATTTAAAAAGTGACCCCAATAACATCCAAGCCTCCATAGTGCCTTCTCTTCTTAGCTTTAGGTACAGAAGACCTGTCTCTGCCATTTCACACTCAAGCAGGCCAACTATTCAAGGTGAGTTTTTTAAGAGTTTATGAGCTAAGAGATGAATTGAAAAAAAATTGTGAATTATGTTCACTTTAAAAAAATCTTCGAAGGATAAATCATTGGCTTCAAAACATGCTGGATCTTGCTGAGATCCTAGATGAGGTTAATTGAAAATTGCAAGGACCCTGTGAAATAGGCTGTGTACTGACAAAGTTTATCCATTTAAAAGCAAAAAATTAACCTTGAAAATGAGGCTGAAATGACTCACTGGTAATTTTATTGTTTAAATCCTAAGAAAAATTTGTAAGACCAGTAGAGCAATAATTGCATATTCCCAAGGAAATGCTTTATTATTTTGGAAATATGTAATATGAAAAAGCTCAGGTGGATTTGAAATCTATTCAAATGATCATAAGAAATATTAACATTACACTTGTCATTGAAAAGAAAAGTGATAGCTGTTAGGTGGGGAAAAAAGAACAATTTAGAGATTAGATTATCTAAATTCTGTTCAATGACAAGAAAAGATGATTATTCAAAGAAAAAAGCAATGAATGTTGCCCTTTATTTGCCACTATCCACCTATACCAGCAAAGTCTCTAGTAAAGGGTGACTATCAAGAATTCAACAAGACCATTTAAAAACCTTGATCAGGAATTGTATGTTGCTATTTCAAGCATAAAATCTAATATCAAAAGCTGTATTCTTGGAAGCAAGCACAAGATTTTAATTCAAAACCTAAAAATATTTTACTTTGAGGTTTTATACAATGTGATATTTGCCATCTTACCCATTATTTTGTATATTATTATTATATTAAGAAAGTTAAAAAACAAATTTTTGGCTATGCCAAAATAAATCTCTTTCAATTTACCCCTTAAGGAAAGAAGAAAAAAACTGGTGTTTTTTGATTTTTGGATTGATCCTGGAGCCTTCAGTTCAGTTCAGTTCAGTCGCTCAGTCGTGTCCAACTCTTTGCGACCCCGTGAATCGCAGCACGCCAGGCCTCCCTGTTCATCACCATCTCCCGGAGTTCACCCAGACTCCTGTCCATCGAGTCCGTGATGCCATCCAGCCATCTCATCCTTGGTCATCCCCTTCTCCTCCTGCCCCCAATCCTTCCCAGCATCAGAGTCTTCCAATGAGTCAACTCTTCACATGAGGTGGCCACAGTACTGGAGTTTCAGCTTCAGCATCATTCCTTCCAAAGAAATCCCAGGGTTGATCTCCTTCAGAATGGACTGGTTGGATCTCCTTGCAGTCCAAGGGACTCTCAAGAGTCTTCTCCAACACCACAGTTCAAAAGCATCAATTCTCTGGCGCTCAGTCTTCTTCACAGTCCAACTCTCACATCCATACATGACCACTGGAAAAACCATAGCCTTGACTAAACGGACCTTAGTCGGCAAAAGTAATATCTCTGCTTTTGAATATGCTATCTAGGTTGGTCATAACTTGGGAACCTCAATCTTTTATAATAGGCAGTATGCCTATGTTATATCCTTGAGAAATGATCTGGAACAAAGAAGGTTGATGTTTCACTCTTAATACATGCTGAAATACAAGAGACACGTGGAAAATTGTCTTACAATCTCTACTCTCTACTCATTTCAACACATTCTGGCTTCTGATGAGTTGTCCCATTAGTACACTACTCTGTCAGTCACTAAGGGGCCAAATGCATTTGATTTGTCTAACACAGCATTTAACTGAAGCTATTATCAACAGAATTTCAAGCAGTATTGATTTTAATCCTGCTATCCTCAGAATTCCAGACCCAGTCAGCTAAACAATTCTGATAAACCACCAGAGTTTACCTTAGTTAGCCAGGTAGCCTTCTCCCTCCTTAAATCTGTGTATTGACATTTCTGCTTGCCCCAAAGCATTAATCCTTGTATAGCAAGATGTACTAGTGACTACAGAGACTCAACCTTGGCCCACAAGGAAGAAACCAAAAGCAATTTTATCATCCAGAACAACCCAGGCCAGTGAGTTCAAGCTGGTCTGAATGCCTTCCAGGGCTGAAGTGGTGTCATGGATCAGTTCAGCTAATGCTAGAGCAAATTTCCAATTGGTTTTTCTAACTGGATGAGTTAGAAGTTTCAGAGAAAACTGCCCACAGGGTGGACATAAATAATAAGTCATTTATTCCTCCCCAAAGCACCCTACAGAAACCAGGGTCTCTTGAAGAGAGACCTTCACAGTTGTCTGTGATACACAGGTATTTTCTTAAATACTTGCAGGTCTCTCATTAATATCCCTAAGAAGCAGGTCACTGTGTCTTAGGGACGGAAGCACCATCATGGATTTGCCTGTCTTAGAACATCATATAATGTAATCAAACAGTGTGTACTCCCATGTAAAGCTTCTTTCACTTAGCATGATGTGTGAGACTTCTCTGTATTGTCATATTTAACAACAGTATATTCCTTCTAATTACTAAGTAGCATGCTGTTATGACTATATTTCAATTTGTCTAGGCTCTGTTCATGGACAGTTCTGCTTTTTCCAGTTTGGGCCCATTATGAATAAAGTTGCTATGAATATAAAGTCTTTTTGTGGACACAAGTTTTTATGTCTTTTGGGTAAATACCTAGGATTGGGATTGCCGGGTCATAGGGTAGGTAAGTATTTAGACTGACGAAAAAGTGTCAGTCATTCTTCTAAAACAGTGGCACCATTTCCACGAACAACGTGTAAGAGTTGCAGTTGCTCCACATCCTTGCCAGCATTTGTGACTGTCAGTCTTTTAAGTTTGTAGCCAATCAGGTAATTCTGCAGTAGCATCTCATTAGTATGTTTGCTGATTTATTTTAAAGTTTATTTCTTAAATGTTCAGTGAGTATAGTTCTTTTTTTAAACACAAGAGAATAGAAAACTAATGGAAAAGCATTGCTTACATAAACCCCTTCCTCAAACAGCATAATCTCACATCATATTCAGAGAAGCAGGGTGATGGACATTTGAAGCCTGGGCAGAACAACATTCAAACCTCAGCTAGTGACTGAGTAACTTGAGGGTCTTTAACATATTATAAAAACCTTCTGACTCTCAGTTTTCTGGTAAAATTGTGTGTATGGGGGAGGGGGGGTGGGAGGATTACCTAACAACTAGGTAAAGCATTAAATATAAAATTATAGATAAGGTATATTATTTTTATATGAGACAGCCTGAGCCCATTTGCTGTGACCTCGTAAATTTCACTTAACTTTTCAAAATATCTGTTTCTTCATACAAGAAGAGAAAATAAGTTCATTCATAAAGTGTACTTGGCATAGTCTCAGGACCATATAATAGTAGCCAACATTTCTATAAAATTTACTGCATACTACATATAGCAATTTACATGGATCATTTCATTCGAACCTCATAGTCCCATAAGCTTTTGAGGTAGGTACATTATTATCTCTATTTTACAAGGGTTTTGAAAGCTCTTGTAACTTGTCTCAGTTTTCACAGCAAGTAACCAGAATTTGGATCCCATAAAAACACTGCTTCTACCAAAAATGAAAAGAAAGAAAGAAAGCTAAATTTTATTCATTATTTGTTTTGTTACATTAATAATCTCTGTTTCCCTTCATTACTCAATTTTTTCCTTGCTAAAACATTTTAAGAAGCATTAAGAGTATTAAATTTTGAATTCAAAGACTGGCTCCTTAAAATAAAAATCAAATCAAATATTATATATTTATTATATATATGGAATTTTGTCTTTTCTGGCAACAAGATAAAACGTTGTAAATTGCCTTCTGTTGCCCCCTTGTGACCAACAGCACATATTTTTAAGATATTGGATGCAAATTATCATCAATCCCGTGTTAGACAAACCTAACAGTAGCTTTGGTTTCAAAGACCCACCAACAAACACAAAGTAAAAAAAACTGTAAACAAGATGAGTTAGTGAAACAAAAGGGCACAGAGCTTGCCACTCTCGACTGGGGAGCATCAATACAGTATGAGGGATGTCTACATAATTCAATAGACCTGCAAAGAACACAGTTAAAGAATGAAAGGGGTTACTTCCTCCTTAACTAGGTTCTTCAGCCTTCCTCTTAGAAATGCATGCAACACAAATAGACCATCAGCTCCCATCCCATGTCCATCATCGCTGGTCAAGAATATCATTTTTACCAGAAGCTACCATCCACTGTACCCAGTTCATCTAGGGGATTTCCACTTATATCCTATAAAATTAATCACCAAACAGCACTGAAGGAAGAGTGAAACAAGGGACAAAATGCATAATTTGCTACAGTTTAAAGTCATCCCATCCCTCCAGGAAAAAGTAAGTCCGTTCACTGCTGTTCCGTAATCCATCAGCAATGTCAGCAAGCCATTTAAGCTCAGTCATGCACAAGTGATTACAGAAACAGCCATACACAAAATAGGCTTTCATATTAAAAGGCTACTAAGAAGTTATGTCCCAGCTATCTTCTTGCTTTCTGAAAAGGAAAAATGGTCACATGAAACATCAATCAACAGCTTGAGCCAAATGAAAGAACTTGAAATAAACCATTTATAAATAAATGAATCGAACCAGCTGAAGATGAATAAGTAACTTATTTAAAGTTCCAAGGTCTTTACATATGAGAGCCCTATCACGGTGTGGCCAATGATATGAAAAGATTCACATACTGTACATTATCACAGAAATGAAGATGTCACTCCAAGGTTAACCCGTTTGAATTTATTGATGATAGTCTTTAATGTACAAGGCTAAAGTGACTTGAATATTTTAATTGAGTCAGGACCTTACAAATAAAGCACACATAATGAAACATTGAATAGGGAAAACTTAAGAGACAAGAAGAGTAGCTGCTGACAAACTCATCTTGTCTTTCATGGGGGAAAAAAATTCCACTATTCAAAGAATGTTAGAAACATCTTTCACTGAACTGTAGTAAACAGTTTGGAAAACACTCACTCCCCCATGATTAAAGCTTCAGATCAATGCATATACAGAAAGCCACTTGGGAAATATTTTTCATCTCAGCCTCCTTGGGAGGCATCACAGGTGGTGTCCCCTAGGATGCCTCGCCTTCAAAGGTTCAATAGACTCAGGCTCTCAGGTTAACAGGTAAGACCTGCTATGTTGCATTCAAAATGATTCTTATCATTTGACCTTGTAGTTCCACCCCTAAGGCTATACCTCCTAATAAACCATCTAAAACAAAATCAGCTTTATAAACAAAGACATTCCTCATGATTTATAATTTTTAAAATAAAAGACCTCTGCAACACAGGGAATATAATCAATATTTTATAATAACTATAAACGGAATATAACCTTTAAAAATTGTGAATCACTATGTCATATACCCGTAACATATAATATCGTAAATGAACTGTTGTTGTTTAGTTGCTAAATCATGTCTGACTCTTTTGCAACCTCATGGACTGTAGACCATCAGGCTCCTCTGTCTATGGGATTTCCCAGGCAAGAATACTGGAGTGGGTTACCATTTCCTTCTCTAGGGAATTTTTCCAACACAGGGGTAAAGTCTGTATCTCCTGCATTGGTAGGTGGATTCTTTACCACTGAGTCATAAACTATAAACACATAAACTATAGTTCAATAAAAAAATAATTGAAGCAAAAAAAAAATGATTCTTCTGTTTCCCACTCTTCCTCTAGGAGCCTCCATCAGCTCTCCAGGACAGTGCTGCCATAATTCAAATGGTCCAAATTATATCAAGGAAAATTTTTAAAGTAATACTTTCCAATGCCAAAACCAAATGTCAGTGTCTGGGTTTAAGCGTGAAAGTCTTTTTTTTTTTTTTTCCTTTTTTGCAAGTGTGCTACAATACAGATGTGTGTCTACATCTATGCCGGATAAATATGCCAGTTATTTATCAATGAGACGTTTTCTGAAGAGTTTGACTGTAAGCAATTTTCTATTGTTCAGAAACATCTCTAAATGCTGCTCCCAGTTTACATCAGGGATGGATGTCACACAGAAGCTATCTTAATGCAAGGATCAGTTAAGAAGCTATCGCAGGAAGTGTAGAATACTCCTCATTGGCTTAGAGAAGGTTCAGGCTGCTAAAAATGCCACTTGGCTGTGGACTCAGATTTGGGTTTAGAGTCTGCTAGCTGTATGACAATGGCGCCCCACTCCAGTACTCTTGCCTGGAAAATCCCATGGATGGAGGAGCCTGGTGGGCTGCAGTCCATGGGGTCGCTAGGAGTCAGACACGACTGAGCAACTTCACTTTCACTTTTTCCTTTCATGCATTGGAGAAGGAAATGGCAACCCACTCCAGTGTTCTTGCCTGGAGAATCCCAGGGACGGGGGAGCCCAGGGGGCTTCCGTCTATGGGGTTGTACAGAGTCAGACACGAATGAAGTGACTTAGCAGCAGCTGTATGGCTATGGCAAGTTACCTAACTATTTATACTTCAATTTCCTCATCTGCAAAAGGAAGATGAGTAAAAATACCAACTGCTTTAGTTAACTGTGAAGATTAAATGAGATATCATAAAGCAATTAGAACAGTGGCTGGCACATAGAATGCACTCACTAAATTTTAGCTACTGTTATTACCATAATCATCATTAGTGTCATTATTAACTGGGAAAGGAAAAGAGAACTTTCTTCATAAAAATGAAATCTGCCAGTGAGACAGAGGCTTCTTAAAAGGACATGAGATTTATGCCAAAGATTCTTAAGGTCATTTCTTATCCTTTAAGGCAGATCAAAATCCTGAAAATCATATCCTTTTTACTACAATGTTTCTCAAACTTTGACGTTCAAAAGAATCACCATGGGATTCAGCTAGAATTCAGGTTCTGATTCAGTAGGTTGGATGGGGCCTAAGACTCTGTATTTCTAATACAGAATTTGGTGATGTCTACACTGTCAGACCACACTTGTATATCAGGGTTCTACAAGGCAAGATCTCTCTCCTTTGAGTATCATTACATGTCTAATAAGGGATTAGACTAGAATCCAGGTCTTCTGTCCTTAGGCTGGCAGTACCTCCCTGTGTAGCAAAGTAGACCAAGACTTCTGCTATTTTTTATAGGTCCTCTCTACATGCCAAGTTTTGATGGAGAATTACTCAAAATATTTCATCTCCTTTGCCCCATTAAAAATGCGCCCTGAAGTTTACAAATTTAAATGCTGTACTACACTCCCTCATAAAGGAACTATTTTCCAAAATAATTGATGGCACAGAAAGTAGCCTGCTCTCAGAGCAACAAAACTGGATTTTGGGTTTCCAGTAAAATGGTGCAGCTATTATTAGTCTCCTTACCTACTGCTCTAAATCTGAATACAAATAATTAACTTACCAGCTTTCTCTTGAACTATTTTACCAAAGAATAGAAAACAGCTCTTTTCAAAGTAACAACAAAGTATGCATAATGGTACAGTGATATGTGAAGTCAAGTGGACCTTAAGAAGCATCACTACAAACAAAGCTAGTGGAGGTCACGGAATTCCAGTCGAGCTATTTCAAACCCTAAAATATGATGCTGTGAAAGTGCTTCACGCAATATGCCAGCAAATTTGGAAAACTCAGCAGTGGCCACAGGACTGGAAAAGGTCAGTGTTCATTCCAATCGCAACGGAAGGCAAAGCCAAAGAATGCTCAAACTACCGCACAATTGCACTCATCTCACATGCTAGTAAAGTAATGCTCAAAATTCTCCAAGCCAGGTTTCAACAGGATGTGAACTGTGAAATTCCAGATGTTCAAGCTGTGTTTAGAAAAGCCAGAAGAACCAGAGATCAAATTGCCAACATCTAGTGGATCATTGAAAAAGCAAGAGAGTTCCAGAAAAACATCTAGTTCTGCTTTATTGACTATGCCAAAGCAGGACCACAACAAATTGTGGAAAAATCTTAAAGAGACTAGAGTACCAGACCACCTTATCTGCCTGCTGAGAACTCTGTATACAAGTCAAGAAACAAGAGTTAGAACTGGACACGGAACAACAGAATGGTTCCAAATCAGGAAAGGAGTACATCAAGGCTATATACTGTCACTCTGCTTATTTAACTTCTATGCAGAGTACATCATGAGAAATACTGGGCTGGATGAAGTACAAGCTTGAATCAAGATTGCAGGGAGAAATATCAATAATCTCAGATATGCAGATGACACCACCCTTATGGCAGAGAGTGAAGAAGTAAGAGCCTCTTGATGAAAGTAAAAGAGGAGAGTGAAAAAGTTTGTTTAAAGCTCAACATTCAGAAAATTAAAATCATGGCATCCAGTCCCATCACTTCATGGCAAATAGATGGGGAAACAGTGGAAACAGTGACAGACTACCTTTGGGGGCTCCAAAATCACTGCAGATGGTGGCTGCAGCTGTGAAATTAAAAGATTCTTGCTCCTTGGAAAAAAAGCTATGACCAACCTAGACAGCATATTAAAAAGCAGAGACATTTTGCCGACAAAGGTCTGTCTAGTGAAAGCTATGGTTTTTCCAGTGGTCATGTTTGGATGTGAGATTTGGACTATAAAGAAAGCTGAGCTCCAAAGAATTGATGCTTTTGAAGTGTGGTGTTGGAGAAGACTCTTTGAGAGTCCCTTGGACTGCAAGGAGATCCAACCAGTCTATTCTAAAGGAGATCAGTCCTGGGTGTTCTTTGGAAGGACTGATGCTGAAGCTGAAACTCCGATACTTTGGCCACCTGATATGAAGAGCTGACTCATTTAAGAAGACCCTAATGATGGGAAAGATTGAAGGCAGGAGGAAAAGGAGACAACAAAGGATGAGATACTTGGATGGCATCACCGACTTGATGGACATGAGTTTGAGTGAGCTCTGGGAGTTGATGATGGACAGGGAAGCCTGGCGTGCTGCAGTCCATGGGGTTACAAAGAGCCAGACACAACTGAGCAACTGAAATGAACTGAACTGAACTGATAGTGGTGTAAGCTATTACTGACAAGTCTAATGTACAAACAAAAGCAGGTAATTTACTGAGAGACAGTAGAACTTAGTGATGAAAAGTATGAACTCTAGAGTAAGGCCACCTGGATTCAAATTTTTTAGCTATACAACTGCCCCTGTCCATTTCAAGATGCTATCAAAAAAATACCACACGCTGTGTAGCTTATAAACAACAGAAATTTCTCACAGCTCTAGAGGCTGGAAGTCAAAGATTAGGGTGCCAGAATGGTCCGACAAGGGCCCTATTCTTTGTTGTAGACACCTTCTCGTATCCACATAAGGTGGAAGGGGCTACGGAGCTCAATGTCACCTCTCCTATAAGAGTATTTATACCGCTTATGCTGGCTTCACCCATTACCTAATCACCTCCCAAAATCCCTACCTACTAATATCACCTTTGAGGGCTAGGATTTCAACATGTGAATTTTGGGGAACATAAACAACCAGACCATACATAGCAACTAACCATCATACATATGACACTGACCAAGCTACTTCAGTATTCTATGCCTCAGTTTCCCTATCTGTAAGCTGAGGATAGTAATAGTACCTGTTAAAGTAGTTATAACTATTAAATCAATTTTATGTTAATTTATATATTTATGTGTGTGTGCGTTAGTCGCTGAGTCATGCCTGACTCTTTGCAACCCCATGGACTGCAATCCACCAGGTTCCTCTGTCCATGAGATTTTCCAGGCAAGGATACTGGAGTGGGTTGCCATTTCCTTGTCCAGGGGACCTTCCCAACCCAGGGATCAAACCCGGGTCTCCTGCACTGCAGGGAAATTCTTTACCGAATGAGCTACAAGGGAACAGATTATATATATATATAATTATATATATTATATTGAATCAATTAAACCTATATATATATGTATGAAGTAAACAGTCCACTACCCAATTAATTGTTAAGTGCTAAATGTGTTAATCAAGTAACTATTTTAACTATGATGGTGTTTTAGAAAATAGCACATACTTAATGAAGTTTTCAATAGAACATAAACCTACACCAGTTAATAGGATCTTCAGTTTAGTGCAGTCGCTCAGTCGTGTCCGACTCTTTGCAACCCCATGAATTGCAGCACGCCAGGCCTCCCTGTCCATCACCAACTTCCGGAGTTCACTCAGACTCATGTCCATCGAGTCCATGATGCCATCCAGCCATCTCATCCTCTGTCATCCCCTTCTCCTCCTGCCCCCAATCCCTCCCAACATGAGGGTCTTTTCCAATGAATCAACTCTTCGCATGAGGTGGCCAAAGTATTGGTATTTCAGCTTTAGTGTCTGTCCTTCCAAAGAACACCCAGGACTGATCTCCTTTAGAATAGACTGGTTGGATCTCCTTGCAGTCCAAGGGACTCTCAAAGAGTCTTCTCCAACACCACAGGTCAAAAGCATCAATTCTTCAGCACTCAGCTTTCTTCATAGGATCTTATTCATTGCAAACTCTATAGTTTTCCACATTGAGACTTTTCTTTCAGCTTTTCCCAGTATCTCAGGAGCTTGCTTTCCTGTATTTTCCATAGCTTTCAGATTTCCAAGTTAAAATGCTCTTAAATTTAAAATTCCAACTCATATGATCTCAGCAGAACAAAGATTTTGTTAAACAGAAGGCAGAGAAGTTACTCACTCTTTCACGTTCCTAATAACACTGAATGCAGTCATGGGCTTCAACTGTGCTTTGCGAACAAGCATTTCAGAGTTCAGCAAAGTAGAATGAATCATCTTATAAGTGTAAAAGTTCTTCAAAAATTTCACCAAATTGGAGCTTCACAGAAAGAAACATGTAATAGGGGTCTCTCTACACTTAGACATAGAAATAGGGAAAAGATGAGAAAGAAAAATACCGGGGTCCAGCCCCGGTGGATCCAGGGTGATTCGAAGGTGGGGGGACAGAGTCGGCATCTTTGGAAAAATACATATTTAATCACAGATAGAGAGAGATTGGAAATGGATAGTGTAGTAGGAAGATTAGTGGAGAAAAGGAGGCTGAATAACTTGGATTACGTGGAATAGCATCCATGCTCCAGATGGGAATTCAGCCAGAAAAACGGGAGCAAGAAAGAAGCGACATGGGGGAATCAGTCTTTCCAGAAACTGATCCGATTTCTTTATTTTGGGGTTTGCTTATATACCTTTTGTTACACATAGGGATGAATACATAGTCACGAGGGGGTCAGCAGTCCTGACCTTTATCAAAATCAAGTGCTTCACATAAATGTATAAAAAAAGGTCTTAGGGATATTACATCATCTTCTGGCCATGAGTGAGACCTGCTGACATTTTATGATCCTTTCTTTCTGATAACCAAAAAACTTATTTTTTCCAAGGGTGTTTTTTCTTAAACCAAGCACCGCCCTCCAAATAAAGTTACATTCCTATAGGGTGAGGGTGTAGTGAGTTACAATCAAGAAAGGAATTTATTTAACCCAAGGTTAACATGATTAATCTTAAAGGTTAATACTTATTTCTCCTATATGCTTAAAGGTTAATACTTATTTCTTCCTATATGCTAGTTATATTCATTATAAGTGTAGGGAACATGGAGATTTAGCAGCAAACATCAGCCTAACAAATGAAAATCCTTTCACCAATGCTCCTCTTAAGATCTGTTTAGTGTTAAGATATGATAAAGTTACATTCTTACATAGCAAGGACACAGTGATTTATAACAAAGTACAGTGATCTATTACAAAAGAGAAAATCCATTAACTCAAAAAGTCTAGTATTGCTAACATCAAAAACTACTATATTTCCTTTGCTATATTCCAAATACATTGATTAATATATTCCCAGGTGCCTAAGGATATAGAGGCCTGGCAGCAATCATTGACTCAACAAGAAGAAAAAGCCCTATGCTAATTAAGACTCTCAAAATACTCCAAAACTCTGTGCTGTTTATGGTTGAGAGGTAGTAAACAATCATGTGCCTAGTGGCAGCAGTATGGATAATCCTGTCACACAAGCTAGTCTGTCAGCAGAGAGGTTTGACCTGAGACATCCTTGTCCCACCCAGAGCAGGGAATTAGCAACAACTATTGACACAACAAATGAAAAACCCTTCACCAATATAATTCCTAACCAACCCACTATATTAATAATTTCTAACTCCCCAAAAGAATTTGCCTTTAGTAAGTATAAAACATCTCGTGCCTCTCAGGTTGGGAGGCTGTAAACAATCACATGTGGCCGGACAAACCTATACAGGTGGGCTAGATAACCTTCAGAGGAGTCGTAAGCTGAAACATTCTTGTCACGCCCAAGAATTTTTATTGCCTTGGAGCTGCACGTTTACTCCTTCTCCAAGAGAAACGGTTATGGGGGAGAGCCCCCCGTAAAGTCAGAGGTGTAGGTGAGAGCATAAAACAGACTCTGGTTTTGGGGTTAGATGCTTGGGAACAGGGGGTTTCCTGAGGCTTGATCACGCCTTTGCGTATGCCAAGCCTCCTTCCTCATGACCTTTGCCATGGGCGGAGTTCCTCACGCTGGCCCCTGGCAGAAAAAGACTATATTTTGAGGTATTATCAAATTACAATTATATTTAAAATAAAGCTGTAGCACAGGGATCCCAGTCTGGCACTCTGTGATGACATGGAGGGATGGGATGGGGAGGGGGGAAGGATGTTAAGGTGGGCAGGGGGAGGGGTATGTATAATTATTGCTGATCTGCATTATTACATGGCAAAAATCAACACAACATTTAAAAAAATTTTAATGTAAATAAAATGAATGCAAAAAATAAATTTAAAAATAAGAAAAAATGAGAAAAAAATGTATATTAAAAGGAACTCAAAGACATGTTAATAACAATGTATAGTCCCTATTTGGAGGTCAATTTGAACAAATCATTTAAAAAATTTATGAGATCATCACAAAATATGAACAGGATATTTGATGGCATTAAAGAATTACTATCATTTATATTTAAGGGTGATGATGGTACTAGGGTTGTATACTTAAAATATTCCTTATATCTCTTCTGTTTTAGAGATACTACAAAATTTTTTATGGATGATATAATGGATTGTTTCCCAGTTGGAGGAGAGGGAGAAAATGATTAGGGGTATAGACTGGCCATGATAACTGTTGAAGCTGGGCAGTGGGTACATGGAAATTCACTATACTATTTTATTTTTGTATACTTTGAAATCTTTCCTAATAAAAGTTCTGTTTCAGAAAAAATAAAATAAGGCCACTTTTTCAACATATACAATCAAACAGAAATAAAGCGTGTGAATATAACAACTCCCTGGTGTACATGTATAGAGATTTTGAAGGTGAAATTTTCTCATAAAATAGTGTAGAGACAGAATAGAATAAATTCACTTTAGACAGAATACAATCAACACAACAGTAGTTACACAGTGCTAACAACTTGTCTCACAAAATTCATGCCTATATGGATCAGTCATATTATCCTCAGGGTTTTGTACATTAGCACGTTTCACAGAATAATGTGATATTTTATATCTTACTCATTGAGTCTATGAAATACACCTAGGATCTCTTTATAACTATTCACTAATGATCTATCTTTAATTTAAATTCACATATCAGATATCACCATATGTTATTTCAATGTTTTGCCATCTTCTGTTCATTGCTCAAGTTTACAAAGATATCAAATGTGCAAATGTTTTCATATAACTATCTCTAAACAGGGAGTGATTCTTGGGGCAGTACCTGCTAATTTGCTAGATTAAACCCCTGTTTGCATTCCTAGGTGGCTCCAGCCACTCATATTTTACCATACACATTTCCTCTTTGTGTTTCCCCCACCCCGTGAAAGGAACTGCTGCTACTAAAGCTACTTTACATTTTCAGTTACCAGGCACTGAACAAAGGCTTTGTGTGCATGGCCTCACTTACTGGAATGATAATGTACACTATTTGCCTAAGGCTTACATCATCAACAAGGACTAAGGCTGAAATTTGAAACTAAGTGGTTTCAAATACCATGGTTTTATCTATAATATATAGTAAGACAATATTTCCAAAACATCTCCCAAAAAAGTCTGTCTAGTTTTGCATGTTTAAAACTAAGCTAATAGCTAACATATTCATAGAATTTTAGAGTTTAGGATCAGTCTAAATGTATGTTTCTTATTCCCCCCAGAAATTTCAATAAAATAATACTATTTATTCAACTTGAATGTATGAAATTGATATCCTTTACACAGCTATCTTGAATATCATTATTTGTTTTGGAACTTCATGTAATAAAATTATAACCTGCCACTAAGGGTTACACATATAAATAAAAGGAAAAAAAATTAGACTAAAACAAAATTTGGATTAAACATTGGACTTTACATAAGATTTATAATACTACTGATTAAAGAAAGAACCAAATTTCAGTATATTTTTTCATTGTTTCTTTCTTGCTCTTAGTATTTCTTGTATTCTACAGCAGTAATTCTAAACATTCACCACAAGCCCTATTTAAATATCAGAGGAAAGCTATAAACCTTGCCTTTTGAAACACACAGAAACACATTACATATAAATATTTACCACAATGTTTCACATATAAGGAGAGTTGATAAGAATCCCTTTTCTAGATCATTTTCAATGAGTTTGTAGTGAGAGAAAGTGGTTGTATCTATGTTTATTCTGTATTCCAGTTGTCCATCCAGAAGACAAATGGCACCTGGCTCTAGAGCTTAACATATGCTGTTTGTTATATGAAAAATACCTAACTTGCAGGCATGAAGTACAAGATTAAAGTCTTATCAACAAGATTACTTCAGCCAAGCAAGTGTCAAGTAAGCTAAACCACCATGTTAGCTCTCAGAAAGTAAAGCTTTGTTATCTATATCCAAAGGACATGTTGTCAATCTATGACTCCAGAACTGGGCATGTACAAGAGCTAACTTCAAACAAAAATGCTCTTATTTTCCCAGGGGAAAGAGATAAGGATGGAGTAGGGAAGATCCTCCAGCACACATGTCTTAAACTGCCACATCTGCATATCTGCAAAAGAGCCTCCATCCCTAATACCAGCGATTTTCAAAATTGCAATAAGGTACCCAAATAACCCTAGCTAAGATTCATTGTGTTTACGTGGAAACAGATATTCAAAGGTTTAACCCAAGATCACAACTAAATTTCATAAAACTCAAATGTTGGCCTACTCTCCGTATTCTCTGTGGCTTCACACAGCTTCAACAGTTGCTTATGCAAAAGCTACAGTTATAATTACAGAAAATGTTTAAGAGGACCACTGGAACAGATGCATTTAATCCTTTTACCTCTCATGCCTGAATTCACATTCTTTCCAGTTCTCTCAGTTATTTGCCATTAGTTCAATTCACCGAAAGGAGATTTGGAACAAAGAAATGATTAAACTAATCCAGGTTAAAAGAAGGTGATTTAATTATGACTCATAGAGCCTCATTTGCATAGAGAAAATCTGAAAGTAGGTGAACATTTGGATAATTTTAAAATAATTATATACTTAGAGTAAATAATGTAAAATTAATTATCTGAATAATGGCCATCAACAGTGAGTAAATTATTAGATTATACATATGCTTAAATTTCTTTTTTCTAACCTGAAGTTCTGTTTAACTATGTCCATTGATTAATATTATCCCATAAGTGGGGCATTAAAAAAACCTAGCCATTTTTTCAGAGGAAGCATGAAAGGGGAGGGAGCAGTCCATTGGAAAGTAAATACTAGAGTAATTTTTCATATTGAAAGAGTATTCTAATGTACCAACAGAGACCTAGGAGCAATAACCATCAGTTAATAAACAATTAAGCTTAAAGGTAACCATCAACACAAATAAAAATATACCCAAATTATGATAATAGACTTTAGCATAGAGAGGTTTATAAATTATTAGTCAGTCCCAGGAGAAAACATACTATTATGACCATTACTTATGAATATAAACACATTAAAAATCGATAGCCCTACACTTTCACCAGTATTTACAAAATGTGTTATTGTTAGTGAAACTGTGTTGTATCTGAGACTGCCAAATTCACATCATTACTAACTGCCAAATGTCTGTTATTGACATGAAACTTGCTTGCAAATTGCTTTTATATCACATCGCTTAAAGCTTCAGTCTCTCCAATTTCATATCATCCTCACTACTCATTAAGATTCCATGACTTTTACTTCCTCAAATTCATCCTACTCTCCCTACACTAATCTTCTCACCTTTTCTCAAAGCTTTCCTTGGCTTCCTATTACCCAGTTAATACTTGACATTGATATGATATAGTATTCTCTATTAATTAGCTTTCTCAATATGACATTGTGATATGAGTGCTCACCTTATTTTTCAAATATTGTCAGAAAAGCATGTAGTGAGAAATTAAGGGCCCATCAGTGCTTCACAAAACTGATTGTACTGATATGAGGAAGTTCATAAAATTTTGCAAGTTTAGAGGCACTGCACTTGGGGGCAATTTCATATGGCAACTTTGACAGAAGATTTCTATAGTACAGATTCTACTGATCTACAAGGAAAACAGACATATTAACAAAGTTGAAATTGGGGCCAGATGTGTACAACTCAATGTATTATCAACTAAATCAGTTCACCTGAGCAAAGTGGAAAGCCACCTCTGAATTCATATACATATACCTCCTGTCCCTGAGCATACATGTGTAATATCTTACTAGGGACTAAAGCATTCTTCTGCAATACCCAAACCTCACTCACTTAAAAAGCAGTAATCACAATTAGTGTATTGTGGGAATGTAATATTTATTTATTCTCTTCCAGAATCACCTTTGTTCAAGGTGAAACTCTGAAAGCTAGTCACACAAGTTCATAGAGGATGACTCTGCATGTTTCCATGCCACCCCTCCACTGGGCATTCCTATCCACATTTTAGTTTTGTGGCGAAATATGCCATGAACATGAGGTCAGAAGAAAAGATACGGGGATTCAGACATGCGCTGAACGCCAACAAAGCAATGCTACAGAATTCACTGCATGTTTAGAGCTGCTTGGACAAGATGAGACTCCTTGGACTGCCAAGGCCTTCTGAAAACAGTGAGAGCCAGAGAGCCACGTCTCCCAGCTGACAGAACTGCAAAAGACTCCCCATGTATGACATTACAGAGAAGCTGGAACTTCAGACTAGCGTTAGAGCTCTAAAGATAGAGGTAAGCGTCCTGCCAGAAGTGACTAGTTATCAACATACAGTCATCACCAGAAGCACGCTGATGGAAATTCTGCCCATATGGGGTGGAAACAAAACTAAAAATGTTGAAATGCTATAGAGTAAAACCAAGAAGTGGGGAATAAAAATCGAGCAGTCACAGCAGAAATTTGCTGCACTAAGGCAAGGTATGGGGCCTTCAGCTGTCTGCAAGGGTAAGAGCATCCAATCCCAAACGGCCTAGAACTTGAGCTTCAGAGCAGTGACCTCAAGAGCAGAGCTAAGAATTATCACTTTTCTGAAAAACATGGAGAGATGAGACACAGCTAACACTAGAATGCATGCTAATCCTGGCTGTGAAGAGCCTTAGATGTGCTAAGTGCTCTCAGGGGATGGTTGGCATAGGCAGTAGGTCTGTTAAGAAAGAGGGGGAAGCTCGGAGAGGATGAAGGAAATGGAGGAAAGGGAATGGATGTCACCAGGGTGAACTGTGCGTGCTCTAATGCATCCTAATTTGCATGAATATAAATATTTCTGCTTTCATGTTATTTCTATTGACCAAGCGATTCCTTCTACTCTCACAGTTTTGGTTACCCACTACAGCGTGGTGAAGACTCCCAGTTCTACAGGTTCTGTGTCCAATTTTCTAACTTGCTTATCCAAATGTCTAAGATTTCCAGCCAGATTTCTCTGTGATATCAGACTTAGTATTTCTGTTACTGATCTCATTTCATCCTTTTCATCCCCACCAATGTTTAAATTCTCCTAATGTCAATTTGGACCCTCCAAGAAGCAGATGCCACATTGGGATTCGAGATGGAAGAGCTTTATCAGGAGACACACCTATGATGGATGGAGTCCTAGAGTTGGTGGGAAGACCCTCAGATTATGCTGCAGCTCCGATACTGTGAAAGAGTGGAGGAAGAATTGAGTAGGAAGAACCTCATACCACAGAGCAGTTCTGAAAGTACTGGCCAGACCCATGGATCATCCTTGAGCAAAAATCGCCTGTGGAAATGTCTTATACTAGACAGGAACGGTCCAACTCTGAAGCTACTACAGTGAGTAGGCAATGGCTGATAGCCCAGGAATCCTTTGCCATGGCAGAACCAAAGATGTTATGGCTGGAGTCATCAGTCACTACATATCCTGTAACAGGTACTCTTGAGGGACATCTGTATAACTCATTTTCACTACACACAAATTGTTCATTTTCTCTCAGGTTATAGTCCTACCATCCTTCCAATTTATCTAAATTAGGAACCAGGCATTCTTAACTCCTTTCTCCCCTATCTCCCAAATCCATTAAATTTGCTTCTAAGCGTTTCTCAGATCCATCATCTCCTCTCTATCCCCTGTTCCAGTTGACCCTGGTCCAACTGGACCCCCTCTACTACTGGCCTACACTACCGCAGTAGATTCTAACTCCCTTACTCATTTCATTCCTCTCAAATCCACCCTACACATCAGTCTGCCAGAGAGACCCATAAACTTCAAGTATAATACTTCCATACCTCCCATTTCCAACAAAAATATACATGCACACTCTTACCAGGATGCATAAGATCTTCAAAGCAAATGACTTCTGCCTCTCTCTTGAACATTATCTCCATTATTTAACTCTAGGATTAAAAAACAGTAAAAGCTGTTTTGCATCCCATGCCTTAACTGTCACTTTCCTTTCTTCCAGGTACGCCTTTCTTATCTTTCCATGCCTGGTTCACTCCCAGGAATCTTAATACTTTGAGGTTCAGCTCAAACATTATCTCATCTAGGAAACCTTCCCTGACTACACCTAAGTTCACATAAAACCCATGTGCTTTTCAGGTTACATTACAAATATTTGTATCTCAATCCTCTAAAGACTGAGTTTCTCACTAGTTATCTATTTTAGTCATAGATACAAAGTATCAATAGATACTAACACATTATAAAGCAACCATACTCCAATAAAAATTTTTAAAGACTCAGTTTCTTCCATTTGCACAAAAAATTCAAGGTTTCTTATTCATCTGTGTGCTCTTCACATTTAGAAAAATACCTGATACTCAATAAATATGGTTAAACAATTTATGGGGAGGAAAGAAACTCCACCCAAAATTATTGAACACCAAATCTGTGTTGAGTACTATCAATTTTTACCTCCTTTAGTTATTTCAACAACCCTATAAAGTCAAGTATTTTATCTCCACTAGGAAACAGAGGCGCAGTGACATCAGATATAAAGTTCTGAGATTTAAACTCTGTAATTGGATTCCCAAGGTTTTGCCATGCTTCCCCAATATTATATTCCAATTTAATCCCAATGAGCAAATTCCATGGTATAGTCAACTTTAATTATACTCAAAGATACAATGCTCCAGGCTGGAGAAAATGAGGAGTTGAGAATTAGTCAAATGTGGATTTGCCACTTACTAGCAGTGGGCATTGGGAAAGTCAGGTAAACTTTATAATGTTCAGCTGTTTTTATTTTCAAAAATTGGTATACCAGTACCCACTTTGCATGGATCCTTGTAAAGACTAAAGAGAATAGATATATATCAGCTGATGCCTGGAGAAGATTAAGCATTTAACAGTAACCAATGATAGAATGGATTATTTCATCCAGACACAACAGAGCTACTAACATATAAATGCCCCCCTTCCACATTATATTCCTCCTCTTTCCCACGCTCAGAGATGAGGAAACAGACTATAATCAGTGAGTCAACAGAAAAGAGGAAGAAATGTAAAAACAAGGGCTTTTGTAACCATCAATGGGGTAACTAAATCTTTGAAAATAAAAACATAGCTAAAAACAATTGTCTGAAGATATATTCCTCTGTAGTGGAGCACATGTACTAGGCAACTCAGACGGTTAAACACCATTTTTCTTCTGTGAACCTTTCCTGAGGGAAGAATATATTTTGATAAAAAAAAAAGGACCTACCTAGAAGAAATTATTTGACATTTGGAAGGACAAACATGCTGCAATATGGAAGAATCCTATCGAGTGTTTTGATTTGCATCATAAACTCATCATTTCAACTGGATTATCTGCATGTTTTCTGAAGGTATAAAGGGAAACATCTTGTTTTACTGTGCTCTCATTTCTGGCAGCAGCCAGTTGCACTGTGAAAATGTGTAGCCTTTTGGCAATTCGCAAGGGTGGCCGATGTACTCAGAATTCTAGCTGTACCCCATTTGTTTTTTCATTACCTTGTTCACTGGTTCTGTTGGACAAAATTTGAAGCCAACTTATACTTCATTTTAATCCAAATCTTGGCACCTTCAAAATTTTACCAGATCTTTCAAAGCAATTTGAGGGCAAGTCTATACTGAAAGAGCAGGTCTGGACCTGCCCAATAATTCAGTGATTGCTCAACAATGGAAGAGCAGGCTGAGGATGCAGACAATTTGTGTGGGTGCAGAAGTATTTGTAATGCTCTGTTGTGTGACAGAAATAAAGTTGAAATCTGCTTCTTTCTGTGAACCCTTTAACTATCCTTTTCTTAATAAAACTGAACTGTTACTTTATGTTTTTACTGAAGTATAGTCGACTTACAATATTGTGATAGTTTCAGGTGTACAACATAGTGATTCAGTATTTTTGCAGATAACCCATTATAGATTTTTATGAGATAATGGGTACCATTCCTTGTGCTCTGTACAGTATATCCTTGTTGCTTTCCTATTTTATATATTTAGTAATCTGTATAGGATAATACCAAACCCCTCATTCGTCCCACCCCCTTTTCCTCTCTCCTTTGATAACTACAAGCTTGTTTTCTGTATCTGTGAATCTGTTTCTGTTTTATATACACAGTCATTTGTATTACATTTTAGAGTTGTATATAAGTGATATCAATACAGTATTTGTCTTTGATTTATTTCACTATGCATAGTATTCCCAATGTTCATCCATTTTGCTATAAATGGTAATATTTCCTTCATTTTTATGGCTGAGTTATAATTCTTCATATACACTTGCACACTGTTGGTGGGGAGTGTAAATTAGTATAGGCACTATGGAAAACACTAGAGAAATTCCCCAAAAAATCTAAAAATAGAGCTATGATGTAATCCAGCAGTCCCATTCCAGGGTACATATTCAGAAGAAAAAAAAAAAAACACTAATGCAAAAGATGTATGCACCCAGTGTACACAGCAACACTATTTACAGTAGCCAGGACAAGGAAGCAACCCAAGTTAGCTTACTGTAGTTAAAGCTTAAGAAGAAACCTGAGGGTGGCTCAGCAACTGTGCTTTTCCTGATCATGATAATAAATTATCTATCCTGAAGCCTTACAAGAAGTATTAAGAAACAAATTATCTAAAAAGTTTCTGGATGTTTATAGAAAATAATGAGTGTCAATTTAAACAACTCATTCCATGTAAAGAAATTTTAATTATTTGTATATGTTCTTGGATTGCGGTGATGGCATGGTCTCTAGGGTTCACTCTGGGCCAATTTGATGCTATAACGACAGAGGTTGTCATTGGGAGAGGAGGGTCAAAATGACATGACTAAAGTACGGTTGACCATTTAAGAGTTGGACAGCATGGTACAGGCACAAAAATAGAAACACAGATCAATGGAACAGAATAGAAACCTAGAAATAAACCCACAAACCTGTGGTCAATCTATGACAAGGGAGGCAAGACTATGCATTGTTGGAAAGACAATCTTTTCAACAAATGCTGCTGGGAAAAATAGACAGCTACGCATAAGAAAGTGGAATTAGATCATTCTTTAATACTGTACACAAAAATAAGGTAAAAATGAATTAGAGGCCTAAATGTGAGACTGGACACTATAAAACTCCTGGAGGAAAACATAGGCAGAACACTTTCTACATAAATCACAGCAATTTCTTTTTCAATCCATTTCCCAGAATAATTGAAATAAAAGCAAAAATAAACAAATGGGGCCTGCTTAAACTCAAAAGTGTCTGCTCATCAAAGGAAACAATAAACAAAATGAAAAGGCAACCCACAGATTGGGAGAAAATATTTGCAAATGATGTCACTGACAAAGAGTTAGTCTTCAAAATTTACAAACAGCTCATGATGTTTAACAGCATCAAAACAAACAAGCCAATCAAAAAATGGGCAGAAGACCTAAACAGAATTTTTTCCAAGAAGTCACACAGATTGGCAAGAGGCACATGAAAAGATGTTCAACATCACTAATTATTAGAGAAATGCAAATCAAAGCCACAATGAGATATCATCTCACAGTAGGCCAGAATGGCTATCATCAAAAAATCCACAAACTATAAATGCTTGGAGACGGTATGGAGAAAAGGGAACCCTCCAAGTTGTTTGAGGGAATGTAGATTGGTACAGCCGCTATGGAGAACAGTATGGAGGTTCCTTCAAAAACTAAAAATAAAACTAGCATATGACCCTGCTATCCCACTTCTGGGCATATATCTGGAGAAAAACATGATCCAAAGGACACATGTACTGCCAAGTTCATGCAGCACTGTATGCAACAGCCAGGACATGGAAGCAACCTCGAGGTCCATTGACAGAGGAATGGATAAAGAAGATGTCGTACATATACACAATAAAATATTACTCAGCCAAAAAAGAGAGTGAAATAATGCTATTCACAGCAACATGAACGGAACTAGAGACTGTCATACTGAGTGAAGTCAGTCAGACAGGAGAAATATCATACGGCATCCCTTTTATGTGGAATCTAAAAAGAATTCATACAAATGAACTTATTTACAAAACAGAGAGACTCTCAGACTTACAGAACAAACTTATGGTTGCCAGGGGAATATAAGGGGGAAGGGATATTTAGGGAGTTTGGAATGGACATGTATATGCTGCTATATTTAAAATAGATAACTAGCAAGGATCTGCTGTATAGCACATTGAACTCTGCTTAATGTTATGTGGCAGCCTGGATGGGAGGGGAGTTTGGGGGACAATGAAAACATGTATGGGCTTCCCAGGTGGTGCTAGTGGTAAAAACCTGCCTGCCAATGCAGGAGACAAAAGGGATGTGGGTTTGATCCCTGGGCCGGGAGGATCCCTTGGAGGAGGAATGCAACCCACTCCAGTATCCTTGCCTGCAAAATCCCATATGAATATATATGACTGAATCTCTTCACTGTTTACCTGAAACTATCACAACTTCGTTAATCGGCTATGCACCAATACAAAATAAAAAGCTTCTTTAAAAAAAAAAAAAGAGTTGGACAGGTCTTCCTATTTATATGTTTATATATTTATATATTTTAGTGGATATCAATTCTCCTTACTTGCTACTTTGCAACTGAACAAATATTACATATTCTCCACTTCTAAGTTAGGAAAATAATTTGTTCAATTATAAGACAGCCTTTTCTTTAGAAGTTGATAGAGATTTCTAACTGGTACTAAAAGGATTCCAGAAGTAACTGCCCAGTGGGCATCCAAAGCTTGAGAACTAGTCATCTGTCCACTGATAAAGTCAGCTTTCTGTTCCAGGTTGGACACCAACCAATTTCTAATCACTCCCCAGAGCTGTCTGATCCAGATGATTTTATGGACTCTAATTGTCCCATGAGCAAATAATGTTACTCTTCTGATCATCTTATTCATCTCTTTGTTGGCTTCAGATTAAAAGTGCTCTTCAGACAGAAACCACACTGCCTGTAAATGGCACACTAATGTTTAAATAAGATCTGATTTGCTGGATTATATATGTACCTTTATTGATGTAAAAGAGGAGTTCTACTTTCAAGGCAAATTATTTTCCTATAATAGATTTCAGTGAAAATTGGGAACACAGAGTATTACATTTCCAAGACAACAATCATAGGCTAGTAGAGTTGTCAAACATAAGCATGGAAATTAGACAGTTCCCACTGAATGAAATCTGCATTTATGTGACCAAATTATGAAACAGTCATTTACAGCAATAAAAGGAGGCTCACTCATGTCTGTCATCACTAGCTAACTGAACACCATGATTTTAGGTGTACTTTCCTGCTAAAAACAAATTTTGAAATCCTATGGCTAGGGTTTAAAATATGATCATCTTTTCATTGAATTATGTAAAGTAAAAAACGCAATTTATCAAGGCACAAAAGTCCACAGTGCCTTAACATAAACAAGACAGAACGTCATGGCATGTCAAACCCTTCAGTTTGAGACAGAGTGGTTTTTAAAAAATAATTTTATTATATCTGTGTGTGTGCATGCTTAAAAGTGTCCAACTCTTTGCAACCCCTACCAGGCTCCTCTGTCCATGGAATTCTCCAGGCCAGGATACTGGAGTGAGTACCCATTCCCTTCTCCAGGGGATCTTCTCAACCCAGGGATTGAAACCAGGTCTCCTGCATTAGAGGCGAATTCTTTACAGTCTGAGCCACCAGGGAAGCCCATTATGTCTAGGCAGTAGCATAATATTTCATTATTTAAAATGAGATTTTATCCAATAAACAGTCCAAGGTTTTTCTCTGTTTTCACCAAGCCACACAGCATGCAAGATCTTAGCTTCCCAACCAGGGATCAAACCCATACTCCCCGCAGTGGGAGCTCAGAGCCATACACACTAGACCACCAGGAAATTGCCAGTCAGGATTTTTAATTAAACCAAAATCTATAGCAGTTTTTGAAACTAAATAAGAATGATCATATTTTGGTATTTTGTTTCAATCTGTTGTCTTTTATGAATGGTCAATATTTGCAACTGTAGTGCTTTCTTTGTACTCAAAAAAGACTTAATTGATGTTCCTTTTTAACTCTAACAGTCATTGAGTCATAATAAAATCAGATAGTCATAAATTCCTTCAGGGATTGCATTCCTTATATACCGTGGTTTCAGTTCAGTTGCTCAGTTGTGTCTGACTTTTTGCAACCCCAGGAACCACAGCACTCCAATCCTCCCTGTCCATCACCAATTTCTGGAATTCACCCAAACTCATGTCCATAGAATCGGTGATGCCATCCAACCATCTCATCCTCTGTTGTCCCCTTCTCCTCCTGCCTTCAATCTTGCCCAGCATCAGGGTCTTTTCCAATAAGTCAACCCTTCACATGAGGTGGCCAAAGTATTGGAGTTTTAGCTTCAACATCAGTCCTTCTAGTGAATGTTCAGGACTGATTTCCTTTAGGATGGACTGGTTGGATCTCCTTGCAGTCCAAGGGACTCTCAAGAGTCTTCTCCAACACCACAGTTCAAAAGCATCAATTCTTTGGTGCTCAGCTTTCTTTATAGTCCAACTTTCACATCAGTACATGACTACTGGAAAAACCATAGCCTTGACTAGACTGACCTTTGTTGACAAAGTAATGTCTCCACTTTTTAACATGCTGTCTAGGTTAGTCATAACTTCCCTTCCAAGGAGTAACGTCTTTTAATTTCATGGCTGCAGTCACCATCTGCAGTGATTTTGGAGCCCCAAAAAATAAAGTCTGACACTGTTTCCCCAGGTATTTCCCATGAAGTGACAGGACTGGATGCCATGATCTTAGTTTTCTGAATGCTGAGCTTTAGGCCAACTTTTATACTCTCTTCTTTCACTTTCATCTAGAGGCTCTTTAGTTCTTCACTTTCTTCCATAAGGGTGGTGTCATCTGCATATCTGAGGTTATTGATATTTCTCCCGGCCATCTTGATTCCAGCTTGTGCTTCTTAGAGCCAAGCGTTTCTCCTGATGTGCTATGCATATAAGTTAATTAAGCAGGGTGACAATACACAGCCTTGACGTACCCCTTTTCCTATTTGGAACCAGTCTATTGCCCACTGTCCAGTTCTAACTGTTGCTTCCTGACCTGCATACAGGTTTCTCAAGAGGCAGATCAGGTGGTCTGGTATTCCCATCTCTTTCAGAATATCCACACAGTCAAAGGCTTTGGCACAGTCAATAAAGTAGAAATAGATGTTTTTCTAGAACTCTCTTGCTTTTTCGATGATCCAGCGGATGTTGGCAGTTTGATCTCTGGTTCCTCTGCCTTTTCTAAAACCAGCTTGAAGATCTAGAAGTTCATGGTTCATGTACTATTGAAGCCTGGCTTGGAGAATTTTGAGCATTACTTTACTAGCATGTGAGATGAGTGCAATTATGAAGTTTGAGCATTCTTTGGCATTGCCTTTCTTTGGGATTGGAATGAAAACTGACATTTTCCAGTCCTGTGGCCACTGCTGAGTTTTCCAAATTTGCTGGCATATTGACTGCAGCACTTTCACAGCATCATCTTTCAGGATTTCCATCACCTCCACTAGCTTTGTTCATAGTGATGCTTTCTAAGGCCCACTTGACTTCACATTCCAAGATATCTGGCTCTAGGTGAGTGATTACACCATCATGATTATCTTGGTCATGAAGATCTTTTTCATACAGTTCTTCTGTATATTCTTGCCACCACTTCTTAATATCTTCTGCTTCTGTTAGGTCCCTATCATTTATGTCCTTTATTGAGCCCATCTTTGCATGAAATGTTCCCTTGGTATCTCTAATTTTCTTGAAGAGATCTCTAGTCTTTCCCATTCTATTGTTTTCCTCTATATCTTTGCACTGATTGCTGAGGAATGCTTTCTTGTCTCTTCTTGCTATTCTTTGGAACTCTGCATTCAGATGCTTATATCTTTCCTTTTCTCCTTTGCTTTTTGCTTCTCTTCTTTTCACAGCTATTTGTAAGGCCTCCTCAGACAGCCATTTTTCTTTTTTACATTTCTTTTCCATGGGGATGGTCTTGATCCCTGTCTCCTATACAATGTCACGAACCTCCATCCATAGTTCATCAGGCACTCTGTCTGTCAGATCTAGTCCCTTAAATCTATTTCTCACTTCCAGTATATAATCATAAGGTTAGGGTTACTTGGAAGCTATTTTATAATATGGTGTTAATCAATATTCCACTATATAAAAGAACCTTAATTCTCAGGATGTAATAATTTAGTTCTTATTCAAGAAACTTAATAAATACACTGGGAAAGCTGCTCTAAAATGAAAGGACTTTTGTAAAATTAAAAAGACTTACATCACACTGGAACACAGAAAAGTATGGTATGCCTGTGCATAGACTTCTATGTCTGAGTCTATTTGAGGTGCAGAAATTTTTCACAATTACCATCAAAGTATCACCTATAACATAGATCTTTCAGTTCAAGAAAAACATTTGAAATCCTGAGCAATTTAAAGCAGACAATAGAAATATCCTTACACCAAGTTCTATGCAAACAGCATGTGGGGGACAGAGGTGCTGTGCACAGCGCCTCTATTAGTTTGGTGAATATAAGCTCAGAAATTTGAGTAATCAGTCTTAGCCAAACAAATCCAAGGCAAAAATGCCCTCAAACAGGCTTGCTATGCCCCTCTCCTCTTGGCTTTGGGGATGGCTAACTTTGATTTGCTTTTATCTAATTCAATCTCATCTGAAAGTTAAAAAAAAAAATCCATCTATATGAAGCACTATGTTAGTCTCTTAGAAAAATTCAAAAAAACATCAAATACATTTCCTAACTTCAAAAAAGTAAACGGGCAAGAGATTTCACTTCTGTCTGCAGCTCTAAGGGAAGTCTTTGCAGGTGAAAGACTAGTAAGACAGTAAGTCTTCAAAGAGTTTGAGTCTCTGGTCCAACGGTTCTCAAATGTCTGCAAGTAATATCTGTTGTTTAGTTGCTCAGTAGTGTCTGACTCTCTACAATCCCATGGACTGCAGCATGCTAGGCTTTCCTGTCCTTCACCATCTCCTGGATTCTGGTCAAACTCATGTCCATTGAGTCAGTGATGCCATCCAACCACTTTATCCTCTGTCATCCCCTTCTCCTCCTGCCTTCAACCTTTCCCAGCATCAGGGTCTTTTCTAATGAGTCAGCTCTTCACATCAGGTGGCCAAAGCATTGGAGTTTCACAGTCAGTCCTTCCAATGAATATTCATTCATTAACTGATTTCCTTTAGGAGGGACTGGTTGGATCTCCTTGCAGTCCAAGGGACTCTCAAGAGTCTTCTCCAACACCACAGTTCAAAAGCATCAATTCTTTGGCACTCAGCTTTCTTTATAGTCCAACTCTCAAATCCATACACTACTGGAAAAACCATAGCTTTCACTAGTCTGACATTTGTCGACAAAGTAATGTCTCTGCTTTTTAATATGCTGTCTAGGTTGGTCATAGTTTTTCTTCCAAGGAGTAAACATCTTTTAATTTCATGGCTGCAGTCACCGTCTACAGTGATATTGGAGCCCAAGAAAATAAAGTCTGTCATTGTTTCCATTGTTTCCCCATCTGTTTGCCATGAAGTGTTGGGACTGGATGCCATGATCTTCGTTTTTTGAATGCTGAGTTTTAAGCCAGCTTTGTCACTCTCCTCTTTCACTTTCATCAAGAGGCTCTTTAGTTCCTCTTCAAATTCTGCCATACGGGTGGTATCATCTGCGTATCTGAGGTTATTGAGACATATATGTAGACAGATAGATAGATATAGATATAGATATATATCTCAGAAATCTTGATTCCAGCTGTGTTTCATTCAGCCAGACATTTCACAAGATGTATTCTGTATGTAAGTTAAACAAGCAGGGTGACAATATACAGCCTTGACATACTCCTTTCCCAATTTGGAACCAGTCTGTTGTTCCACATCTGGTTCTAACTCATGTTTCTTGACCTGTATACAGATTTCTCAGGAAGCAGGTAAGGTGGTTTGGTATTCCCAGCTCTTTCAGAATTTTCCACAGTTTGTTGTGATCCACACAGTCAAAGGCTTCGGCATAATCAATAAAGCAAAAGTAGATGTTTTTCTGGAATTCTCTTGCTTTCTCGATGATCTAATGGATGTTGGCAATTTGATCTTTGCTTCGTCTGCCTTTTCTAAATCCAGCTTGAACATCTGGAAGTTCACGGTTCACAGTCTACTAAAGCCTGGGTTGGGGAATTTTGAGCATTACTTTGCTAGCATGTGTTTAGCAAGAATCAAAGATGGAGAGGTGGGCCAGTGTAACAGGCTGGAGGCAAAATCTCCCCAGTTTTCACCCTCATCTGTATCCACAGCCTTCGCTACATATATTTGTAGTTTCTCCCATCAAAATTCCATTTCCCTACCCCTTATCTATGAGCCAACTTTATGATTTACTTTGTCCAGTGGCATCCAACAGAAGTGGCAGTGTACTAGGACAAAGCACAGGCCTTTTAAGGCCTGTGATCTTCTATTTCCTCTCCTGGAACCTTGCTCAACAGCCAGATAGCAAGCTTTGTTGAGTCTATTATATAAGGAGACTTGTGGCCTACTCACTACATCACATCAACCAATAGCCTGCCACCAGGCGCCTGACAGCTAACCACAGATCCATGAGGTCTAGGTGAGGTCAGCTAAGCCTGAGCTAGAGCAGCAAAACTCCCCAGCAGACCCACAGACTCATTAAAGAGTAAATGTTTGTCGTTTTAAGCCACTGAGCTTGGGTGTTCTTCTGTAGTGTTCTTGCAGCAATCGGTAATGGATACAGAAATATCCAGATTATGGACCCATTATATACCATACATAATGGAGTTTGAATTTTTTTCTGGAAGCTAATGAGGAGTCATTGAATGACCTTAGCAGGAGACTTTAGGAACAGTGTTGTTTTGAGTAAAATTATTCCGTTAGCAACGTGACAGAGCAATCAGAGTGGGGCAAGCCTGAAGATGAAACTGGAGAAATGAAAAGAATACTGTCCAAGCTGAGATAATGTTGGCTACTATTACTAAATCACCAAGTTAAGAGCTATGAAAGGATCCAAGTCTTGATGGGAAAAACAATTTTACAAATTATAATCTGAGTCTAATATTGATATCACCCCCTCCAAAAAAAATTCCAGAAAACTATTACATTTCCTGTGACTATTTCATGACTTTCAGACTTTCGTTTTTGATAGGATTACTAAAGTGGTAAAAGCGAGGTTGATAACAGACACACTGTATCTTGATTCAAGCAGAAGTCAGATGGCCGTCTTTTGAATGGTATGAAGGAGACTTCTTTAGTGAAGGGGAAGATAACTTCTAAAATAACTTCCATTTTAGCTCTTTTGGGATTCTATTGGGAAGAAGAGCTAGAGTATTTGAAACTCCATTCATTGGTTTGTTTATAATATCCTACCACCACTGCTGCCATCAAATTTAAATTACCTTTGTTCTCTGAAACAAGCAAGACATGAATTATGGAAACCAATCTAAAAGCTTTACGCGTACCATTCAGAACTCTAAGATTTATAGATAAAACAGCACTGGTCACATATTACAGAAAACTCAGCATATGTGAGTTCAACAGTTCTTAGTAAACAATAAGAAAACAGAACAAGTTTTTCAGTATGATTTTTTCTCATTTAATATCTATGCCTACTTCTTACTTCAATACCCTGTGCATAGCTGTAGTTCTTGCTTTTACATTTTAAGAAATGATAAATTTACCCAAATTTCAATGAATGTTTTTTGAGCCCTTTCTGTTCTCAGTTAGAGAAGTAATGAAAAAAGATCTATTTTACTTTTCTATTCGGGCTAGCTCTCACTTTAATCTCCTTAGGTCTTCCCTTCCTCTTTACAAGTTTATCCTGCCTTTCTGCTGCTCAAGCTTGCTCAAAACATGAATCTCCTCTATTTCCTATCCAATTCCCAAACCTAGTATTCAAAGTCAGTTTCTCCATGGAACACAAACCTCAGCCATCTGATCGCCTTTAAAATTTCAGTACGCATTAGAAATAATTTCTCCACACATTTGGCCTGTTTCAGTGCTTCCAAAATGACTACAATAAATCTGTGAATCACATCTAGAACACGTTTTTCAGACCATGGTTTCTTTTATTACTTTCAAAGTCTTGGATAATTTACCACTCATCCCCTTCAAACTACCTGCATCTCTCAAGACAGCAAGCGATACAAACTATACAAGCAATAGAGCACATGTTCCTCCCATGAGGAATGGGCTCCCTTTACGTAAGGTTTCTCGTAGATTCATCTTTTTAAAGGATAGAGGTTTATTTATTTCTCAAAAGGAATTTAAAAATTTATAAAGAATTCACAGACTTCATTGTCTTCAAAATGTCCCCTACTGTAAATTCTTGCTCTCTTTGTTTCAGAGTCTATAGAGTAGTTTAAAATAAAATGTTAATATAAGGTTGCAAGACCCAGAAATATCCTTTCCAAGTTAGTAATACAGTAATCAACCTTACTCACAGTTACTTAAGATCATGAAAATATACAGCAAGGCAGGTACCAGTAATATGCAGAATATAACATAGTTATTGCCTGCCCTCATTTTTTAAGTTTACTTTTTTATGAAAGTAATATGTCATTACATACTTAAGATACTGAAAAATGTTAGAGAAAAGATCAAAAGGGCCAATGACAACTTCTAACATTTTACTAATTATTTTTCTAGTCCTTTTTCAATAAATACAGGTATATAATTTATTTGCTGTACATCCAGGTCTATAACTTGTCTTTGTTGTTGTTTAGTCGTTAAGTCTGTTGTTAAGTCATTTAAGTCTGACTCTTGTGACCCTGTGGACTGTAGCCCGCCAGGCTCCTCTGTCCATGGATTTCCCAGGTAAGAATACTGGAGTGGGTTGCCATTTCCTTCTCCAGGGGATCTTTCCAACCCAGGGATCAAACCCGAGTCTCCTGAAATGACAGATGAATTCTTTCCCACTGACCCACTAGTGACGGAGAAGGCAATGGCACCCCACTCCAGTACTCTTGCCTGGAAAATCCCACGGACAGAGGAGCCTGGTAGGCTGCAGTCCATGGGGTCACGAAGAGTCAACACGACCGAGCGACTTCACGTTCACTTTCCACTTTCCTGCACTGGAGAAGGAAATGGAAACCCACTCCAGTGTTCTTGCCTGGAGAATCCCAGGGACGGTGAAGCCTGGTGGGCTGCTATCTATGGGGTCACACAGAGTTGGACACGACTGAAACAACTTAGCAGCAGCAGCAGTCGTCAAGTCCTGTCTGACTCTTTTTAACCCCGTGGACTGTAACCCACCAGGCTCCTCTCTTCATGGGATTTTTCCCTACCCACTAATGGAATGGGTTGCCATTTCCTTCTCCAGGGGATCTTCCCAACCCAGGGATCAAACCTGCATCTCCTGCATTGACAGGCGAATTCTTTATCAGTGAGCTACCAGGAAAGCTCCAGCATAAGTATTACCCCATTTTGAAGATATATTTATTAAAATAAGATCAAACATTTACAGTGCTTCCGACTCAATGCTAAGAGTCACCTAAGGAGTTCATTTAATCACAACCACCCTGGTGGCTCAGACAGTAAATAATCTGTCTGCAACGCAGCAGACCTGAGTTTGATCCCTGGGTCATGAAGATCCCCTGCAGAAGGAAATGGCAACCCACTTCAGTATTCTTACCCAGAGAATTCCATGAACAGAGGAACCTGGCAGGCTACAGTCCATGAGGTTGCAAAGAGGCAGACACAACTGAGCAACTAATACACATACATACACACACACACACACACACACACACACACACACACACACCTTTTAATGTAACTATCATCATAATTTTTAAAATTTAATTATTGTCCTCACTGTGAAAATTTAAGGTAATTGTTGACCTAGTCTTACAAATAGAGAAACTATAGCATAAAGGTGATACCATGCTGCTAATGCTTTTTAAAACACATTCTGTGATAAAATTAACTGGGGTTCTTATCAAAAATGCAGACTTCTGTACTTCTATTCCAAAACCTCTGAAATCAAAATCTCAGAAAATAAATAAATACAACTGGCACTCTAAGTGATTTTTCTCCTCTACTGAAACGTGGGAACAACTGCCCATTTGGAATACTGCTCGATTTGCCTCAACTAACTATAACCAACAGCATATAGACATCATTCATTTTTTTAGTTATTCTTTGCACCATGCTTAAATCCATTAGAGTCTTACTTATGATTAGGTTAGAGATCTTCTACCAAAGGTCATCCAGTGGGAGAAAATGAGCTATTTACTGCTTCCACCTGGGATGGATACAACACAGTAAAATTGTACTGCAATCTTCCTTGTATAATCTCCATCATAATGTCTTTTATTAATATCTCAACTCAAAAATTTTTTTAAAAAAAGAAGAGAGGAACAAAAAATAAAATATTCCTACTCCCCCAATAGTTTCAAGTTCAGTTAGCTTCTCCCTAAGCTCTTTGGTTTTATCTAGTTGGTGTGGCTGCTGTTTTATTTTCTTCTCAAGATTAAAAGTATTTTACACACAAAGCAGTGCTTATGGAAGCTTCTCTCACTAGCCTTTTCTACCACACTTGAATTTCTCAGGGAAGAAGTTGTTTTTGTCCAGAACAACGTGTTCCTTCTGGAGTACATACATACAGACACATGCACACAAACACAGCCTCTACATATTGTAAAAGTGGAGTCTGTATACAGAAGACTGCTGGTGACTCTTGTTTTATAATACATATCTGAAAGGAGATGGCACTCTTACTTTGGCACCCAAGCAAAATTAGATGTTCTAATCACAGACTAATTCCCTACATCTTGTGATAAAACTGAGGCACTGATCTCAGCTCAGTTTGGAGGCAGATGCTGGTTTGGTTCACTGTGCTAGTAGACAGCAGACTATCTCAGCTCCTTGAGCTTTCCTCTTTCCGCAGAGTTGTGCATGTGATTCCTAATGATGCAGTTCAAGCCCTGTGATACAGTGGAGTGCATTGACACTGAAAGTCAACCCGAAGGTAATGACAAATTCTGTGGTACCTGTCTATCTCCTTCTGAAATGCTCAATCTGCTGGGCCACATGGCGATCGCTGAATCTGTGCAGTAGAATTCAGCACTATTAGTTACAAATTTTAGAGCATTATTCTCATCTTGATTCTTAATTTTGAGTCCTCTCTCACTTGGCTGAAAAACTTATTCAGGAAGTATTTCTAAGAAAGTAGTTAAGTAATTTGTTTTCTGAACCCTTGAATGACTGGGTGTAAAAGTCCAGCTTCACTATGACAGAGAAGTCTGAAGCTGATTGATTCTTATTTCTTGGTACATATTTTTTAAGTTATAGAATCACCTCTATAAGTATTTTGTTATAACATTACTAGGTGTCACTTGCAACTCTCAGAATGGGAGAAAGTAGTAGCAAATGAAACAACTGATGAAGGACTGATTTCAAAAATATACAAGCAGCTTATACAACTCAATACCAGAAAAACAAACAACCCAATCAAAGAGTGGGCAAAAGACCTAAACAGACATTTCTCCAAAGAAGTCATACAGATGGCTAATAAACACATGAAAATATTCTCAATTGCTCATTATTAGAGAAATGCAAATCAAAACTACAGTGAGATATCACCCTCACACTGGTCAGAATGGCCATCATCAAAAATCTACAAAAAATAAATGGAGAAGGTGTGGAGAAAAGGGAACCCTCTTGTACTGTTGGTGGGAATGTAAATTGATAGAATCACTATGGAAGACAGTAAGGAGATTAGTTTAAAAAAAAATCGGGAATAAAGCCACCATATGGCCCAGCAATCCCACTACTAGGCATATACCCTGAAGAAACCAAAATTGAAAAAGACACATGTATCCCAATATTCACTGCAACCCTATTTGCAATAGCTAGGAAATGGCAGCAACCTAGATGTCCATCGGCAGATGAATGGATAACAAAGCCATGGCGCAGATATACAATGGAATGCTATTCAGCCATAGAAAGGAATGCATTTGAGTCAGTTCTAATGAGGTAGATGAACCCAGAGCCTATATACAGAGTAAAGTAAGTCAGAAAGAGAAAAACAAATATCATATAGTAACACATACATATGGAATCTAGAAAGATGGTACTAATGAACCTATGTAAGGGCAGCAGTGGAGACAGAGACATAGAGAACAGACTTATGACATGGGGGAGGCAGGGGAGAACAGAGTGGGATGAATGGGGAGAGTAGCATAGAGACATACACACTACCATATGTGAAATAGCCAATGGGAATGTGCTGGGTGATTCAGGGAACTCAAACTGTGTCTCTGTAACAACCTAGAGGGGTGGGGTGGGGAAGGAGGTTCAGGAGGGAGGGGACATAGCTATACCTATGGCTGATTCATGCTGATGTTTGGCAGAAATCAATACAATATTGTAGAGTGATTATCCTTCAATTAAAAATTAAAAAATTAATTATAAAAAGGAAAAAATATTACTAGGTACCACTTGGATTTTGCCTAAAATATGATGAGCACTTTAACATGCAAGTCAAATTTGGTTTATACTTTTTGGCTGAAAAGTTTTCTTTGTGACTTTAATCATTGCCTCTATCATATTGTTCTTACTCATATCGAGAACACTGTATAATTCTAAAAAATATTTTTGTATTCTTTGCCCCACATATTATCTTTTAGCTCTACTATAGCTGACAAACTTTCAAAACAAGTACTTCTTGGTTCACCTAAAAAAAAAAAAAAAACAATATTCCTTTTATAACTCCAGTTTAAAAAAATTTAGAAGTGTTGTACTATGAGCATTACAATTTCAAAAGTGTTATCAAAGTAATTGAAAAGCTTGGACTTGAAATTTTTGAGCACATAAGCAAGTTTACTAAGAATTCATTTAAGTAATGTTGATAAATATGAGATTTACTACTACTTCTCAGTATGTTAAAGTTTCTAAATTAAATGGCTTAATATCACTGTCACTATTAATGGACATTTAGGTTATCAAACATAGAACAATTTGACACTTTGATCAAAATCTGTAATTTATGATCTAGTTAGGTTTGATAAATCTCTCTTATTATAAAGTAAATTATTTTCTCAGTCCAAGAGGAACTAATTTATTATATAGGTGGATTTTTTAAATTCCTGCTAAGAAAATCTAAGTAATAAATGTCCTTGCAAATATTGTCAGTCTTGATATATATAGTTATGAGCTTGGCAGTAAAACAAATTAGCAGTCTCTCAAGTTCACATCTGCTAACAAGGAGTTTATAACACTCAATTTATTTTGCTTTCAAAAAGGAATAACTTATGAGAGTCTATATTTACATCCTTATAACTCTTACTTATGATCATTTTATCTCCAACCCTTACAGTTATGTAGTATAAACTAGTTTAAGACATTCTTTAATGCTAAAGACAAAAGCAGGTAACCAATTCAGTATCCAAATGGTGATATAACGTCCTAGATTTTTATTAGGATAAAGTAAATATTCTTCACAACAAACAGGAAAACTGATGAGTGTATAAGTTGGTATTTTACCACAGTTTATCCTTGGTGAGTTAAGGCAGCAGTTTTGGGAACTTCACTTTGCAAAAAATAAAAACACCTAGTTTTGAAAGACATGAATGGCTATGCTACAAAACAAAATAAGACAATCAAAGACAACTCCACAGTGGTTAAATAGATATATATCTATATATTTAAGGAACACTATATGCTATACCTCACATTAGGAACATTTAAATAAAGCCTGCAAAGTACTGTAATACCAAACAAAAAAAATTTTTTTGTAACATTCAAGATCTTTTGTCTTTATGTCCTAAATTCATAATGATGTTATTTAACATTTTCTCTTCACTTCATTTTCATCCTAGGTCTATGATTTTTTTTTAATCATGTATAGTTCATTTATAATGCTTTGTTTCTGGTATAAACAAAAGTGGTTTAGTATATACACAAATATATACATTCTTCTTCATATTCTTTTCCATTATGGTTATGCACAGATATTGAATATAGTTCCCTGTGCTATACAGTAGGACTTTGTTGTTTATTTGATATATATATAGTAGTTTATATCTGCTAATCCCAAATATTAATTTGTCCCCCTTCCTTTCCCCTTTGGAAACCCTGTTTGTTTTCTATGTATATGAGTATAGGCATGTTTTGTTCTGTCACATACTTAGTGCTTAACAACCTAAGAGAAGTTATTCCATGAAACATTTGAAAATCTAACCTAAAGATTTTTATACTAGTAGGCACACTCAAACTGGACAATTAGGGAGAATTTAATAAAAGGACCATTTACAAAGTTTTAGACATGGTGAAGGAAATAAGATATGAATATCTTCCAGGCTCTAGCCATCTCAAGGGACCATTACCAGGGGTCAAGGAAGGACTGGAGACTGGAATGCAAAACAGCTAACTGCTATACGGGGCTGTAACCTTAGGTAGAGGGACCTAGCCAGGCCAATGAGACCCAGGAACAGGGAAGCTAGGGGAATAAATACCTAGCTCCATTCTTTTATCATCCTCTGATAGTCTATCACTGGCACTCACTGGCTAAACTCAACCCAATCCAGAGAGCAAGAAACTGCATTAATTCTGTATATAGAGCTCAGCCTCCTTGGGCACAGAGCAGAATATAAAAAGATAAAGAGACGATCTGGACTAGCAAATACCCAGAACACTAATAATACATCTGAGGTCTAGTCAATAGAATTTTTTTTTTCTCTTAGGTATGGTATATATTAATTCATTCATTTATTTATTCCAACAAAGATTACTTTGTTAAAATATTTGTCAGTATTTACTTGGCTTCTACTACAATAGGAAGGAGTCCCTGGTGGCTCAGAGGTCAAAGCGTCTGCCTGGATTGCAGGAGACCTGGGTTCAATCCCTGGGTCAGGAAGATCCCCTGGAGAAGGAAAATGGCAACCCACTCCAGTATTCTTGCCTGGAGAATCCCATGGAGGGAGGAGCCTGGTAGGCTACAGTCCATGGGGTCACAAAGAGTCAGGCACTACTGAGTGACTTCACTTTCACTTTCACAATAGGAAAACACAGACACACAATCCCAAAGGAGCTGATTGCCAAGAAGGCACAAGAGAAAGTTAAAACTGCAGTCTAATTAGGACCATACTAGAGGTATGACCACACTGCTGTCAGTTTACAGGGAAGATAAAGTGACCTGCCTAGGAAAGCCAAACGGTCACTAGATAAAGCAGTGACATTCGTTTGAACTGAGGAATGAAGGATGATTCGATTTTCCAGGTAGGCTGACAAAGCCAGAGAGTGCATTTTCAGCCGAAGGAACAATATATGCAAAAGCAGGGAAATTTTTTTTTAAATGGCAGCATATTTTGTGTAGGGATTGATAAGAGATTCTGAATTATTGATTGTGTGGATCAGGTTACAGAGCTGTGGTAGGTAAAAGCAGAAGCACTATTAGAGTCTCGCAGTAATTCTAGGGCCTGGGATTCATTCTACACCTGAAAACATTTTTAAGTAACACTATTTTAAGTGAGAAACCAGAGATCAGTATCTGCCCAGATGATAGATAGGATAATAATGGCTCTGCACCCCAACCCCAAATCAACTTTACTTATTCCTTCTTATTCTTCTGAGGCTATGGGTTACCTGTAGAGCAGGGGTCTCCAAACTCCAGGATCTAATGCCTGATGATCTGAGGTGGAGCTGATGCAATAATGGAAGTAGGGTATACAATAAATGGGCTTCCCTGATAGCTCAGTTGGTAAAGAATCGGCCTGCAATGTAGGAGATGCTGATTCAATTCTTGGGTTGGAAGATCTGCCTCGAAAAGGGACAGGCTACCCACTCCAGTATTCTCGGGCTTCCCCTGTGATTCAGCTGGTAAAGAATCCTCCTGCAATGTGGGAGACCTGGGTTCGATCACTGGGTTGGGAAGATCCCCTGGAGAAGGGAAAGGTTACCCACTCCAGTATTCTGGCCTGGAGAATTCAATTAAGTGTATAGTCCATGGGGCCACAAAGAGTTGGACACGACTGAGCAACTTTCACTTTCGTACAATAAATGTGATGTGTTTGAATCATCCTGAAACCACCCTGATCCATGAAAAATTGTCTTCCATAAAACCAGCCACTGGCACCAAAAAGGTTGGAGACCACTGCTATAAAGAAACAAACTTTTTGTTTTCAAGGTGATTGCATATGACCATTTGATAAAACTTTAGCATGTGGTATCTGACATTGAAGCTATCAAACAGTATAAAAGAGCTTGCTGGAAAAGAACAGCTCAAACAGTTCTATCAGCACACTTATTTTATGATAAATAACAATCACTGTGGTTCACTAGATAATAATGGCAAGAGCAAAATTAGACAAATTCTGTCCATATGGTTCACACAAGTCCTGAGTGCCAACTTTCATAGAAACTTCTGTTCTTTCTCCAAGCCTTATCCAACACTCTTCTCCAATTAACTTTAAAACAAAGTATTTCCAGTTAAAAGACTTGAGGGTGCAACCTAACTTGGGTTGACATTTATAAATGACTTCCCCTCCCCCGTCCAATTATGATCGGATCAAACTGTGAATAAACCATTCTAAATTATTGAATGTAATGAATCAAATAAATAGAAATGTGCCTGCGGGCATAGAAGTTCATTCTCCTGAGGTTGTTCTGTATCTCTATCTTGCGTGATCTTTCTCAGCTCAATCCTTAAAAGAAAATTTCCAAAATTGTGGCAAATGCTTCAGTCCTTTCCTCAAAATATACTTCCTCCAACTCAGGGTTTTTTAAGGCTCCTGTTTATCTCTGTCTTGGCCACAAAACAACAAAATCTTAGGGCCATACCTAACACTTTATGATAAACAATATTTTCAAACATGTGTACCAGAGCTCTCTTCATACTCTTAAAGCTCATTTGAATTGTTTACTTATGTTTCTCTATTCCCTCCCTTTTTTTTCTTCCACATAATGAAAGCCTTCAGTTCTTGGTTTATTGTTGTTTTTCAGTCACTAAGTCATGTCCAACTCTTTACCACCCCATGGACTGCAGCACACCAGGCCTCCCTGTCCTTCACTATCTCCTGAAGTTTGCTCAAACTCATGTCCATCAAGTCAGTGATGCCATCCAACCATCTCATCCTCTGCTGTTCCCTTCTCCTCCTGCCTTCAATCTTTCCCAGCATCAGGGTCTTTTCCAATGAGTTGGCTCTTCGCATCAGGTGGCCAAAGTATTGGAGCTTCAGCTTCAGTCCTTCCAATGAATATACAGGGTTGATTTCCTTAGGATTGACTGGTTTAATCTCCTTGCTGTCCAAGGGACTCTCAAGGGTCTTCTCCAGCACCACAGTTTGAAATCTTCAGTTCTTTGGTGCTCAGCTTTCTTTATGGTCCAATTCTCACATCTGTACATGACTACTGGAAAAATCATAGCTTTGACTAGATGGACCTTTGTTAGCAAAATAATGTCTCTGCTTTTTAATACGCTGTCTAGCTTTGTTATAGCTTTTCTTATAAGGAGCAAGCATCTTTCAATCTCATGGTTTAGATATTACCTATTTTTCTAGCCTCCAACTCTACCCCTGCCCTCTGTCAGAGACTTAGCACAACAATACTACCTTTCTCCTTCCTCATTTCTCACTCCTAGACTATGACTCCTTAAACTCAGAAATGATTTCTAATGTATCTCTGTAATCCCAGAAAGCAGTAAATGAATATGTATATGATAAATTGAAGTGACCTTTACTATAAATTGGAAGCATTTGAAATAACATGCAGCTTATTTTTCTAGTCCTAATTCTACTGCCAAATTCTTATCCCAAGAAAATCAATTAAAAGCACCAGGACTGAAAGAGAACTGGGAGCATGAATATGAGTTGCTCTAATTCATAACATTTCAGAGATTGGCATAAACTTCACCTCAACCATGAGCTGGCTTCCTAACTCAAAACTGTCCTCCAAATAAACATTCAACCTGCCACTCATTATAACTCTGGTTCTCATTTGTGGATGCCACACTGGATTGATCCCAAAGTTACAGCTTCTAGTTGGAAGTCAACAACAGCCTATCCAATGATTACAAATAAAATCTCTGGACAAAATACAAAAAATATCTACCAGAAAACTCTGAAAGGCAGGTAAGTCAGTTGAAAAGGGTTGTCAAAACTTGAAGTGACTACAATGGTTAATTTCCTGAAGGTTTTCTTCCCTTCTCATCTGTCATGGGTTGAAGTCTATCCCCCCAAAAGATATGTTGGGGTCCGAACTCCTAGTACTTCAGGATGTGACTATATTTGGATAAAGGGTATTTTCAGAGGCAATCAAGTTAAAATGCGGTCATTAGGGTGGACCCTAGTCTGTTAGTATTGATGTTCTCAGATAAAGGGGGAAATGTGGTCACAGAGAACCACGTACACAGGAATATGCCATGTGAAAACTGGCATGATATTGCTTCAACCAAGCAGCTACCATAAGCTGGGAGAGAGGCTTGGAATCGATCCTTCACTGGCACCAGAGAGAACACTGGCCTTGCCAACACCTTGATTTCAGAGTTCTAACCTCCAGAGTTGTGAAACACAAATGTCTGTGGTTTAAGCATCACTTTGCAGTGATGTGTATGGCAGCCCTACAAATTAATACACCATCTCTCCTTTTCCAGTTTGACCTGAGGATGGCTCCAGTTATGGAACTCTGCAATGGACACAGACATCAAAAATCTCAGAGAATTCTTGCCTTTCTGAAAAGAGAATAAGGAAAGAAGCAGCAGGATGTCGAGGATAGTAGGGCCGATTCCTGTGAAGTAGAGAGAGGAGGGAATGCTCTAATTCTGTCTGTGATCCAGCACAAGTTTCAGACTCACCCCTACCTGTATGTGTTGCATGCACAACACAAACCCAGATTAGCAGAGCACAGGCTACAAGCACCAGATAACACAAACATGACCCACTTACCAAAATGAGCCCTCAGCAGCGCATGCACAGAACACCAAGAAGGCAGCATAGCAAAAGCTTTGAAAACTGAACTGACATTATAAATTCCACCAACAGACACAGAGATAAAACTGATGGTCTGAATCTAACCTGGTGTAGGTTGAATGCCTGCAAAAGTTAAGGGGTAGGGGAGGGAACACAAAAAGCAGCATTGTTCGGAGGGCTAAGGAAAACATAAAGTAACATTTAAAATATTACTACAAATATTCCTACAATCAAAAATTGCTCAACCTTTCAGTTCAGTTCAGTCTCTCAGTCATGTCCAACTCTCTGCGTCCCCATGAATCGCAGCACACCAGGCCTCCCTGTCCATCACCAACTCCCGGAGTTCACTCAGACTCATGTCCATCAAGTAGGTGATGCCATTCAGTCATCTCATCCTCTGTTGTCCCCTTCTCCTCTTGCCCCTAATCCCTCCCAGCATCAGAGTCTTTTCCAATGAGTAAACTCTTCGTATGAGGTGGCCAAAGTATAGGAGTTTCAGCTTTAGCATCAGTCCTTCCAATGAACACCCAGGACTGATCTCCTTTAGAATGGACTGGCTGGATCTCCTTGCAGTCCAAGGGATTCTCAAGAGTCTTCTCCAACACCACAATTCAAAAGCATCAATTTTTCGGCGCTCAGCTCAACCTTTAAATAACTACAAAAATTTGATCAATCCTCAGTGGAAAAGGCAATCAACTAATTGCAATCCCAAGATGACTTAGATACTAGAATCATCAGCCCAACACGTTAAAGCAGCCATTGTAACTCTATTCATAAAATGTTACCAAAGAGAAATTTAGAACTTGATAAACAAGTGAAAAGCAAGAGAAATGGTAAATATTTGGACAATGTTTTTATCCTAAGTTCTCAAAAATATGTATTTTTGATAAAAAACAATCTTAACATTTTCTGATGAGTTTTTAATACATATAGTTGAAATACATATGACAATAGGGGAGGCATAGAGGGATCTATATGATTGCAAGTCTACATTTAATTTTTAATATTTTTTACTGAATATTGGATAATTACAATGCCATGTTAGTTTCATGTGTATAGCAAAGTGATTCAGATTATTTATACATGTATATACATATAAATATAAAATCTTATTGGTTACCTATTTTATATATAGTAATATGTATACGTTAAGAACCAGAAGTCTGGAAGTTTACCTTCCTCTGCAATTTTCTGGAAGAGTTTGAGGAGGATAGGTGTTAGCTCTTCTCGAAATTTTTGGTAGAATTCAGCTGTGAAGCCGTCTGGACCTGGGCTTTTGTTTGCTGGAAGATTTCTGATTACCATTTCAATTTCTGTGCTTGTGATGGGTCTGTTAAGATTTTCTATTTCTTCCTGGTTCAGTTTTGGAAAATTGTACTTTTCTAAGAATTTGTCCATTTCTTCCACGTTGTCCATTTTATTGGCATACAACTGCTGATAGTAGTCTCTTATGATCCTTTGTATTTCTGTGTTGTCTGTTGTGATCTCTCCATTTTCATTTCTAATTTTATTGATTTGATTTTTCTCTCTTTGCTTCTTGATGAGTCTGGCTAATGGTTTGTCAATTTTATTTATCCTTTCAAAGAACCAGCTTTTGGCTTTGTTGATTTTTGCTATGGTCTCTTTTGTTTCTTTTGCATTTATTTCTGCCCTAATTTTTAAGATTTCTTTCCTTCTACTAACTCTGGGGTTCTCCAACTCTTCCTTTTCTAGTTGCTTTAGTTGCAGAGTTAGGTTATTTATTTGACTTTTTTCTTGTTTCTTGAGGTATGCCTGTATTGCTATGAACTTTCCTCTTAGCACTGCTTTTATAGTGTCCCACAGGTTTTGGGTTGTTGTGTTTTCATTTTCATTAGTTTCTATGCATATTTTGATTTCTTTTTTGATTTCTTCTGTGATTTGTTGGTTATTCAGAAGTGTGTTGTTCAACCTCCATATGTTGGAATTTTTAATAGTTTTTCTCCTGTAATTGAGATCTAATCTTAATGCATTATGGTCAGAAAAGATGCTTGGAATGATTTCTATTTTTTTGAATTTATCAAGTTTAGATTTATGGCCCAGGATGTGATCTATCCTGGAGAAGGTTCCATGAGCACTTGAAAAAAAAGTGAAATTCATTGTTTTGGGGTGAAATGTCCTATAGATATCAATTAGGTCTAACTGATCTAATGTATCATTTAAAGTTTGCATTTCTTTGTTAATTTTCTGTTTAGTTGATCTGTCCATAGGTGTGAGTGGGGTATTAAAGTCTCCCACTATTATTGTGTTATTGTTGATTTCCCCTTTCATACTTGTTAGCTATGAGGCCACCATCACCCTAATACCAAAACCTGACAAAGATGTCACAAAAAAGGAAAACTACAGGCCAATATCACTGATGAACATAGATGCAAAAATTCTCAACAAAATTCTAGCAATCAGAATCCAACAACACATTAAAAAGATCATACACCATGACCAAGTGGGCTTTATCCCAGGGATGCAAGGATTCTTCAATATCCGCAAATCACTCAATGTAATTCACCACATTAACAAATTGAAAAATAAAAACCATATGATTATCTCAATAGATGCAGAGAAGGCCTTTGACAAAATTCAACATCCATTTATGATAAAAACTCTCCAGAAAGCAGGAATAGAAGGAACATACCTCAACATAATAAAAGCTATATATGACAAACCCACAGCAAACATTATCCTCAATGGTGAAAAATTGAAAGCATTTCCCCTAAAGTCAGGAACAAGACAAGGGTGTCCACTTTCACCGCTACTATTCAACATAGTTCTGGAAGTTTTGGCCACAGCAATCAGAGCAGAAAAAGAAATAAAAGGAATCCAAATTGGAAAAGAAGAAGTAAAACTCTCACTGTTTGCAGATGACATGATCCTCTACATGGAAAACCCTAAAGACTCCACCAGAAAATTACTAGAGCTCATCAATGAATATAGTAAAGTTGCAGGATATAAAATCAACACACAGAAATCCCTTGCATTCCTATACACGAATAATGAGAAAGTAGAAAAAGAAATTAAGGAAACAATTCCATTCACCATTGCAACGAAAAGAATAAAATACTTAGGAATATATCTACCTAAAGAAACTAAAGACCTATATATAGAAAACTATAAAACACTGATGAAAGAAATCAAAGAGGACACTAATAGATGGAGAAATATACCATGTTCATGGATCGGAAGAATCAATATAGTGAAAATGAGTATACTACCCAAAGCAATTTACAAATTCAATGCAATCCCTATCAAGCTACCAGCAACATTTTTCACAGAACTAGAACAAATAATTTCAAGATTTGTATGGAAATACAAAAAACCTCGAATAGCCAAAGCAATCTTGAGAAAGAAGAATGGAACTGGAGGAATCAACTTGCCTGACTTCAGGCTCTACTACAAAGCCACAGTCATCAAGACAGTATGGTACTGGCACAAAGACAGACATATAGATCAATGGAACAAAATAGAAAGCCCAGAGATAAATCCACACACATATGGACACCTTATCTTTGACAAAGGAGGCAAGAATATACAATGGAGTAAAGACAATCTCTTTAACAAGTGGTGCTGGGAAAACTGGTCAACCACTTGTAAAAGAATGAAACTAGATCACTTTCTATCACCGTACACAAAAATAAACTCAAAATGGATTAAAGATCTAAATGTAAGATCAGAAACTATAAAACTCCTAGAGGAGAACATAGGCAAAACACTCTCAGACATAAATCACAGCAGGATCCTCTATGATCCACCTCCCAGAATTCTGGAAATAAAAGCAAAAATAAACAAATGGCATCTAATTAAAATTAAAAGCTTCTGCACAACAAAGGAAAATATAAGCAAGGTGAAAAGACAGCCTTCTGAATGGGAGAAAATAAAAGCAACTGAAACAACTGACAAGCAACTAATCTCAAAAATATACAAGCAACTTCTGCAGCTCAATTCCAGAAAAATAAACGACCCAATCAAAAAATGGGCCAAAGAACTAAGTAGACATTTCTCCAAAGAAGACATACGGATGGCTAACAAACACATGAAAAGATGCTCAACATCACTCATTATTAGAGAAATGCAAATCAAAACCACAATGAGGTACCACTTCACACCAGTCAGAATGGCTGCGATCCAAAAATCTGCAAGCAATAAATGCTGGAGAGGGTGTGGAGAAAAGGGAACCCTCCTACACTGTTGGTGGGAATGCAAACTAGTACAGCCACTATGGAGAACAGTGTGGAGATTCCTTAAAAAATTGCAAATAGAACTACCTTATGACCCAGCAATCCCACTTCTGGGCATACACACCGAGGAAACCAGAATTGAAAGAGACACATGTACCCCAATGTTCATCGCAGCACTGTTTACAATAGCCAGGACATGGAAACAACCTAGATGTCCATCAGCAGATGAATGGATAAGAAAGCTGTGGTACATATACACAATGGAGTATTATTCAGCCGTTAAAAAGAATTCATTTGAATCAGTTCTGATGAGATGGGTGAAACTGGAGCCAATTATACAGAGTGAAGTAAGCCAGAAAGAAAAACACCAATACAGTATACTAACACATATATATGGAATTTAGGAAGATGGCAATGACGACCCTGTATGCAAGACAGGAAAAAAGACACAGATGTGTATACCAGACTTTTGGACTCAGAGGGAGAGGGAGAGGGTGGGATGATTTGGGAGAATGGGAATTATAACATGTATACTGTCATGTAAGAATTGAATCGCCAGTCCATGTCTGACGTAGGGTGCAGCTTGCTTGGGGCTGGTGCATGGGGATGACCCAGAGAGATGTTGTGGGGAGGGAGGTGGGAGGGGGGTTCATGTTTGGGAACGCATGTAAGAATTAAAGATTTTAAAATTTAAAAAAAAATAAAAAATTAAAAAAAAAAAAAAAAGAACCAGAAGTTTGCTTTCTATGTCTGGGAATCTATTTCTGTTTTGTAAATAAGTTCATTTGTATCTTTTTTCAAGTTCTACCTATAAGCGATATCATATGATAGTTGTCTTTCTGTCTGGCTTACTTCATTTAGTATGATAATCTCTAAATCCATCAGGGCTTCTACTAAATAATAAAATATCAGTTCTATGTAGACTGCAAAAGATAAGTTGTGTACACTTTATTCCCTAATATAATCTATTAAAAATAGGAAGCAATATCATCAAAAGGTAGATGAATTAAGATGGGAAAGATTCAGGACAGGAGGAAAAGAAAGTGACAGAAGATAAGAAGACATCACTGACTCGATGGACATGAGTTTGGGCAAGCTCTGGGAGACAGTGAAGGACAGGGGAGCCTGGTGTGCTGCAGTCCATAGGATCACAAAGAGTTGGACACAACTTAGGGACTGAACAACAAAAAAAACACTGAAATCATTTAAAAGCTGGCAGAAAACAAGGAAGCAAATAAAACAGGAGATGAATAAACATTAAAAAGATGCATCTATAGCCAACCAAATCCATAATTACATTGCATAGAATTGGTCTAAACACATCAATTAAAAGATAGCATGTTAGATAGGATTTTTAAAATTGTATCTACAAGAAACTCAAATATAATGACATAAATAGGTTAAAAGTAAAAGAAGGGGAAATGCAGTGCTAAATAAAAGAAAGCAATTCAGTTCAGTCACTCAGTCATGTCTGGCTCTTAGTGACCCCATGGACTGCAGCACGCCAGGCCTCCCTGTCCACCACCAACTCCCAGAATTTACTCAAACTCATGTCCACTGAGACAGTGATGCCACCCAACCATCTCATCCTCTGTCGTCCCCTTCTCCTCCTGCCTTCAATCTTTCCCAGCATCAGGGTCTTTTCAAATGAGTCAGTTCTTCCCATCAGGTGGCCAAAGTATTGGAGTTTCAGCTTCAACATCAGTTCTTCCAATTAATATTCAGGACTGATTTCTTTTAGGATGGACCGGTTGGATCTCCTTGCTGTGCAAGGGACTCTCAAGAGTCTTCTCCAACACCACAGTTCAAAAGCATCAATTATTTGACACTCAGCTTTCTTTATAGTCTAGACAAAATACAGTTCAAAGAAAAGTATGTTAGGATAAACAGGGACTTTATTTTTAGGGGAAAAAAAGGGTCCCCCAATGTTCATGGCAGCACTATTTACAATAACCAAGACATGAAAACAACTCAAGTGCCCATCAACAGAGACGGGTATAAGTTGAGGCATATATATACACAGTGGAATATTACTCAACCATAAAAATGAATAAAATATTGCCATTTGCAGCAACATGAATGGACCTAGAGAATTTATACTAAAGATTATATAACTTGTAGAATCTTAAAAATAATACAATTGCATCAATATACAAAACAGAACCAGATTCACAAATATAGAAAACAAACTTATTGTTACCAAATAGGAAAAGGAGGGAAGGAAAAATTAGGAGTATGGCATTAACAAATATAAACTACTACATATGAAACAGATAAACAGCAAGGATTCACTGTAGAGCACACAGAACTATACTCAAAATCTGTTTCTTTTTTTTCTTTTTTGCCTAACTGTGGAGTGTGTGGGATCTTATTTCCCCGACCAGGTATAGAACCCGTGCCCTTGTGCTGGAAACGCAGAGTCTTAACCACTGGACAGTCAAGGAAGTCCCTGCATGCAGTATCTTGTAATCACTTATAGTGGAAAATAATCTGAAAAAGTTTGTACATATGCCACGTGTATATATTATATATAAAATTTGTCAATTGCCTATATAGTAGTCATATCAGAACCTGTATGCAGAAGCATACTGTAAACTTTTAAAACTGTGTTTTCCCAGTGCCTCCACAGCCCCAAAAACAGGCTGTGTGAGAGCCCTACCTAGGTGACCAGAAGCAAGATGATTAACCTGTCCCCGCCTGACATTCCCCTTCTTGCCTTCCCTTGACTGTGACCCAGTGGCATTCAATGCACCAATAAAACCTTTTTCTGTGTACTCCAACCTGACCCCTGGTAAAGGCATTTACCCATGGGTCCTCCCCTGTCTCGGCTCCCCATCTGCTTGGCGAAGCCTTCTTCCTGGGAGCTCCTCCCATAAGGCCCCCTGGTTTCCCTCTTCTAGTACCTGTGAGTGTAATCAATCTTTTCGTTTCATATGCCTCAGTGGAAATTCTACAATCACATCGGAGTGATCCTTAAAGACCCCACAAGTGAAATGAACTCTGTCATTCACAACACAAGAAGTTTATAGTGAGTTTCCTCACAACTGCTCAAAGCTGGAGGTGGGGGAAACTAGTATCTTTAAACCAGTGAATATGACATATTAGCAATAAAAATGTTGAATTACTGATATGCAATAGCATAAATGAATCTGAAATACATTAAGTGAGAAAAGCCAGACTAAAAAAGCTGCCTACTGTATGCTTCCACTTATAGGACATTCCAGACACGGTTAAACAATATAGATAAAGATCACTGTTGCCAGGGATTAAGCAGGAGGAAGGATTGGCTAAACAGAGGCAACATAAGGAAATAATTTGTGGTGATGGGACTCTTCTATATCTTGATGATGGTGGTTGTTATAGGACTGTGTTCAAATGAAAAAACTGTTAGAACTGTACACCAAAAAGACCAAAGATTGCACATACATATAAGTTTAATAAACAGTTTAAAAAATTATCAGAATTTTCTATTGCTCTCAGAAGATGGGTGGCAGATGGAACTATTAGGATACCAATAAGAACTTTCTACAAATATTTATGACCTCAGAACAGGAAAAATGTATTAAGGCCCTTGGAGGTTTTTTAGTTTAAATAGGCTTTCCTATATTAAATTTTGACAGCAAATCAAATCTATTTTTGTGAATAAATACTGCTCCTCCTTACCTTAACACCATTTGGAAAGACAGGTGGCAAATTCATGTTCTTATCCAAAAGCAATGATGAAAAGAGAACTATAAAAGTCTCACTCTATTTCTGAATGAAAGTTCTTTCTGCATGGCCCTATCCATTCAAAAACTCCAAAGATTCCCAACTGTTAACTTTCTCTTCTCTACTAATTAATACTGGTTTAGCAAAAGCACTAGAAAAAGGAATGGTGAGATATTTTTTGCCCTAAGGATGAGTCCATCTTTTCCCTCTCCTACACCCTTAACGAACATGAAAATGACAAAGGAAAAGGCCAAACAGATATTCAAGCTCCATGAACAGATAAAAATTCAAGTAGTCTTATTTTAAGTTTTTATTTTATATTAGAATATGGTTGGTTAATAATGTTGTGATAGTTTCAGGTATATAGCAAAGTGATTCAGTTATTCATATACATGTATCTATTCTTCAACTTATTTTCCCACTTAGGTTATTATATAATATTGAGCAGAGTTCTATGTGCTATACAGTAGGTCCCTCTTGATTATCCATTTTAAATATGACAGTGTGATATCAATAACAAATTCTAACTATGCCTTCCTCCCACCATCCCCCACCACTAGTAACCATAAATTGGTTCTTAGTCTGTGCATCTGATTCTCAAGCAGTCATATTTTAAAGGTTAAAGGAAAATAGCAAATTATTTTAGTTAGCTGTTTGCATCCAACTAAATGGATTATGTAAATATAATAGTTTCAGTGAAAGTGTTTACTGCATTGAGTGTTTATTATTGTGTATTACAACTGTCCTCTCATTTGAATAAAAGTATCTCTATAGGCAAAGCAAATTAATTATGATAATAAATTTAATGGTGATTCTGGCTTTGATATTTGTTGGTTCTCCAGTAGTTCAATGCTCATCTAAAGAGCTTTAAATATAATAAGTGAATGTAAATAAGAGAATTGTTTGCACTATACCTTGAAGTCAAATTCAAAAAGTCATTATATCACATGAATGTGACAGAAGGAAAATGGCAAATACCTATTTGTTTAGGGATCTGGCCGTATTATATAGCTATAGTAATTCTGCATTAGCCATAGCTTACATTTTTACTTACTATAAAATTGCTTCTTAATAATAGACCATATAATTTCAACTGAAAATCAGCTATATAGTCAATAGTCATTGAAACTTACTTTTTCATTGTTTAGACAAAATGGTTGTAGCTGCTATATAAATGAAGCTACTTGTACTCCAGCAAAGCCCTAACATAAGGCTATAAATTAAGTGAAAAAAAAAAAACCACTTTGGTTGCAATATAATATCAAAGAGCTTTTGAAGACAGAAGCAGGGATTCCAAGAATATGGCAGATTAGGAATGGGGAGGTTTTGGTGGGGGTGGATTTTGGCCTGAACCAAGGAGAATGGGTCCGGAGAATACTAGCAAAAAATGAAAACAGATTCCTAATTTCTACTTTGCTAGTTCGGAAGAAGGATATTGCCTGATGCCTGAAGATTCCCCACGGGGGTTTCATCCTCATCCATGTTTTCCAAAACTCAGAATCACTGCTGATGAAGAATGTTAGTCCCTCACCCATATACTACCTGCTATGTCTGAGATCAAGGGTTGGGCAGAAAATTGGAGCCAATTGCCGATTGTCTGTGATACTCAAATTCACATTATTGCTGTGTGTTCCTATATCTGGAATACTAAAGGAATGCAAAGTTGAGACGCACATCTGATAAGGAAAATACACAATACATAAAAGGCAATGTGAATGCCTTAAACTTACAGGTAAGAAAGTGAAACTTATGTTTACTATATTTTTAATCAGTTACTTAATAAAAGATGCATTGCCTATTGTCTTCCAACTAATTGCCCCTACAAAGTAACACAAGTGCCCCTTGTGCACACACACAAACACCATGCACTCCTTAAAAAAAAATAATTGCTTAGGAATGAAATTTAAATGTCAATTATTTGTCAATAAAGTGGTAACATTCAAAATTTTGTGTTTCTCTTTCCAGTTGTATTGTTACTGCTAAGTCACTTCAGTCGTGTCTGACTCTGTGCAACCACATAGATGGCAGCCCACCAGGCTCCCCCGTCCCTGGGATTCTCCAGGCAAGAACACTGGAGTGGGTTGCCATTTCCTTCTCCAATGCATGAAAGGGAAAAGTGAAAGTGAAGTCGCTCAGTTGTGTCCAACTCTTAGCGACCCCATGGACTGCAGCCCACCAGGCTCCTCCACCCATGGGATTAGCTACTACCTTAGTGGTTGAATCACAGAATGTGCTAAGTGAGCACCTACCAGGTACTAAGCACAGCACTAAGCACTAGAGGAATTCAAAATTTAGGAGAAAATATCCTCAAATAATTACACAAACCTCTTACTGAATTATAATTCTGACAATGTTAAAGTACTAGGTATAATGCAACCTTGGTTTTCATTCCCTGTCAAATGAAATCAAAGTGGGTTTTATTCTCATGAGTAGACAACAGATTCACAAAGCATGTTCGGGGGAAAAAAATCCTATGGCTTCATATAGTTTCCCAACACCTATCTTATAAAAGTGTTGTGTCCCATGGGTTCAATAACAGGAGTTTGAACACTCCTTCAAGGCTCACTTTTATTTGAGAGCAGATTGCTGCTGGTGAGCAACTCTGGCAAGGATATGAAAACAAACCCACTAGCTCTTATGGACTCCTTCTTCAAAGCTTATTCTTGGAAATGTCTCTCTTCCTCATATAAAATAGAAACACAGTCTTCTGTTCCAAATAACAGGATTGTAGTAATATAATATTTCCAAGGTTAAGTCTGCTATGATTTAGTTTGAGAGTTCACCTAACCCCTAGACTGAGAACTAAGAACACCAAAAGTCTGACACCAAAAGTCTGACTTCATTTGAGTTTCTGAAAGTGTACCTATTGCTCAGGGCCCCTCATACATCCACAGAATATCAATGTAGCCATTAAATCCAAGAGCTAAAAATTCCACATAGTGACACAGAAAAGGAATCTTCCCAGAGAATGTAAACTCCACAAATATGTCTTTGTTAACTTGCTCCCTGAGTTTTGCAAATAAGGCTCTCCAAACTCCAGAACTTTTTATCATCAGTGTCTCTCTGAATTTCTTTCTTTTCCTTCAGGCATACCAACACATTAAGACAGTGTTACAGTCAACACATCTGTTCAACCCAGGCACAAGCAGCAATTCACAGAGAATACCTAACTAAAAGAACCTGCATTTTTACATGATTACCTGTTGTTTTGTCATGGTGTAAGTTTTATGACATCCATCTTATAGATTTATATTGCTACATGGGATGTCACTTTGAATTATTGTTAGATTAATAAAACTGCAAGACCAGGTTTAAGTGCAAGGTTTATGAAAAGTGTTTATGACAGGATCAGTCAGGCTTCAGGCAGGATTAAACTTAAACTTTTTACAGTTTGGGATTGAATTGCTTAATGAACCAATCGGCACTTTATTTTCTGCCTTCAGTCATACATTTTTTAAAATGATTCTCAACTATAAATCATCAGCTTAGACTCCCACAGGTACTAAACATAAACATGTGTGAAACTTAACCCCTCATGAAGGAATGCCATACTACGTGTCTCAAAGGGGAAAAGATCTGAGAAAAACATCCGCCTAACTCTTCAAACGTGTTCATGGGATCAGAAGCATTATTTTCTCTATGATAAACTTTTAGGACTAAAAACTCAAGTTTGGTCATGAGAATGTTCATATCCCCAAAGATAAAATTTGAGTGGTTGCTAATTGCTCTTTCTAAAGGCAGATCAAAAGCAATTAGCAGAACATTCCCTAACAAGCACTTTTAGAAGTTCACTGACTGTTTCTGGCAACTGAAGTACCCAAATGGCAGAGGGAAATAACACTTTATTATTATAAGTATTTGAGGACCTAACAAAAATAGTCCTTTGAAACTACTCAGCATATTAAAGATCAATTAACCTCTATAATCCAAAGCAGCAGCAGAGTGAGAGAAGTTTATGAAAGATCTAAAGAACAATACACAGGTTAGGGCAGAACTGTAACTTGCTTCCTTATTGTGTGGGTTTGGATAAATGATAGGATAAACAATGTTCCTTAAAAATAAGTTATTTGCATGCTATAAAAGTATTTTGTGGCAAAACTGCCTTTTACGGAAATATTTAATGTGTCCTATATCAGTTATATTAAACATTTCTTAAATATTTTAAATATCACCAATACAGCATACTAACACATATATATGGAATTTAGAAAGATGGTAACAATAACCCTGTATGTGAGACAGCAAAAGAGACACAGATGTATAGAAAAGATGTTTGGACTCTGTGGGAGAGGGAGAGGGTGGAATGATTTGGGAGAATGGCATTGAAACGTATAATATCATGTAAGAAACGAATCACCAGTCTAGGTTCGATGCAGGATACAGGATGCTTGGGGCTGGTGCACTGGGATGACCCAGAGGGATGGTATGGGGAGAGAAGTGAGAAGGGGGTTCAGGATTGGGAACACGTGTACACCCACGGCAGATTCATGTTGATGTATGGCAAAACCAATACAATATTGTAAATTAAATAAAGTAAAAAAAAAAATAAATATAATATAGAAAAATCACGAAAATTCTCAAAATTAGGATTAAGTAGCAAGTCAACATCTTGTAAACAGGGAGATATTGTTATATTCATGAGCATTTTAGCCATATCAGTGGCTTCACTGTACCATATAATTTTATCTTCACACCAAGATGAGGGAATTAAAGCTCAACAAGGTCAACAGATTCACCCAAGGCCCCAAAGACAGTAAACCGCAGAGCTGAGACTTGAGCATGTATCTTCAGACTATAAAATCTTGGTGCATTTGTACTATATTCAGTATCTTCTGTTGCTTAGAGCTTATGGATTTGTTACTTGAGAAGTTATGCTTAGCTTCAGTTGCTAAGTGAATATAGTCTCTCTACTTGGATTTTTATGCGATGAAAAGAGCACTGAGTTTGAAAGACAAAAGAAATTAAATTCAGATCCTATTACCACAATTTACTACTCATAGGCGACTGACTTTTCCTTTCCAAACTTCTGTTTTTGCGTATAACAAAAATCCATAAAATGTAATAACTTGTAAAATGTGCTATGAGTCTAATGAGATAACGGTTAAAAACGCTGGAAAAGTGCTAGAAATATTAAACCTACATTATTTGTAATTGATCTCCTTATCTTCAAAAGCTTCGAATACTATGCTTTGCTTGCAGTTGGTACTTAACGAATGCTAAGTATTGCAGGGCTTCCACACACAAAAGCATCTATACTATTTCATTCAGTCAAACAACTAGATATTTCGTATAATAGTTAAATTCAATGATCATTTTGCTCTTTGAATGACCAGAATGAATGTATTGACTACAGTCAGTAACATACATTTTAGTAACAAAGAAGCTTTTCACTTATTTAAATGTACTGCAAGGTTGCAAACAAAACCCTGATCATTCAGAAAGTTATACACATTTTTTCCTATAGGGCATTTTTTAAAGCCTAGAAAGGAGAAAGCCAAAATATGAATTCAGGATATAAAAACGTGAGACCAAAACATAAATTTGAGGTGGTCTAGAAAACTGAGCAGAAAGAAATTGTAATATCCATAGTGCAAGCAAGCACTTAGATTTTACTTTGTGTCAGGCACCCTACTGAGCCAGTTTCAATCATGATCTCATTTAAATCCCACATAAACCCTATAGGATAAGTATGATTATAATTCCCAATTCATTATAATTCCCATTATAATTCGCATCAGCATGGGCTGATGCTTCCAGAGTAAAATGATTTGTTTATATGCACACAGATAGAGCGGGCAGAGTTGATACCCTGCCCATTTCTATCCACCGCAAACTAGAGAGGATGGTTTGTTTCCCTTGGTATCCCATCTTTCTCCCTCCAAGCCCTTCTTTTTCTTCTCAGATCCTAGACTCCTGTGATGTTCTTGCTTTGCACAGTTTCTCCAACCTCTCCTCTTCAGGAGTTGTTTTATTACTATATCCTAGTATTATCCACATTCTATACTAGACATATGTCTAGTATATATCCATATTATATACTGGATATATGCATAGATAAACGTAGTATATTCACACCTAACACATATCCAATATTAAACATTTCTCATACTTTGTCTCATCCAGTTAAGGATGCTCAGAGTGATAAAGAAAATAAAATGTTATTGCCCTTACCCTAGTCCACATAAACATCCTTATTCCACCATGATTTGAGGGAAGAGTAGGTGATGATGACTCATTCTTTCATGGACTGAATATTTACTTCCCATTTATTCAAGCCCAATCCACTTGGAGGGAAAACCTGCACCAACCCATCCATGACTCACACCTGCATTCAGTGACTCAAACTTGCCAACCCCTCTCTGGCTTCACGATTCTTGACCGCTAGAAGCTTCTCTTTAATGTCTAGACCTTAATTTAGAAAATAAAGTAGGAATGGTATTCCCCAGCCTTGCCAGGTAAAGAATCTCCCAGAATTTTCTCTCTCCAAACAATCTTTGTTCTCATTATAAACTTTCACCATTTGTAATTGCTTCTTGCTTCAAAGACCACATCTTTACTTGTTATTATCCTATAAGAGATCCTGAAAGACTAAAAATGTTCTATTCAAAGGGTTGTAAAACCACCTCCAACTGTTCCAAAACCGTTCTAACACTTCATAGGAAACCCCTTTCCCATTAAGCAGTGTCTCCTCATTCTTCCCTCCCCCTAGTCCCTGGAAATCATCAACCTACATTCTGCCTCTAAGTTCCTATCAATTATGGATAGTTCATATAAGTGAGGTCATACAGTATGTAAGTTTTGTATCTAACTTCACTTGCCATGTTTTGAAAGTTCATCCACATTGTGCAGGCACTCTTTGTTCATTTTATGATTAAATACTATTCCATTTATGTATATGTGTACATGTCAGAAATTATTTTCCATTCATCCATTGATGGACATTTGTACTCTATCTTCTGGCTATTGTACATAGGTATGGCTATATAATCAGAGACATATTAAAGTATTTCAAGGTTAAATATCTAGATTTCACTTTAAAACACCTTGGACAAAACACAACACTAGATGTGAATGAAACAAGATTGGAAAAAATCTTAATAATTATTGAAGCTGGGAGAAGAGCAAGAGGGGTTTGTTATATTAATCTCTCTATTTTTATATATAGTTTTAAAACTCCATGATTAAGTAGGGTTTTTTAAGTTTTAAAAACAGAATCTGAATTAATCTTTTGTTTTTGTAATACATTCTACTGGTACTCCCTCTCATCTCCATTCCCCTCAAAAAATGTTATATGCATAATGACTGCTGTGGCTGATGAGGGGATGAGAATAGTCTGGAAAGTTAATACTGGCTAGAACCTATTGAGAAATATTACTAAAAATAATTTCTTTGCCATCCAGAAAAACTTTCCACAAAGGTAGAAGAGAAAAAAAATGTATCATTGGAAGCGATGTATAATATAACTAATGGAAACCTACTGTTCAGCATAGGGAATTCTTCTTAATGCTCTGTGTGACCTAAATGGAAAGGAAATCCAAAAAGGAGGGGATATATGTATAGGCATAGCTGATTCACTTTGCTGTACAGCAGAAACAAATACAACATTGTAAAGCAACTACAGTCCAATAAAGTTTTTTAAATCTCCTAAAAAATGATAATTTATCATTGAATAAACATTAAGCCAGAATGTGATACACATCACAGGCAATCCACTAAGAAATCGCAAAGATACACAGAACTTTAACCCTTCATGTAGCCAAGCAGTTACAACCACTACATACATGTTCAACAGAAACAGTGATTAGGCCTCAAGTTAGAGGATTTAATAGCACCGTTGTTATACATGTTGTTGTTGTTCTGTCGCTAAGTCACATTCAACTCTGCAACCCCATGGACTGTAACATGCAAGGCTTGCCTGCCCTTCACTATCTTCTGGAATTTTCCCAACTTCATGTCCATTGAGTCTGTGATGCTATCTAACTATCTCATCCTCCGCCACCCTCCTCTCCTCCTGCCCTCAATGTTTCCCAGTACCAGGATCCAGTAATCATGTACGGATAAGAGGGCTGGACCACAGAGAAGGCTGAGAGCTGAAGAATTAATTCTTTCAAGCTGTGGTGCTGGAGAGGACTCTTAGGAGTCCCTTGGACTGCAAGGAGATCACACCAGTCAATCCTAAAGGAAATCAACCCTGAATATTCATTGGAAGGACTGATGCTGAAGCTCCAACATTTTGGCCACCTGATGCAAAGAGCTGATTCACTGTCATACATAATCATCTCAAAACTCATTTGGTAGTTGGGGTGACCATCTGCGCTAGTCAGTTGGCTTTATCCAAACATTAACTTCTCTTTATGACAAGAGGTGGTTTTGCAACTTGGAGGAAGGGGCCACCAAAGTTAAGCTCCTCTCACACAGACAAGAAGATAGGGCAATATCTTTCTTGATTATATTTCAAAGATACAGTTCCCAGGTCCTGGTTAGAAGCTTATTTAGCTTTTTTCAAGTTTTACATACATTTCAAAGAGATGGAAAATGAAGTTATCAGTTTTCTAAAGCAAGTGTTCTAAGAAAGAAGTGGGGGAGTTTATTTCCTTATTTTCAACAGGGAGCATTAAGCCTGTTATTTTTCACTTGTATTTAATACTATTAATTCAGGCCCTTAGTAGTAGTAAAACATAAGAAAAAGCATATTATTTCATTATAAGTCACCAGTATGTTTTTGTACATATGTGTACACATGCATGTAATAGGTGTAATATCAGCTTATATAAAGGAAATATCCAACAGTCAAGGAATAAGTCTATAGTTTACATGACATGCAGGTGACAGAGTGCAGAGAAACAGATCAGAAACTTTCATGTGCATTTCAATGACCAGGAGATTTTATCAAAACATAAACTCTGATTCATGAGGTCTTAGATGCACTGGAGATTCTACATTTTCATCAAATCCTCAGAAAAACCTGTACTTCTGATCTACTTCCAAGCGTTGAGTATCAAGGCTCTGTATCAGTTATTCACAAAGTTTAGCCCACAAAGCCAACATCATCAGCTTCACCAGGGAACTTGTTAGAAATGCAGATGCGTAGGCCTAACTCCAGACTGCTGAATCAGAAACTACAGGGGCTCTTTAAAAGCATGGATTTGAACTCCAAGGATCCACTTATACTTGGATTTCTCTTCAATAGTAATCGCAGTTAGGATCTGCAGTTGGTGGAACTGGTGGGTACCAAGGGCCAACTATATGTTTTATGTTTATTTTCAACTGCCTGCTGCGTCAGTGTCCTTACTCCCAGCCTTGCTCAAGGGCCAACTTCATTCTGAATTATAACAAGCCCTTCTTGTCTGTGGCCATACCACCATAGAGAGATGTGCTCAATCTCGTCTGTAATACACACTTCTGAACATTATGGCATATGTTATAATGTGATAACTCATGGTGTAGATTAATGGTTCTCAAATATAGATGTACATTGGAATCATCACAAAAAGTATGCCTATATCCACCCCCAGGGATTCTGACTTAATTGGCATGGGGCAAGACTTGGGAGTTTTAAATTCTCCCTAGGTGATCATAATATGCAGCAAAGTCTGAACACCACTGAACTAGAACATAAGCTCTACACAAGTAGGAATTTGGTCATTGCTGAATCCCAAGTGCCTAGAACAACTTCTGGCACTAGTGAAACTTCATAAATATTTATTGAATGAATAATGAATAAAAGGATGAGCAGAGAAACAAACCCCTAGGTTACCCTAAAAATGGTTTGCTTGATGATATAGAGAGGATATCTGTCATCTGTCCAATGGGAAATTTGTTTCCAACTCAGAACACAATGTAGACATGACTTTTTTTCACTAAAACATATTTGAAATACTCCCTCATCATCACAGCAACATTTCAAAGGCAGAAAACTTAAAGGTTAAAAAAAAAAAAACAACTCAGAATGAAACTAAACAAAGCTATAGTGTATGTGTGTGCTCAGTCATATCTGAGTGTTTGCAACCCCATGGACTGCAGCCCACCAGACTTCTGTCCACGGAATTTTCCAGGCAAGAATACTGGAGCACTATCCCCATTTGCTACCCCAGGGGGATCGTTCTGAGACTGGAATCAAACCCATGTCTCTCGAGTCTCCAGCACTGGCAGGTGGATACTTTACCATTAGCACTGCCTGAGAAGCCAAATACAACAAAACAAAGGAGACGTAACGCTATAGTGTAAAAACAAGTAAAAAGCTTAGGACCTGGAACTCTGAATAATCACTTTGCAGAGAAGATAGGATTCTAGGCCACAGCAAAGTTTAAAAACACCTTTTGGCCACCCTAGTTAAAAGTTCCAAACTGAAGGGGAAAAAAATTGGTGGGAAAACTCCACAGCAGAGTATTCACAGTAGTTGTATGTAAGCATGTACTGGGGTAATGTATAGCAAAATATATAATTTTATAGGGAAGACTCAATCACATACAGTTTCAAATCATAGCATTATGGCAGCATAAACTATTCACTGCATTGTGTGAAAAGAATAGATGTCAGTTTTTGTTGGGATAGAGCAACAACAACAAACAGGAAAGGGGTATGTATACTTTATGAGACAATCATTTGTTAATTTCAAACTTCTCTGCACTAACTCATCACTCCATGTACTCCTGGGTCAAACCTCTGCAGAATGTGAAAGGCTGAATTAAAGGAGCTCCTCTCCCAAATCAGTTTCTCAAGGAATGCCTGATTCAAACCAACAAGGGGTTAATCTTTCTAAGTCTTTCTCTATGTTCCCACAATACTTACAGAAATTAAGTCTGTTGAAATACAGGGGATCAGCCGCTGAGGCCCAGAAATTAAGTACAGGAACTTAATCCCAGAGAAGCCAGTGCATTGGGAAGAAAGATGAGAAACAGGGACTCATTTTCTTGAAACAGTTTTAAATGGAGGCATTGTGCATAAAGAAAAAAGCAGCCAAGTTCCAGGTCTTAGGATTAAGGTGAAAAATGAGAGTAAAATAAGGCAAAAGGATAAATAGGCTGAGCTACTACACTTCAATTTCTTGAGCTTCTTTTCATTAAGGGCTCTATTGTCCCCAAAGCTAGAGGCTGCAGACTGAAGTTTCCATTTAAAGGTAGTGGTCAAAAAAAATAAATAAATAAAATAAAAATAAATAAAGGTAGTGGTCACAGCTGTGAGGATCATGCAGGCACAGGAAACCACACACGTTATCATTGCCATAACTTCAGAGTACTATAAAATAGTAAAAAAATGTTCAGGAAGATCTTTAAGGGAAAATTAAATGGAACAAAATTGAAGGCTGTAAAAGAGTTCACTGTAACTATGTGAGGATTCCTTATACAGAGAGGCGATAGAATACATTTCATGCAAGACCAAAGATGAGGAAAACCCCAAAATATAAATTACTCTCAAGTCTTTAAAAAAAATTCCTGGTTCAGAAACATTTGTTATTTTTCTCCATGTCTTGTTAACTCTTGCATTGAATTTCTTTCTGTTTAACTTCTCTTCTTCATAACTCAATATACAAACAATAAATGTAAAAAAACACAACTCTGACAATATCTGGTTATTGGAAACCTATTATTTTAAAGAAGGTGATATACAAACTCTGTGATTCAGAAAGGAAATTCATATCCAAATATTCTATAGAGAAAACAGAGTCAGACATGAGCACTTTCCCAGTGAGCAGCTATATTCGATGCCTAAATGTCGAAACCAGATTAAGGAAGAATAGAGTGGATTTCCAAGAGAAGTGGGCACAGAGCAAAGCCTGAGGTATTGTGTACAAAAAAAAAAAAAAAAAGGCTTTTTACACTTGGCCTGATTAGGTGTATCCTGTTTCATGTGAGAGATCCCAGAAGAGTGGGCCGGCACCCAGAGAACTGTACTTAACTGCTGGTTGCAACGCAGACAGGTGCTCTACAGAACGTGTGTTTTTAGTCGCTCAGTCAAGTCTGACACTTTGTCACCCCATGGACTGTAGCCCACCAGTTTCCTCTGTCCGTGGAATTCTCCAGGGAAGAATACTGGAGTGGGTAGCCATTCCTTTCTCCAAGAAATCTTCCCAACCCAGGAATCAAACCTGGGTCTCCTCTGTGCAGGCAGATTCCTTACCATCTGAGCTCTACATCATACCCATAGTTACAACAGTAACTCAACCAAAAGCACAAAAATTTTTAAAATGCAAAATTTTTTCTTCTTAGAAAAAAGAATGCAAATTCATCATTCATCAGCATGGTCCAAAGGCACATTTTATGGACATCCAGAAAAGAATATGATATAAGTACCCATTCTGCCCCAGGTGTCACTGGACCATACCCTTACCAGCCCACTCCAGAAAGACTTAAATATAGAAACATGTAATCTTAAATGTCAACACTGGACTCTAGAGAAAAACAGTCTACATGCCTCAAACTTTTAAACGATTCTGATTAAAAAGTTTCAAATACACCAACAAATTTAAGACTTGTTGCAGACATCATCAGTTCAGTTCAGTCATTCAGTTAGTTCAACTCTTTGCAACCCCAGGGACTGAAGCACGCCAGGCCTCCCTGTCCATCACCAACTCCCAGTGTTTACTCAAACTCATGTCCATTGAGTCAATGATGCCATCCAACCATCTCATCCTCTGTCGTCCCTTCTGCTCCTGCCTTCAATCTTTCCCAACATAAGGGTCTTTTCCAAAGAGTCAGTTGTTCACATCAGGTGGCCAAAGTATTGGAGTTTCAGCTTCAGCATCAGTTCTTCCAGTGAATATTCAGGACTGATTTCCTTTCGGATGGACTGATTTGATCTCCTTGCAGTCCAAGGGACTCTCAAGAGTCTTCTCCAACTCCACAGTTCAACATATCAATACTTCAGCATTCAGCTTTCTTTATAGTCCAACTCTCACATCCATACATGACTACTGGAGAAACCATAGCTTTGACTAGATGGACCTATGTTAGCAAAGTAATGTCTCTGCTTTTTAATGTTCTGTCTAGGTGGGTCATAACTTTTCTTCCAAGGAGGAAGTGTCTTTTAATTTCATGGCTGCAGTCACCATCTGCAGTGATTTTGGAGCCCAAAAAGATAAAGTCTGTCAGTGTTTCCATTGTTTCTCCATATATTTGCCATGAAGGATGGGACCAGATGCCATGATCTTAGTTTTCTGAATGTTGAGTTTTAAGCCAACTTTTTCACTCTCTTTCACTTTCATCAAGAGGCTCTTTAGTTCTTTGTTTTCTGCCATAAGGGTGGTGTCATCTGCATATCTGAGGTTATTGATATTTCTCCCAGCAATCTTGATTCCACAGCCTGTGCTTCATCCAGCCCAGCATTTCTCATGATGTACTCTGCATATAAGTTAAATAAGCAGTCATCATGTTGCCTAGCTAATCATTCTTCTCTTCATCTTCATTCCAGATGGCAATATGGCCAGCTTAAAAAAAAACAAACAATAACAAAATCCCTTTATGTTATTTCCCAACCACCCTCTCCTGCGGACAAAAGTGGAAATGTGCCCTGCTGTTCTGACCAATAGATTGAAGCAGAAGACTTTTGAGGATTTGTGGGAAAGCCCTGCTTTCCTGCCCAGCTCAATTCCTTCTTCTCTTGCCTGTAGTGTATTTTTGTGGATTACTCTAGCCTCAGTCCAAAAATCTTTGAGTAGCACACAGTTAAAGTTTCCCCATTTCTTTAAATTATTCGTGCTAAGGAAACACAGGAGGAAAGCTTCATATCATTGGATTTGGCAATGATTTCTTGAATATGACACCAAAAGCACAGACAAAAACAAATATTTTAGATGATCAAAATTAAGAACTTTTGTGCTTCAAGAGATACTATCTAAGGAGCGGACAGAAAATCCACAGAATAGGAGAAGGTATCTGAAAATCATATATCTGATAAGGGATTACTATCTATAATACAGTTGACTTGAACAATGTGGGGGTCAAAACTCCACCTATAACTTTACAGTAGGCCCTCTGTATCCACAGTTCTGCATCCACAGAATCAGCCGATTGTGGATTATGTAGTATTGTAGTTGGCTTCCCTGGTGGTTCAGACAGTAATGAATCTGTCTGCAATGCAGGAGACCTGAGTTTGATTCCTGGGTCAGTCGGGAAAACTCCCCAAAAGATCATGGAACCCACTCCAGTATTCTTGCACAAAGAATTCCACAGATCAAGGAGCTTGGCAGGCTATATTCCATGGGGTTGCAAAGAGTCAGACACAGCTGAGCAACTAACACTTCAGTACTGTAGTACATATATTGAAAAAAAAAATCAGCAGATCAGTGGACCCACACAGTTCAAACCTGTGTTGTTCAAGGGTCAACTATATATAAAGAACTACAACAACTCAATGAAAATGAACAAATTAAAAAATGGGGATTCCCCAGTGGCTCAGTGGTAGAGAATCTACCTGCCAAGGCAGCAGACACATCTTGGATCCTTGGGTCTGGAAGACGTCACACGCCATGGAGCAGCGAAGCCCCTGCATCCACAACTACTGAGCCCTGTGCTCCAGAGCCCAGGAGATGCAGCTACTGAAACCCACGTGCCCTAGAGCCTGGGATCCGCAGCAAGAAAATCAACCAAAACAACAGGTCCTTGCACTGCAAACAGAGAGTAGCCCCCACTCACTGCAACTAAGGGAAAGCCCTTGCAGAAACAGACCCAGCACAGCCAAAATAAAATAAAAACTGAGAAAGGACTTAGATAGACATTTCTCCAAAGATAATATACAAATGTCCAGTAAGCACACAGAAGATGCTCAACATCACTAATCATTAGTACAATAAAAATCAAATCAAAACTGCAAACTATCACTTCACATCCATAGGATAGCTATTATAAACACACACATGTGTATACATAGAAAATAAGTGTTGATGAAAACGTGGGGAAATCGGAACCTTTGTTTTGTTTGTGGGAATGTAAAATAGTCTGACCACTATAGAAGACAGTATTGAGGTTCTTTAGAAAATAAACATAGAATTACCATATGATCCAGCAATTTCAATTCTGGGTATATATCTCAAAGAATTGAAATGGCTCAAAAAGATATTTGTACACTCGTGTTCAGAGAGGCACGATTCATAGGAGCCGAAACATAGAAACAACCCAGTGTCCATCAGTGTATGAATGGATAAACAAAATTTGTTACCTACATACAATGGAACATTATTCAGCCTTAAAAGGAATGAAATTTTGACACTTGCTAAAACATGAACTTTGAACACATCATGCTTAATGAAAGAAGCCAGACACAAAAGGACAAATATCATATGATTCTACTTATGAAGTACAGAGAAGAGTCAGATTCACAGAGACAAAGTATAATAATAGTGGAGGGGAAATAGGGAATTACTGATTAATGGGTATAGTTCGGGTTTGGGATAATAAAAATGTTCTGGAAATGGATAGTCATATAATGTGAATGTACTTAAAGCCACTAATTGTAGAATCAAAAATGATTTAACTGGTAAATTGTTTTATATATATATTTCCACATTAAAACTTTTTTTTAAATTGTGAATGCTGGATCTTAGAAAGTCACATTAGATGCCCCAAATTTCACTCCAATTCATGCTTCAATCTTTGCCCAGGGCCAACAGAGAGCTGTACCAACAGTTTCACAAATAAAGGGAACAAATTACTGTTATAGCCATAACAATTGCTTAGGTTTAAAAAAATGCACTTTTTAATCCTTTCTTAGAAGAAAACACACAAGGCTTATAATTAATTGTGATCATCCACATTTAAATATTCATTTTATGTTTTCAGTGTGACTGTAGTACTACATGAATTATAACAGTATAACCAAAACCATACTTAAACCTAGATATTATAAACTTAATTAAATTTAAAAGAAAAATACTGTTCTAGAAAATGTCAAAGCTCTGGTTGACTTCATAGGATGTAGTCTTGTTTCTGCTTTTCATTTTTAAATAATGCTATTAAGAACTAAGAAATCCTCCAACACATTTTTACCAAGAAGTTTTGGTAAAAGCTTAGAACTGTCAGAAACTATTACCCCCAAATGGAGCCTGGCATTTCAAAAGAAAAAGATTTAATTTCAAAAGATAAATTGAAATAGAAACTATGGAGATGGAAACTTTGTAATCCTAGCAAAACAGAGGAAGAGCTTTTCATAGTAATTATTTTCATTTTTGCTGTACTGCATTTTGAAGAGAAAACATTTTCTATACACCCAGCAAATGTGAGAGGAATCAGTGTGCAAGTTCGAAAGATGTTAGAGAAATTCGCATGAGCTATTTCAAGAACTAAAAAAAAAAAAAAAAAAAAAGACTTTCTTTGATGTCCCTGAAAATTTAATTCTAAAAAGTAGGCTTCAAATTTTGAAAACTCCTAAGTTCATAACCAACATAGGTGGTTATGTAATTTCCACCCAAATTTTCTTCCTCTACCCTTTATTTCCTAGTGATGCTCATGGGGACTTTTTTTTTTTTCTCAAAAGCAACAAACTCCATTGGGGTACTACAGTCACAGTCAAAAGCCAGGGGTACTCTGGTGTGGTTTCTGAATTAAGAGGAGAGAGACATTTTATGTGAAGCTTTTCACTATCCTCTCTGCTAGTCCTTGTTGAAAGAGGTCTATCTAGGCAGAAGGCGATCAGAAGGAATCTTTTGTCCAAAAGCAGCATGAGGATGATAATACAAATATAATTTCATCTCTCACTCTTAACACCAAAGTACTGAGGGTTTCCCAATTCTGACATATGGAAGTGTTTAAAATTTCCAAAATATCTACTTTTGAGGTGCAATTAAAAGGGAGCTAAAAGCCACCCTATGCCCTAACCCTAGGAAAGCAATTTGAGTTGAAAAAGTTGTTATTTTTCAACTGTGTTTTAAAATATAATTGTCTTTAGGCACAAATATTCAAGTTTACTTCTTTATTTTTTCATCTGCTCACATGGAAAAAGTGATGATACGAGTAAAGATCCACAGATAGGAGAACATCCTAGTATTTTACTGCATAAAAAAATTAAGAGCAAATCGCCTCTTTGAAGAGGGAAGTGACACCTTCAGCCGCATTACATATTAGATAATCTAATGATATATATACTTCATAGTGGTTAGTGGATTTGAAATTGTTAAAGAGCAAAAACAAAGGAAAGATCACAGCATCCAGGAAAATAACACGTACTCAAGCAAGAAACAGGAGAGGCATGCAAAGACACACAACGGAGAAAGACTATTAGAGGATGTGTTGGAGGCAGACAAAAACTTCCATGAGAAGATACCTGTATGAAGACTCACCTGACAAACTGAAGTGAAATGTGTCCCAAAGGAGAACAGAAGAGGGCAGAAAGGGTAAGGACAAAGGTGATGATCAGCAGTATATTAGGATGAATGGGGTGTACCATACCCAATCATTATGATCCACATTCTATGTCCACAGTGTGAAAGACCAGGTAGGAAGCAACCTCTCATAATAGCCAGCACTAAGCCAAGTGTCTACTATGTACCCAACACCATCCTAAGTGCTTTACAAATATTTCTTCATTTTATCCTTAAAACTATTATCCTGCAACAATATTTTGGCCAGCTGATGCAAAGAGTTGAGTCACTGAAAAGACCCTGAAGCAGGGAAAGACTGAGGGGGAGACAGAGGATGAGATGGTTGGATAGCATCACCAACTCAGTGGACATGAATTTGAGCAAACTCCAGGAGATCGTGAAGGACAGGGAAGCCTGGCGTGCTGTCGTTCATCGACTCACAAAGAGTAGGACACGACTGAGTGACTGAACAGCAATGTATAGAAAAGGCACGAATTTTGAACTACTTGATGAACTTCCAGCAAGTAGTACCACCACCACTTAGACTCGGGATTCTCCCAGAATATCCTGCTACTCTTTAGAGACTAAAGTAGAGTAATATCTTGCATGTACAGTAACGTGACTTGTTGCACTTCCGCATTTTAAAATCCAGTAAGTGTATTTCTTCTCTTGAATAAAGTAGTTGTGACACCTTAAGGACACCATTGCAAAATGAAAAAATTCTATTTTGAGAATTTTTAGTTTTTAATATGCTTTCAATCAAAGGAGAGATAATGCCTAAGAAGTATTTTCAAAGTAGAAAATGAAAAGTAAATTATTCTATTCCCTTTAAGAAACTTGAAATAATTTTGCTGCCTCTCTTTTCTCCCCTACGATTTTTCACATTTTTAATGATCAATGTGAGAATTAACAATTTTATTTTCCATTACAGTTCCTTGGAGATCTTTTTCAACAAAACATAGTAAATATTCCACATATTAGAGAAAACAAGTGTTTCCTGACATTACTTGTTAACAGAAAAAAATTGAAAACAATTTCTTACTAATAAAAAATCAGTTTTTGACAAAAAAAAATGGGTCAGATTTGGTTCATTGGCAATGATGAATTCTCAATTAGATTAATAGCAAACACTTTTCATAAATTTATAATTTAATTTTGTTCATCTAAGGTCAAAATTATATTTAGAGTACATCACATGATAAAAATATGATAGTGACAAAGGCATACGGAAATTAACAACAGTTCCCAATGTTTTTGAACATATACAATAAATAAGGTACCACTAGTTATAGCTACATTTAATAGTCATTTAATCAGCCTTGATCAATTTATATTTTGAAAATCCTCCAATAACTGAAAAAATGAATAGTCTAATGACTGAGTAACATACTGTTTTTAGTCAGTTCTTGATTTTCAAAAAAAAAACGGAATGAAAAGAACTGAAGCAGAACCTAATCAAATTGTCAGCCAATTGTCAATTTAAAAATAATTTATAATGATGGATTGCTGTGTGATATTCAGCATATAATCTGGAAGGAGTTCAAAGAATTGAATGACCTACTATGTCAGTCAGAGTTCAGTCAAAAAGTAAAACCAGACATTTCAAATAGGAGACTGGAGATTTAGTATAGGGAACTGGTTTCACTGTTAACACTATTGAGGGGGAAAAATGAGTTAACTCAGAAATAACTGTAGAAAGCAGTTACAACCTCAAAGGACTAGGGGGATAAATAGGAAGAGGTAAGTTTACTGAGTCCTCAGAAGAGAGGCCTCGTAGAGCCAGGACACAAATCTTCGAGGAAGAAGGGGCACTATGCCACCACTGTGGTATCTCTAAGGAGAAGGGCTGCTTCTGAGAGAACCGAAAGAAATAACCAACTGCAGTTGGTGAATCACTGAAAGTACAGAGAAACAGGAAGGATTACCCTTTCCCTCTTCCTGACTTTTAGTCTTCCTCTGGAATCCAGCAAGCAGAGGGGGCTAGAAAATACACTTTTCTGAATGCATCCCCCTGCAACCCACACGGCAACAGAGGAGAGTGAGTTTAGGAATAAGAAATAAGTAAATATCACTTGCTGTTATAACAACTCTATTCCAATTTACTTCATTATATGAACTGGGTTCTCAGCTGTCACATCTACAGAAAAAAAAATGCTAGTGTTTCATCTTTTAGCAGTAATATTTATTCAGATATAAGACCTAGATAGCTTATTAACAAGCAGAGACATTACTTTGCCAACAAAGGTCCATAGGGTCAAACGTAAGGTTTTTCCAGTAGTTATGTGTGGGTGTGAGAGTTGGACTATAAAGAAAGCTGAGCACCAAAGAACTGATGCTTTAGAACTGTGGTGTTGGAAAAGACTCTTGAGAATCCCTTGGACTGCAAGGAGAACAAACCAGTCCATCCTAAAGGAAATCAATCCTGAATAATCTTTGGAAGGACTGATGCTGAAACTCTAGCACTTTGACCACCTGATGTGAAGAGTCAACTCATTAGAAAGGACCCTGATGCTGGGAAAGATTGAAGGCAGGAAGAGAAGAGGTTGACAGAGGATGAGATAGTTGGATGGCATAACCAACTCAATGAACATGAGTTTGAGCTAACTCCAGAAGTTGGTGATGGAAAGGGAAGACTGGCGTGCTACAGTTCATGTGGTCACAAAGAGTCACACATGGGTGAATGACTGAACAACAAAGAAATTTAAATATAATAACTTAACAATAAACTATAACTTTAAAATGCATAAATATTCATTTTTACTTTAAGTCTAATTTTTTTTCATTTATTTTCCTTTTTTGAACTTGTATTTCATTTTTCCCAGAGTTTCTTTCTGAAGATAATTTATTTTGTGCTTGGAAGTCTTTCATTCATTACTCAATAATTTTCTCCAAGAAATATATTTGTATAAGTTGAAATTACTTCAGTGGCAATAGGATGGTGAATGCTAAATTTTCTTTTTCTTAATGAAGTCACCATTAAATTGTCAGTTCCCAACTGATCTGTTCAGTTCTGTCGCTCAGTCGTGTCCAACTGTTTGCAACCCCATGGACTGCATCAAGCCAGGCCTCCCTGTCCATGACCAACTCCCAGAGCTTACTCAAACTCATGTCCATCGAGTCGGTGATACCATCCAACCATCTCATCCTCTGTCATCACCTTCTCCTGCCTTCAACCTTTCCCAGCATCAGGGCCTTTTCCAATGATCAGTTCCTTGCATCAGGTGCCCCAAATATTGGAATTTCCACTTCAACATCAGTCCTTCCAAAGAACACCCAGGACTGATCTCCTTGCAGTCCAAGGGACTCTCAAGAGTCTTCTCCAACACCACAGTTCAAAAGCATCAATTCTTCGGCACTCAGCTTTCTTTATAGTCCAATTCTCATACCCATATATGACTACTGGAAAAACCATAGATTTGACCCTATGGACTTTTGTTGGCAAAGTAATGTCTCTGCTTTTAAATATGCTCTCTAGGTGGGTCATAGCTTTTCTTTCAAGGAAAAAGTGTCTTTTGATTTCAAGCTGAAGTCACCATTTGCAATGATTTTGGAGCCCAAAAAAAATGAAGTCTGTCACTGTTTCCATTGTTTCCCCATCTATTTGCCATGAAGTGATGGGACCAGATGCCATGATCTTAGTTTTCTGTAATTGGGCCTCAGGTGAAACAAAGAGGGAACACAGCTGCACCCATCAACAAAATGAGATTAAACATTTACTGGGCATGGCCTCACCCATCAGAACAAGACCCAGGTTCCCAACTGATCAAAGCAGCATTAATAAATAACAAATTTGGTAAATGTTATTCAAAAATTTTCATTAGAAATGCATTTCTTAGTGAGTTAATTTTCCTAATTAGTTCTTTGCTGTTTAGTCACTCAGTCATATCTGACTCTTTGTGATCCCATGGACTGCAGTACGCCAGGCCTCCCTGTCCATCACCATCTCCCAGAGCTTGCTTAAACCCATGTTCATTGAATCGGTGATGCCATCTAACCATCTGGTTCTCTGTCATCCCCTTCTCCTCCTCTTTCCCAGCATCAGGATCTTTTCTAATGAGTCAGCTCTTCACATCAGGTAGCCAAAGTATTAGAGCTTCAGCTTCAGCATCAGTCCTTCCAGTGAATATTCAGGACTGATTTCCTTTAGGACTTACTGGTTTGATCTCCTTGCTCTCCAAGGGACTCTCAAGAGTCTTCTCCAACACCACAGTTCAAAAAGTGTTTGGATATGTTCAAAAAACATGCATTGTGAAAGTTGCTCAGTCATGTCCAACTCTTTGTGACCCCATGGAACTATATAGTCCATGGGATTCTCCAGGTCAGAATACTGGAGTGGGTAGCTTTTCCCTTCTCCAAGGGATCTTCCCAACCCATGGATCAAACCCAGGTCTCCCACATTGCAGGTGGATTCTTTACCAACTGAACCGCCAAGGAAGCCCAAGAATTTTGGCCTGGGTAGCCTATCCCTGTTGCACTGGATGTTTCCAACCCAGGAATGAAATCAGGGTCTCCTGCATTGAAGGCGGATTCTTTACCAGCTGAGCTACCAGGGAACTAGCATTGGACACATGTAAATTTTGAGTTTGAATTGATAATCTGAATTATCAACATTTACAAAATTTGGAAATTACATTATTCACAGCTATGTAAAATTATGATGACAAGTTTAGGCTTCAACCTAAATTGGAATGCTAGAGTACATAGTTTCTTGTTTTGGTTTTTATTATTATTATTTTAGGAGGTAAGCTAACAAAAAGGTTCAAAATCTACAGAAATAAATAGTGCTTTTGTAATTATTCTCTGGTAGTGGCTCTCCTCTTCTTCCTTTCCAGCTTCTTACCCTTTACCTCTCACTCTCCCCAGAGATCTTCTTTCCTTTTCTACTCTAATTGCTGCTATTCTCTTTTTGATTAAAAAAAAAAAATCTTATATCTTGCCTGCCTCCCTTACTTTTTCCCCAGACAGTGCCTCTTCAGTGAGTGAGATTTGTCATTTCATCAGTTGAGAAACATCACCTTCTTTGAGTTTCCTCTCGTCTTGAAGCTCCTGACCTTGTTTTTGATATATTACAACTCCACAAGGAAATGTGTCCCAAGCTGAGCAAGTAAAATGCTAAAACGTGCTGTAAGTATATGAGCATTTTCAATGTCCTTGCAAAGACAAGCCCTTTTAAACAGCTTCTCCAAAAAATGCGATAATGAAATTTAATCCTACAAGAATGGATTAGTGACTACAGAATAATCAGGAGAACAAATTGTTCTATTAAGTAACTTGGCAGTTAATTAACTTCAATATCTGCCTAAATCCACTCACCAAAACCTGTCAAATGAGAACTGTCTAAAGAAGGTAAGAAGTTGCATCGTTTCCAGAACTCCCTCATCCAAGAGGCAACCATTTTTCACAATGGGAAAATGCTCTTTATAGTAAGAAAAATTTAAGTAGTAGTCCTTTAACTATCGTTTTTGTCCAAGTGGTCTATTCAGTGGAACTTCACACAAACATTCATAATAATTATGTTGTGGCACTTAAATATGAATTTAACTGCTAATTTCTAAAATCACTTAATTTCTGGAATAAGTAAATATATGTAAAACTATATACAAAAATGCATATACCCTGAGGATTAATTGAAAGGACTGATGCTGAAGCTCCAGTACTTTGATCATCTGATGTGAAGAGCTTGCTCATTGGATAAGATCCTAATGCTGGGAAAGACTGAAGGCAAAAGGAGAAAAGGGCAGCAGAGGATGAGATGGTGAGACAGCATCACTAACTCAATGGACATGAATTTGAACATATTCTGGGAGATGATGGACAGGAAAGCCTGGCATGCTGCAGTCCATGAGGTTGCAAAGGGTCGGACACAACTGAGCAACTGAACAACATAAGCATTTACATGTTCTTAAATTTTCTTTAACTATGGGGAAAAGGAAAAGGAAGACTATAGTACTTTAAAAGCCAGGCAGGCAGTTCTTTCTCTGCAGGTGGCTGCACCTTGAAGTAAGCAGGGTAACACATCACACTCCATCTCACATCCTGAATGTCAGTCTCCAAGATTCATCTTGTGATAGCACAACAGGTAATTTTGCAATCAGATTTTATCCTCACCTCATTCAAATAGGGAGGTTAGAAATAAGCATCAGATGCTTTGATAGTGAGACTACACAATCTTCACCAGGCAGCAAAAGGTGAAATAGTCTAGGGGTCTGTAATTCATTTTATTATAATTACATTTCCTTGCCTGTGGCTTCTCTGGTAATTAAAAGCACCGTGTCAGTATTAAACAAGAGCTATGAGAAAATGTCAGATCCCTCAAAGAAACATCAAATTAGAGAAGACTGTCAAAACTGTGCTTCCTGAGTGAATACCAGAATATTTGGAGGAATATATGTGCTTCTAAAGTTGTAAAATGAAATCATCTGTGCTAAGGTTTTCAAATTTTGTTCATCTAAAGTCAAATGCGAATAAAACAAGACTGCCAGGCACATCTCTAGTGTTTCATATTTCAATATTTGTTGAATGAATAAATCAATAGCACAAAAATGTGATAACGAGTTAGAGCGTATGCTGTCAGAGGCAAAATACTTCCAACTATTTGGAATTAAATCGCATTTCAAGTTAACACCAGCATCTTGTTGCTATAAGACTATATTTTGCTCACATTACTTTACCATTGAACTTCAATCAAGGGAGACACTAATTTTAGAAAACTCAGGGCAGAGATAAAGAATAATCCTTTTTAGTGATAGCAAAAGTTTGGCAAACAAAAATATTCAGATGACATGCACTAGTCTAAAGAAATGCTAGCCATTCAAAACACTGGCAGGGGAAAAAAACTATTTGTCCCAGAAAACATTTAATTAACAATATCTATAATAATGAAAACCACTGACTTCTTAAAAATCAAATGTCACCTTACCAAATATCCTGCAAGCTGTTCTCTGGCCTATCTACTCATCATACAGCTTCCCCTCTAATTCATGAAAGGAGAAATAAGCAAGCACTGCTTATGTTTGAATCTCACGGAATTTAATAGCAAATGGCTAGTCTGTATATCTCTTTGGACTGATTTTTTTTCTTACCTAACCTCTCTGCAAACCTCTCTTAAACCATGTTCCACACTGAAGTCAGTTGGTTTGGACTCATTTTAACCATTTAACCATTGTCCTCCAACACGGTGGACAGGTAAACTCTCTGGTCAGTGGTTATATTTTTTAATAACTTTCATTTAATTATTTAAAACTTTAGCATTTTGCCACTTAAATTGTACAGAAAGCAGCTTGGTTTGGGCTTTAATTGGATTTTCAAGAGGCAACACAAGAATTTATTATTTTAGATGAGCTTATCTTGACACTAAGCACTTCAGGTAACCTATGCTGCCTATGTACTAGCTGTGCCATTATCACATTTTACTTAAAAATGATTAAGTGGCATGGCCTACCTGTTTTTGAAGGCTGAAGCGGATACTATGCTGAGCTGCACAGTTCCCTCAGCCTTCATAATCAATGCATTTTTTTACCCAGATGCTGGGATCTCACCTGTTGACTATTTACAGCTCACAGCCAAGTCTTTACCTAGGCATTACTAACTACTACTACTAAGTTGCTTCAGTCTTGTCCGACTCTGTGCGACCCCATAGACGGCAGCCCACCAGACTCCCTCGTCCCTGGGATTCTCCAGGCAAGAACACTGGAGTGGGTTGCCATACCCTTAGCCAAAAGATGCTTCCTTGCCCAAGGTCATGCCCTCCTCCCTGAGACAAATTTGCATCCACAGCCACACCAAGGCAACTGCCATTTACTTAGCCTCTTATTTCAGGATGCTATTACCCCCACTGTCATCAAGAAGCCCAGTTCTATCAAGAGCATTGCCTACCAATAGCTCTGACCCACAGACAGAAGAAAGCTTCCAAGTAATGCTAGTACCCTTCTCAACAGAATATTCCTGATTGCTTTGGTGAACGGAGTGTCTTCTGGGGCTTCTCGCTCGAACATCCTTGACTGGTGACTTTTTTCTACTCTATGTAGTACCTTCACAGTGGCATGCCTGCTTTCTCTGAACCTGTTCTATCTCCTACCATGGTGATCTAGGGTTTCTAGTCCTGTTCACTGACACTTTATGCATTTAATCACCTCAGACCAAGGAACCCACTTTATGGATAAAGAAGGGAGGCAGTGGACATGTGGCCAGGATATCCACTGACCCTATCACATACTAAACGACCCAGAAATTCTGCTTAATAATACAATGGAAGAACCTTTTGAAGGAGTACTTGTGGTACCATCTTAAAGATGATATCCTATAGGACATGGATCCATCATCCAAGATACAAGTCTACCATAAATAAACGACTGCTGTGGTGCTGTGAACGGAGAAGGCAATGGCAACCCACTCCAGTACTCTTGCCTGGAAAATCCCATGGACAGAGGAGCCTGGTAGGTTGCAGTCCGTGGGGTGGCTAAGAGTTCGGCACTACTGAGCAACTTTACTTTCACTTTTCACTTTCATGCATTGGAGAAGGAAACGGCAACCCACTCCAGTGTTCTTGCCTGGAGAATCCAGGGACAGGGGAGCCTAGTGGGCTGCCGTCTATGGGGTCGCACAGAGTTGGACACGACTGAAGCGACTTAGCCGCAGCAGCAGCATGGTGCTGTGAAAAAGCTGGCTTAAACCACCATTCAAAAAACTAAGATCATGGCACCCAGTCCCATCACATCGCATGAGGTCGTGAAGAGTCGGACACGACTTAGCAACTGAACAACAATGGTGCTGAGTTCCCAGCTCTTAGAAAACATGGGTCAGGGGAACAATGGATAAAAGCAGAAGTGATCCACTTACCGTCATTCCTGGGGACTTACTGTAGGAAATACGTGCGCTTCCTGTGCTACGAATTCAGATTCTGTGGATTTATACGTTTTGCTTCCTCCAGGGGATAGAACATGAGCTCTGTTAAATTTTAAGCCGCACATTCTACCCAGTCTTTGGGGTTTCTTATGCCAAAAGACCAAGAGGCAAGGACAGGAGTCACCATCCTGGTGGGATAAGTTACTCTGATCATAAAGGGTAGCTGCAGAATAGAAGCAGCGAAGAACGTATTTGGTATGCAGCGATCCACTGGGGTGCCTGTCAGGACTCTCTTGCCCAATTTTGACAGTAAATGGACAAGTGAAGAAAGCACTCTGAGAAAACAATCCCCAGCAATGGACTGGGTGACTTTACAGTGTAAACCAGCTGGCCAGTAGAGGTGTTAGCTGAAGATACAAGAGTCTAGAATGACCAGTGCAAAAGGATGATTTGGGTGCGGTAGGATTTTTTGGATTTTGCTTTGTTTTGTCTGTTTGCATAGTCCCGAGACCAGCTGCAGTAGCTGAGGCTACATAGTACATCTCTGAACTTCCTTTTGTCAACTTCTCCCCAGTAAAAGAGACCAGTGAGAATTCTGGAGAAGCTGTTCTTCAATGGGGGAACTTATGATATGGATCAGATGGCATTTGAGTGGTGCACCAGGATGGATGCTACGGCACACCACCGAGATACTCCCTGCAGTCCCTCATTTCCCCAGCAACTGGCAGTGTTTCCCATGGACGGTCCACAGATGAGTCCTTCCCTAGGAATTCTCATCTACCCATCTACAGGAACTGTTTCATCCAAGGGCAGCCCACATCTAACCATTTTATTGATTCAGAGGTTCAGAAGTCTGGCCCCCTTGCCTCATTTCGGGACTCTGAAAGAAATTCAGTGCCCCCTTACAGCTGGCTAAAGCCTTGTCTGCAACTGTACCATTGTTCAATTTCTTCCTCCTCCCAATCCTGGCCTTTTCCTTCTCTCACAGAACCTGTTGTCAAAAGCACTGCCCACAAACTACTACCTCGGCATCTGTTTCCTGAAGAACCCAACAAAGGCAAAGATGTGAGGACCACCCACCATACAGTTTGTACTTTAGTTTTACTTATAGTTTGCAGAACATTTGTTACTTCATGACGTTCTCATCACAAATTCCAGGAGGTAGGATGTTATTGTCAGTCCCACTTTATAAATGATAAAACTCACTTTTGAAGAATTTGTATTAGTAATTTCCCAAGCACACAGGAAATAGTAATTATTCATAGTCCATCTCATTTCAGAAAAAGTCAAGTTACCCAGACTAAGAATAGTTAGGGCTGAAGTACAGGTCATTTGAGTGTAAATATTCTAATTTCTACCTTAGTGAACCAAAGTGATAGTAACAATGTGATTTACACAATAGAAGTGGCCATTTCTTTTATTTATACAGTTAAGTAATTCATTCCAAATAATTACATAATAACCAAAGTCAACATCACTTAGAATCATTCATCCTTTTTCCAAGAAGGAGCAGAAAAATCACAGTGAATAGGCACTGCATTAAATTTGAGAATCTTCTAGACTGACCTCCCCACACTGCTCTGGGGGGCACAAAACATTCTTAAAAATATAAATTACCCCAGAGCACAACATGAGGTTGCATATATGTGAGGCCAGAGGATCATCATTCATCTGGACAATGTCAGCCCGTCTCTCAGCGGTGCCCTGCCCATTGCTGGCCAGAGTGCACTGCATGCATCTAGCCAATATACTGAGTCAGACTGCTTTACGTATTATATCTAATGTTGTGAAAACACTTTGTCTTTTTGTATAATGAAATGATAGACAGTTTTATTTTTTATTTTTTTGACAGTTTTAATTTATGTATTAATAGATGCCATCTTTAAAGAACTTTCCAGACCTGTTATTAGCTATGCATATGAGCTCAATCATTCAGTCATGTCTGACTCTTTGTGACCCTCTGGTGTGTAGCACACCAGACTCCTCTCTCCATGGGATTTTCCAGGCAAGAATACTGGAGTGGGTTGCCATTTTCTCCTCCAGGGGATCTTCCCAACCTAGGGATTGAACCCATGATCATTATCTAGAAACATCATATTTTTGCTTGATGAGCATTTGAAAAGTATGCCTACAGGAGTGCCATTCATCTCACTATTTGGCTATAGCCAAACTATATTCCCTCCAGTGCCTCTGATACAGCAAAAACTGGTATGGTACTACTCCTCCTAGAATGGGTTCAGAACTCAAAGCACATTGTTTAAAGTCATAGCATGCTTTTAATTTGCATTTTCTTACTGAATCTCAATCCTAAAAATGTATATTCAATTTTTAAGTCCAGACAAAACTACTTGGAGTCAAGTGCATTGAAGAAGGCAAAGGTACTAATATAATCTGCCAGGAAGGTCCTATGAACAACTTCTCAAAACTATTAATTCTGTGTGAAGCATAGGAATAAAGGCATATTCTAGGAGTCCTCACAAAGGAAAACTGTCCCCTTAATGAAAATGGACCCCTTACTAATTTGCTTAATTCTGTGTTGCAAGCAAAGCTCATCTCCTCTCCCTCCCTGGATCCCCAGTGGTACTGACCCTAAAAGGAAAGGGAATAAGAGTTATTTAGTCCTCTCTCTCAAATGAAAATAAAGAGTAGCCATTCAATAAGACTTCTAGTTGCTCTCTTCTAATGAATTTGTAAGGCCTTTGAAAAATCCTGGAATGTTTGTCATTTCTCTCTTATTAATTATTTGTATCACTTCCTTCCTGCTTCTCTAAAGCACAAGAAACAGCAGTAGAATAGCAGAGGGGAGCAAGCGTGGTGGGAAAAGGGAAATCCAAGGATTATACTGGGTGAAAATGCAACCAAAAGATGGGGCATCAGTAAAAACAAAGTCTCTATCTACTAATTCTCATTGATCTTCCATTTATACTCAGAAGCATGCTCTGCAAATACTGGATGCTTGATAAATGTTCATGTGACTTAAAATGTAACTCTAGTAGAGAGTGAGGTAAACAGAAGAAAACAAATATTGTATATTAACACATATGTATGGAATCTAGAAAAGGGTACCTAGGAACCTATTTGCAGGGCAGCAATAGACACACAGACACAGAAAACAGACTTGTGGACACAGCGGGGGAAGAAGGGTGGATGAATTGAGACAGTACCATTGAAACATACATTACCATGTGTAAAATAGAGAGCTAGCGGGAAATTGCTGTATAACACAGGGAGGTCAACCCACCCAGTGCTCTGACAACCCAGATGGGTGGGATGGGGTGGAAGAGAGGTTCAAGAGGGAGGGGACAAACCTATACTTATGGCTGATTCACACTGTTGTGTGGCAGAAACCAATACAACACTGTAAGGCAATTATCTTCCAATTTTAAAAATCTTTTTAAACACCAATAAAGAAATCTTAAACCTAGAAATAAACTTACTGTCTCTAAAACTATCATTATCTATATAAATAATGTGAAGATGTCTTCATTAGAATACATTTTTCACAAATTTCTATAGTCTTTCTTTAGCTCATCTATTAGAGGATAGCTTGAAACCCCTTCAGAAGTTTGATCAACTTGTGCTCTTTTTTCACTGCTGTAGCAAATCAGCTAATGAGTTAGGATGGCAACTAAGCATTTGGCTGTAATGTATCTTAAATGTAAACAGGCATTATCAATGTACCCTCATGAAAATTACTTCTAAGTTCTGTTCCACAGAGTATCTAGATATTAAACTACTAAACAGTTGTGCATTAGAGATGAGGTGGGGAACAGACATGCATGTTCATCAGAGGTTGATGAACCAGGATAATGGTGCCAGCACTGGAGGGCAGCTAAGCTTGCAGATGCTACATTAGCTACTTCACATATTGCTAACCTGCTTCCCTGATAGCTCAGTTGGTAAAGAATCGGCCTGCAATGCAGGAGACCCGGTTCAATTCCTGGGTTGGGAAGATCCGCTGGAGAAGGGATAGGCTACCCACTCCAGTATTCTTGGGCTTCCCTTGTGGCTCAGCTCGTAAAGAATCGGCCCGCAATGCGGGAGACCTGGGTTCAATCCCTGGGTTGGGAAGATCCCCTGGAGAGGCGAAAGGCTATCCACTCCAGTATTCTAGCCTGGAGAATTCCATAGACTATAAAGTCCATGGGCTCACAAAGAGTCGGACACGACTGAGCGACTTTCACTTTCATGCCAGGGTTAAGTGGGCAAAGATACAAGCATGTCCATACACTTCTCTGAAACAATTCTGTCTTTATTTCTACTACAAGGTTTAACTTACCCACTCCTCTCTGTAATTTTGTTTGGAAACAAATAGAGACTAACAGTTATTGCCAAAGTCAAGGTGAAAAAATTACTAAGTTTCTAATCTTTAGTTATTATATCTTGAAATAAATCTCCTAGGAAGATAGCTCAGTTACCTATAACATTTTCATTTTCAGATACCTTTTTTTACTAATTTTGGTAGTTTGTACTCAAATTTTCTTCCAAAATCCCAGAAGAAAAACTCAACAAGCAATGGTGATATTAACTTCCAACTTACAGTAAACAGGGTGAAACTTAATACATTAGTGTTAAACAATATCAGAAGTAAATGAAGGTGCACAAATAGTTTCAAAGTATCTCAGTAACATCAATATTTTGTCCAAGTTCCTAAATTCCTAGAATACAATGGTGTTTGTTTTATGTCATTAGATTTTTTTAATCCACAGAAAATTATATAGCACTTTTAATCTTAATTCTTAGGTTCTGCCAGGAAATTTTGTTGAAATAACTAGATTTTAGATAGTTACTCTTTGATTCTCTGGTATTTGAGAAAATCACTGAACCCTATTCACTAAAACCAAACTGTTTTAATTCTACTGTGTCCCAAAGGCTCAAGTTTTCCCAAGTCACATTTGTATTTGGATATTTACTTTTTTATATTAGCTTAGCCTCTAAATAAGTGCTGTGACCCAGCTAGTGCCGTTAGTCTGTATAATAATGAGAATGATATACTTCAGATTTCAGAAATGTTCACAGATAGTTCCCTTTCTTCGTTTTGAGGCAGATGTTTGTCATCTGGGGAGAGGCAGCACAAACACCTTGCCTATCTGTGGGTCTATTCTCAGTTGTTATACGACTGGCGGGATAGAGTACCCCATCTCTAACATGAGAGCTTAAGGAAGGAGGTAGTATCCTAGCCCTGGGATACAGAACAACAGCATGGCAAGTAGGCTAGCTATTCAGGTACCTGATCTTCTTCCTCAAGACTCTGGGTCTTGGGAGAAGAATGTGAAGACACCAGACAAGTTTAGAAATCAGTCCCATGAGCCAACCCAGACTCTGCTTCTGCTGTTTGCTCACTGCCTGTTTTCTAAGCCAGGCTCTCTACCTTTGTATTGAATCTGTGAGCTAATACACTTATAGTAAGTTTCTTTTCAACCTAAATTATCCAATTTTTATTATTAGCAACCAATAACTCTGATTGACAGTCTTAGAAAGTAATCTACTTTTTTTAAAAAATCATCTTTGTTTTCTTTTTTGCATGTTGGAATGTTATTAAGGTGATCCTCAATCATCTTCCTTTGACCATTTGAGCACTACAGGCTCTACCCCATTGCACTTGGTAGATAAATAGAAAACCAGGAGCTCAGCTTAAGTCCTCAATTATTCCTTCACTCTTCATTAGTTTTTATTTTCTAAATGTGCTGTTTTTATATACTGTGTATAAGAAGCCACACACATATATATAAAGACTATGTGTTTATTTTTTTCCCATTTGTATACAAAAATATTTGATTGTCCCCCTTTTCTCACCTAGATTTTGTGTTTCTTTGATAGTAATGAAGTTTGTACATTCTGCCATTACTCCCTGCTTTGTTCCTTCAATATTTTTTCAGGAAATTTTGCAATGGATTTCTGCTTCATTGCTCCTAATGATCTTCACTTCACTTCTCTATTAACTTCCATTCAAATAACATGTCCTAAGTCATGTTCCAAAGAAGTTTCCGTAAGAGTAGTGAACATCAAGTTAACAACATAAACAAGTTGTTCTCTGCACCCCTTATCAGTGTCTTTAACACACTAATGTGCTTTGTGAATCTCTAAGAAAAAGGTACAAATTGGAGTACTTCCTAAGATTACTGGCTCTTGGGACCCATTCTACACAGAACAACTTCTCGTATGATTCCTCAGAGTTTGGCTTTAAACATGCCATACTGGAGAAAACTTTCTAGATTACCAATAGGATCATACATCCATCCCAGATGAAATTCTTCAGTAAATTTCATCATCTCCTGTAGGAGGGGTCAGCATACTACAGCCTGTGGGTCAGATCTGAACTAGAGTCCAATGTGTACAATCTGTGAGCTGAGAATAGTTTTTACATTTTTAATGTTTGGAAAAAAGAAATTTCATGACATGCAGAAATTATTTAAATTTCAAATTTCAGCATCCACAAGGTTTTTAGAATGCATCCCTGTTCATTCACATATTGTTCATGCTGTTTTATCATTACAAAGACAAGCTGTCCCTGTTGTAGAGACTAAATGGCCCACAAAACCAAAAAATATGTACTACCTGGCTTATTGCAGGCAAAGTATGCTGACCTCTGTATAATGAAGTATAAATCCCTTTCTAAACAAAAGACCTTTAAAATATAATCCATGCCTACCTACTCAGACTAGTCTCCCAAACTCTGCTATCTGTATTTGAAATCCAAGCAAAGGGCTTGAAGTTACATTATCTCACACTTCCACATTTTTACATATGATGCCCCCTTTTCTCAAATCCTCTTTCTCTCCAAATCCTTAACAAGTTCACTCCCTTCTTTCAAAGTACTCTAGCTTCAGATTGTGTTACCCTAATATGAGAACACTCTTCACTCTTCACTGTCTCTTCCCCATGATTTCCGTGTACTATTAAGTCACTTATCACATTGATTAATGGATGCCTGATTAGCACTTTCTCACTGAATCACAAGTTCCAGGAAGACAGAAACATTATCTTTTCACCTGTGTATCCCCAGTGAATAATCACTGATCTCAAATGTGAGGGGGAAAAGGAAAAGGGGAAAGAGAAAACAGGAGGAAGGAAAAAAATGGGAAAGGGAAAAGACAGAAGAAAGGGCAGAAGGAACAAGAGAAAAAGAAGCAGGAGCAAAGAGGACATTTTGCCTCATAGTTCACTTGCTGGCGCAAAAACTCACTAATCCATGATTTAATTCTGCCCTTGAAGAGTTTATGCTTAGAAAATTTGAAGGGAGCTATTTTAGATACTAACAGCTATTTATTAAATATGTATATACTTAACATATGTTGACAAAATTCATATTTACTATGTAATATTAATGACTATTTTTTAATTTTTCTTTACATGACTATCAATGTTTTAAAAGCTCATATTTTGTCTCTAATCTTGTGAAATAGAGTCTTCTGGGTTAACATTTAATCTGTCATGTTTATTAGTTTAGATTACACATAATCCCTAATATTATTTTCATCGAGTTTTTGATAAAACTGATAACAGTATGTTTCAGTTATTTTTTAATTTGCAAAAAAAAATTTTAAAGAGATGCTGGGTACTCAAACAAAATTTGAAAGGGATTTTTTTTCCCTGTAATAAAAACACTTTAATTTCATATCAAAAGGAGATTTCTTATAGTTGACTAGCCTCAAAGCACTATATTTTGGCTTTTCTCAAAGAAACCACTTCACCAGATGTTTCAAGGCTCTTATGCACACATTTGTGCCTTCAGAGATAAATTTATTGACTATATTTACTGGAAAACAGCGCTTCCACAAAGGGAATGCAAATTTCACACCGAAAAATTTCATGTATTTTTAAAGGAATTTCACTACTAAATTAATTCTTTAAATTATTGATTACAGTGACCAAGCTTTTTAAAATAAAAAGCTTCCAAATATCCCTTAACTAAAAGATTATCTTGATACAGCAGAGTTATAAACTCTAGGCAAAGAATAGCAATGCCCCAAACTATACATACATAAAAGGAAACTACTCAGCATTTCTGTGTGACTATGCATGACCTATTTTGCTACGCACACACCAGAGAGGCATCTTAAGACTCAAAGGCTCTTGGCCCAGCAGCAGCCCCTGTATAGTGTACTTTTCAGGCCGTGGGAATGAGCATAAGTACTTACAGGCAGGTCAGAGCACAACATGGCGATAATAAAATGTACTTAAGGAGGAAAGCACCGGAACTTTATGTACCTGGCATTTTCTCAACGTGTCTTCCTGAGAGAAGCTCAAATATAGTATTTTTCAGTTAAATCATATCCTTGGAAATCCCAAGTTTATTTATAAACCAAAATGTCAGTTTTCTAATAATTAGATTTATTAAAATGTCAAAATGTTTCTTCCTACACTGAACTTATACCTTCCCTAAACTAGGAAGTAATACTCCTGGATGTGTTCATGAGGAGGCACAGAAAGAACCAACACAACAGAAGTCCATCACTTTAGATAATTATATATTTGAAAACATTTGTAAACAAGCTTGCTCTTAACTCAAAGAACAGACATACTCCTTAGCCTGTCTCACATCATTGAGGCGTCTCATGTATAGGTTACAGGAATGAAATTCTATAAGACAATTTTCAAAGAAGGTTACATGGCAAAGACCCAACTGCTAGAGGATGCTTAACAAAGGTGGAGAGCGTCATGCGGATATAGTTGTGTCCCCTTCTTTCCATGTTGGACATTTGTCTACACAAATGGCATCTTTATGTCATTGTCCATGCTCTGAAGTTCTGTCCTCTCAGAAACAATAAACCACATTTCTGTCAGATATATTTTAATCCTATAAATATGAGGTTGAGTCATTTCCAAGACATGCAAATTATATTCCTTATAGAAAACACTTATCCAGAACCTTTAAAAGTATTATAAGTAGATGTGTTGATATTTTACACCCAGGTAAAAAGGGGAAAAAATAATTCTACTAAACTTCCAGGAAATAGCTAATTGCTTTTCTTTCAACAGTCTCCAGTTAGGCTGACTAGATGAATCACATGGTCCATCCCACTGTTTGAAAGTATTTCTTCACTAGTGATGATGGCATGAGCAATGAAGTACAGTGAGGGGTCAGTGCAATAATGAAAATCAGTGAATCATCACTGGAACTTTGCAATGAAGCATATCTTGCAATTAAACCTATTTTGCTGAAGAGGAAAGAATATCAGGATGATGCTGTTTCTGCTTTAGAATATATGCAGAATAGTCTTCTGTAATATAAAATTATAAAGCAGGATACAAAGAAGGTTTCTGTATAACAAATTACCTATTCACATACTAATAGCACATTTATTTAGCTAATAAATAATTATTGGGTACTATGCTGTGCAGGCATTGTTCAATGAATACAACAATCACACTCTAATTCCTTTAAGGAGTCACAGTCTAGAAAAATGAAATGTGACACGATAAAGCTATGGATAAAAACTGCTGATATTTAGGAAGAAAAGAAATGAGAATATCAAAGAAGAATAAAGGTACAATGAAAGAAAGGGCATAAATAATCATGTGTAATACAAACTTGAGAAGTCTTAAGGCTTAACTAAATTCCTAGGACACTGAAATGAGAAAAGGAGAGAGAGATATTCTTTCTCCTTACTGTTCTCATATCAGTTTCTCAAATTTGTTTAATTCTCTACAGAGAACCTGGACAAATTTAATCTATCCACATTTCCTATAGACAGGTAATATGATTTCTAGCAGTGTATTCAAATATAATAACAAACTCACCTACTAGGAAAACCATCAGTTTCTCATAAAAAGATTTTATTTTTGCATGAAAAGCATTTCAGTAAAATGATCTCAATGAGAACTCTGGGTCACCAAGAGACTACTTTGATTTACTTAAGCTTTAAACACACACACACACACACACACACACACACACACACACACACACACACTGTATACTTTTGCTCATTTTAAAACAGAAGTTTTCCTATTAATTCAGTTTAACTTCAAAATACGTCTTTAAAATCTCAGAATATAGTCAAACAGATAATTATACACTAAGGCCTGACAACGCACAAAGAAGCTGTGTCCAGGCTACTTAGAACTAGCCTCTCAAGAAATTTATATCTGAAGCAGCTCTCTGTTACTAATATCAAGTCATCTTAAATAAGTCTATCTTTTAGGAAACTATGAAGATTCTTCTATCTGAATTCTCTGCCCAACAAACCAACTTAGTAATTAAGTTATTTATTTACGGCATGTTTAGAGTTTAATAGAATTTCAGCTTAGACTTTTTTTTAAACTTTTTATTTCATATTGGAGTATAGATGATTAACAAAGCTGTGATAGTTTCAGGTGAACAGCAAAGGGACTCAGCCATACATATACATATATCCATTCTCTCCCAAACTCCCCTCCCATCCAGGCCACCACACAACCCTGAGCAGAGTTCCCTGCGCTGTATAGTAGGACCTTGTTGGTTATCCATTTTAAATACAGCAGAGTGTGCATGTCGACCCCCAACTCCCAACCCATGTCCCCTCTGTGTTTCTTCCCCCGGCAATCAGAAGTTCATTCTCTACGTCTGTGACTCTATTACATAAACAAAATTCATCTGTATCATTTCTTTTTAGACTCTCCATTAAAGGGATGTCATATGATATTTCTCCTTCTGTATGACTTACATTTTTAATGCTAGATTTTGCATGCTTGGTTACAACTTTATGTTTTATCTCCACAAAAACTCCTGAAACCATTTAAGAGCTCCTCAACAGTCAGGATAGAGTTAAGCTAACTGACCATGAAATACCTATGACTATATTTCACAGATAATATTATTCATTTCCAGATAGATTGTCTTTGCCCCAGTACGAATGGGGCTGAGCAAAGCATTTGGACTGCAAAAGGAAGATCTATTAGCTTGTTTATTTAGCCTGGAAGGAAAATGCTTCTAGTGGGGTGTCATCTTCAAATTGACCAGATCCAAACGCTCAGTTTCAAACATTTGGGACTTGAAATCTCCGCCTACAGCACCACCTTCCAACTAACAGTAAATCAGTCAGTGCAGAGAGCATCTGTGCAGAACAGCACTGGAGGCCATGCCTCAACCCTGCAGGAGCTCCCCACTAGAGAAGACGCTGGAGCTGCTGGAACCCAAGGGGGCCCAGTCAGTGCCATGCTCTGCCCCTTGGTCCTCAGCCAATTGAAAAATTAGACAAGTTTACAGGGTAAATGGGAGTCCAAACTGCCATCCCTGTCGCTGGTAAAGGCTGAGTTGGAAGAACAGTTTAGTGTGAGCACTAGCTAGGCTTAAACTCTCTCTGCCATCCAACTCCAGCCCTAGGAACAGAGTTGAGACTCAAGCTTTTCCCACAGGAAAGCTTGAGTCTGTAGAGCAAGACATTTACACAAGTCACTGTTTTCCCTCCTCCAGAGTAGAGAGGCAAGGGGAAAGAAACCCTGAATGCCTTTCATCTAAGACTATTGATAGGTTAGCTCCTGCAGCTAAGTCGCTTCAGTCGTGTCCGACTCTGTGCAACCCCATAGACAGCAGCCCACCAGGCTCCCCCATCCCTGGGATTCTCCAGGCAAGAATACTGGAGTGGGTTGCCATTTCCTTCTCCAATGCATGAAAGGGGAAAGTGAAAGTGAAGTTGCTCAGTGGTGTCCGACTCTTCGCGACCCCATGGACTGCAGCCCACCAGGCTCCTCCACCCATGAGATTTTCCAGGCAAGAGTACTGGAGTGGGGTGCCAGCACCTTCTCCGAGGTTAGCTCCTAACAACTGATAAATATTGATCAATTCCTACCAGCCCAATAATTCATTTACCCCTGGCTGGAGAGAATAAGGTGTGGAGTAAAAGACCTGGCATGTTTAGGGGAAATTTCTCCTCCAAGAAACCAGAAAAGTGAAGTTGTACTATTGTCACAATTTTTAAGACCCAATATACCATGTTTCTCTGTCCCATAAGGTGGCTCCCTCCATTCTATAGCACGCACAGGCTCTACTGGGGAAACTCAGAAGACCAAGGTCTAAAAAGAAAGGACCCCAGTCCTCCACCCTACCATCATCCCCACAGAGAAGTGACTGAGGACCGGGTGCTTTGATGCAACTACAACATCCATTCATGTTCCAGGGAAAGGACCCCCGCCCCACTGCGACTTCTCCTCTTAGGGAGAAAACACTAGAACAACCTTATGGGGTGCCAGCTATTCATAGGCATTGTCTGGGCAAAGCAAGCTGCCCACCACCTGGAGACTATGTCTACAGGTACAGCCTCTACTGACAAAGGAAGGGAGACCACCAGTCTTGTGGGATACTAATTTCGGGTGTAGCCCCTCGTGCTGGGTAATGGCTCACCGCCCAAACTACCTAAAGTGAGTTCACAGGGTCATTGTTTAAGAATTCCACTTGGGAAGATTCACAAGTTGATACTAGGATGAGAAAGTAGGAGAGTTTGTTCACAATGGGTGTCGATTGGAATCTGCTCTATAAGAATGAAAGGAATTATTTATTGTATTAAAAAGAAGACAATAAATGAGACACTATTGAAAAAAAGAGTTCCACTTGTCACATCACAATTTCCCTTATTAAAGAATAAGTAAAATAAGTTACCAAGTCTTCTTGCTACAATTTCCAGGTATTCTGAAATAGAGTTGAGCTCACAAGGACATTTAAAATAGAATGGGAATTCTAACATGTATACTGTCATGTAAGAATTGAATCGCCAGTCCATGTCTGACGTAGGGTGCAGCTTGCTTGGGGCTGGTGCATGGGGATGACCCAGAGAGATGTTGTGGGGAGGGAGGTGGGAGGGGGGTTCATGTTTGGGAACGCATGTAAGAATTAAAGATTTTAAAAAAAATAAAATATTAAAAAATATATATATATATACTTGATGGAACAGCAATTGATAGGAATACTTACTTCTCTAATAACTACAGGAAGGAAAGATGATGCCTTTATATCAATAAAAATTGATGCCCACATTTTAGTAATTGTTCTACGCACATGAAGAAACAGCAGTGAACTGGTAGATTCAGCTCAACTCTAACTGAATCAGTTGACAGTCTACTGAGGGAAAATGAGATAGTACTGAAAGGAAAGAAGGCAAATTTAAAATGGGAGATCTTGACCCTCCTTTCATTGCAACCGCTTCTTTAATGGAATGATAAAAAAAAAATTGGCACCTCTTCAAATAAAGCTCTAATATGTGGTCTAATAGAGATGTGTTTCAAAAAAAAAAAAATCTATGATACTAGGAGAGAAATTACCCATTAATGAATGGTGGACACTCGTTGGCTAACAATGAATTTTCATCATTACTCCTCAGTGGAAATAATTTTAATAGTATAATAACCTCTTCAATTAATTAATTCCACAATCATTTATCACAGTGTAACAGCTGCCAAAGCAAGCTAACAGTTTAGTAAAATGTAGTGCTCACTCATTTTCACACAGCAGTGAGAGGCTTAGACTGTTATAAAATCATAATAATACCATTCATGCTGCTGCTGAGTCACTTCAGTCGTGTCCGACTCTGTGCGACCCCATAGACGGCAGCCCACCAGGCTCCCCCGTCCCTGGGATTCTCCAGGCAAGAACACCGGAGTGGGTTGCCATTTCCTTCTCCAATGCATGAAAGTGAAAAGTGAAAGTGAAGTCACCCAGTCATCTCCAACTCTCAGCGACCCTATGGACTGCAGCCCACCAGGCTCCTCCGTCCATGGGATTTTCCAGGCAAGAGTACTGGAGTGGGGTGCCATTGCCTTCTCCATATTTCCTTTCAATGAGCTCCATTCAGTTGTGCAAACCAGAAACACAGAGCAGGGTTGTCCACAAACGTCAGTTCCAAAGACAGAAATTTGAAGCACCTTCCGATGTCACTCCACCATCCTTGACTGACTTTCTCTTTTAAGTTAACCCATCTGTTTTGTTTTTTTTTTTACTTTTCTTGTTCATCCCACTTTCATTGGCATCATTTTTCCTCCACTTTCTTTTCCCTCTTACCTATTCATTATATCTATCAAGGATTCCAGAAGCAGTGCTTGTATGACATAGTGAATTAGTAAGAAAAAGCTGGTTGTGTCAGCACCCCCTCACTACAACAACCCCCCACCCCCACTACACCACCACCTCCCCCGCTACAACAGGAAAAAGGGCCCATCTAGGAGAGAACAGGTGAAATCTATTCCGAAAGGGCGCTCATGGGAAAGAAGCCTCAGAAAGGTAGAGGAAGAAACTGGGTGTGTGGGTCAGACCATCCACCTCTACCAACAGAGCTATAGATTGAACGCAAAAATTACTAGGCCAGGAATGCATAAAAGGGCCCCAGCCAGGATACACAAATATTGCATAAACGTTTTTTAGAGCAGTCTTCCCTTGCGGCAGGCTTCCCCAGTAGCTCAGATGGTAAAGAATCTGCCTGCGATGCAGGAGACCCACGTTCAATTTCTGGGTCAGGAAGATCCCCTGGAGAAGGGAAGGGCAACCCACTCCAGTATTCTTGCCTGGAGAATCCCATGGACACAGGAGCCTGCAGGGCTACATAGTCCATGGAAATCACAAAGAGTCAGACACAACTGAGCAACTTTCTTTTTTTTTCTTGCCTCTTAAAAAATTTTGAGCCAGGGCCTACAAGTGTCTAATCCCGCACAAGTTAAAGACTTGAATTTCACACCCAATAAACATTCCCCTCTCCTAACCCAGGCTTCTAGTACTTCTCCTTCTGGCCTCTCTTTCCTGACTTTAACTTTTCCTTTATTGAGGCTGAAAGAAGAGTTTAGAGAATAGTGACAAAAAAACATTACCTACCGCGCAGTCTTCCTCCTCTCTCAGCCAAAAACGCTCCCTCTGGTAAGGGTTGAAACACTTCCTTTATGGAGGATAGCACACGCGAACTCTGTTGGGTGGCTCTTGGAGGAGCCCTCCCACTGCCTAGGCTTCTAACGTGACACATGTGTTTTGACTCAGCGCTTCCAGCCTTGCCTCAAATGCCATCACTGGTGATCGAGCACACGTGGTTCCTTTGCAATAGGTAACCCCCTATGTAAAATTCTGCCTGTCTGTGCCCTAAACAATGCATGCAAGATCTTCTCACCTGCTGCTCCCTCTCAGCCTTGTAGTTGCTCTCAGTTTGCCCCACCCACGACTTCCATAGCTGTGGAACAGACCTGCAAGGCTGCCATGGGAACAGACATCTACGCCATGACTGAGAAACCAACGCTGGCATCATCCAGGCACCCCCAATTCCTATAAGGTACTCCCCTCAAATGGATTTATCTTGGTTTGTAAGGGGATGGCTGTGAGGAGAGAAAAGCCATGGCACTCCTTTATTGGTGAAGAACTCAAAACTACAGTGAGTATCCTTGAAGCCCATAACTTTTGTTATCTACTGGGAATGAGTAAGAGGAGGAATTCCTCTACTGGGAATGAGTTGGAGTAGTAAGGCCAATTGGTTAGTCACTCAGTCACATCCTACTCTTTGCCACCCCATGGACTGGGCTCCTCTGTCCATGGGATTCTCAAGGCAAGAACACTGGGGTGGGTTGCCATTTCCTTCCCAACCCAGGAATGAAACCTATGTCTCCTGCATTGCAGGTGGATTCTTTACCACCTTTAGCTATCTCTTTTCATGTGATTTGCTTTTTTAAAAGATTAAGGTTAATTTACATATGACAGTATATTATTAATTTCTGGTGTACGACATAATGATTCAGTCTGTGTATGTATTGCAAATGATCACCACAATAGCTAGCATCAACATATGTAGTTTCAAAACGTTTTTCCTGTGATGAAAATGTTAAGATCTACTCTTTCAGCAACTTTCAAATATGCAACACAGTACTATTAACTCTAGTTGCCATGCTGAACAGTACATCCTGATGACTTACTCATTTTATAACTGAAACGTTTGACCCCCTTCACCCACTTCATGAAATTTCATGTAATTTGTTTTATTCTTTGAGCCTTTAAAATGTATTTTAGTCCATATGATCTCTTGCTAGGATACAAAAGAGAGATGCTCAGAGCTTACTGATGGCCCTCTGCAGAACATGGAAACATTGATTAGTTTTCTACAGTCAGCATTTTTAGCAACAATTCCAGAACAAGAAGTCTCATTCACCATCCTGTTACACACTGTTAACCAAAATTTGGGGAAGATGAGAATTTTTCCAGGCTGCACTATCCTCAGAATTACTATTTTTCCCCTTATATAACCAGGGAGATTTATAAAACAATTTCATCACTGCATTAAAAAAGACATTTCTAGAGTCCCTTGGCAGTTAGAAGCCACTTCAGTGAAGAACCACATCTTCGTCTTTTCCATCTTGTTCCAGTCTTGGTGAAAGCAAATGGAAATGATTATGTGACTACAGACTCTCCTCCTTTTTGGAAGGAAATCCATGAAATCAAAAAGACGCTCTCTTCTTTGAGAAATCTTTGTGACTGCTCACTCCCTTTAGTCATTTTCTTTCACATTATTTGTAATTATCTCAAACCTTGACTCCACCCCTCACGTTAAATTTTAAGTTTGTTTCCATTCCCTTTGATCCTAAGTTATTAGTTATTTATTATATCTGTAATAATGTTGCTTTGGTTTTAAATTTACATTCTTATTTTAGCAATCCCTCGTCTTATCCCATTCTGTTCCTTACTCATCTTATCTCTGAGGCCTGGTTTTAATGAATTCATATTTTCAGTAAGCTTCTCTGCGCAGTGAATCAACAGGAATGTGTTTTCTGGGTAATGCTTCCTTTTAGATGGTTTTTTTTCTGTGCTCTGTATGCTAGTTTACTTCTCTCTTTTCCACTTGGAATGTAAGCATAGGTTTTTGTATGTTTGTTTTTAGTTGTCTACCATAGTTAGAATTCTTTTGTTCTTATTGTTAGTTGTTTTATTTCTATTGTGCTTAACATAGGAAGCTCTATCCAGACCATGTTTGCTCTGTGTGTTTGAAATTTTCCTGATTTTCCTTCAGTTGAATCCAGGACAGTGTGTCCTGCAGGCGCATCCACTTCTCTACTGCGTAAGGACGGCTTGTCTTCCCCAGGACCAATCCTTGTTGGGAGACCCTATGCCTTGATCAGTTTGATATCCAGTACTAGGGTTCACTCTACCCACCCATGGGTTTCCCACTTCCCAGGCTCGGGCTTGTTACCCCCTCAGCACAGCTCTCTAAACTGGGAAGAGGTGGTGCCATCCCTGATTCTGCAGAGATACTGTAATGCCAGGGAGAGGCTTCCATCATCAGGGATTTTATCTTTGCTTCCCCCACAGACTTTATTTTCTTGGGTTCCAAAATCACTGTGGACAGTACACGAATTAAAAGATACTTGCTCCTTGGAAGAAAAGCAATGACAAACCTAGACAGTGTATTAAAAAGCAGAGACATTACTTTGCCCACAAATGTCCATATATAGTCAAAACTATGGTTTTTCCAGTAGTTATGCACAGATGTGAGACCTGAACAATAAAAAAGGCTGAGGGCTGAAGAATTCATGCTGTGGTACTGGAAAAGATTCTTGAGAGCCCCTTGGACTGCAAGGAGATCAAACCAGTCAATCCTAAATGGAATCAGTCCTGAATATTCATTAGAAGGACTGATGCTGAAGCTGAAGCTCCAATACTCTGGCCAGATGATGCAAAAAGCCAACTCATTGGAAAAGACCCTGATGTTGGGAAAGATTGAAGGCAGGAGGAGAAGGGGATGACAGAGGATGAGATGATTGGATGGCATCACTGACTCAACAGACATGAAGTCTGAGCAAACTCTGGGAGATAGTGATGGACAGGGAAGCCGGGTATGCCACAGTCCATGGGGTCGCAAAGAGTTGGGCATGACTGAACGACAGAACAACAGCAGCAACCCCCAGAGAAGATCTGAAGTGCAACTGTTTGAGACATGTCACCCCTAATAGAGAACTTCTTCACTGGAACCCAAATTCTGGCCCTTCTCCTCTCAAGACCTGCAATATAACTCATTCTCACCCCAGATTCTAGCACCAGTTCTTCCAGCAGAATGGAGGAAAAGAAAGTATTCAAAAGTATTTTATCCAGTAGTTAATTTTCACAACACTCTTATTTGTTTTAGATTCGGGGAAAAAAACAGAAAATTTAAAGAAAGTTAATAACTTTCCAGGAAAAGAAAGAGAAGTCAAATTTTATCCTAGCTCTTACCAACCTTATGGTTATGTTCTCTCTCCTACACCCAAAGGTGATTTATCATATTTTCAATTCCATGGTGCTCTCCATGATCAATTACAGGCTAATTGTAATATAGACAAGGCTGGATATAACATCACACAGCCAGCCCCACTGTATTTTGTGGTTCCTTCTGTGGCTGGTTGAACCCATGCATGCTATACCTCTCTCTGTAAAGGACTAGAGAATCTGTGGATTCTGGTACCCAAAGGGGTCCTGCAGCCAATCCCCTATGGATACTAAGGGACAACTGTATGAACACTTACCTATTTTTTGCAATGATGTAATATTGATAATGAGCCAGTGAATATTGTACATTAGCCTGACAGATTGTCAGTTGTGTAACATAATCCCAAAGAAACAAGGAAAGTCGGTTTGAGGTGTGAAAACTTACACAATAGCTTTTTAAAGAAACAGTAATCATAAAGAATCTATGATAAAGACTGTTCATATTGATTCAGGGTGTTGAAGCTCCATAAGTGCTTCTGAGATGACCAAATAGAATAAAGTGGTAAACATTAAGGTGACAAGGATTCATCTAGGAAGGAAATCTCCCATTAGAGGGTTTCTTAAGAAAAATTACTTAACTGATTTCTCCTATTCCATGCACCAGAATTTTGACTATAATATTCCAATGGAGTCTACCCAAATTATTTATAAATAAATAACAATGCTTAGAGCGTTCATTTGCATGCTTGCTTGCAAACAGTTGAATATAATCTCTAAAAGAGATGTGTATTCACAACACAATTGTAATATGGAAGAATAAATATGACTCCATAGTAGATCTGTTTCTTTTTCTTTAACCTTTGTATTATATTGCCTTTACTTTAAGAATATTGTCTATAGTCTGAAATGTACAGGATATCCAATTCTCAAGGCTCTTTAAAGGTATAATACTTTATATAACACTTTTCCATTCATATACAGATAAAAAATCCCAAAATAGAATACATTTGTCTTGTTGGAGGTTTACAGAAACATCATGACCTGACCCCTCTGTGGATAGCTTCAAGAGCAAAGGATTCTGACACCAAGAAGTCTGCATACCCTCTCTTCTCTTAGTATAAATAAGGTTGAAATCTAACTTGGGTAAGATGGTTCTTTGGGAGAGTAGTAGTTCACCATCTTCTCAGTGTGCTGGTTTTCCAAATAAAGTCACTATTCCTTGCCCCAACAACCCGTCTCTTGATTTACTGATCTGTCATGGGGCAAGCAGTACAAACTTGTATTTGGTAACACAGTGGCTTCAGCTAAGTTATAAATATTTGCATAAGCATAGCTGACACCTCACAGTGGAGTCCTGATCAAGTTCTGGATGCTGTAAGAAATTATTAAGAATCTTAGCCAGTGAGGCCCATCCATTCAAGAAGGCCTAGACACCTCCCCACCATCCCATATTGTAATGCTACCCCATAATGGTGGCACCATGAAGCATTCTGCTGGCTTCAGCTCATGGACATCACTCTGTCTTCACTTCACAGCATCTTCACTGCCCTCCATGAAGTCATCACACAGACTCAGACTCAATCAGTTACTGCTGCTGGCTCAGGAAGTCAGTGACAAGGGATAAGAATGCCCTCATCTTTTATTTCCATAAACGTCTGTACAGCAACAAAGCTGTGAATTCCCACACCGTGTGACCTGTCTCCTGGTTATTCAGATATGAAGCTTTAAATTTGCTAACTTTGCCTGACACCTTGCTGCTGTCACTGTTCTCCTTGCTGCCTCTCCTTCCTTCTCTCCCTTTTGATCATTTTACTCACATCATTTGCACTTTCTGCAACAGGTAAGGAGGAAAAAGCACATGTAACAAAATTTGAGTATAAAATATAATGTAAACATTTCTACTGAAGAGAAAAATTAATGTATAATCGGCTAATATAAAATTTGTGATTGAATTAATATTTTAAATTTTCTAAACAGTCTTTCTTTTGTAAATCTAAGTAAAAAGAACGATAAATATTACATTTTTATGTGAAATAAATTTGCTAATTATAAATCTGCTAAATAAAAAGTAATTTAAGCAGAGATATCCTAAAGCTCTTATCACAAAAAAAATGTGTCATAATCAACTATTCTAATTCTCTTAACAATGGGCACCATGATAATAAGTATAATGATCTCATTTGACTATATTATAAATATATAATTTTTGAATAGTCAGACTTTCAGATTCCTATAATCTTCCAGAGGGATTACTACCAGACAAATAAAGTCAGGGTGGGATCAACCAGTCTAGCATTTAACATCTCTTGAAAAACAAAAAGTCTTAACAGAACTGCAGAAAATAACTAACAGAAATTACTACTGGACACATTCCCTTGCTCTCTTTTCACTCCTAGCTATTTAGAATGCAAACCAGCTCACCACAGTCCTGACCTATTCTCTCGAATTTCTGAATGTCAAACACATAGAGCAATTGTTGGTTGTCAGAGTACAAAGTCTGTGGAAGCAGAGAAACTGGGCATCTGGCATTTCAACATTCTGGAGTAAGTGATTTAATTATTTAATTAGTATAAGGGAAAAGCATCTACATGAACATCCAGGCACACTCTGCCATCAAAAATGTCTCTGAAATAGTAAAACACATATTAAGGGACTTGGAAGGTAGATAACATTTTATAAATTAGCATGAGTGCAGATTAACACATATTTCAATGATGTAACAAAAAATAAGATTTAATTACAATAAGTAAATCCACAAAAGGGCTATTTGTTGAAGAATATTTTCTATACATTTCTTATGAAGTTATTGAAACTTTATATTTTCTATTTCTCCAAATTGAAAAAACAATGTTTGACCCTGTTTTAAAATTCATATAACTAAAATGTATCTATTTCTTTTATCAGTTTACAAATGTTCATTAAATGTTTTCTCCATAATTTATCACTTAAAGTTATCTTCAATATATAAATAATGATAGCTTGAATATTAATTATAAAAGTGTCCATTAATGTTTTCCCAGGAATATCCTTTCATCTTATATTATTTCAATTAAAAAATAAGACTTGAAAAATATATATCAATAGCAGAATCAATAGGTCAGCATTTCTAAAAATGTGTTCCGTGGGAGGCTAGATCTAAGAATCTTTTTTAAAGTAAATGTTTATTTTAATATACCTGCCTTTCAAAGCATACTTTTAATTTTAGTATATCAAAAATTCAGAAAAATAGCTCAAATTATAAGTACACTGCTCAATGAATTTTCAGAGTGAAAACAACGCCTTGATAAAACCAATACCAGCACCCCAGAAACCTCTGAGTCCCCTTCCAAAGTAAACACTGTCCTGATGTCTAATAGGATAAATTCATTGTTCAGTTGAATTCAGTTCAGTAGCTCAGTCATGTCCGTCCGACTCTGTGACCCCATGAACCACAGCATGCCAGGCCTCCCTGTCCATCATCAAATTGCAGGGTTTACCCAAACTCATGTCCATTGAGTCAGTTATGCCACCTAACCATCTCATCCTCTGTCGTCACCTTCTCCTCCTGCCTTCAATCTTTCCCAACATCAGGGTCTTTTCAAATGAGTCAGCTCTTCACATTCGGTGGCCAAAATATAGGAGTTTCAGCTTCAACATCAATCCTTCAAATGAACACCCAGGACTGATTTCTTTAGGATGGACTTGTTGCATCTCCTTGCAGTCCAAGGGACTCTCAAGAGTCTTCTCCAACTCCACAGTTCGAAGCATCAATTCTTCTGCATTCAGCTTTCTTCACAGTCCAACTCTCACATCCATACATGACCACTGGAAAAACCATAGCTTGACTAGACGGGCTTTTGTTGACATAGTAATGTCTCTGCTTTATAATATGCTGTCTATGTTGGTCATAACTTTCCTTTCAAAGAGTAAGTGTCTTTTAATTTCATGGCTGGAAAAACCATTTGCAATGATTTTCGAGCCCATCAAAAAAAGTCAGCCACTGTTTCCACTGTTTCCCCATCTATTTGCCATGAAGTGATGGGATCAGACGCCATAATCTTAGTTTTCTGAATGTTGAGCTTGAGCTTTAAGCCAACTTTTTTTTTTTAAGCCAGCTTTTTCACTGTCCTCTTTCCCTTTCATCAAGAGGCTCTTTAGTTCTTCTTCACTTTCTGCCATAACAGTGGTGTCATCTGAGGTTATTGATATTTCTCCTGGCAATCTTGTTTCCAGCTTGTGCTTCATCCAGCCCAGCTTTTCTCATGATGTACTCTGCATATAAGTTAAATAAACAGGGTGACAATATATAGCCTTGATGTACTTCTTTTCCTATTTGGAACCAGTCTATTCTTCCATGTCCAGTTATAACTGTAGCTTCCTGATCTACATACAGGTTTCTCAAGAGGTAGGTCACTGGTATTCCCATCTCTTTAAGAATTTTCCCCAGTTTATTGTGATCCACACAGTCAAAGGCTTTGGCATAGCCAATAAAGCAGAAATAGATCTTTTTCTGGAACTCTCTTCCTTTTTCAATGATCTGATGCTGAAACTCCAATACTTTGGCCACCTCGTGTGAAGAGTTGACTCATTGGATAAGACCCTGATGCTGGGAGGGATTGGAGGCAGGAGCAGAAGGGGATGACAGAAGATGAGATGGCTGAATGGCATCACCGACTCGAAGGACATGAGTTTGAATGAACTCCGGGAGTTGGTGATGGACAGGGAGGCCTGGCCTGCTGTGATTCATGGGGTCACAAAGAGTCGGACACGACTGAGTGACTGAACTGAGCTGAATGAATGATAGCAATTTGTTCTCTCCTTCCTCTGCCTTTTCTAAAACCAGCTTGAACATCTGGAAGTTCACGGTTCACGTATTGCTGAAGCCTGGCTTGGAGAATTTTGAGCATTACTTTACTAGTGTGTGAGATGAGTGCAATTGTGTAGTAGTTTGAGCATTCTTTGGCATTGCCTTTCTTTGGGACTGGAATGAAAACTGACCTTTCCCAGTCCTGTGGCCACTGCTGAGTTTTCCAAATTTGCTGGCATATTGAGTGCAGCACTTTCACAGCATCATCTTTTAGTATTTGAAATAGTTCAACTGGAATTCCACCACCTCCACTTGCTTTGTTCGTAGTGATACTTCCTAAGGCCCACTTGACCACATTCCAGGATGTCTGGCTATAGGTGAGTGTGAGTGATCACTCCATTGTGATTATCTGGGTCTTGAAGATCTTGTTTGTACAGTTCTTCTGTGTATTCTTGCCATCTCTTCTTAATATCCTCTGCTTCTGTTAGGTCCATATCATTTCTGTCCTTTATTGAGCCTATCTTTGCATGAAATATTTTCTTGATATCTGTAATTTTCTTAAAGAGATCTCTAGTCTTTCCCATTCTATTGTTTTCCTCTATTTCTTTGCACTGATGGCCGAGGAAGGCTTTCTTATCTCTCCTTGCTGTTCTTTGGAACTCTGCATTCAAATGGGAATATCTTTCCTTTTCTCCTTTGCTTTTTGCTTCTCTTCTTTTCACAGATATGTGTAAGGCCTCCTCAAACAGCCATTTTGCCTTTTTGCATTTCTTTTCTTGGGGATGGTCTTGATCCCTGTCTCCTGTACAATGTCACGAACCTCCATCCATACTTCATCAGGCACTCTGTCTATCAGATCTAGTCCCTTAAATCTACTTATCACTTCCACTGTATAATTGTGAGGGATTTGTGAAGAAGGCTGAGCACCAAAGAACTGATGCTTTTGAACTGTGGTGTTGGAGAAGACTCTTGAGAGTCTCTTGGACTGCAAGGAGATCCAACCAGTCCATTCTAAAGGAGATCAGCCCTGGGATTTCTTTGGAAGGAATGATGCTAAAGCTGAAACTCCAGTACTTTGGCCACCTCATGCGAAGAGTTGACTCATTGGAAAAGACTCTGATGCTGGGAGGAATTGGGGGCAGGAGGATAAGGGGACGACAGATGATGAGATGGCTGGATGGCATCACTGACTCGATGGATGTGAGTCTGAGTGAACTCCGGGAGATGGTGATGGACAGGGAGGCCTGGCATGCTGCGATTCATGGGGTCACAAAGAGTCGGACACGACTGAGTGACTGAACTGAGCTGAACTGATTTAGGTCATACCTGAATGGTCTAGTGATTTTCCCCACTTTCTTCAATTTAAGTCTGAATTTGGCAATGAGTTCATGATCTAAGCCACAGTCAGATCTCGATCTTGTTTTTGCTGACTGTATAGAACTTCTCCAACTTTTGTATCTCTCTAAAAATTTTATATAAATAAATCATTCAACATGTACTCTTTGTGTCTGTCTGTTATAGCTCAAAATTATATTTGTGATATTTATCCCTGTTATTCTTGTAGTTAAAGTTTGTTTATTCTCATTGCTATTTTATTTCACTGTGTGGACTTATCACATTTTGTCCATTCTACTATTGATAAATTTTAAAATTCTTTCCAGTTTGTGGGTCCTAATAGTGCTGATGTATTCATATCTATAAACCTGTCTTTTGGTGACTGTATATATGCATCTTAACTGGATATATAGGAGTAGAATTGCCGGGGTATAAACTAAGCATATATTAAACTTTAGGAATATTGCCAACCAGTTTTCCAAAGTGGTTACACTAATTTACACTCCCAACAACAGTGGAAAAGCACTGCCATTGCTTTGCATTCTTGACAACACTTAAAATATTCTGGTTTTGTTCACCCATTCCTTTGCAATTACACTTTGGTTCTACTTTACATTTTCCTGATAACCAGTGAATCTGAGCACTTTTTCATATCTCTGTTGACTCTTTCTTGTGACCCACATAGTCAAAGACTTTGGTGTAGTCAATAAAACAGAAGTAGATGTTTTCCTGGAACTCTCTTTTTCAATGATCTAATGAATGATAGCAATTTGATCTCTGGTTCCTCTGCCTTTTCTAAATCCAGCTTGAACATATGGAAGTTCACAGTTCATGTACTATTGAAGCCTGGCTTGGAGAATTTTGAGAATTACTTTGCTAGCAGGTGAGATGAGTACAATTGTTTGGTAGTTTGAGCATTCTATGGCATTGCCTTTCTTTGGGATTGGAATGAAAACTGACCTTTTCCAGTCCTGTGATCACTGCTAAGTTTGCCCAATTTGCTGGCATACTGAGTGCAATTCTTTCACAGTGTTATCTTTTAGGATTTGAAATAGTTCAACTGGAATTCCATCACCTCCACTAGCTTTGTTCATAGTGATGCTTCCTAAGGCCCACTTGACTTCGCATTCCAGGATGCTTTATTGACTATGCCAAAACCTTTGACTATGTGGATCACAATAAACTGTGGAAAATTCTTAAAGAGATGGGAATACCAGACCACCTGACTGTGTCTTGAGAAACCTGTGTGCAGGTAAAGAAGCAATAGTTAGAACTGGACATGGAACAACAGACTGGTTCCAAATCAGTAAAGGAGTATGTCAAGGCTGTATGTTGTCACCCTGCTTGTTTAATTTATATACAGAGTACATCATGAGAAACGCTGGGCTGGATGAAGCACAAGCTGGAATCAAGATTGCCAGGAGAAATATCAATAACCTCAGATATGCAGATGACACCACCCTTATGGCAGAAAGTGAGGAGGAACTAAAGAGCCTCTTGATGAGAGGGAGAGGACAGTGAAATTTTTTGCTTAAAACTCAACATTCAGAACACTAAGATCATGGCATTGGGTCCCATCACTTCATGGCAAATAGATGGAGAAACAATGGAAACAGTGACAGACTCATTTTCTTTGGCTCCAAAATCACTGCAGATGGTGACTGCAGCCATGAAAATAAAAGACACTTACTCCTTGGAAGAAAAGACCAACCTAGACAGCATATTAAAAAGCAGAGACATTACTTTGCTGACAAAGATCTGTCTAGTCAAAGCTATGGTTTTTCCAGTCGTCATGTGTGGATGTTAGAGTTAGACTATAAAGAAAGCTGAGTGCCAAAGAATTGATGCTTTTGAACTTCGGTGTTGAAGAAGACTCTTGAGAGTCCCTTGGACTGCAAGAAAATCCAGCCAGTCCATCCTAAAGGAAATCAGTCCTGAAAAGTCATTGGAAGGACTGATGTTGAACCTGAAACTCTAATACTTTGGCTACCTAATACGAAGAACTGACTCATTTGAAAAGAGTCTGATGCTGGGCACTTCCAGATGTTCAAGCTGGAATTAGAACAGGCAAAGGAACCAGAGATCAAATTGCTAATATCTCTTGGATCATTGAAAAAGCAAGAGAGTTCCAGAAAAAATATCTACTGCTTTATTGACTATGCCAAAGCCTTTGATTATGTGGACATGAACAAACTGTGGGAAATTCTCAAAGAGATGGGAAACCAGACCACCTGACCTGCCTCTTGAGAAACCTCAAGAGGAATATATGCAGGTCAGGAAGCAACAGTTAGACATGGACATGGAACAACAGACTTGTCCCAAATAGGGGAAGGAGTACCTCAAGGCAGTATATTGTCACCCTGCTTATTTAACTTCTATGCAGATTATATCATGAAAAACACTGGGCTGGATGAAGCACAAGCTGGAATCAAGATTGCCAGGAGAAATATCAATAACCTCAAATATGCAGATGACACCACCCTTATGGCAGAAAGCAAAGAAGAACTAAAGAGCCTCTTGATGAAAGGGAAAGAGGACAGTGAAAAAGTTCGCTTAAAACTCAACATTCAGAAAACTAAAATCATGGCATCTGGTCCCATCACTTCATGGCAAATAGATGGAGAAACAATGGAAACAGTGACAGACTTTTTTTCTTTGGCTCCAAAATCACTGCAGATGGTGACTGAAGCCATGAAATTAAAAGGCACTTGCTCCTTGGAAGAAAAGTTATGACCAACCTAGACAGCATATTAAAAAGCAGAGACATTACTTTGCCAACAAAGGTCTATCTAGTCAAGGCTATGGTTTTTCCAGTAGTCCTGTATGGATGTGAGAGTTGGACTATAGAAAGCTGAGTGCCAAACTGTGGTGTTGGAGAAGACTCTTGAGAGTCCCTTGGCTGCAAGGAGATCCAACCAGTCCATCCTAAAGGAAATCAGTCCTGAATATTCATCGGAAGGACTGATGCTAAAGCTGAAACGCCAATATTTTGGCCATCTGATGTGAAGAACTGACTCTTTGGGAAAGACCCTGATGTTGGGAAAGTTTGAAGGCAGGAGGAGAAGGGGACAACAGAGGATGAGATGGTTGGATTGCATCACCGACCTATTGGACATGAGTTTGAGTAAATTCCAGGAGTTGGTGATGGACAGGGTGGCCTGGCATTCTGCAGTCCATGGGGTCGCAAAGAGTTGGACATGACTAAGTGACTGAACTGAACTGAACTGACTGGCTCTTTGAATATCTTCTCAGTTCAAATCTTTGTCCATTTTTTCTCCCATCAGTCTATCTGCATTTTGACACTGATTTGTAGTGGTTTTTAAAATATTTTATACAGGAGCCTTTTCTCAGATTAATATAGAACAAATATCGTGTCTTGGGGTTCAGGGTCTTTTAGAAACTAATCCTACCTGAGTCAGGAATTCAGTGAAGCATGGTGAGAGGAACTCAAGCCAATAGACGCAAATTCAAATATTTATCCTACCCCTATGGTCTGCGTGACACTAAGAAATTCATTTTGACTTTTAGAACTCCGCCTTCCTGGTTTAAAAATTAATACAGTAATACCTACCCCTAAAGTTTTATCATGAATATTACATATTTATGAAAATCACTTAACAGATTACCCACCAAACAGCAAATGTTCAATAAGAATTCATTCCCTTTCATCACCTCCTGTACCATCACCAGATGATTGAAGATGTGATCCAATGATCATTACATCTTTATGGTTATATCAAGTTGGCTACCTTCACCTTGGAGATTCTGTATACCTCTGCACCTCTCGATTTCTCAGTACTTCATAATGACCTGGATTTCTAAGATTACAAATATGGCATTATAGGGTCTACCATGGAAGAACTGAGAATGACTTCCAGAGGAACAACATTCAGGTATCCACATGATAAAAGCAAAGTACCAAATTGACTTTTCAGTGTCACCATCTTAAGGGTCCTGAAACCACTGAATTGCATCTTGGAGGGCTCTGAGGAGCTCCCTTTATGTCTCAGCTCCGAAAGGATTCCACGAGAGGCAAAGTAAAAGATAAGAAGTGATTTATTAGAATAGGATGCTTGTGAGGCTTAAAGCAAAAGGGCAAGAGGGAGCTGTGCCCCAAGAACTTAGTGGACTACAGTTTTATAATCGAATGAAAAGCGGAGAGAGAGAGAAAACCACCTTCTTCCTCAATCCTGAGTAGATGTCAAGCTTCCATCATCAGTTCCTCCTCCATGTCAGGTGGGATAGTTTTCTCATCCTTGTGATCAATCTGGGACTGTGAAGGTGCAATGGAAATGAGAAGAAAACGGTGGTAACTTATGCTAAAAATGGTAAATCATCTCAGGTTTTAGTATAATGTCACCTTTTCCTTACATGTTTGTTTTTAATGAATGCAGAGGAGTGTATCATAGGAATCATTAAGTTACTGAACTCAGTGGGCAGGATATGGGTCTCATTCCACCACTGTTTACTGTTTTGGGGGGCATGCTTTGTGTTTCTGTTGTGTGTTTTTGTTGCTAAGCAAACCTGCCTTCTTGAGGGATCATTAAGTTACAGGGAGCTCATACTTTTTTCTTTACTTACAGTTCCCTAGTGGGGTTAACTATTTAATCATCAATTTTTCCCTTTACTCTGTCCCTATCAGTACCGGTATTTATTCAAGCAAAAACATACATGTGCCTTCTATGATTTATGCTACTCTAAGTGCAGAAGCAGGAATTCCACTCTTTCTTTAGACTACTTAAGTTTGCATCATTTCTTTTCTTCAACCAAAGGTAGACTTGGCTGAATTACTTTATGCTAGAAAACAGGCTCCACATCCAAAATGGGAAGCAGTTTAAGGTTTCCAGTCTTAAGCCACAACATTATGATGAATGCAAGTCACAATCTTATGGGAACTATCTCAAGTTTAATGTTAGAACTGTTCTAAGCTATAAACATCTAAAGTGTGCACGAATGGACATTGCTCAAGAATTATGTCACATAGGGATCAGAATCCATCCGAAACTGACAGTGGAATCCCTACTGTTACTACAGGAGTCAAGTCCCACAACTACTTCTGCTGCCAAGTACTTAAAATTTGTGCTAGTCACAAGTTTTGTATGGCTCTTCTTTCTCATAATGTCCTATGACTATGTCTAATAACGTCATTTTGGTAAGCTATGCTGGAGAGTCTTCTGCTCAAATATTACTCCTACATATTTGTCCGTCACCCTAAGAGAAATACTGAACATAAAAATCCTGAACTCCATGCCCCCTGAAAATCCCAGATTATACTATTTCCTTTGTAAAAGTGAAACTGTCACCTGTTTCCTTGTGTCCAGTCCTTTGTGACTCCATGGACTGTAGCCTGCCCGGTTCCTCTGTCCATGGAACTCTCAGGCAAGAATACTGGAGTGGGTCGCCATTCCCTCTTCCAGGGGATCTTCCTGACCCAGGAATCGAACCCAGGATCCCTGCATTGCAGGTGGATTCATTATCCTCAGAGCCACCATGGAAGCCCGTTATTTCCTGTAGTAGAAGCATTAACATTAGAAAATAATGGGATGGAGGAACAGTCTTCTGACCCACATCTTCAGATTGATGAAACAGAAAAATTAACCTATTTTTCAAATCAGCTTGCTTTTAAAGTAGAGATGGAAAGGTAGGAAACACCACATGTTGGACTGTCCCTTAAATGCCAGCTGAAATATGCCCAATGGAGTGGAATCAAAGACTTTTGACAAAGAACTACAGCAGCAAAGAGCTGCCTTCAGCTTATCCCAGACCTTCTGCTTTCCAGTTTCTCACATCCTGCTGAGTGCTGCCTCTTAGATGTAGTGACTCCTGCACTGGACCTCAGTCATCTTCCCGTCCAATATCCATAATCCAATTTGTGGAGCAACTACTACCAATCATCACCATTATAGCTGCTATTTTCTCTCCTAAAGGTTCTATTTCTATTTTTGTTACCATTTCAGTGCTGACAAACTGACAGATTTTGGCCTCCCCAACAATACCAGTAGGGAAACTGCTTAAGGAATTCATGCTCTCTGCAAATCATTTTCACCAAGAGTGGCCTGGTGATTAAAGACAATGTCCATGAGCAAATTCCAGCATTCAAGTATCTTAGTCATATTGCACATAATGAATCTAAGAATTATTACTAAAAGATTTATGGCATTGGTTACAAACTACATTTGGAAGGCAAAATGATTGAGGTTATAAGAAACACTGTAAAGGCTTCTCATTATATCCCATTTTCCCAAACAAAATGAATAAGAAAGTTAGGCTTAAAGTCTATACTGATTAGTAAAAACCAAGCCCAGAAATAATGAATATTTCTACCCTAAGAAACTAGAAAAAAATGCATTACACCATGAGGCAATGTAACTCTATGCAATAAGAAACAATAAGGAAAATCTTTATATACTGTTATGGAGTTATTATAATACATAAGTGAAAATAATTCTGCAAAATTCTGTATTTTGCAGAAGAGTATTTGTAGTATGTTATCTTTTGTATAAGAAGTGGAAGAAGAAGAAAACAAATATAAATATTTATTTTTATGTTAAAAATAAATGCTTATTTTAATGTTAGAAATGCTTATTTTTAGCATTACAAATGAAAGGATAATCAAAACTAAAAGTATGGTTCCCGCTGGGGGTGAATACAAACAGAAACTTGATATCTGTTAAATCTTCATAGTTTTGTTAAGTGTTCATCCTGCTCATAGTTTTGGCTTTGGAACCACATACTGTTTTACATAATTAAAAATAAAATAAAAAAAGAGATTCAAGTTCCAGTTGAGATAGAATAAGCATGCTTCATGACTTTCCTCCCACTGAATATAACTATAAAACCTGGACAGAATGCATAGGCACATATTTGAAGACTTTGTAAATAACAGCTTTACCAGAATTCAAAGAATCATAGAATCAATGGTGAGTTTACCAGCTTTCTTTTCTGGTATCCCCTTACTTGAACTCACCACAGCCAGAAACCCAGAAGTAAGCACTATGAGGCAGACAGATAGGAAGCCTACAGGTTCTTGCTTGAAGGTAGGAAAAAGGTACTCCTGATGTTCAAAGGCAATGTGAAAATCCTCCTGGTTTTTCCTCCCTTTCTCCTTCTCTAGAACCCCAGTCACCAGGCAATCCTGTGGTGGGGAGTCAGTGACAGCTATAGGAACTTACAAGAGCCACAAGAACCCAAAAGGGCCAGGGAGGCCACCCTCCTTTCTGGTAGGTTGAGCTGCAGTTCTAAAAATATGAGGCAAATCCTCATGGATACTCGCTCTATCTTCATCTCTTTCCTTCCCACCACTTTCTCCCCTTTGCCTGGGCCAGGATCCAGACTCAGTCACCAAGGAGAGTGGCAGAGCACAATAAACAGGGTAACTAGAGTCCTAAGTTTCTGGCCAGAGGACAAAAATGAGAGTCCCAGAAACCCAAAAGTACCAAGGGGAGCTTAAAGACACATAGGTCCAATCCTAATTACCATGCCAGTAATGCTGAGAAAGAAGCTAATAGATACATTAACACCCAGGTTACAGACTGACTGCTGGATGGCACACACTTAAGACAGATCCAAAGAGCATTGCAAAGACTGAAAAGTGAGCTGACACTGGAATTATCACCATAAAACTCAGGTTGGAACTTGCAGTCTGATGCTAACCAGGTCTGTTGCCTGCTAAAACAAAAATGTCAACTTTCTCCACAGAATTGAAATGAGACATGGAGTCTCATAACATAATGTTCAAAATGTTTACGGTACAATCCAAAATTACTCAGAATATGAAGACCTACAAATATTTAAAGTCACGTGGTAAAAGACAATCAGTAGACACCAACACTCACACTACTAACATAAATGCTAGAATTATCTGACAAAGACTTTAAAATACGCAGGAACATGCAATTGCAAGCATTCTTATGATATACATTAAAATAAAAGTTTCAGTTAAGAAATAAAAAACAGAAATAACAAAAGAGAAATGGGAAGGACCAAACGGAAATTGTAGACATGAAAAACATGACAACCAAAATAAAAATCACTTTGGGTGGACTCAATAGCAGACAGATATGATGTAGGAAAGAGATTATGAACTTGAAGACAAAATAGATCACTAAAAATGATCCAGTAAGAATAACAGATGGAATAAGGCAGAAAAAATTATCAGAGCCTTAGGAACCACTGAGACAATAGCCAAAGGTCTAACGTTCATGTCATCAGAGACTTGGAAAGAATGACTAAAGAATGAAATGCCAAAAAAAAAAAAATCTTTTAAGAACAATGGCTCTAAAAATCCCTGTCTTGATGAAAGACAAATGTATAGACCTCAAAAACCTAAATAAATCCCAAAAAAAGATAAGCTCAAATAAATCCATAGCCACACCATAATTAACTGCAGGAAAATAAAAACAAATAATGTTAAAGCAGTCAGAGGAAAATAACACACAATTTGAATAAGTGTGAATTTCTAATCAGAAAACATATGGAGACCAGAAGTAAGTGGCACAATATTTTCAAGGTGCTAACAGGAAATGACTGTCAATACAGAATCCATATCTAGCAAGAATATCCTTTAGGAATGAAGTCGAAATAAAGACCTACTCAGATGACTAAGAGAATTCTTATCTGGTAGACCTGTCCTGAGGATTGCCGAAGGAAGTTTTTCAGACAGAAGAGAAAGTCAGACCTTTAGGAATGAAGAAAACACAATAGAAATTGTAAATGTCTGGGTAAATGGAACATTTTGGGGCTTCCCTCATGGAAAAAATCTGCCTATGCAGGAGACGTAGGTTCAATCCCTGGGTCAGGAAGATCCCCTGGAGAAGGAAATTGTAACCCCCTTCAGTATCCTTGCCTGGGAAATCCCATGGACAAAGGAAACTGGTGGGTTACAGTAGTTCATGGGGTCGCAAAAGAGTCAGGCATGACTTAGAGGCTAAATGACAACAGAAAGCTCAAAATCTTCCATGTTTCATACCATGTTTCAGCTGGCCACAACTAGTTCTGCACTAGCTGTGTGTAATGCATGGCTTATAAGACACTATCATGCCTGAACTGTGAAGTTCTATCTGAATTAACACCACTGCAATCCAGCATTTCCTTAGGTGGTCAGTCTGAAAAATACAGACCACCCAAGACTCTTGTTTGAGACATTGAAACCAACCCTCTCACTGATTTTCCCATTATTCACCACATCACTCTTTGTGACCAGCAAAGTTTAATCATGTTAATTGCCAAGACTTCTTAAATTTTCTCCACATAAGGTTCAGAGAGCATATGAGGCAGTGTATCACTAAGAAATTAATCCAGTCTTCCCTCCAGAAGAATTCAACTGACACTGAACCATCAAGGTTCCTTTATAGCACCATAGCCTTCAGGTTTTAGGCCAACATCTCAAGATAACCACAAAATTAAGATTGGAATCCCCATCTTTTGGTGACTATAACGATGGATATGGTTCCCTAATGTTTCCAAACTGCTACAGTAAGGATCCATAGTATCTGCTATGTTGAAGAGCTATCTGGTTGAAGGTTTGCTCATTTCTTGTCTGTTTTTGTTCTTCTGTCCAGCACAACTGTTTGCTTTTCATGTATTGTGTGCTAAGTCGCTTCAATCATGTCTGACTTTTTGCGACCCTACAGACTGTAGCCCACCAGTCTCCTCTGTCCACAGGATTCTCGAGGCAAGAATACTGGAGTGGGTTTCTACTTCCTACTCGAGGGGATCTTCCCCATCCAGGGATCGAACCCACATTTCTTATGTCTCCTGCACTGGAGGCAGGTTCTTTACCACTAGCACCACCTGGGAAGCCCTATGGGGTCAATAAATGCAAGTACAGGTTGGCACAAAAGTAATTGTGATTTTGCATTGTTGAACTTTTCTGTTTGATCTTGGAATACATTCTTAAATATATATGGTTATGTTATACATCATTTTAATGCACATTTCTTGTTCTATGGGTTTTTTTTGCTAATGACATTACTTACTGTGTATTTTATGTTTATTTTAGACTAGGAAAACTCTTTTTTGAGTTCAAAATGGGTTGTAAAGCAGGGGAGACAACTCTCAACATCAACAATCCATTTAGCCCAGGAACTGCTAATGAACATACAGGGCAGTGGTGGTTCAAGAAGTTTTGCAAAAAAGTGCCTTGAAGATGAGGAGTGCAGTGGCTGGCCATCAGAAGTGACAATAACCACCTGAGAGCCATCATCAAAGCTCATCCTTTTACAACTACATGAGAAGTTGCCAAAGAACTCAACATCAACCATTCTACGATTTTCAACATTTGAAGCAAATTAGAAAGGTGAAAAAAACTCAATAAGTGGGTGCTTCATGAACTGATCAAAATTTTAAAAAATCATTGTTTTGAAGAATCATCTTCTCTTATTCTATGCAACAAGGAACCATTTCTCAATCAGAGTGTGATGTGCAATGAAAAGTGAATTTTATGTGACAACCAGTGATGACTAACTCAGTGGTAGAACCAAGAAGAAGCTCCAGAGCACTTTCCAAAGCCAAATTTGCACCAAAAGAAGGTCGTGGTCACTGTTTGGTAGTCTGCTGCCTGTCTGATCTACTACAGCTTTCTGAATCCTGGTGAAACCATTACATCTGAGAAGTACGCTCAACAAACCGATGGGATGCACCAAAAACTGCAATGCCTGCAACCAGCCTTGGTCAAGAAAGAGCCCAATTCTTCTCCATAACAATGTCCAACCACATGCCACGTAATCAATGCTTCAAAAGTTGAGCAAATTGTGAGATAGTCTCTTCAGAAAAAGACAACCTGAGAATTACCTTCTGGTGACTGTAACTATGGACATAGTTCCCTAGTGTTTCCAAACTGCTACAATAAGAATCCATAGTGTCTGCTATGTTGAAGAGCTCTCTGGTTGAAGGTTTGATCACTCACCTGCCATATTCATCTGTGAATGTGAAAGTGAAGTCGCTCCGTCGTGTCCGACTCTTTGCGACCCGTGGACTGTAGCCCACCAAGCTCCTCCATCCATGGTATTCTCCAGGCAAGAATTCTGGAGTGGGTTGCCATTTCCTTCACCTGACCTCTCACCAATTGACTACCACTTCTTCAAGCATCTCGACAACTCTTTGCAGGGAAAATCCTTCCACAACCAGCAGGATGCAGAAAATGCTTTCCAAGAGTTTATCAAATCCCAAAGCATGGACTTTTGTGCTACAGGAATAAAGAGACTTATTTCTCACTGGCAAAAAAGTGATGATTGTGATGGTTCCTACTTTGATTAATAAAGATGTGTTTGAGCCTAGTTATAATGATTTAAAATTCATGGCCTGAAACCACAATTACATTTGCACCAACCTAATATATCTCATATGAGTTGGCAGGTGAATGATCAAAATAATCAGAGGATCTTTCTTTTTCTGAAGAGGCTACCTCACAAGTTAGTGAAGTAATTCTCAGGTTGTCATAAACCCTTTCTGTGATCGGTTTGCATACCTTTGTTTAAACTACACATAATAAAGCCTGAAATAATAATGTAATTGAAAGCTTGGTTTTCTTCCCAGAATCATTTACGAAATCATTAAGAGCCTGAACCCACTCACAGCAAAGCAATTTACAATAATATTAACTACTTCCACTTGAAAAAATCATTACTATTTAATTACTGATCCTCTACTCTGCATTGATTAAATTTGAAGCCACAGTTTCAGGAACTGAAAATCAATTGGGTGTTGACTGGATATCCTAATATAGATCATATTTTTAAATATATCTGCCTTTGGTAATTTCAGAGTAAAATTCAGAGAGAATATGTTTGGTCCATAATGATCTCAGCAAAAATCAAAACAGTTTCTATTTAACAGTTTTAAAATGTTGGTTGTAGTAAGGTTCACAGTTTTGACAAGACATATATTCCCTGAACAGAAGATCCAGTTCTTTGTAAACATTTCTTGGTTTGTTTATTTAGAAGTGTTATATTCACTCCAAAATCAATCTTACTATCCTACAAAAACAGTTCTGTGAATGTGAGAAGACTTGGTCAGGCAAGATTGAGTGATTATTTTTATGTGGAAGCAATTATTGAAGCAGCGTTTGCAAAACCAACCTATCTGAATTCTTTCCAGTCTTCTACGATTCTATGTCTTATTTGTGCCTTTACAAGTAGATATGGCTACCCATCTAGTAGGTAATACTTGTAAAGAAACAAAAACAGCAGCCATAAGACGTACCCTATCTTTCCAGCACCTCAGTTCCCAATGTCTTATATGAATATGAACCTAGTGAAAAAGTTAAGTTGACTTTTCTGGAATACTAATCTTAAAGATATAAATTTCTTTGCAAGAGTTGACATCATTGACAAACCCAAGTTTGGTCTCTATTTACTTTTCTCTCCCTTTTCCCTACCATTTGTCACTTTTCTCCAATTCAGAGATTAAATCTTTATCTTATTCAACCTTTAATCATGAATAAAAAGCAATCCCTATAGTAGCAGTATTAAAAGTCATCACTTTTAGATGCCATATTACCAAGAATTGAAAATGGAATTCTCAAATATAAAACTGAGTCACTCTGCATCTTTTTCGACTTTCTGTTGCACTGTTTTTCAGTCTCTGCCTGTCTATCCCCATATTTATCTTTTCTGTCTCTTCTACTTGTTTTCCCTGCATTTTCATCTTCTTTCTCCATTCATGCCTTAACTTTAGCTAGTCATTTATAACAAAGAATGTATTGTTTCTCGTCCCTGAAATTTCTCTTATCCTGTATTTCCTGTTTCAAGTAGCTTTCAGTATGTCACCATATAGGTATCCAGATCAGAAATCCAGGAGTTTTCATAGGCCCCTACCTCTCTCACACACAATGCCTAAGTCTAATCACTGAGTTCTATTTATTCTGCCTTCTAAATAATGAAAACATCCTCCTGAAATATCCTCTCCATTACCATGCTGCATTATTCATCAATTCTTGCCTAGATAATTACAATGCTCCATTCATCTTTCTGTGTCCATTCTATGGGGGAACAAGCGCAGTCTGCTCCATACCCACTCCCTCCAACAAGAGTCATTTCTCTAAAACATATAGAAGATCAAGTCTCTGTCATGTTTTTTAAACCATTTAATTTACAGTGTTGTTTTACTCTCAGGTGTATGGCAAGAGATTGAGATTTTTTTTCATACTATTTTTCATTAAAGGTTATTATAAGATATTGAATATAATCCTCTGTGCCATACAGTAGGTTGTTGTTTATCTATTTTATCTACAGTAGTGTGCATATGTTAATCCCAAATTCCTAATTTATCTCCCCCACCCTCCCAACACTTGCTATCCCATTTGGTAACCATAAGTTTCTTTTCTATGTCTGTGAACCCATTTCTGTTTTGCAAATAAGTTCATTTATATCATTTTTTATTCCACATGCACGTTATGTCATATATTCATCTTTCTCTGCCTGACATTTTGGTTAATATGTTTTAAATCTTTCAGGGATCCTAAATTGTTGAAGTTCTTTAGCATGGAATATAGTATTTACATTTGGCCTATGCCCACCTTACAGCCTACATACCATGCCATTACCTTCACCCTTCTTCCCTCCACCATAAATATACCTCGATATTCCAGAAACGCAAAGGCAGAGTGTCCTCTTTCGTATCTCTCTCTTTGTATATATGCAAATCCCTCCATGTGTTATAATGTTATCATTGTGCTTCATGTATCCTATTCCATAACTTACCACAGTGTGTTATAATTACCCATTAATATGCATATAGTCTTCCTGTTAGACTGGATTACTTGAAGATGAGAACTAATACTTAGATATGTGCATACCATTGTGGATACCTGATAAATACTTGTTGAATGCCCTCAAGGTACAGACCTGTTCTAAATATTTTGTTACATGTTAAATTCTTTGTAAGTGGAACTCTCAACTTGAGTTAGGCTGTGCCCACTGTGGGGATTCAGACATTAGCTGCTAAGACAGATTTGAGAGAAGCTGTTTGCAAGGGAGCCAAGAGCCTCTTGGGAAACAACTCAAGTTATGCCACTGCTGAGTCTGAGACATTTCTGGAAATGTCTGGTAAACCAGGGGGATGGCCAGACAAGTGGCTATTTGCAGGGGACCTGGGAGGGAACAAATTAAAAGGAAGACAGACTCTAAATGCCTGAGGGAAACAGCGATTGTGGGTACACCATAGTGTGCTTGGTCCCCACAGAAGTCCTTATACACGTCATAGAAACAGACACCAAGGAAAACTTAAAACACAAATTCACTAAAAGCGCTACAAACTGTAGAAGCACAAATCACACTGCTTTTGGATCCTCTAAGAGAGCATAAGACCAAGGGGTGATAACATGTCTCTTCCACTTCTCCTCTGACCTGAAGGTCAACTTTGGTCCAGTCAAGGTCAAGGAAGACCTCAGGGATTGCGTGGCCAGCACTGTGGGGCTGCACCCACATCGCCAAGCAGCATCCCAGACTGTGCTACAGGACACCACTGCCCAATGCCATGACACCATGGTCTGTACCAGGTGGTAGTAGCATCTGACAGAGGTGTGCACCTCATGGAATAGAGGTGGGCTCTGGCAGAAAATTTCAGCAGGATCCTGGAAATGTCATTAGAGCAGTTTTGTGTGTTTTTTTGGCATGACCAGGAAACTCCTAAATATGCTTGGAGGAATTGTATTTACCATCCAAATAGAGACACAGCTAAGAGTGAAGGGGACTGTTGAAAATTATCGAAATCACATCATTTTAAACATTTCTTTATTGACTAACAAATTGGCTCTATTATAGCCAAATTTGGCTTTCTTATGAAATAGTTCTACTCAAAACCTATTTTCAAAAATAATTTAAAAAAATAACATTTATCCAGGTACATTAAAGCAAAATAAAAACTACTTCCTTATAATTATTGTCTGAACACTAAAAATAACATAAGCAGAACAACCATTCTTTGAATATATTCACAGTCATTTTAGCTGTATCTATTTATAGCACTGAAAGGTTGTTGCTGAGCCACAAAAGACACCAGGATTCTAGGCCTCCAGAGGAGAAGAATTCAATCCATGGCCAGTGACGAGGCTTGATCACTCAGAGCTTTTGTGTAATAAAATTTCGTTAAAGTATGAGTGTCCCACTGCTAGCCTTTAGCAGTATGTTATAAACCTGTGAGCAAGCTGTTAATTAGAGAAAGGAGATGTCTCAAAATTCAGAGTGATATCAGGCCCCTCATCCACAACATGCATTTTGAGATAATATTGGCACCAGGTGAGTCATCCCAGGCCATAAAATGATTGACACGAGTCTTGAAGAAAGACAGGTTTCCAAGTAAACATATAGTTTCATTAACATAGATTAGGAGAACAATATATGAGTAAAACATACGGGTTTGTTGAGCCCTTATCGGTTCTGACCATGAACTTCCAGATGTTCAAGCTGGATTTAGAAAAGGCAGAGGAATCAGAGATCAAATTGCCAACCTCTGTTGGATCATCAAAAAAGCAAGAGAGTTCCAGAAAAACATCTATTTCTGCTTTATTGACTATGCCAAAGCCTTTGACTGTGTGGACCACAACAAACTCTGGAAAATTCTTAAAGAGATGGGAATACCAGACCACCTGACCTGCCTCCTGAGAAATCTGTATGAAGATCAAGAAGCAACAGTTAGAACTGGACATGGAACAACAGACTGGTTCCAAATCGGGAAAGGAGTATGTCAAGGCTTATATTGTGCCTGTGCTTCTTTGACTTCTATGCAGAGTACATCATGTGAAACGCTAAACTGGATGAAGCACAAGCTGGAATCAAGATTGCCGGGAGAAATATCAATAACCTCAGATATGCAGATGACACCACCCTTATGACAGAAAGGGAAGAAGAATTAAAGAGCCTCTTGATGAAAGTGAAAGAGGAGAGTGAAAAAGCTGGCTTAAAACTCAACATTCAGAAATCTAAGATTATGGTATCTGGTCCCATCACTTCATGGCAAATAGATGGAGAAACAATGGAAACACTGACAGACTATTTTCTTGGGCTTCAAAATCACTGCAGATGGTAATTTCAGCCATGAAATTAAGAGATGCTTGCTCCTTGGAAGAAAAGTTATGACCAACCTAGACAGCATATTAAAAAGCAGAGACATTACTTTGCCAACAAAGGTCTGTCTAGTCAAGGCTATGGTTTTTCCAGTGGTCATGTATGGATGTGAGAGTTGGACTATAAAGAAAGCTGAGCTCCAAAGAATTGATGCTTTTGAACTGTGGTGTTGGAGAAGACTCCTTGCAGTCCAAGGAGATCCAACCAGTCCATCCTAAAGGAGATCAGTCCTGGGTATTCATTGGAAGGACTGATGTTGAAGCTGAAACTCTAATACTTTGGCCACCTGATGTGAAGAGGTGACTCATTTGAAAAGACCCTGATGGTGGGAAAGACTGATGGCAGGAGGAGAAGGGGACGACAAAGGATCAGATGGTTGGATGGCATCACCGACTCAATGGACATGATCTGGGTAAACTCTGGGAATTGGTGATGGACAGGGAGGCCTGGCGTGCTGCAATTCATGGGGTCGCAAAGAGTTGGACACGACTGAGCAACTGAACTGAACTGAAAGTATAAAAGAGAAAGAGAAAGCTTCTGACTTAGACATCAGAAGGGGACAGAAAGTGCCCCCTTGCTAGCCTTTAGCAGTATGTTATAAAACTATCAGCAAGCAGTTAATTAGAGAAAGGAGATGTCTCAAAATTCAGAGTGGCACCAGACCCCTCACCCACAACATGCATTTTGAGATAACATTGGCACCGTGTGAGTCATCCCAGGCCATAAAACAATTGACATGAATCTTGAAGAAAGACAGGTTTCCAAGTAAACATATAGTTTCATTAACATAGATTCAGAGAAGGCGATGGCACCCCTCTCCAGTACTCTTGCCTGGAAAATCCATGGACGGAGAAGCCTGGTAGGCTGCAGTCCTTGGGGTCGCTAAGAATCAGACATGACTGAGCGACTTCAAGTTCGCTTTTCACTTTCATGCATTGGAGAAGGAAATGGCAACCCACTCCAGTGTTCTTGCCTGGAGAATCCCAGGGACCGGGGAGTCTGGTGGGCTGCTGTCTATGGGGTCACACAGAGTCTGACACGACTGAAGCAACTTAGCAGCAGTTTAGCAGCAACATAGATTAGGAGAACAATGTCTGAGTAAAACATACAGGTTTGTTGAGCCCTTATGGGTTCTGAGTCTTAAGCAGAACTGACTTGATGAATGACAGAGTCTAGGGTAAATACATAGTTAATTAACACAGCTTAAGACAAACATTTCCATATGAAAAATGCATTAGTTAGCTCAAGGTTTGAGAAAAGCTAAGCTCAGGTGGAGCCAGGTGTCATCAACACAACCCAGAATTTTAAGAGAAACCTCTTTTTAAATTTGTATAGAGAAGGGGGAAAATCTAACAGTTGTTTGTGTCCTCCTGCCGCTTAAGAGAGAGATAAAAAGTGTCCGACACTTGCAGCCTGTTTCCTCCATTTGGAGACCTCTGGTCTTCCTGCCTGTTACCCTCTCAATACCATGTTAATGGTCTATTTTTTTGGAAGAACATATGTTTTCAAAATAGTTCTATTTCGTTGTTATATAAAATTGTATGTAATCACTTTAAAATTGAATTTTGTAATTAGAAAACCTGAAACTGTTGAGACCTAATATTGACTCTTTACTGTAAATAATAATATGTTAATTAGGAAGATACTCCAACAGATGTTGACATAACTAGAAGACTCAGACAAAAAAATTCTCCTAGAGAATATTCTCAATTCTATTTTGTGTTCAAATTCCAGTGCTTACATGTTTACCTCAGCTATTTCTACTGTCTTTTTGCCTCCATTCAGAGTCTTTTTCTCCTTAAAATATTTTAGAAGAATAAGCTTTTCTCTATCATTCTTTTGAACATTTCATCACAAGTGGATGCAGCAAAATCACAGGCTTCCTCCTTTTCATTTCATTTCATAAAGTATATTTATTCAATTAAAATCATAGATCCATCAAAATATTCTTCCATAAGTCAAGAGACATCAAAGTTTAATTATAGAATTTCAGAACTGAATAATGTATTTCATTTGAGCTGTGATGTACTTTGCTCAGTTTCTTCCTTGTTTATGTACAATGAATTTTGGAGTCTTCCTACTTGAAAAAAAAATTATACAGGTAAGGAGGGAACAGGTTGATACGTCAAGTGCCCAGCTGCACCAAATATTTTTCCCACCACCATCCCAAGGAGAAAATACCCACTCCTGTCCACATATACTTGGTTTTATCAGCCCTGGAATGCTATCCTTGTTAGCTACATTGAGTCTGAAAAGAGCTGGAAAAAGAAATAGAGTTGTCACTGTCATACTTCCAGATGTAAACATGCATTAGAGTGAGACCCTGTTCACTGCACATGGATTTCACACAATACTAGAAGAGACCACAGGCAGAATATAGACATATAAAGGGGGTGTCTATCAGATCCATACAGGTATATCTAAGCAAGTAGTAATGATAGTAATACTTTATTTTAAACAAACAAGAAATCTAGGAAAAATTCTAAACAAGACGAAGTACCAGTATAACAAGCACAAATTTAGACTACATTTCCCATTACCCATGACAGTCTTCCCACTCAGAGGCATGCTTTTAGAAAGCTGCTGCTGCTGCTGCTAAGTTGCTTCAGTCGTGTCCAACTCTGTGTGACCCCATAGACGGCAGCCCACCAGACTCTCCCGTCCCTGGGATTCTCCAGGCAAGAACACTGGAGTGGGCTGCCATTTCCTTCTCCAATGCGTGAAAGTGAAGTTGCTCAGTCATGTCCGACTCATTGCGACCCCATGGACTGCAGCCTACCAGGCTCCTCCGCCCATGGGATTTTTCAGGCAGGCCCTAAACCAGTGAGTATGATGGAATACAGCCAGAAATATTTGAAGGATTGTTGTTCTAGTCTTTTCTCTATCTATGAGTGGCACGGCTAGGAACAACTTGAATTGAACAGCATTTATTATTGAAATATTTTCTAGTTCTTTCTGAAAATTAAGCACTAAATTAATGTGCTTTTTTAAAATTCCACCTAAAGACTGTAGGTCTCAGAAGAAGCAAGTTTTCTAATCCAGAGTTTGCAGACTTGTTATACATCACATGTACTTGTGGGTAAGGGTTTAAAATTCTCAAATACTGTAGTAATCAAGATCTCAACAAATCCTCCTCTCCCTATGGGAAGATGTAAACTGAAATCTTTTCCACCCACCCAGAGAACAGAAACAGAAATCCAACATAGGGCGAAGCAGCTATTGCCCTAGAATCAGAAAACATAACTTTGGGGGCTACTGCCTTTTATCCTAACCCACTTGCTTCTCTTGCCTTTGGTAATTCTCCTGTATTTAGTGTGCAAGCACGACCTGGACTGAGTTCTCACGTACTTCTAACCACCTACAATAGATATTTATTTTCCAAAGACACAATCTTGTTCTTTCCCACATACTTAACAACTTACTCATCTTAAAATGTTGCTTTGGAAGATGAGACTATTTCTTAGATGCTCTTGCCTTATCAAACTCCCTGTTCTGCCTCTCCTGGGGATTCTGGACTACAGCCAGAACCATATCCTCAGCCAACATTGTATCCTCTGCACAACTAGCCTATAGAGTCACGTGGGTGGTAACGTCTGCTATTCTGTCTTCTCTTCTGTCAGCAGTCTTTCTACCTTGAACAAAATAAGTGCTCAATAAACACTCTTGAGTGGAATGACTCATTTAACACATGTATACCTGTGGCGGATTCATGTTGATGTATGGCAAAACCAATACAATTTTGTGAATTAACCTCCAATTAAAATAAATAAATTTATATTTTAAAAAAAAGAATTGAGGCTTCATCTCACTTTAAAAAAACTGAAAATAATTTGATGGCATAGTCTATAATAATGATTAAGTCAAATTAAAATAATCCTCTTTGTACAGTTTTCTAGATAGGAAGGAAGAAAGATCCCCTTATGGTAAGAAATCTAGAGTTAAATAGAGGGAAAAAAATCTGTGATCTCTTCAAGTATGTTTTCTTCTCATGTTATTAGAAACTCATCTCTTCTATACTAATTCACACATCATTTAAATTTATTCATTTATTGGGTCCTCATTTAAGAAAGATCAGATGCTATTTGCCTTTCTCTGTCTGACTTATTTCACTAATATAATGCCCTTGAGATCCACCCACATTGTCACAGGTGGCAAGGTTTCATTCTTATGACTAATACTCCATGTACACACATACCATTCATCCATGAATGAATGCATAAAATGTTTCCAATCTTGGCTACTATAAATGAACATATGAGTGCATATATCTTTTTGAATCAGTATTTTTGTTTTCTTCAGATAAATACTCAGAAGTAGAATTGTTGGATTGTACAGTAGTTTTTTGAGAAACCTCCATACTGTTTTTCATAGTGGCTGTACCAATTAACATTCTCACCAACAGGGACAAAAATTCCCCTTTCCTCCACATCCTCACCAATCCTTGTTATTTGTCATTTTTTATAATAACCAGTCTAACATGTAAGAGGTGATATCTCATTATAGTTTTTGTTTGCATTTTCTTGATGATTAGTGATGCTCAATGTACCTATTGGCCATCTTCTTTGGGAAAATGTCCATCTAGATACTCTGCAAATATTTTACTATGATTATTTGTGGATTTTGTTTTGTTTGCTAGAGAGCAGCAGAAGTTCTTTATTTTGGATGGTAACCCCTTGTCAGATACACAGTTTGCAATATTTTCTCCCATTCATCACGTTGCCTTTTCATTTTGCTCACAGTTTCCTCTCCTTGCTTTTTAGTTTGATGTAGTCATTTGATGTACTCCTACTTCCCTATTTTCCCTTTCATTACTTTTACTTTTGGCTTGAGATACAAAAATTCATCACCAAGACCTATGTCAAGGAAATTACTGCATATGTTTTCTTCCAGGAGTTTTATGATTTCAGGTCTTACATTCAAGTCTTTAATCCATTTTGAGTTAATTTTTGTGTATGGCATAAGACAGCAGTAGAGTTGTATTCTTTTTGCATGTGGATGTCCAGTTTTCCCAACACTATTAAAAAAAAAATTCGTTGGAATTTTGATAGAAAATCGCACTGAATCTGTAGATTGCTTTGAGTAACATGGACTTTTTAACAGTATTAAATCTTCCAATCCATTAGCATGGAAAACCTTTTCATTTATTTGTGTCTTCTTCAATTTATTTCTTTAATGTCTTTATAGTTTTCAGTATAGAGGTATTTCTAATCCTTGGTTAAGTTTATACCTAGGAACTTTACTTTTTTGACACAAATGTAAATTGAATTGTTTTCTTAATTTCTCCTCCTGATAATTCATTATTAGTGTATATAAAATACAATGTATTGATGTGATCACAAATTATTTGTATTTATTACTTGTAAGGCTGCTCTCAAGTTCTAAACATTTCCTGCTTGCCTACTGTCAAACAGTACTGCTGAGAAAGGTTTGTGCTGTGAGGGTTTCTTACTAGGAAAGCTATTCTCTTGTTAATGAACAATCAGTATAAGCACATCTTAGAGACACTTGGTGCTAATTTTCTCTACTTGTTCACTCATTTATTTAAAACTTAAATATTTAGTTTAAATAAACAAATGACTTAGACTTTTCACTGGGCTATTTATAATCTAGTTTGATAAAAAGTAGATATGAGTGGATAATATTAATATTACCATAAATTATGAAATGATAATTATGAATTTAACACTTTGGGCAAAAATATCAATCTTTGTTAAATTACATTTTTTAAATAATTCCTCTCAAAGCAGTCAGTCATTCCTCAAATTTCTGCTATTATTGCAATAGTATAATTTAAGAGATTGGTCTTATTAGCATCAAAATTATAACAGTTTAGCAAGAAAATTGTATAATATTCTATTATTATGGTCAGAATTCAGTGAGTTCAATCTAAGTTGCACACTGTTAAATCTGGGACCACTATGCTTGATAATAATTTCAGAAATCAGGTTAAGATATTCACTATAATGAATTCCTTTGTTCTGTTTTTTTTACTTTGATTTTTCAGCAAAACAAACAGAAAAATTACTCAAAGTTTAGGAGTTCAGAGTAATGAATAGGCCATAAACACTTAAAAGTTCAATTGAGGAATAGTGCCAAAGCCCAGCTACATTAAATTATTGTTTTAGTATTTATTATTTATTTTAACCAAATAAGTAATGCAATATAATTGCATTTCTTTATTAAGAATAAAATGTAACAATATAGAATAAATCTAACTTCCCTTTGACCAACACACCAAACATAGTAAGTCTTCCCAGGTGTCTCAGTGGTAAAGAATCTGCCTGCCAATGCAGGAGACACAAGAGATGTGAATTCGATCCGTGGGTTGGGAAGACCCCCACCCTGGAGAAGAGACTGGCAACCCACTGCAGTATTCTCGCCTGGAAAATCCCATAGAAAGAGGAGTCTGGAGGGCTATAGTCCACAAGATCACAAAGAGTTGGATACAAATGAGCAATTAAGCATACCAAACTTAGTAGTTATCCCCTACTCCTGAAATGTAACAATGGTTGTCACTCATTGTATACCACTCTAACCCCTTCATCAATCATTGTTGCATGTCTAAAAAAATAAAAACATTGTTCATGACTTTTGAAATTGAAAAGTAAACTGAGGGACTTTCCTGGCAGTCCAGTGGTTAACACTCTGTGCTTCCAATGTAGCAGATGTGAGTTCAAACACTGATTCCATATGCCGCATGGCATGGCCAAAAATGAAAAACAAAATGAAATATCCATCCTAAATATATTCTACATCAATAGCATTGAATAAGAAAGGTATATATTAACCAATATGAAAAAAAAAATCTCTAAGACATGTTATAAAATAAAAAGGAACAAGTTTCATGACAGATAATGTAGTGAAATGAATAATGGTCCCAAAGATTTTAGGTCCTAATACTGAAATCAGGAAATATTACCTTATTTAGGGAAAGAGTCTTTGCAGATGAGATTAAATTAAGGATTTTTAGATGGGAAGATTATCCTGGGTTATCTAGATGGACCTTAAATACAGCCTTTAATCTCTCTTTTTAAAAAGTCTTTATTGATTTTTACTACAATATTTCTTCCATTTTATGTTTTGGTTCTTTGGCCACGAGGCATGTGGGATCTTAGCTCTCCCACCAGGGATTGAACCTGCACCGCCTGCACTGGAAAGCCAAGTTTTAACCACTAGACTGCTGGGGAAGTGCCCTTCATCTCTTAAGTACAGAGACTTGACATAGACATACACATAGAAGAGAAGGCAATGTGAAAAATGGAGCAGAATGAGATTTGATGATGCTCACCTTGAAGACTGGAGTGATGTAGCCACAAGCTGAGGAATGTCTGGAGCCACTGGAAGCTGGAAGAGGCAATGAACACATTCCCTTTCAGAGCCTTTGGATGGAACACAGCTCTGCTGACAGCTTGTTTTCAACCCAGCAATACTGCATTTGGACTCTGGCCTCCAGAATGAAGAGGGAATACATTTCTGCTTTTTAAGCTACCAAGTTTGTAGCAATTTGTTACAGAAACCATAGAAAACGAATACAGGCACATATGATACCATTCATATTAAAAGATACATAAAAATGAATTCTGTATATTTTCTACAAAGCTACTGCAATTTAAACTTCAAACATGTTGTTAAACTCCAAAAAGTTAAGGAGTATGTAAAAATATGAAATTAGAAAGTCTCTAACACCATATATAAAAATAAACTCAAAATAGATTCAAGACTTAAATGTAAGACCAGAAATCATAAAACTTCTTGAGGAAAACATAAGCAAACATGTCAAAATAAATTGTAACAATTTATTTTGGATCTGTCTCCTAAAGCAAAGGAAATAAAAGCAAATATAAACAAATAGGACCTAATTAAACTTAAAAGCTTTTGCACAGCAAAGAAAACCATCAACAAAATGAAAAGGCAAACTACTGAATGGGAGAAAATACTAGCAAATGATAATAGTCAAAAGGGGGTTAATATAAAACAAACAAACAGTTCATACAACTGGAGACCAAAAAAATAAACAACCAAATTAAAAAATGGGCAGAAAACCTAAGCATACATTTTTCAAAGAGGAAATGTAAATGGCCTATGGGCACATGAAAAGATGCTCAACAACACTGATCACCAGGGAAACACAAATCAGAAACCAAAATGAGATATCACCGAACACCTGTCAGAATTGCTATCATCAAAAAGAACACAAATAACAAATATTGGCAAGGATACAGAGAAAAGGGAAACCTCATACAGTGTTGGTGGAAATGTAAATTATTGCAGCTGCTGTGGAAAACAGTAGGGCTATTTCTCAAAAAACTAAAATCGGAAATAGCCAATAATTCTATTCCTGGGTATATATCTGAAAGAAAAACAAAAATACTAATTTGAAAAGATACATGCAATATTCAAAGCAGCATTATTTACAGTTGCCAAGATACGGGAACAACTTACAAGTCTGTCAACAGATAAATGGACAAAGATGTGGCATGTAGAATGCTAATAGAATACTACTCAGCCATAAAAAAGAATGAAATTTTGCCATTGGCAACAACATGGATGGATTTGGAGGGTTCTATGCTAAATGAAGTAAGACAGAAACATAAATACTGTATGATGTCAGTTTTATGTAGAATCTAAGAAAATAAGAAACTGGTGAATATAACCAGAAAGGAGATGCACAGGTACAGAGAACAAGCTAGTGGTTCTGAGTGGAGACAGGGAAAGAGGGTAATAGCTAAAATGGAATATAAATTTTTAAATCATAAACTGCTATATTATATACCTGTGAGTTATATAATATACATCAACTATAATTTGATTTGAAAAACTCTGAAAAAACTTAGAGAGTTTTTGTTAGGTTGTATTCTATTATGAAAGTTGGAAGCATTTCATATTAAAAAATCAAAATATATGGCCATAGTTGGGTCTGATTATTTTTATTTAAGAAATAAAATGCTATAGAGAGTATTGAAGCTTTCTACATAACCATCTCAACCCCATTCTCTTCTCTTATCTCTGCACCAAAGCTAACTACTATCTTCAAGTAGATGGTTATTACCCTTACACATGATTTTATCCAGAAATAAATACCATTTTTGTATAAATGTATCATTCTGCATATTTTATTCTGTAACTTGTATTTTTCCTTGATAATGGTTTTGAGGATTATTCATGCCAATTTGTGTAGCTCTAGTTCATTTTTTTACTTCTTTATGGTATTTTATTGTATAAATACTCTGTGATACACTCATTCACTCATTCATTCTCAGAAATAAAGCCACACACCTATGGTCAAAAATCTTTGACAAAGACAGAATGTACAACTGGACAGTCTCTTCAGGAAGTGGTGGGGGTAAAGTTGGACAGCCACATGTAAATCAATAAAATTAGAACACACCTTCATATCATACTCAAAATGGCTTAAAGAATTAAATATAAGACATGACACCAGGCTTCCCTGGTGGCTCAGATGGTAAATCATCTGCCTGCAATGCAGGAGATCTGGGTTCAATCCCTGGGTTGGGAAGATCCCCTGGAGAAGGAAATGGCAATCCACTCCAGTACTCTTGCCTGGAAAATTCCATGGACTGAGGAGCCTAGTAGGTTCCATGGGGTCGCAAAGAGTCAGACATGACTAGGCAACTTCACTTTCACTTTCACGACACTGTAAAACTCCTAGAAGAGAATATAGGCAAAACATTCTTTGACATAACTCATACCAGTGTTTTATTAGGTCAGTTTTCCAAGGCAATAGAAGTAAAAGCAAAAGTTAAAAAATAGGACTAACGAAACTCACAAGCTTTTGTACAACAAAGGAAACCATAACCAAAATGAAAAGACAACATACAGAATGGGAGAAAATATTTGTAAATGACGCCACAGACAAGGGCTTAAGCTCTAAAATATACAAACAGTTCATACAACTCAACAACAAACACCGAACAACCCAACCAAAAAAACAGGCAGAAGACCTAAACAGATATGTCTCCAAAGACATACAAATGGCCAACAGGCACATGAAAAAATGTTCATCATCACTAATTATCAGAGAAATGCAAATAAAAACTAAGGTGTGGAGCTAAGAGAATGCTCCTACACTGTTGGTGGGAATGTATGTTGGTGCAATGATGGAAAACAGTATGGAAGTTCCTTAAAAGACTGAAAATAACTGCTATCTGATCCAGCAATCCCACTTCTAGGCACATATTCAGACAAAACCACAATTCAAAAAGATGCACCTCTGTGTTTATAGCAGAACTATTTACAAAAGCCAGACAGGAAAACAACCTAAATGCCCATCAACAGATGGATGGATAAAGAAGATGTGGTACAATCACACAATGAAACACTGCTCAGCCATAACAAATCAATAAGGAAGTAATGCCATGCACAGTCACATGGATGGACTGTGAAATTTTCACAGTAAGTGAAGGAAACCAGAAAGAGAAATACAAATACCATACGATACCACTTACACGTGGAATCTAAACTAGGACACACATGAACTTATCTACAAAATAGAAACAGACTCACAGACATAAAGAACAAACTTGTGGTTGCCAAGGGGGAGGAGTATGGGGGAGAAAGGAACTGAAGTTTGAAATTAGCAGATAGAAACTATCATATATAGAATGAAAAAGCAGCAAGGTCCTACTGTATAGAAAAGGGAGCTATATTCAATATCCTCTGATAAAGTATAATGGAAAAGAATATAGAGGAGAACATATGTGTGTATGTATGGCTAGAGTCCATGGGGCCACAAAGAGTCGGACGCAACTGAGTGACTAACACTTTCACTTTCACAGCAAAAATTAACACAACATGCTAAATCAACTACACTTCAATTTTAAAAAGAATTCTAACTTCTCCAATTAACAGTGACATATGGAACCAAAATATATTACACATTCAGTTCAGTTCAGTTCAGTTGCTCAGTCGTGTCCGACTCTTTGCGACCCCATGAATCGTAGCACGCCAGGCCTCCCTGTCCATCACCAACTCCCGGAGTTCATTCAAACTCACGTCTATCAAGTCGATGATGCCATCCAGCCATCTCATCCTCTGTCGTCTCCTCCTCCTCCTGCCCCCAATCTCTCCCAGCATCAGAGTCTTTTCCAATGAGTCAACTCTTCGCATGAGCTGGCCAAAGTACTGGAGCTTCAGCTTTAGCATCATTCCTTCCAAAGAAATCCCAGGGCTGATCTCCTTCAGAATGGACTGGTTGGATCGCCTTGCAGTCATTAGTCACCTTTTCATTGATACTATCCCTTTGATTTTGAACCATTATTGCCCTCTTGAAAGCTAAATATTTTTTAATCAAATAACATTTTTATTGATACTATCCCTTTGATTTAGAATCATTATTGCCTTCCTGAAAGCTAAATTTTTTTTAATCAAATAGCATTTATAAAGTTTGGCTTGTTACTTGAACATGTGCCTTAAAATCACTGTTTATGGGATTTTAATAAAATGCTTATTTATATTTTCACATTGCATATGTGTTCCCTTGTAAATTAGAATTGTGTTTTGTTTTTTGTTACTGGGGGCTTTGAGGGTTTTATCTTTTCTCTTTTTTTTTCTTTTTTGAGTATGTAAAATGCAACAGACCACATAAAGTGATTCTTTTTTACTTATGAACCTAGTCACCGATGTTAAAGATAACTTGGAGAAAATGATAAAGCTATGACTAGAAGTTTTCAGTAAAAATGCCAAGATTATAGCAACTTGGGGAAATAACTCCTCCTTGCCCTATTTAGAATAAGGAAATGCAAAAATGTTTTGCTAGAGAACTGTGTTATAATTTGCTGTACATACTGCATTTTCTCAATTCTATTAATATATGGTTACACAGCTCTAATTTAAAGCTAAGAGCTTTTATTTACTAGGAAACAAATTCTTAGTAGTATCATACAAGCATCAGTTTTCTTATTATAGATACCAAAAAATTTTACTTTAAATATAATGGTAACTCAGGTAAAATTGATCAGTCATATCAATGTTAGAAAGTATTGCTTTTAAAAGTTTTTCTTCCCTTTTAAAAGTAATGATTTTAAAGAGGATTTGTATAATAACAACCACATTTATATAGCATACTTAAAATATTTTCCACATATTATCTCAATTTTCATGTAAACTCTCTAAGTTAATAACTTTTATAATCCTCATTTTACAGATAAAGAATTGATAGTACAAAATAATACTGGACTTCCTTGGCCATCCAGTGGTTAAGAATTTGTCTGCCAAAGCAGGGGACACAGGTCAGATCCCTGGTCCAGGAAGATTCCACATGCCGTGGGACAACTAAGCTTATGTGCCACAACTACAAAAGCCCACACTCTAGAGCCCATGCTTTGCAACAAGAGAAGCCACCGCAATAGGAAACCAATGCACGACAACTAGAAAGCAGCCTCTGCTCACCACAGCTAGAGAAAGCCCATGCACAGCCACAAAGACCCAGCACAGCCCAAAATTCATAAATAACAAGTTTTAGAATGATAAATACCTTGCCCAAAGTCACACAACTAGTAAGGAGGAAGCCAGAATTCAAATTCAGGCAATCCACATTTGTAAGCACCACCAACACGGACCCACTAGCTAACAATGTTCCGTCACAGAATCTATTAATAATCTTTTTTTTTTTTTTGTAATTCCATGATTTATATTGTTCACTTAACACTTGTTCGATTGTTAACGTTAAGCTTGTTTGTATCTTTTTTTTTTTTTTTTTAATTTTAAGAGGCTTCCCTGGTGGCTCAGATGATAAAGAATCTGCCTACAATGCAGGAGACCCAGGTTCAATCCCTGGATCAGCAAAATCTCCCTGGAGAAGGAAATGACAACTCATGCCACTTTTTTCTTGCCTGGAGAATCCCATGGACAGAGGAACCTAGCAGGTTGCAGCCCATGGGATTTGCAAACAGCTGGGCAAGACTGAGCAACTAACACTTTCACATTCCATCTTGAATAATGGCCTAACATTTCTACTCCATGACTGATATAAATTAGGTTAGAAACTGAATTAGTTCAATAATATTAAATTTAAAATGAAATGAATTCTACAAATAAATTGAAACTTGAAAAAAATTAAACCATAGCAAGGAGAATAATTTATTCTCAATTATCCCAGCAGCTGAACAAGTACTAAATTTCCTTGATTCAGAAAACAAATGAAATTGTTCATAATTTTCTCAAGGTCATAATAGGAACTCTGTAATATCTTTGTATCCAGAGATACAAACAAAACCCAAGATTTATTGAGAACAGATTCATAGAGATTAGAAGTTAAAGTTGCTTTGAAACCTAAGTAGCTGCCAATCCTCCAAACTGTAATTAAGCCCTTGGATACAGAAAAAAGGCTCATGTTTGCTGAAAGTCTTACGTCTACTAGTCATGGTCTAGCACACAGACTAATGTGCCCAGGCTTCAGCAAAGGAAGATGGGGACGGCACTTCAGCTCTGTCTGTGTCATCATCTCTCAGAGGTTTGGTTTCCTTATCTGTAAAATATGCATGAGAGTTGTCTCTTCCACCTGGCTAGTTACAATGAAGCCCCCATGAAAGCCCCATGAGAGACCCCTGTAGAAGCATTTTATAAACTCAAAAAGAGTAACCACTGTTACTAACAGTAACTGTGGCAACTGTTGTTGCCAGTCACTTCTCCTTCAAACTGGTCTCAAATTCTTTTAAGATTTCAAAAATATATATATATATATATATATTACTTTGCTGCTGCTAAGTTGCTTCAGTTGTGTCCAATTCTGTGCGACCCCATAGACAGAAGCCCACCGGACTCCCCCATCCCTGGGATTCTCCAGGCAAGAACACTGGAGTGGGTTGCCATTTTCTTCCCCAGTGCATGAAAGTGAAAGTGAAGTCACTCAGTCGTATCTGACTCTTCGCGACCCCATGGACTGCAGCCTACCAGGCTCCTCCATCCATGGGATTTTCCAGGCAAGAGTACTGGAGTGGGGTGCCATTGCCTTCTTCAATATATTACTATAGTTGTGTTCACTTTCAATTCTAACAAATTTAATGGTGCAAAACAACACAAATATATAATCTTGCAGTTCTGGAGATGAAAAGTCAGAAAGGGATTTCACTGGACAATGATCTCACAGCAGGACTGTGCTCCTTTCCAGGCTCTCTAAAGGAGTTGTTTCCTTGCTTTTGCCACAAGCATTTCTTGGCTACTGGCCTTATTCTGTCTTTAAAGCCAGCAATGGCAATTTGAGCCTTTCTCACATGGCATTCACTCTGACAATCCTCATTCTGCTCCTCTCTGAACATTTAAGGACCCTTGTGATTGGGCCCACCTGAATAATCCAGATTAACTCACCTATTTTATAAGCTAATTAGCAAACTTAATTCAATATTCTATTTTAATCACCCTTTGCCACATAATGTGACCTATTCACAGATTCTGGAGACTAGAACTTTGAGAAGTCATTAGTTTGCCTGCCAAAAGTGATATTCAGTTTTACCATTCCATGGATAATTTGTGGTTTTATTCTGTACTTGTTGTTCAGTCACTCAGTCATGTCCACCTGTGTGTGACCCCATGTACTGTAGCACTCCAGGCTTCCCTGTCCTTCACCATCTCCCAGAGTTTGCTCAGACTCATGTCCATTGAGTCAGCGATACCATCCAACCATTTCCTCTTCTGTTGCCACCTTCTCCTCCTGCCCACAGTCTTTCCCAGCATCAGAGTCTTTTCCAGTAAGTTGGCTCTTTCCATCAGGTGGCCAAAGTATTGGAGCTTCAGTCCAACGGACTCTCAAGAATCTCCTCCAGCACCATTTCAAAAGCATCAATTCTTTGACTTTCTTCATGGTCCAACTCATGTCCATACATGACTACTGGGAAAGCCATAGCTATGACTAAAGGGAACTTTGTCAGCAAAGTGATGTCTCTGCTTTTCAATACACTGTCTAGGTTTGTCATAGCTTTTCTCCTAAGGTGCATGCATCTTTTAATTTGTGGCTGCAGTCACTATCCACAGTGATTTTGGAGCCCAAGAAAATAAATTCTGTCACTGTTTCTACTTTTTCCCCATCTATCTTTTACTGAATATGTGTAATATCATCCCACAGAAAATGAAATGTTTCATGAAAGATTTCACTCTTTGAATACCACTTAAAATTTTCCTCATTAATTTTCTTTCTTTACCAATAAGATATAAGAGGATACTATGCATCTATCCTGTTTTAATCACATTAAACTAAGTTGCATCAGTCTTATTTCAACAAAATGATCTAATAAAGGTTAATATATTAGTGCTTTTCTATAATACTTGATAATATGTTTAGAAGGAAATTGTTTAGTAAACAATTTCAGTAGTTTTTTCCTTTAGTCTAAGAGCTGAAGAATTGATGCTTTTGAACTGTGGTGTTGGAGAAGACTCTTTGAGAGTCCCTTGGACTGCAAGGAGATCCAAACAGTCCATTCTACTGGTCAACCACTTGTAAAAGAATGAAACTAGATCACTTTCTAACACCCCACACAAAAATAAACTCAAAATGGATTAAAGATCTAAATGTAAGACCAGAAACTATAAAACTCCTAGAGGAGAACATAGGCAAAACACTCTCAGACATAAATCACAGCAGGATCCTCTATGATCCACCTCCCAGAATTCTGGAAATAAAAGCAAAAATAAACAAATGGGATCTAATTAAAATTAAAAGCTTCTGCACAACAAAGGAAACTATAAGCAAGGTGAAAAGACAGCCTTCTGAATGGGAGAAAATAATAGCAAATGAAGCAACTGACAAACAGCTAATCTCAAAAATATACAAACAACTTCTGCAGCTCAATTCCAGAAAAATAAACAACCCAATCAAAAAATGGGCCAAAGAACTAAATAGACATTTCTCCAAAGAAGACATACGGATGGCTAACAAACACATGAAAAGATGCTCAACATCACTCATTATTAGAGAAATGCAAATCAAAACCACAATGAGGTACCACTTCACACCAGTCAGAATGGCTGTGATCCAAAAATCTGCAAGCAATAAATGCTGGAGAGGGTGTGGAGAAAAGGGAACCCTCCTACACTGTTGGTGGGAATGCAAACTAGTACAGCCACTATGGAGAACAGTGTGGAGATTCCTTTAAAAAATGCAAATAGAACTACCTTATGACCCAGCAATCCCACTTCTGGGCATACACACCGAGGAAACCAGAATTGAAAGAGACACATGTACCCCAATGTTCATCGCAGCACTGTTTATAATAGCTAGGACATGGAAACAACCTAGATGTCCATCAGCAGATGAATGGATAAGAAAGCAGTGGTACATATACACAATGGAGTATTACTCAGCAGTAAAAAAGAATTCATTTGAATCAGTTCTGATGAGATGGACGAAACTGGAGCCGATTATACAGAGTGAAGTAAGCCAGAAAGAAAAACACCAATACAGTATACTAACACATATATATGGAATTTAGGAAGATGGCAATGATGACCCTGTATGCAAGACAGGGAAAGAGACACAGATGTGTATAATGGACTTTTGGACTCAGAGGGAGGGAGAGGGTGGGATGATTTGGGAGAATGACATTCTAACATGTATACTATCATGTAAGAATTGAATCGCCAGTCTATGTCTGATGCAGGATACAGCATGCTTGGAGCTGGTGCACGGGGATGACCCAGAGGGATGTTGTGGGGAGGGAGGTGGGAGGGGGTTCATGTTTGGGAACGCATGTAAGAATTAAAGATTTTAAAATTTAAAAAATAAAAAAATAAATAAAAATTTAAAAAAATAAAATAAAATAAAATAAAGGAGATCAGCCCTGGGTGTTCTTTGGAAGGAATGATGCTAAAGCTGAAACTCCAGTACTTTGGCCACCTCATGTGAAGAGGTGACTCATTGGAAAAGACTCTGATGCTGGGAGGGATTGGGGGCAGGAGGAGAAGGGGATGACCGAGGATGAGATGGCTGGATGGCATCATGGACTCGATGGATGTGAGTTTGAGTGAACTCCAGGAGATGGTGATGGACAGGGAGGCCTGGCATGCTGCGATTCATGGGGTCGCAAAGAGTCGGACACAACTGAGCTACTGAACTGAAGAGTTAACAGTGTACGTTAAAATACACAATTTCATTAAAATCTCTTTGCTTTGCTTAGTTTTTAATAGAATTTTAAATCTTTGAAAAGGCTAACTAAAATAGATTTACTTTAAAGACAGAATTTATTTTCAACAGTCCAAGTAAAAAGACTGTGAATTCCACATCTTGCAAAGTTATAATTTTCATCAGTTGAAGCACAGTTCACTTTCTAAACCTTTAGGATAAATAAAATGATCAAGAAATGAAATACCAAATCCATCTGCTTGGTCATGGGAATTTATCAGATTGTATAGTTCTCTTCTTTGACTTTAACGTTTATTATTTTGGCCATTTTAACAAATCAGTTCTTATTCTCAAACCTACAATTTTATGCTTTGCTGTATCTGGGATTAAATTTTTTAAAGTCTTCATATTAGGCATTTTCTTAGTTTTTGCTCTAGGGGAAGGGAATCTATATTATAACCAACTTTTCCTAAAAAATATTCTTTTAGGAAATCATTGAAAAGATCTTTTGAAAAATCTGAATCTCTAAATATGTCCTCAATGAAACTAAATTTCTTGAGTGGTAAAAGTTAGGGCAAAAATTTCCCCCAAGAAAATATTTACTCTTTGTATACATAAGGATGTGTTTCCCTAAAGACTCTTCTCAGAGTGTCTGTAAATTTAGGTCAGCAATGAGAATATGAACTGACAGCTAAAGAATGCAAAGGTTACTGAGTCAAATTCTTATTCCCTCATATACATCACATGACAAAGATTTTAAAACTTTGTGAGGTTTCTGCCTTTAGAACTCAGTTTTGCAATATCTTGAAAAGTTAGTAACTGCGTATTTCTAAAGCTTTTGTCTTAATATTATAAAGATTAATGATTATTTACATAGACAACCCTGTAAAACTAAAAATATTCCACTAGATTAACAGCCATTGTGTTAATAGTACCATTGTTGTTTAATATGAAAGGATAATAAACTAAAAATTTAGGAATATTATATTGTAGTTGAGAGGGAGGTTAGTAGCTCTATCTTTTTAAAAAGTAGAGAAGTAAATTGCATCAGACAGTAAAACTTCCAACACTATTGTTTGTAACATATTTCTAGAATAACCTACTGGTCATGAGGTATGGGGGTTTCCCAAGTGGCTTGGCAGTAAAGAATTCACCTGCCAAGCAGGAGACGCAAGTTCAACCCCAGGATTGGGAAGATCCCCTGGAAAAAGAAATGGCAACCTATCCCAGTATTCTTGCCTGGGAAATCCCTTGGACAGAGGAACCTGGCAGACTATAACCCATGGGATAACAAAGAGGTGGACAGAATTTATCAACTGAACAACAACAAAATGAGGTATAAGAATTTATAGCATTTTCTCTAAACCCAGGCACATTCTATTTACATGCTATTTACAATATTTCAGTAGTCAACCAATTCATTATAGTAAAAAAAAGTTATCTTACTTTTCCCTGTTTATTTCCTCATGAACACCACAGACCACATTAGACACATCCCTGCCAAAAGAACTCTTTGGCACTTAAGTAGAGAAGATATTTTTTAATTATTAAAGTCAGGACTCCCATATAGTATTCTCACTTGGTCCAGCAAACCATTAAATATTCAATATTATGTTCCTGCTCTAATCACTTGTGGTAGTTATCAATAGCACAGCAAAGAGAAGGGTCTAAAGGAAGAATCTAGGCTTAATAGATTAGTACTTGGTACTTATTAGTACTTGGTACATTTTTATCATGGCTGTAAGAGAATCACTAGAGGAAAGCCTGCTACAGATCTAGTACAGAAATCAATGCCAAAGTATCAGATATATTACCTGTTTCTAACAGTAAAGAAATGTGAAATACTTGGCTTAATGATAACAGTAATATAAAAATATCTCAAAGGAAGTTAAATTCCATGTTCCCTACCACATAATTGATAAAATAATTAGATATGCACTTGTCTGAACATAAATTTATTTTGTCAAATGTTTGAGTGACAGTTGTACTCAAGGCACTGTCCTGGTACCATAGAGAGTACAGACAGAGAAGAAATTCTACGGTCAGGTATAGAAAGGAAACCTGAAGACAATGGCAGACATGTATGACGAGTGTTATGTGCATACATTCAGACTGGACAACCACATGAGATGGAAACTAATAAATACTAGAGCTGAAAAAAAAATGATTACAGGAGTTTGGAGCCACAAATTTTAGAGTATTGTTGAATAAAATGTTCTGACATAATAGTCAAAATAAATGAATTTACCTACCAGAGGAATGAGAGTTTGAGGGGCTACGAAATGGAAAACTATCTGAAACCTGAGAAGAAACATGACAATATGTCATGAATAGGAACACAGAGAGCCGACCAAGTAGAAGGAAGCATTAAGCACCTTGTGGGCATGTGGGATGAGGAAGGGGAGCACAACCAGCCTGATTCTGAGCTGTATCTAG